>NC_138548.1:228095090-228815090 GCF_964273705.1 Natrix helvetica
TTCACGGGTGTAGGTATGCTGGTTTTGTTGTATTCGGGTCTTTTCCCGTCTAAGATTGAAATTGTCTTTGCAACGTTTCGGCAAGATCTCACCTGCCATCTTCAAGCTTGGGTTTAAAATGGGAACGGAACTGCCGTCTTTCTGTAAATCTTGGTGGGAGGGGATGGGGTGCTGGCTTTGTTTCAGTAAGTGGAATGATTGGTTGTGTGGTTGTATCATGATTGGTAGATTGGTGTTGATTGGTGCTGGCTGTGTATTGTATATAGATTATAGATATATAGATATAGATATAGATATAGATATATGAAAGAACAAGAGGAGGTTTAGAAACTGAAGGGCAGTAATATAAGGTATCTGTAAAAATATGAAACAATGAAAATGAAATGTAATAACTGTGAATAATACTATTATGTCTATTTGTATCAAAATGTGTGATACCCAGGTATCACACCATTCATGCACTCATATTTATAAATAATATAAAATAAAAAAAACTTGCTGTGGAGGGAGGGAGGAGACAAAGACAAAAAACTCGCTTTCAAAAAAACTTGCTAAGAAAATTGCACGGGCTAGTCCAGGCAGTTGCCAGGAATCAAAATGGACGTGAAGGCACACAGCTTTATGCTTTTCCCAATGTAATTAGTGAATTTTACTTATATATCTTAAACTTATATACCGCTTCATAGTGCTTTTACAGCCCTATCTAAGCAGTTTACAGAGTCAGCCTATTGCCCCCAACAATCTGAATCCTCATTTTACCCACCTTGGAAGGATGGACGGATGAGTAAACCTTGAGCCGGTGAGGATCGAACTGCTGGTGTGAGCAGTGAGTTAGCCTGCAATACTGCATTCTAACAAGGGCTTGAGTACTGTATTACACTTAGTCTGAGGAAGCCAAGAATTGAGCCCAGCACCTAGCTATGCAACTCACAGGGTAGCTCAAACTGTCTCACAGGATTTTTATAAGAATAATAAGATGAGGAGAGCCCTCGTTGTTTGCACAACCAGAGGAAAAATGCGACCAACATAATAAATAGTTGCAACAGCTCTCACTCCAATTATCTGGCTGAGGTGACGCATCATGCTTACTCGGGATTAACCATGGTTCACTAAGCAAGCACTAACGTCTTTTTAAAAAATATATATTATTTTCTGTATTTTTCCAGTGCTAATTATTTTAAGGTATGATATTTGGAACAGTACATTTCAGTATATATCAGATTCTTAATGATTCTATTGCATCTCTCTACCCAGCCTATCAGAGCAAGAAGATGGGGCATGTTGCAGATCGATCTATTTTTTTATTTAGCATATGATGAGTACATTGCAAAGTAGTAACTATCCAACTATCAAGGAAGTACATTTGGTGGCACCTATAAAAAGGGCCTCCAGTGTGGTGGCTTCCTCCCTTCAAAACATCATTCCCCCAGAGATAAGATTGGCCCCCAGTTTCTTGCGTTTCTGCAGAAAAGGTGGACGTTAATTCGTCAGCGAATTTGGAGAACCATTTGGAGCTGATTAAGTGGCGATTGTGTTGCCACTGCGGCAGAATGGGACAGTTTGTGGGTGTGTGTGTTAAAACTGGGTTTTTAACTTTGGATGTTTACATAATAATAGATTTACACAAAATATTACAGTATTAGTAATTTTATTTGCAATTCCTTTCCAATAATTCCCACAGTAGAATTCTTATCTTTACAGCATCCCACACTTGATCCGAAATTTTGTTGAGTTTCCAGTACCCCTCCAAAATGCAACTTGGTTCTCACTACAGATAAGAACCATTAGCATTAAGCTAGGAGTCTACATGCCCAGATGTGTATTGTATCATTTTATGCCATTAGATACTAAATGCAATTGCTGATTTAATATCCATTCTCTTGGATAGCAAATTTTGGAGTTCTTCCATCTTCTTTAATAACCCTAAAAATTTGCTGTTTAAGGACAATCAGGCCATTTCATTATTAATTCTAGTTCTGTGTTTCTCAACCTTGACAATTTGAAGAGATGTGAACTTCAATTTCCCGTATTCTAGCTAGCATATTACCTGGGGAATTCTGAGAACTGAAGTCTACTTATCTTGACTTATCTTTACTTATCCACTTATAAGTAAAGTCCATTTACTTATCCTCTTTTATGACACTTCCATTTCTAATGGTTCAGTTGTAATTATCTTTTTCTCTCATGGGTCTTAGCCTGATTCATGATATGCACCTCCCAATCTTTGTTAAAATCTCTTTTGTTATCTTCTGTTTCTTCTAAGCAAGTTAGGGCTCTCCATCAAAATTTCTCACGAAAGGTTCTTGAGTAAATTATATTAAGGGTCATCTTCTTCCTTGATTACTAGGAGGGGAATAATCCATTTGATTTGACAAAAAAACCAACAACAACATCCTTCTCAGACCATATAATTAACATGTGGGATTCATTGCCACTGGTTACTTTCTTGGATGATTCAATTCAGGACTGGAGAAATTTATGGAGGCCAGTTCTGTTAAGGGCTGTTAAGTCTTGAAAATTCTATATTACCACTAGGTTGCCTCCAATACTAGTTACACAAGGAAAATTGGAGGAGATAAGTATGTCTGCAACTCCTTTTTTTTAAAATGAAGATTTTCATTTTTTAACATTTAAGGAATAAAGTAACTGTATATAAGAAAAAAAGAAGAAAATGAATAAGGGCATAATGGAAGGAAAACAAAATGTCATAAATAAGTATACAATTATCGTAAATTTTAAAAAATTATTTCCTTATTTTGTTGATTAAATAATTAAATTGAATATATAAACCTATATTCCTCATCTTTACACATTGAAAAACAATACAAAACTCTAAACATTAATATTTGTATGGGTGTCACCACTATTTTATCATCACCTAAAATAAAATCTATACCACCCAGAGTTCCTCTGCGAGGGAGATGGGCAGTTCTTAAATATGATAAAGCAAATAAGCAAACAAATGTGCATCTTATAAAAAAGAACAATGAAAAATAAATAGCAAAAACAATAGGTAAAAACGGTATTAACTTCCAGATTCCCTCGCATTGTACCCAACTGGAGATTACTTATATTTATAAACAAGATTGCTTCTGATTACTATTTTACATGAAATATTTTTCCCTTTAAAAACTGTACTGCCACTTGGTATGTCTTTTGGGGTGGAAGTACTTCAGAAGCATCTGGTTGGCCACTGTGAAAAACTAAGATGGCCTTTTGGTATGATCCAGCTAGGCTATTCTTATATTCTTGTGTTTCTTTTTAATTGCTTTGTTCACATAACCCCCCCTCCCCCAAGAGCTTGATATTTTTTCTTACACTTCTGTCAGCCTCTAGGATTGGCAGTATTTCTTTCTAATCTTTGGCATACATTTGAACCTGAATAAAAATGGGTTTATTCCTTCAAACCAGTTTTGCTTATTTTAATGTTTTAGATGTGACCTTGCATTAATGGTTTTGTTGATAGTCTGCCCGGGAAATGGGCAGATAAGAACTTGCTGCCAAGCAGTTTGTTACAGTATGTTTTGAAACTTAAGTACAAGCGATGCTCGTTTTATCATGTTTAACTTGTGTGGGAAATCCACTAGGACTTAAGTGCATTCTGAAGCATGTGAAATCTGAAATGAAAAACTTTTAGTAGTAAGATTAGATCGATGTAGATTTATATAGACACAAATGCGCACACTGACTGTACTTATAGATAGTCCTTGTTTAGTGACTGCCTTGAATAGCGATTATTTGCATTTATGATAGTGATGAAAAGTAACTTTGCAATCAATCCCCACATTTACGACTTTTGCAGACATGAAAAGCAAAGCTGAAGTAAGATTGTAAGCACAGCCAGGATTTCACTCAGTGGCTGCTTCGCTTAACAACTGAATTTTTGGTACCAAATGTGATCACTAAACAAGGACTATAGCTTCATTAATTATATCTGAGTACAGATTTGGCGTACTGTGGGAATAATGTAGCCTAATATCTGAAGATGTCAGGCTGGCAGAATCCTTTTTTAGGGCATACTTCCAATATCGGAAGTGAGAGAAAAAGAGCTGAACAGTGCAGTCCTTATTTAGTTTACACAGAAATAATCCTGATAAACTCCAGTGGGAGTTTGCGTTAAGAAGATTTAAAGGCTTACAGCCTTCTACCCAAAGCAGAACCTGACTTGATGACACCTAATTGACTAATGAAGAAGGGGGGAAATGCTGTCACTGCATATCTTTTCTTCACTCCCTTTCTGAATAGAAAAGTAAATAAAAAAGGGAAGTCCCCATAGATCCATTTTGGGAAGATTTGTTGGGTTTTGAGGGGCAGAAGCACCTATTGTAACCCTTAAAATATTTTACTGTCTCAAAAAGGGAAATGTCAACCTCAGTTTTGAAACATGATTGTTTTCTTAAGTCTATGCAAGGCTCAGTGAACCTATCTAGAGGTGGGTTTCGTAGAAATTTACCACTGGTTCTCGTCGCGCACACTCGCTTTGCGAGCGCAAGCACCCTCCACGCATGTGCTTTGGTCGCGCACACAGCTTGCACGCATGCACATGGCTTTGAAAATGTGGCTAAATAGGACAACATAAAGCCTGGGCAGATGGGCGGACCTGCCCGCAGGTTGCCACTATTGGTTCACCCACACCGGTCCGAACCGGTTGAATACCACCTCTGAACCTATTTTGCTGCTCAAACCCACTTGGATTAAAAAAAGAACAAGAGAAAAGAGTGCTAAACCTACATGGGATTGAATGAGAGGGGTGGGTGGCATTCTTTTCATCCTGATAGATAGCTCTGTAAAGCTTTAAAAAGATGTAGATCAGCAAACTGGAGAGTTGGCAGTTCTGCTGGGCAAGTTTTACAAGTAACAGATTTAAAATCAAACCTCTAGGCAGATTTAAAATCAAACCTCTAATATCCCCCGATATTAGAATAACGACCGATCTCCGCTCCTTCCGTAAGAAACTTAAGACCCACCTGTTTAACTTAGCTGGCCTGGCCTAACTGTAGTTTTTGTGTCCCTCTAGCCTGTATTTTAAATTTTTTGGGGTAGATTTTTTAGGTGTTTTAATTTTTAACTATATTGTACAGCCTATCATTTAATCGGTTTTATGGGTATTTAAAAATATTTAAGTTTTGTATATTGTTTTATTTGTGGTCTGTACACCGCCCCAAGTCCCTTTGGGGAGAGGGGGCGGTCTATAAATTCAATAAAATTAAATTAAATTAAATTAGGCTCTTTCTTTGACACATGACTTGAAGTGACCTGGGAGGTTTGTAGAGTAATCTTGCCTTTCTGAAGAACTTGGGAATTGACCCTTCTGGTATAATCCTGGATTTACAAGGTGTAAGAAACCAGAGGGTTGCAAAAAATAACATCTATCCCTGTCACTATTACTAAGTGCTCAGTCTTGTGAGTAATCCCACATGCTTGCTGACTCTTCCCTTCTCGTTTATTTTCCTTTCCTAGGGCACTGAAACCCCAGAGAGTAACTACGGGGACCGTGAAAGTGGCTTCAGCGAATCAGATCTCTTTCCAGATGAAGACACCATGACCCTGGCCCAGCAGGAAGTCCACCATGAGTCTGATATGGACAGTGCCATTGAAAGCAACCACAGTTCAGAAACATCCGTTGCATGCAAGGTTGAGAAGGATGGTGTGTTGAATGGCCTCTTCCTGCCTGGAGATAAGTGAGTACAAATACTGTTGGAAAAGCTATTGGGTTTTTTAAAAAAAAAACTTCTAAAAAGCCTTCAGCTGTAGGCCAGGTCATTCCCCATAATAGGTATTGATGGATGCATCGCTTCCACATCGTTGGCTACCAATGGCAGCACAGCTGATGAAAATGTCTTTTGGTTACAGCATATATAAAGGGGGCAGGAGAGAGAGAGAGAGAGAGACAGACAGACAGACAGACGAGACACATCAATTTGCTATCTTCCACTCTTGGATATTTGCTAACTTTTTGCATTACTCTTGAGAGGATTGTTCTCCTTGGCCTTCGTTCTCAGGTTCTTAAATAAGGAATGAAAGCCTTTGTAGGAGTTGTCAAAGGACTAGTTCAAATAATTTGTGGATAGTGTTTCGCCTGTGATATAACAGAGAAACTGAGATAAATATAAAAGCAGCTCTGCTAGATAACATGGGGGACAGAACCAATAGTGACTAGGTAATTGGAAGCACAACATAGTGGTATAGATAGAGGCTGCAGATTGGCAGGGGCACTGTGATATAATTGAATACGTTCCTGCTTTTCAGATGCCTACAGTCCTTCAGCTACCCACAACTCCCCTGCTAGTGTCTTCCTGACCCAGGGCCCCTGGCAAACATGATGATGGTTGCTGCTTCTACTGATTTCTTGAAAAATCTATCCTTCCAGAGCAGTGTTTCTCAACTATGCCAACTTTAATATGGTGGGTTTCAAGCCTTAAGGCAGCTTAAATGGAAATCTTGAACAACTTTTCCCTCACCTACTTCGTTCTAATTTGAATCCTACAATATTCTAACTCTGTGATTTCCCCATTGGGAATTCGGGAGTTGAAGTCCATCCCTCTTAAAGTTGCCACGGTTGAGAAACATTGCTCTAGAGCAGGGGTGTCAAACTGACAGCCCGTGGCCAGGTGCGTCACTTGCAGGCCACACCCACCCCAGCTCCATGAAAAAATGTCACCATACATCATGTGACGGCAACGTGACTCGGTGACTTTGACACCTGTGCTCTAGAGTCTTCTCAGTTAAGAAATCAAATACAAAAAAGAATCGTATACTGGATTTTGTACAGTGAGCTCTGTGGTTTTGGGGTTTTTCAGCTGCTGTAAGGCCTAACGTTCATAGAGGCCTTGCAGAACAAAAGTAAAAGCGTATGATCTGTGACTTATTCTTAATGCGAGATTATTGAGTGACTGACCCAAAGCTCACTCCTCTGGCTTTCATGCCTAAGACAAAATTAGAACTCCTGGTTTCTAGCCTGGCACGCTAAATATTCTTTCTTCTCTGCATCACTCTTAACTATTAGACCAAACTGGTTCCATGACAGCAAAATAATAGGTCCAGGAATTGAGGTGACCAATAGTTCTTGTACTATATAAATGTGTATAACATGTTATTGCACTGGTACTTGTACACCAGTATGTACAAAATAATGTTACTAAAATTGGTCCTACCGTGTTTCCCCGAAAAGAAGATCTAGTCTTATTTTCTTTTGATCCCCGAAAAAAAAATGGCTAGGGCTTCTTTTTGAGTGGGTCCAATTATTGATTCACCTCACCGCTGCAGCACCGATAGCCCCGCCCAGTAGGAGCATGCTGCCAGCCCACTTCTGCGGTCGCTTGCCACACTCGCATCTGTCACTCCCAGCCTCCGTTTCGCATTACAGCCTTCCAGAAAGCCATCTACAGCTGACAAACGGGCTCCAGATTGACATGCATGGCGCTCCCTGGCTTCCACTTCGCCATCAGAGACCTTCCGGAAAGCCCTCTGCAACCAAGAAATGAGGTCTGGATTGACATGAGCTCTGGAGCTCTGTTATTGGCTGCAAAGGGCTTTCTGGAAGGCTCTGGCAGCAAAACGGAGGCCGGGAGAACACGTGCGAGCAGCGGCAAGCGGCCGCAGAAGAAGTGGGCTGCAGAAGAAATGGCCAAAGGAGAATATGAGGCAGGTGTCGGGGTATGCGAGGCCTGGTAAGTAGGGCAGCTCCACCATCCCCACCCTAGCTCTATTTTTATCTCACCTCACCACCTGCACCCCGGGATGGGCGGGGTCTTAATTAGGGCTAATTTTGGGTGTAGGGCTTAACTGGAGTGCATGCGTTCAAAAACATGATAGGGCTTCTTTTCAGGGTGGGTCTTGTTTTAGGGGAAACACAGTAGTTGCCTAACACTCCTGGTTGTGTTGACATGATAGCAAAAGACCCCTTGTGTAAGTATCCAAGCGCTGCATTGATATGCACCACAAGTTAGTGCAAAGCAACTGAAATCTGCTTTGACAAAGCTGTGGAGGTGACCTGATTCGGTTCACTGAATCAGAAAGGCCACTGAGTTCATCTCGTTGAAGCAATTTGGAAAGCTTTGAACTGCATCAGATCAAAGCTGAAGGAGACAGTTTCCCATCACTCTTTATTTCCCATCACTGCTTAAAATGCTTCTAAAGTGGCAGCTCCTCGATTGCTACTCATGCAAAGCCACTTAGCCTGGACAACCTCCATCTAGATAGTCACTGTTGTACATCTTCCTTCTTGTAGGTTCTGCGTTTATTTGCTCTGCTGCGATCGCTAAACCTTTTTTCTGGTTTGGAAATGATTTATGTCTAAAACAGGGGTATCAAACTCGATTTCATTGAGGGGCACATCAGGGTTGTGTTTGACCTCAGAGGGACAGGGTGGGTGTGGACAGGTCGATATCATCACTCCTGTCGGGGGCACCTGTGGTGGCTCAAGCACTCTGCTGGCGAAAATGGAGCTCGGGAGGGCCGCATGCGCACCCTGGGCCGGTCCTTCGCTGTTTCCAGGGTGTCCCTGTGGATCAGATCTAAGTACCCCATGGGCAGGATCCGGCACCTGGGCCCTGAGTTTGACACCCCTGGTCTAAAGTAACATAAGGAAGTAGACTATGAGAAAGATCTGCTTGATGTTCCTTATCGGTTGGACAGGATGGTTATAGTGAACTAGGTTCTTAAAAGCAGTTAAAGGTTAAATATACCAAGGTTTTGTTACATTCTCCAAATCTGCAATCTTTCCATCTGTGAAGAACATTAAATATATACAGGTTTGGACTCTTGCCCCAAAAGTGATTATGTACTAAATGGAAGGATGCTTGTGTCCTGGTACTTTGAATGCTGCCTTTTTCTCAGCGTTTGAATTGGCTTTATCTAGAAGAGATGAACAAGACCAGACAATACAATTCAAAATGTGTTTAAAATAGAGTCAAAATTTTGGAGAAAAGACCAAGGCAAGTATTTAATTTAATAGTCAGATAGCCATAAATAATGAGGGTATACACACATACAACCAAACATTAGCGACAATGTAGGGATTTTAGAGAACTTTTAATTTGCTTAGTTGCTTATAATTCTTTTTTATTTTCCTATTTTCTAGAGATTTTTTTTCCATCAAGGAAGTTATAGGTTTCTACCTTTTTTCTTTTCCTTTTGTCTTCACCACATGGCTCTGTTTATATATTTGTTTTTATAGTATATAGTTTTTATTATACTAGTGTAGTTATATTATCATTAATTTCACATATAGTGCTGCAAACTGCTATGGGCTTTTCTTAAGAAAAGATAATTGCGATCTTGAAGTCTGATCCTTTATAAAGGATCTATATCCCATCAATCCTAGCCTATTGCAGAACCTACATATTTTTCGGAGTATAAGACGCACCCTTTTCCCTCAAAAAAGAGGGTGAAAATCTAGTTGCGTCTTATACACTGAATACAGCATTTTTGGCTTCCCGAAACACCACCCCCTTTGCAAAAATGGACGTGCAGAAGGTTTGGGAGGCTTGCAAAGTGCTCCTGAGGGCTGGGGAGGGCAAAGCCCAGCTTCACCGCGCATGCACGTGCACCTCCTAGCCAGCTGATTTTTGGGTCCCTGCCGCGAATGCAGGAGATGCACATGTATGAGTGGGGGCGGGGGGTCATGTGTGCATGTGTGGGGTGGAGGGTTATGGTGGGGGTGGGGAGGAGCACGGGACAGTGCAGAAATCCCCGTGCCCCATTTTTGGTCCCAGGAAGTTCAGGGAGGACTGCTAGGCCCAAACGGGGCGGAGGGGAGTGTCATGTGCATGCGTGGGGGAGGGGGTTGCATGCATGCATGGGGGGCACAATGGATGTGGGCACATGTGTGTGTGCTATTGCGCACACGTGATTACGGCACGCAAGGGGAAAAAGGTTAATCATCACTGACCTAGTTCAATGTGCAAACTGTGGAGTCTTCTACCTTATGTAAATATGTATTCTATTAATCTTTCCTTGCATTTCTCTATCATTTAAAAGAACCTAGTAGTATTTGATAGCTGGATGCACTTAGGTATGTTAGGGTCAAAAGCTGAATTGGTCTAAAAGGGATTACATATTAAGAGTCTATCTTCTCCTTCCTCTGACAGGAAAAATTGCTGTGGCATCTTTGCGTGCATGGGTTGTTGTGTATGTCTAGCAAGTATATTTGTATCCTGGCATTTGTGCATTTGCTGAACTGTTCATTTTGAGCCAGTGAATCACACACACACACACACCAAAGGCTGCCTACCCCAGTATAGAACTCCCTCTATAAGAATGATGTGAGCTTCCCCATGAAGATGGAGACAACTGCTAAGGAAAATGTGAAGCATTTGTGGGAAGAAGGAGGAGAGATTGGCAGGGAAGAATACATTTTCAGCAAGTTCCAGGAACTCATAATTATGTCTATATGAATCACAATGCTGTATAGATTAGGAATGTGTGCAGTATTTGTAATTATACAGAGTTATTAGATGAGTTTAAACATTTAGTCCATAGCAAACTACTTCTGTATTATTGCCAAGCAAATTACATAGATGTGTCTACAAAGAAACCGAGAAGAGACTATATATTTATGGCATAAAAATTGTTTATAGCAATGTCACTCTGCATTAGACAAGTGACCCCAAAAATAAGGAGGAGGAATGAGTTTTATGTGTTTCCTTCTTTTGGAATTCAAGAACCGAATTGTCTTGTATTTTAGCTTGCTGTTTTAACATTTCTCTGCCAGTTTGAGCCCATCTTCTCAAAGTGATGTCCTCTGATTTTTGGAAACATTCTGTGTTTTGAAGGTAGAAAGCTTAATGTTAGGATTGTGTCATGATGTTTTCTTTCTTTTTCCTCCAAGATCAAGTCTGCTGAATCCTGCATCTTCTGATCTTTCCACCTATTCCACTGCATCTCTGATCAGTAATGAAGAACAGTTTGAAGACTATGGAGAAGGAGATGATGTAGACTTCACGCCCAGCAGTCCTTGTCTTGATGATGAAAGCAGGACACATGCGTATTCTGACCTTGGCTCATCTGTTTCTTCCAGGTTGGCTACTTTAATAGATGCTATGCCTCACTTTAGGTTGGAGGTGGAGAAAGGACGTAGGAAGATAACCACGACTTAATCACTTGCTTTGCTGTTCATGAATACTAACTCCACCTTTTTGCCTCTTCCTTCTTTTGGCAGAAACATTGCAATTGTCTTGTTCGAATCCCAAGATAGTGAATTGGAAATATTGTGTCTTATCTAATTTTAATAACTATCTAATAACCAGGCATTGCCCGGGTATTTATTTATTGTAATCCTATCTAATACAGGATTATTTCTAATGTTGGATTTTCCCCCCTTACCAGAGGGAGCCCCCTTCTGTACTGTGAAGCCGTTACCATAGCAACTCCACTGTGCTGTACAGTAGAAGCCATTTTACGGCAGTATGGTAGAAGCCATTTGAAGGCACAACAGGCTACATCTTAACAGAACACCCCTCCAAGAGGTGTTAGGGGTGTCTTACCACCCCAGTATTTGTTTCCAGAGAGTAAGTCATCTGTGTACCAAGTTTGGTTGAAATTGCTTGAGGTGTTCCAGAGTTATGCTGGAACATACATAGACACATAAAGCCATTTATATATATATGGATACTACTACTAACAACACAAGAACAACAAGAACAAGAACAATAATAATAATATTGCAGGTTGGCATGGAAAATACTTTCATATATATGATTTTTAATGAAAGACACTAATGGAAAGTCTGAATAGCAAGATAATTCACTATGGAATCTTTAGTCTTGTTAAAGTATTGGAAATTGCTATTGCTTATGTGGAAATTTGTACAGTATTTTTTTCCCCAGGTCCACCAGATAAATTGGATTAACAGTGTATGGGTAGTCAAAGCAGGAATTAGCTACCTCAGAGCCTGCAAGGATATGAGACTCCTAGACTTCCCACAGACAAAAGATGCAACTATAACTCCCCCCACCCCTTTACTCCAGCTGTCTTCAATTGGTGCTGGGTGAGGAAAGTGTCAACACCAGATCTCTCTCATTGTTAAGGGCTGGGGGAGGGGGGCAGCTGAGGGGTTTGTCTGAGGATCTAAAACAGGGGTATCAAACTGGTGGCCTGAGGGTGGGATGCGTCACACACAGGCCAGCTCCACCCAAGCTCCGCAAATGGGAAAAACGTGAAACATCAAGTGACACAGCGAGTTTCAACTCCCAGAAGTCCACATGTCTTGAAGTGGCCAAGGATGAAAAAGACTGATCTAGAAAGCTCTACTCATGCCTGTGAGCAGAACTGACATTGAGAAAAATAGTGGCAAGTCAAAGCCATTCTTTCTCCTTCCATCTGGAGGACAATTTAGTTTTCACAATATTTTTCTTCCCATTTTTCCTCCTGAGAGAGAATTGATGCAATGAAGGAAGTGGGCTGTTCCCAGAGGCTAGCTACCTGGATAATCTTCCTTACGGGAATATCACCACTATTAATTCTGAAGTGCACTTTTTAAAAAAAAACCTGATATAAATAATAAGTGTTTAATTGATAATCACTAAATGCTTGAAGAGAGATATTTTGGTTGCAAGTCTTCCCTTTGGATTAAAAAAAGTGGAATGTATATAGAGTATTTAGCATAGACGTATCAGGAGCATTCTGAGAGTAAGGAAATGCCTGTAAATCTTTGAATAATGGGATTTTAAAAAGCAACTTCTCTATTTATGGCTGTAAGGAGCAATACACAGAGTTTCATGTGAAAATAGAACAAAAACAACCAGAACTTAGCTTGACCTCATAATGCCTGTAGGATCTAATTTAGTAGTTCACTGTCTTTCTACCAACAGTGCTGGTCAGACCCCACGGAAAATGAGGCATATCTATAACAGTGAGCTCTTAGATGTCTACTGCACCCAGTGCTGCAAGAAAATCAACCTCCTTAATGATCTGGAAGCCAGACTGAAAAATCTAAAAGCCAACAGGTGAGTAAACCCAATGAAACTTCACTGAGAATCTGCTGAAAAGAATTTTAGGAATGAGTATATACAGCTATCTCTGGTTTCTTTGTTTGTTTAGTGAAACAAGCTTTGCCCTTTTACAATGATGATGGCTAACAGAAGATTATTTTGTTGTTACAGGACTACACACACTTTCATGATAGTTAGTCCCATTAAATCTAGTTGTCCTTGCTTCAAAGTAGACTTTGTAGAGTCAGTTAAGCTTTTTAACTGAATGCTTTGCATGGCAATGAGATCTCAGTTTTAAGGCCCTTTTGAGAGACACTCAGTAGAAGTTGGTTATTCACTTTATAATTTAGTAAGCAAAATCTATTTCTTGCTGTTAAAAGGATGGGCTCTTTTGAAAGGATACATTATTTTTTATCATTGAGTAAAGCACTAGTGCCTCAGCAGTTTTGAGAAATAAGCCAGCATATCTAGCCAATCAAAAGTTGGGCTTATTGATTTGATTCAAGCTTTGAGGTTTCTGAATATCTGTAGTCTACAATACATACATGTCTGTCAATGGCTACATACATGCGTGTTCTCAGCTACTGTGTTTGTGTAAGGCAGGGGTTGGCAACCTTAAACACTCAACGAGCCACAAAGGTCTTAACCGGAAGTCCCCTGTTCAATTCTGGAGCCAACTGAAAGTCCCGTTTCCTCACCATCAAGTTTCCTCCTAGCGCGGCATCCTTTTCCTCTACCTGTCCTAACTGAAAGCCTTATCAATTGTGGAGCTGACCAGAAAACCCACCCATTGCCATAGAGTCTTCTCCTGATGCGCTCTGCTCCCCCCCCCCCCAAAAAAACCCCCAGAAGCTCCTCTCAAAATTGTGGTGCCAACTGGTGACAGGGAGCCACAGCAGAGGGATGAAAGAGCCACATGTGGCTCCAGAGCCGTGGGTTGCTAACCCCTGGTGTAAGGTGTCAGCTTCTTATCCCCACACTGAATGCTGCCAAAGACTTTAGTTGAAGCTCAGTTACACTTTATACTGTACTTAATGCAGGAACAACACTAAAAAGACTGGTGTTTACTGCGGCACTGAAAAATGAGTCACTATTTGCTATATCTGTCTAAGGACAGTATCCTCCTCCCCCATGCTTTATGTGAATATAGAGTGATTGGTCTTTTTCCCATCATCCATCTAATTGTAACAGCCTTTCAAATAGTTACTAGGAAGGAACATGACAGAGTGATAGGATTTATCTGTCTTTTTTCTCTCTCTTGTGCATAGAAATTCCAGTTTCAGTCCGTGACTAAGTTTAGGGGAAACTGTGTAAGATTTTGTGCCTTGGGATGAGACTGTCATTATTGATATGATTTCACCATTTGCCTTTTTTTATACCTATCTTACGCTCAGTCATTGGACAGCAATCAGAGTTCTGTGCTCCCCTGAACTTCAAGTATTACTATAGTGAATTCAGTCTGAGCCTGGAAGATTCTGATTATTTGAGACTCTCATTTATGAATTAACTCTGATCATTTATTGACAGAACGAACATTACTTTTTTCCCCATAATGGAGCAGAGTCTGCGTTGTTGGCTCCTTTTCTTCCATTTTATACTGAGGTTTATTTTAATAATTGTTCTGTTACTGTTCCTTTGCCACCAACCTATGAAGGATGCCATTCCCACCATTATTCTCAGTTCCATCAAGTAATAACCTTCCAAATGTTGTTTTTAATGTATATGTGTAATTATATTTCATATTTCTTAACCACCCTTCTTTCTCAGTATTTATCTTGCACCCATCTTTCTATCCAAAAGGACAGCGAACTTGGTAGCTAACAATAACAAAAGTGAGAATAAAAGAAGAATACAGTGATAAAATGCATACCTCAATATTAAAAATAATAATCCCTGAATTAAAGAAAGATTCCAAATCTCTTTTGGCAGCTTTAATTTCCCATTTCAGAAATCAGTAATCCATTTTTTTTAAATCACCATGGAGCTATGTGTAACAGATTTAAAATATAAAAAAGTTGCTCTCTTATTGTTTAGTGCCTTTCAATGATGAATTTATTTATTCCGTTGATCATTAAAAAAAAAAGTTGCTTTGCACATTAATTATCGAAGTCATTGCTAGGTATTATGATGATGTTAATGATAATAGCTTTAAAATAGAATAAAATCCATGGAGGATAAAATCATCCATGACCATCAGTTATGTGGGAAACATGTTTTCTTCAGAAGCAAAAATATAATGACTATTGACTGCCAAAAACTGGGAAGCAAGAGTGGCAGGAAACTAGTGAAGTGATGTTTGTTAGCTTCCAGAAAAATCTAGAAAGGCACAGGATGCTGGATTAGATACACATTTGGTCTGATCAGGCAAAACCCCATAGATGCAGCACAATCAATCTATACTACATCTTGAACTAACCCAGTAGCTACCTGTTCTCAAAATGGACAATGGGGGAAACTGAACAGGGTGCAGCTCTACACAGCATGCCAATTGGGACCTACTCCCAAGATTGTCTTGCATTTTGGGGGCATTTTAAAGAGTTTAAAATGATTTCAAGGGTGCCACCCCATGTTTAACTCCTCCAAAATAAAAAACTGAACCTAAAAGGGGTCGGTCACGTCACTTCTGATGTGCTATGAAAGCATCATTAAGTGGCCTTCTTCATCCTTTCATAAGGTCTGGAAGCCAAGTGATAATCCTTTAAATGCTGCTTACCTCAGCCTGAGGTAAAAAGGGTCTAATTATGAGCAGATAACTGTGGCACAGGCCTCCATACCTGATTCAGAAGCATATCCACCAAATTCTGTGAGCTTGCTGTCTCACATGAAGTTTTGAGGTCGTAGTTTTATTATGTTTTAATCACTCAGCAATATTCCAGAATTATTGGAATGGGAACATTTATTGCAATTAAAATCTCCTGCATCTTTTTTTTTATTCCAGCCCAAACAGAAAGATCTCTAGTACAGCTTTTGGCAGGTAAGAGGCATGGTAGATTATTATCAAATCTAATCGCTTACAGCTGCAAGCACATTTAGTACAATTGTATGGGAAAGAAAGAGCCGCATGGTTTGAATAATGTCTAAATTCAATTGTATCAGGGCGCTTTTTGTAAAGGCAACCTTTTTCTGTCTCAAGATACTTTGTCAGTCTCTTGTACCTCAATTAAAATGGCAGAAGCTAAGCAATTCAGTTTTTTGTGTCCTTTGAGATGTTGCCTGGGGAAGAGGGGGGGGGGAAGAATACTCTCTTTGAGGACAAACAAATCCCTCAGTGAATAGATAAGCAGTTAAGATACAGGACAGATAGGATTCAATTATCTTGATTTTGCATTTGCCAAGTTTACTTTCACTTCCACTGCAAAAGTAAAGGATACCTCAGCACTGTAAAAAGTGGGCAGAATGCAGTGAATAGGGCTGCACCGGGATAGCCGTAATCTCAGAGCAGCCAGCTTGGTCTAGTGCGGTGATGGAGAACTTTTTTTGGCTCACGTGTCATAAGGGGGGAAAGTGCAGGGGGGGGCGTGAGCGGGCGTGCCGCACCCATAATGCAATGTGTGACCCCCCTCAGTGCGCATGCACGCATGAGAAGTGCTCCCCCCCAATTTTGCATGCTTTTTTCGCCCTCCCCAGGCTCCAGAGTCTTTATAGGAGCCTGGGAAGGGCGAAAAACAGCCTCCCCCGCCCCTAAGTCATTTCCGGTTTGCTCGTAGGGCCAGTTTAAGCCCTCCGGAGGCTTCAGGAAAGCTCCTGAAGCCTCCCGAGGGCCTTGGGGGGGGGGAGCCTGGGGAGGGCGAAAAATGGCTTTAGAAACGCACATGCGCTCACTGGCCAGCTGACAGGGCAACACCTTGCATACAAATTGCTCCGCATGCCACCTTCCCTGACGCCTTCAGAGCGCTTAAAATGACCCCCCGAGCAAACCGGAAGTCACTTCCGGTTTGCTCGGAGGGTCGTTTTAAGCGTTCCGAAGGCTTCAGGGACCGTCCGGAGGCTTCCCTGACGCCTTCGGAGCGCTTAAAATGACCCTCCAAGCAAACCGGAAGTCACTTCCGGTTTGCTCAGAGGGTCGTTTTAAGCGTTCCGAAGGCTTCAGGGAAGCCTCCGGACGGTCCCTGAAGCCTCCGGAGGGCCTCTGGGGAGGGCGGGGGAGGCTCTTTTCGCCCTCCCCAGGCTCCTATAAAGCCTCTGGAGCCTGGGGAAGGCGAAAAAAGCATGTAAAAATGGGGGGGTTGTGCGTTGTGCGCGCATGCGCACTGGGGGGTCGCGCATTGCATTATGGGTGCGGCACGCCCGCACACGACCCCCCTGCGCTCCCCCACTTGTGGCACGCAAGCCAAAAAAGGTTCGCCATCGCTGGCTTAAGGCATCAGACTAGAAAGTGGGAGACTGTGAGTTCAAGTCTCGCCTTGAGCATGAAAGCCAACTGGGAGAACTTGGGCCAGTCACTCTCTGCAAGTTCATGCCTCTGCCCTTATTTTAAAAAGTCATTTTAGAATTAATATACAGGAGTGGGCTGCTATGGATTCGCCCGTGTTCAGGAGAACCTGTAGCTAATGTGTAGCTAACGTTATGACTGGTTCGGAGACCTTCCAAATCCCACCCCTAGCTGGCCCCTCCCCTCCCCCCTGCCCCTCCCAGGAGTCTCCACATGGTCTGTTTTGCATGTGAAGTAAATGCAGGGCCTGCATGGAGGCTTGGGGAGGGGGGGGAAACGGGCCTCCCAGAAGTTCCAGAGGGCCTCCAGAAGCTGAGGGAAGCAGTTTTCACTCTCCCAGAGGCTTGATGAAACCCTCCAGAGCCTGGGGAAGGCGAAGCCGCCCCTCCCCCCCGCCGCGGTGCAGGAGGCCGACTAGACCACGCCCACCCAGCAACTGGGCAGAGAACCCGTTGCTGAAATTTTTCCACCCCTGTTAATATTTAATATTAAATATTTGCACTGGATATATTTGCATTTTCTCCATGTTGTTTGTCACTATTGGAAGCTCTCTCCCTCTCCCAAATTACAGAACTGAAAAGGCCATTCAGGCTACCCTATCCCACCAAATGCAGAAATCCCAATGAAACCATGTTCTGAAATCCCTTTTCCAACAGGTGCTTTCCAAAGAGTTTTAATCTTTTCTTGTCTTTACAGGCAGCTTTTCCACAACAGCAACTTCAGCAGTAGTAATGGCAGCACAGAGGACTTATTCAGAGACAGCATAGATTCGTGTGACAATGATATCACCGAAAAGGTAAGCTGTTTCTGCATTCCCACTGAAGAAAAAACAACACTGAGGAATTGGTTGATATACAAAAGAGGAAGAATGAAGGCTTTTTCCAGATGTTTGACACACCATGCCCAAAAAGGTTTGCTATCACTGACCTAGATCAATGCAAAAATTCTGAGATTTGCAGCTGCAGCAGATATTTGAATCATTGAATTATTTGGTGAGAAAGTCTGGGAAGTCTGTACTTGTACAATCTAGGCTTAATTTATATGAAAACTGATAGGTGATTTAATTAGATCAAAGACAGGAGAATGGAAGAATTAGGCACTTTGTCTAGATTAGAAAGATAGTTTGATAGTAAAGGAATGGATAAGATCCATTCTGACTTCATTCCCCTCTACTCAATTTCCCAGGGGCTTAGGCAGCTTACATTCTATTTTCTTTTGTAGGTGACTTACTTAGAAAAAAAAGTGACAGAGCTGGAAAATGATACCGTAACAAATGGGGACCTGAAGAGCAAATTGAAGCAGGAGAATACCCAGCTAGTTCACAGGTAATTTAATTGGCTACCTACTCCGTCCTTTTGCAAGTTTGCAGAAACGGGGAGCTCTCATTAGAATTCTTCAGTCTTATTTCCCGTCTGTTTTCGAAAATGAAAACGTTTCTGACTTGAATGGGAATTGCTTGAAAACGGGGCAATGTTATACAAGTAGTCGTTGACATACAACTGCAGTTGAGCCCAATATTTCTGTTGTTAATCGAGACAGCTAAGTGAATTTTGCCCTATTTTAGACCTTATTTGCCACAGTTGTTGTGAATCACTGTTAGTAACGTGGTTATTAAGTGCACCTGGCTTCCCCATTGACTTTGCTTGTAGAAGGTTGCAAAAGGTGATCATGTGACCCTGGGATACTGCAAACATCATAAATATGGATCAGTTGCCAAGTGCCTGAATTTTGATCATGTGACCGCAGTGATGCTGCAACAATCATACATGTGAAAAACAGTCATAAGTCACTTTTTCAATGCCGTTGTAACTTTGAACGGTCACTAAACGGATTGTTGTAAATCAAGGACTACCTATAAACTGGTGAGAAAGTCTCCTTCAATAATGTTTTCTTTGGCCCTCTGGATTAACAGAGAAAGGTGCTCTTGATAAAGTGAATATGCATTGTGGTGGACAAAAGAAGCATTATTTTATTTTTTCCATCCAAAAAAGAGAAGGCTATTTTCTAAATGTAATCAGTAGTTTAATGTGTCAAAACATTATATCAGGCCAGTGTTTTACATTGGGGGAGTGGGGCAATTTAAAACTGGGGGCCTTCTAGAGCCCTGCAAGAGGTCTCAAGTGATGTAATGATGTCACCAGAAGAGATAAAACTAAACGTTTTTGGACTCTTGTTTTAGAGGCTTGGGAATGGGAGGACGTGACACATTATTTGCAGAAATGTTAATAAATGGAGTATCATGAATGCACTCAGCAAGGGGCTGTATCTGGGACAGCAGACTGGAGAAGGCCATATAAAAAGAAAACCACCTTTGTAGGAAATGCTGAATCTGGTGGATAGCTAACATAATTCAGATATGTTGCTACCAAACTGAATGAAATCTATGCGGCTTTAATTACACCAGAGTGCATGAGTTAGAAGAACTGCTGAAAGACCAGGAGACTTCAGCTCAGCAGACCCTGGAAGAAGAGATCAAGAGGCACAGAGAAGCCTACAGCAAATATGAGAAGGAGAAGAGCACGGAGATTGAGCTGCTAAACACACGGTAACAGCCCACTATTGTTTTTTAACTACCAATGGCTTTGTCTCGGAAGTAGTCAGAATGCTTCTTGATTTTTCTCCCCATTTCAGAGTAAGAGTGGTTCCACGTGTGCATTTTGCCATGGTTTCTCTTTTTTGTTACGCAGTGGCTGAAAAGCCCACTGTTCCTCTCTAGATACTCAAAGGCAACAATTCTATTTATCAAATATACATAGCCACTCATCTTCACAAAGGTGATTCTGTGCAGTGTACAATAAAATCAGTCTAAAAAACCCTATTAAAACAATTCAACATAAATATAACTATGACTACAGAGGAATGGGAGGGACACGGTGTATATGTATATGTTTCCCATCTCACTATCGATGCTGCCCATTTCATTAATCCTAAACTCTATCTGATGTTATCCATCGAAATAATCCTACTACAGCATTATTGCTACAGGAGTATCATCACATGTTCATTTCCTCTGGTTACTCATATTTCTGGGGATGGCTGGGAATGTATACCCGAGCAAGAGAAATGGAGTATGAACTACAACACTCACCCACCCACCCTTAAGAAGAGTGATTTCCATAGCTTGGGGTATGAACTTAGTAGTGTAGGCTGTAGGCTTATTTTTGCAGAGGTTTTACCAGTATATAAGGAACAAAAAGGGAAGGGCCAGCATGTAGCAGAGTTTAATGTGTGGCTAAAGGAGTGGTGTAAAAGGGAAGGCTTTGGTTTTATTAGTCATGATTCCTGCAGCTGGTCCAATGAAAAACTGTACAAAAGAGATGGTTTGCACCCATCCAAGAAAGGGACTGAGTTACTTAGCATTAAATTCACAGATTTTCTGGATAAACATTTAAACTGAACAGCGGGGACAGAGAATTAATTGATACAGAACATTTCTGTCCCCAGCAATCTAAAACTCATAGGGTTATCAGTGCATGTAACACAGATGTTTGTGCGGGTAAGATTATCACTTCCGCTGTCAAGCAAAACCAAACATTTAATAGTGAGTGCCATACCATGTGCATGAATCATACAAGTGGCAAGAAAATAGGGGCAGTCAGGCATAACACAGGTTATGTAGACCGTAAACACAGGGTCAATCAAAATGGACTCAAATGTCTATACACCAATGCACAGAGTATGAGGAATAAACAGGGCGAATTAGAAATTCAAGTAAAAGTGGGCAGATACAATATTGTTGCTATTACAGAAACTTGGTGGGATGAAACCCACAAATGGAACATACAGCTAGAAGGATTTAAATTATTTAAAAATTAGACCAAATAAAAGAGGAGGTGGAGTTGCACTATATATAAAAGAAATAACTACATCTCTACAGAAATAGAGCACAACAATGATGAGAACTATCTTCAATGCATTTGGGTCAATATTAAAGATTGGGGGGGGGGGGAAATGACATTGCCCTAGTCTATACTACAGGCCACCCAACCAAGCAGAGTAAGTAGATGAACTTTTTGCTAGTCAGTTAACTAAGGTATGTATGAAGCACACCACAATAGTAATGGGAGATTTTAACTACCCTGACATCAACTGGGAAACAAACTCTGCACCAAGTGGAAGATCCAACAGGTTCCTAACGAACTAGCAGACAACTTTGTTTCCCAAAAAGTAGAGAAGGGAACAAGGGGATCAGCCATATTGGACTTAATTCTCACTAACAGAGAGGAAATGATAGAAGGTGTTGAAGCCACAGGAACCCTGGAGGCAAGTGACCATGCAATATTGGAATTTAACATTATGCAAACACAAGTAGTAGAACAAAGTCAAACTAGACTCTTGGACTTTAAGAGAGCTAATTTCAATAAACTTAGAGAGAACTTGGGAAGAATTCCATGGATGAGAATCCTCAAGGGGAAAACAACTCAAGAAGCTTGGAAAATTTTGAAAAATGAGATTACAAAAGCCCAGTCTAGCACAATACCAATGAAGAAGAAAAATAACAGCTCCCAAAAGAAACCAGCATGGCTGCATAAAGAACTCTCTGACAAATTGAAAGACAAAAAAGATAAGTATAAAAAGTGGAAAGGGGGGGACATAACTAAAGCAGAATATCAGCAAATAGCCCAATCCTGTAAAGATGAAGTAAGGAAAGCTAAGACTCACAATGAAGAAAGGCTTGCCACAAAAGTAAAAAAATAACAAAAAAAGCTTCTTCCAACATGTTAAAAACAAGAAAAAGGTTAAGAAAACAATTAGTCCATTGCTGGGAGAAAGTGGCAAGAAGGTGACAAGCAACAGAGAGAAAGCAGAACTATTTAACTCATTTTTTGCATCTATCTTTACACAAAGGGATAAAACAGTCCAACCTATCAAAAACTGCACCACAAAAATCAGATTAGGAACAGAAATTGAAATGGGGAAGAAAATGGTAAGTGAGCACCTGTATATCCTAGATGAGGATCACCAGGACCGGATGGATTACACCCCAGGGTTCTGAAGGAACTGGCAGACGAGATCTCAGAACCACTGAACTATATCTTTCAGAGATCCTGAAGCACCGGGGAACTGCCAGAGGACTGGAAAAGAGCTGATGTGGTTCCCATCTTCAAAAAGAAAAAGAATAGATCCAGGAAACTATAGACCTATCAGTCTGACCTCAATACCAGGAAAGATTCTGGAAAAGATAATCAAGCAACGAATTAGCGAACACCTAGAAGTAAACAAAGTAGTAGCCAAAAGCCAACATGGGTTTGTCAAAAACAGATCATGCCAGACTAATCTTATTGCATTCTTTGACAAAGTGACAAAATTAGTGGACCAGAGGAATGCCGTCGATATAGTTTATTTGGACTTCAGTAAGGCATTTGATAAGGTAGACCATAACCTACTACTAGATAAAGTAGAAGAATGTGGGTTAGACAGCATCACCACCAGATGGATTTGTAACTGGCTGACCAACCGCACTCAACGTGTAGTCCTCAATGGAACTGCATCTACATGGAGGGAAGTATGCAGTGGAGTACCCCAAGGCTCTGTTTTAGGCCCAGTACTCTTCAACATCTTCATCAATGATTTGGATGAGGGAATAAATGGGGAACTCATCAAATTTGCAGATGACACCAAGCTGGCAGGAATAGCCAACACTCCAGAAGATAGGCTTAAGATACAGAAGGATCTTGACAAACTTGAACATTGGGCATCATCTAACAAAATGAAATTCAGTGGTGAAAAGAGTAAGGTTCTACATTTAGGCAAGAAAAATGAAACGCACAGGTACAGTATAGGTGGTACCTTGTTCAATAGTAGTAACTGTGAGAGGGATCTTGGAGTCCTAGTGGACAACCATTTAAATATGAGCCAGCAGTGTGCAGCAGCTGCAAAAAAGCCAACACAGTTCTAGGCTACATCAACAGAGGGATAGAATCAAGATCATGTGAAGTGTTAATACCACTTTATAAGGCCTTGGTAAGGCCACACTTGGAATACTGCATTCAGTTTTGGTCACCATGATGTAGAAAAGATGTGGAGACTCTAGAAAGAGTGCAGAGAAGAGCAACAAGGATGATCAGGGGACTGGAGACTAAAACATGTAAAGAACGGTTGCAGGAACTGGGTATGTCTAGTTTAATTCAAAGAAGGACTAGGGGAGACATGATAGCACTGTTCCAATATCTCAGGGGTTGCCACAAAGAAGAGGGAGTCAAGCTATTCTCCAGGGCACCTGAGGTTAGGACAAGAAGCAATGGGTGGAAACTAATCAAGGAGAGAAGCAACTTAGAACTGAAGAGAAATTTCCTGACAGTTAGAACAATTAATCAGTGGAACAGCTTGTCTCCAGGAGTTGTGAATACCCCAACACTGGAAATCTTTAAGAAGATGTTGGATAGCCATCTGTCTGAAATGGTATAGGGTTTCCTGCCTAGGCAGGGGGTTGGACTAAAAGACCTCCAAGGTCCCTTCCAACTCTACTATTGTATTGTATTGTATTCAATTATTTGATGCAATTTAGAACATGAGAAAATTATTTTTTTCAGAAATTCAGTTATTAAGAAACTTGGATACTTTCAAGAACTGATATGCAGTTCCTTTTTCCATTGACTTTTCATACGTTGCCCCTGGTGAATCAAATTCAGATGTATCCCAGCAGAACAGATAAACAGCTTTTTTCCCCTAGACATTCAATTACCAAACTTCTGCCTTGCCTTCAGGGTTCAGCAACTGGAAGAGGAAAACTGTGAGCTCAAAACCACTGTCCTACGACTAAAATCACAAACGGAGAAACTGGATGAGGTAACAGAGTTTGCAAATGTTTGCTGTATATCCCCCTTTGTTTTCCTACTAGCCTGCAGTCTCAGCCTAGACAGCTTAATTTTTAATTCTCTGGGTGGGCTGGTTTGTACGTCAAGACATAGCATTTCATTGCAGCAATACTGCTGGGAGCAGGCAGTGGAAGTAAAACATATACAATAAAGTATAAAATCTTAGCCTTTAATCCTCCTACATTGAATAATAAAATGAGGGAGAGTTGTTTAGTAGAGTTCTCAGCTTTTGAAATGTATGTTGCTTCTATCTTGCATGTTTGTTTGTTTGTTTTTAAATGTTGTTCCCTGAGCCGGGCTGCTGCCAGTGGAGCCAACGTGTTTGACCAGAAGACCAGGAAAGAGATTTCTGAGTAGAAGTAATCATAGGAGACAAATAGTTTATCAGCGATACCTTGAGGAAGCAGCACTTAGATATACCATTGTTCTCTTTTTTTTTCTGGTCAGTTGTTTGAATTGGCTGCAACTAACATATTCCCAGCTCAGAGCTAATTAGGAACAGTTTGGCATTTCTTACAAAATTTGGGAATTCCTAGGACCATGATGGCAAACCTATATGGTACACATAACGGAAGTGGCCTGCAGAGCCATCTCGCTGGGCCTGCCAGCCCTCACCCCATTGCTCTTCCGGGTTCCTGAGCACGCATGCGTGCTGACCAGTTGGTTTTCACATGCCTATGCGTGCCAGAAACAGAAAGACCAGGTGACCGGGGCACATGCATACGCCAGAAACCATAAGTCCAGCTTCCTAGCGCACACAGGCGCACCAGGGAACTGTTCTTCCAGTTTCTGGTGCACCCCCCCCCCCCATGCATGCACGTACCCCCATTTTGGCACTTGGAATGACTATATGATGGGGCTCTAGGAAGCCAGCTGAACTAATTTACAAGCTGTATACATAGGGTATCTGTAAGACCAAGCTATGTTGCAGAAAATGATTGAAGTAACATCCACTATTGCTTTAATGTGGGCATGTGATTTGAGTGCCTGTGAAAAATCTAGTTGTGAAGGGTAGATGTTTATGTGGCTCCCTATTTGGGGTCTGGGAGGTAGCCTTGTGTACTTTGTTCGTAAATCACAGGCTTAGATTTCTCTGTGGCCAAGAGGGACTTGATAGTAGGGAACATGCATACAATGTGTGTGTCTAAAGTCATGTGGGTTCTGTAACTAGAATTTGTTTACAGTATCCAATCATCCCTTTTCCTGTATGGCTTTACAGCTCTATAGCAATGAGTAGGAAAAATAAAGAAGATTCTTTGGTTGCTTGGTGTGTTTTTATTTATATGCCACTTTTCCTTCAGGAGCTTCTCCTTCTATCCCATCCCCCTACTATAAAATGTAGGGTAGATAGAATGGAATGGAATGGAATAGAATAGAATAGAATAGAATTCTTTATTGGCCAAGTGTGATTGGACATACAAGGAATTTCTCTTTGGTGCAAATGCTCCCAGTGTACATAAAAGAAAAGATACACTCATCACGAATCATAAGGTACAATACTTAATGATAGTCATAGGATACAAATGAAATCATACTAGGAAACAGTCAATATAAAAGATACAAGCAACAAAATTACAGTCCTGCAGTCATAAGTGGAAGCAGATGGGTGATAGTAATGATGAGAAGATTAATAGTAATAGTAATGTAGACTTAGTAAATGGTTTGACAGTGTTGAGGGAATTATTTGTTTAGTAGAGTGATGGCGTTTGGGGAAAAAACTGTCCTTGTGTCTAGTTGTCTTGGTGTGCAGTGCTCTATAGCGTCATTTTGAGGATAGGAGTTGAAACAATTTATGTCCAGGATGCGAGGGGTCTGTAAATATTTTCACAGCCTTCTTTTTGACTTGTGCAGTGCACAGGTCATCAATGGAAGGCAGGTTGGCAGTAATTGTTTTTCCTGCAGTTCTAATTATCCTCTGAAGTCTGTGTTTGCCTTGTTGGGTTGCAAAGCCAAACCAGACAGTTATAGAGGTGCAGATGACAGACTCAATAATTCCTCTGTAGAACTGAATCAGCAGCTCCTTGGGAACTTTGAGCTTCCTGAGTTGGCGCAGAAAGAAAATTCTTTGTTGTGCTTTATTGATGACGTTTTTGATATTAGGTGTCCATTTTAGGTCTTGAGGTGTAATAGAACTAGAAATTGGAAGGTCTCTACTGTTGATATTGTGTTGTCTAGTATTGTAAGAGGTAGTAGTATAGGAGGGTTTCTCCTAAAATCTACCACCAGTTCTATGGTTGTGAGGCTGAAAAAAAAGTAATTGGCTCAAAGCCATGCTATGAGGCTTCTAGGGCTGATGGTGGACTACAGCCTGTGTCTCCTCAATCCTAATCCAATGTTTTAATCACTACATCACCTTGGCTGCCATATTCCACTCTTCAAAGAAAATCAGTAATTTCCCATGGAGTTTTCTTTAGGGCAGAACATTTAAGTGAGAGCCCTGACTTTTGGCCTGAAAACAAAAGAACCAAACCATCTCACAATTCCCCAGTATTCTTTGCGATTGGTGACTTAAACTCTGCTGATGTTGCTGTTATATTGAAAAAAGAATTTGCTAGGATCAAATCCCACACCATGATAACTTTTTATAGTTTTTGATATTCTTAAGAACTGATGCTATAAGTGCTCTAATTAACAAAATGCTAACATAGCATTTTGTGGGTTAAGAGTTAGTGAAAATGCTGTCGGAAAGGAGTAAATAGTACCGCGTTTCCCCGAAAATATGACAGGGTCTTATTTTCTTTTTACTTACAAAATATGGCCTTGGGCTTATGGGGGAGGGCTTATTGTTTTGGGGTTGCCGGGCAGCTGCTCCCTTGCAAACTGGCTCCTGAAGAGCCGGGCACAGCCTCAGGGGCGAAGCAGCCATGAAGTGACCAAGCTAACGAGCAACCGCCCAGCAAACCCCCTCTCCAGCTGCTCAGAGCACCATTCACTGACCTAGGGGGTAGCCCTAAGGCGCCAAGCCACGTGGCGCTCTGCCCGCTCCCCAGCTCCCGTGGCTTGGCACATTAGGAATACCCCCTATGTCAGTCCATAGAGGTTTGCCCGGCTGCAGAAGGGGGTTGCGCGAGCGCCTGTTTCGCCCCCAGCAGGCATGCCTCCTAGCCTCAACATGTCTGGGCCCAGCTCTCCCTGCAGCAGCGGGGGTGGGCTTATATTTTTGCCCACGTGAAAAATGTGGCAAGGCTTTAGTTTCAGGACAGGTCGTATTTTTGGAGAATCAGGGTATATAGTCTTTCTTGCAAGGGATGAATGTAGGTCAGTCAAAGGAAGGCAAAATGATTACGTGTAAGAACATTTCTGTTCGCCTTGTATGGAATTGATAATTGATTGCACTGGGATGACTTAAGAATGTGTGGTAAAAGTAGAAGAGGTAGTATCAAGAATGAAGGGGTGTTTGTAGTGGCCCACCAGCGACCAGCAGAGTTAGCAGCAGATTCGGATAGTGAGACGCTTGGGGAGGAACATGGGCCAGTCCTGGAGTCTGGGGAAGACTCTGATGAGGGCTCTGTGTTGGAGGCAGAGAGCGGACCAGGGCCGTCCAACAGTTATCGGCTGCCTGCAGAGTCAGACATCAGTGAGGCAGACGAACAGCTGGACCTGTTCCCAGTATGTGCATGCTCAGAGTTGCCAGACGAAGGAAACAGCTAAAGAACAGGGGTCGACTTGAGAGTAAGGCCATCGGTGGACAATGAATGGCCCTCCCAGAGGAATTAAAAGAGGAGCAAAAGGGGAGTAGAGTAGAGTTTTCTGGAGACAATTAGTTCGCCGAGATTCCTTGCAGTTATCGGCCGGTCAGCTCTCCAAGCCAGATAAGGTCTGTGACCATAAATCCTCCTTTGAAAGACTTTGCTAGCTGTGAATGAGCAGAATTCATTGTAAATTAATAAAATAGTTTTTTCCAGAACAAAGAGTATGTTTCATGCTCTTGGGAAGCCTCTGTCAGAACAATGCTATATGAACATAGAATGAATAGAGAAAAGAGTAAATAGTATGTTCAGGTGGTTTGAGGGAATGATGAAATTGCAAAACATGGGGAAAAAAACAAGGGGAACAGTAAGCAAGTCATGGTTGGACAGAGTTGGCAAGATCTTCAAAGAGAAAGAGGTGTACAGTTTAAAGAACAAAAAGACAATATAGCAGTCTTGTTGACATTTAGAAAACAGCAAGCCATTGTCTGTCTTGTACTGCAGGTCCCAAGCTAGCTTATTGCATGAACTGAAGTGAGAATCTGAGTGCTGAGAGACAGATTGCAGCTTAGAAATGTTTCTCTTCTGAAAAGTTGAACAGACCCGCATTTCAGAATTTTCCCCATGTTGGAAAAATTAACCTGCTTGCCTGAAAGGTTCTAAGCTACCATGAATGGTTTTCTACATG
Organism: Natrix helvetica; assembly: GCF_964273705.1. Taxonomy (NCBI): domain Eukaryota; kingdom Metazoa; phylum Chordata; class Lepidosauria; order Squamata; family Natricidae; genus Natrix; species Natrix helvetica. The sequence continues at coordinate 228,123,650 of NC_138548.1, forward strand.
CCTATGCAAATTTCTTCCATCAACTCCCTGAAAATGATAGTTTCCTGTACATTGAAAATGACCATTGGAATCGCTGGCAGTTTGTAACCTTCTTTTCACGTTCATCAGGAGAGGCAGCGAATGTCTGACCGATTAGAAGATACCAGTCTGAGACTGAAGGACGAAATGGATCTGTATAAAAGAATGATGGACAAACTGAGGCAGAACAGGCTGGAATTTAACAAGGAGAGAGAAGCCACTCAGGAGGTTGGTAACAATTTTGGTGGCATACAACCAGCACATCCTCTGTGTCTCCTCTTGATGCTGATGTTTTACACCAGGGGTGTCAAAGTCAAAGCCTGGGGGTCGGATCCAGCCCACGGGGTGCTTAGATCTGACCCACAGGGCCACCCTGGAAACAGTCCATTTCCGCTGGCAGAGCTTTTGTGCCACCACAGGCACCCCTGACACGAGTGACACATAGCTGGCCACTCTCATCCCGCCTCCCGAGGTCAAACAAAACGCCGATGCGGCCCTTAATGAAATCGAGTTTGACACTCCTGCTTTACACTAAGATTAAATAAAACCATGTTTTCAATATAAATAAAAAATGTAGTTTTGAAACCTGCATTGTGGCTTGCCTTGTGTCACTGAAGCAGGGGTGTTAGGAATAACAGCTGGCTAGCAATCATTTTCAGAAATGCATTCCTAAAAACCTCAAAGCCCTTTCAGGGATGCTGCAGTGATTATTCCCAGAGGGTTGGCGATAAATGGTGATAAATCTGGAAAGTTGAAACTTGAATTGACTGAAATTGAAATTGTTCCTTGTACGGCAACCTTCTCACGTATGCACTCTGCTGTGATGTCTTTTGGGCTTAGAAAAAGACCTGTAAAATACTGTCCTTGAAGTTTTTTCCATCCTTGATTTTTTTAAAAACTTTTTGTTTATACAAACTTTACATCTTTGCAACACATTACACTTCTTTTACATATCAGTTGTGATTTTTTTATCTGTACAATTCAATCTTTTATAACCATAACTTTATATATATATGTGTGTGCATTTATATTATTTCACATATCTTTTTTCTTCATTCTATATATAACATTCTACATATTCTATGTATAACAACCTTTATTACATTTGAGTCGTTTTGTATCCATTTCCTATTATTTATTTGCTAGAGTCTATTTCGTATTTCTATCTTTTAATCATTTTCCAGTTTTGTAGTTGTGTATTTATTTATTGATCTTTCTTCCTTTCTTTTTTGCTTTCTTGCTTCCCCCCCCCCCCCCTTCCTCTAGCCAATTATACCATTCTTGATTTAGGTGACTATTTTACTTGTCTTGTAATGTCTTTTCCTGTAATGAAAAAAAAGTTAATATTTCTAATACTGCCCAATAGCAGATGATGTCCTCTGAATGTACTATTGTTTAAAGCATGCACAAAATCGACCTCTATAAGAGAGCAGATGAAAAGGAATACAAAATACGTCTGTGTAGAAGCTGCCTGAAGCAATATTAAAATACGAAATCTTTTGTACAGAACAACACAACAGATAAGATAAAAAATCAGAAGCAGCAAAATCAATGGCAATAAATGGAACATACAATAACAATAAGATAGCCATAAAACATTAAAGGTGTAAAACCTTTATACAGTAAAGATTCTTAAAGCAAACTCCACCATGCAAACCGCACAATGCAAACTCCACCACCGATTATCATTCATCTTGCCTTGTTAGAACATAGGAAGCTGACAAAAGGCCTCAGGAGAAAATCCAGGCTCCAGAGAGATAACCTGGATTATGTTAACCTATAAGCCTCTAAATGACTTAAAGCCAGAACATCTACTTCAATAAGTCAGTCAGGGGTTTAAAGGTTAATAGGAATAGATTATGCAAGGCCTGGAAGTAGACTGACGGCCAGCACCATGGTGCTCAACTAGTCTTTGTAAAGCAAGCTAACTATGCCCTGTTTTGAACTAACTGAATCTTCCAGATCATCTCAATAGCCTGAACTAAAGGTTGCCAGCATAGGAACAACCGTTGCAATTTTGGTTCAGGTACCATCGTAACTAGTACAGGTAGTCCTCAACTTACAACCACAATTGAGCCCCCAATTTCTGTCACTAAGGGAGACAGTTGTTCAGTGAGTTTTGCCCCATTTTACGATCTTCCTTGCCACAGTTGTTAAGTGAATCACTGCAGTTCAGTTAGTAACACAGTTGTTAAGTGAATCTGGCTTCCTCATTGACTTTGCTTGTGTCAGGGAAGGTTGGCCCAGGGACACTGCATAAATATATGAGTCATGTCTTCCTAGCCACAAGGTGTCAGGGTTCCAAATAACATCACATTCTACTCCTTACTATTCCCCCTCCCAATTCCCCACTAAAGAAACAGCATGGCAGAGTGGAATATTAGTGTGGCAGGCCAAAGATCCCAAAAGGAACCGGCTGCAGGCCTGACACAAGGGTCCATTGTGCTCTGCTTTTTTCTGCAGCTCATTGAGGATCTGAGAAAGGAACTGGAACACCTTCAGTTGTATAAGCTTGACTGTGAGCGTCCCGGTCGAGGAAGAAGTTCTTCCAGCTTGAGTGAATTCAACGCCAAGACGAGAGAAGTGGAAATGGAACATGAAATTAAACGTCTAAAACAGGTGAGGTACAGCTGGAGAAGAAGGAAGCAAAACGGACCTTCTCTCTCCAAAGCAGCTAAGCCCGTGATGGCGAACACGTGCCACGGGTGGAGGTTAGAACCCCCTCTGCGGGCTTGCGAGCCTTCGCCCCAGCTCAGCTCCACCGCACATGTGCATGCGCCTCCCAGATGATTTTGGGGTCTCTGCCGTGCATGCGTGAGGAGCAGGGGGGGTGCGACCCCCCCCCGCGGCCCATCTTTGCTCCCAGGAGGCTGCAGGGAGGCCTACTAGGCCCAAAACGGGGGGCAGCGCAGTAGCAAATGTTCATCTGAACTTAGTATCCTTAAGGTGCTAAGCAAAAATGGCTCCTTGTTTGCCTTTTGTATGTGTGTGTCTGTGCATATGTTTTCAAGTCAGTCTTCCAGTCCCGGTGAAAGGTCCTGCAGCTTTCTTGGCAAGATTTTAGAAGTGGGTTGTGCTTGCCGGCTTTTAAAGTTTGAGAGAGAGGGTGGAATGGGACAACTCGCCATGGCCAGTTCGTCACGACCAACTCAATAGGGCCAAATTCTCCACAGGGCAGCGGGCGGCAGGACAATTCAACAATTCAATTTTAATTATTTTAAATCGTTTTTAAAAAATCATTTCAATTTTTGTCATTCACATTTTATTTTGTCCCTCCTTTCGCATCCTTTCTTTAATATTTCTATTCCACCATTTCTTTGATATTAGTGTAATTCTTGTCCTGCGGTGAGTTCGCCATGGCAAATTGTCCCATGGCAAGTTGGCCATGATAAGTTGGCTGTGGTGAGTTGTCATAGACCCAGAGAGGGACTGGCCCAAGATTACCCAACTAGCTTTGTGCCTTTGTGCTTAAGAGCCAAGGTGGCACAATGGTTAGAGTGCAGCACTGCAGGCTACTTCTGCTGATCACCGGCTGCCAGTAGTTTGGCAGATCGAATCTCACCGGGTTGACCCAGCCTTCCATCCTTCCGAGGTGGGTAAAATGAGGAGCCAGATTGTTGGGGGCAATAGGCTGACTCCGTAAACCGGTTAGAGAGGGCTGTAAAAGTACTATGAAGCTGTATATAAATCTAACTGCTATTGCTATTGCTAAGGCAGGACTAACCAGGTGCCTTAATCACGTAATTCTTTCCTTCCTCTCTCAACAGGAGAATCAAAAACTTCATGACCAGAACGATGACCTCAATGGGCAAATCCTTAGCCTCAGCCTTTATGAAGCTAAGAACCTTTTCGCAACGCAGACAAAAGCCCAGTCGCTGGCAGCTGAGATTGACTCTGCCTCCAGGGACGAGGTAAAGGGACCAGTAGCAATCTCTTTGCAGCTAATTCAATGACTGGGCTGGCAAAATATCTCTCGGCAATCAACTTGGCAAAAACCTAACTTGGTGGGGAACGCTGACATTTGAAAATCATGGATGAGAAGTGCCACATTTGCTTTGCGGTATTTTATATTGGTTTTGCTAGGATGACATTAGCATACAGGGGCACTAAGGCACGGGTGTCAAACTTGCACATCATGTTGCTGTCGCATGACGTTTCGTGACTTTTTTTCCCTCCTTCGTGGAGCTGGGGTGGCCTGTGCGTGACGCATCCGGCCTGCGGGCGGCCAGTTTGACACCCCTGCATTAAAGCATTAGAATTGACTAAAATTCTTGACATTTTTCTATTTCTCTTCTCTCGTACTTTTATACAACCAAAGTTACTTTTCATTTAAAATTGTTTCTGTGCACCACTACAGGAATTGTTCAGGAGAATATCCTGAATCTTAGGGCTACCAGACCTGGGCTGCAGAAATCTGTATGACCACTGGATGGCAGCAAAGAGATAACAAAAATACAACAATCTAGAATTAAATACTGTATTTTCCGGCGTAAAAGATGACTTTTTAACCCCAAAAAATTAATTCAAAAATCAAGGGTCGTCTTATACGCCGGGTATACCAAAAAAACAAAAGAAAAGAAAAAGCAACGCCGCCAAGCAAAAAGCCGCACCGCCACCAGTGCAGACGCCAGCCTTTCAATCAATAACCTCGGCGCTCCTCGCCTGCGCAAGTTGATGGATGAGTGCTGGGATGGCTTAGTAAGGTCTGGCTGGAGGTCTGGGGGGAGGAAGGCGCTGAGCTCAAACTACGAAAGCACAGAAGCCTTCAGCTGGCTGGTGGGTGCCTGAAAGTAAGGAGTCGTCTTATACGCCAAGTCACCTTATACGGCGATATATACGGTACCATCGGGTTCTGTTATCCTGCCTTATCTGTTTCCTCTTTGGTTTCCCCCCCAATATTTCATTTCCAATCCCAATTGATTTGCCCGACAGAATTTTGATTTAGCTTTCTGTCCTTTGTGCAACAACCCCATCATATATTTAGAAAGTTATTCTGGGTGCCTTTGTCTTTTTTTTTTTAATAATCTGCTTCAGATTTTGTTAAGCAAAGGTTGCCAGATTTGTTTATCAAATACCGTAGTTTGAAGACGTAACTGGGTATTTACAGGGCATGGATTGATTGTGTTTGCCTTAGCTATTCTGGGTGTATGGAAAGTAATGTTATCAAACATAAGTTTCTCATTTTAAAAGAAGTGAATGATCCTTGGCATGATTCTGACTTATTTTAACACTGCCATTGTTGTTACTCAGTGTGCTGGGCTAGGTGACTGACAGTAATTATAGATGAGATCTTGGAGAGGAACAGAGCCCATGTTGAGCGTGCTGATAAGCTCATGGTAACCAGTGCAGATTATGGAGCCGAGGTGTAATATGTTCTGCTCTAGGAATGCGTAGAACTGCTGCACCCCGGCATTCTGGACCAACTGAAGCTGGGCACTGTTCAAAGACAGCCCCTTGTGGAGCATATTGCTGTAGTTCAATGTGGAAATGACTAGGGCCATGATGGCAAACCTATGGCACACGTGCCAGAGGTGGCATGCAGAGCCCTCTCTGTGGGCACTTGCGCTGTCACCATGTGCTCTTCCGGGTTCTGTCACACGCATGCACGTCAGACAGCGCACCGGCCATCACCTCTCTCCTGGGTTCCGGTGCATGGCCACCAGTAAAAACACCAGTTGTCTGGTGCACATGCACATGCAGGAACCCAAGAGAGAGCAGCTGTCCAGCATGCATGCGCGCAATGGAACCTGGAAGAGCAGCTGGTTGCCGTGCGCATGCGCACCAGCCAGCTGCTCTCTTCTGGGTTCTGGCACTCCGGCATGCACGCTTCAGTTTCGACACTCGGTGCCTAAAAGGGTAGCCATCACTGGACAAGGGCAAGAGTGACTGTAAGCTGGATCTGCAGATCTAGTTATGGCTGCAACTGTCACACAAGACAAAGTGAGCCGAGGCCCTCCTAGCCACAACTTACCCCTTTATAAATGTGTGCACCAACCCCTAATAGCTCAAAGGCAATGGCCAGTGGCCAAATTCTAAGAGTTGTCCAAAAGAGCTAGAGGACATGAGGGTGTTCTTTCTTCTGTGAGAAGACAGATGACTGAGTCTTTATCCATCTTACATGCCCAAGAATTGAGATTCGTACCAAAGAATACATTGATTCTCAGTGGCTTCCAATGAGTTCTGCATAAAAGAGCATAAATTAACTGAGGCACAAAGATGGGGTGAAGCTTCTGCTTGAAAGTAGGTGTTGAATTCATTAGGGCTTCAACAATTTGTAGAATGAGGGTGAAGGAATAGCCACGGTTCTTCCATCCATCCAAATGAATCGCCGTTAAAATAATCTGGAAAGAAAAAATATGCTGAAAACAAACTTTTGAAATTCAGGAGCACTCTGGTAAAATGGACGCAGAGGTTCTCAGGAGTAGTTGTGACTCCAGAGGGTTTCTTAATCTAGTTCTTTTTCGTTTCAGCTCATGGAAGCCCTCAAAGAACAGGAGGAGATCAACTACAGATTGCGCCAATATATGGACAAGATCATCCTGGCCATCTTAGACCACAATCCGTCCATCCTGGAAATAAAAAATTGAAGATTATGGGGTGGGAAGGGAGGTGGGCAGATAGGATGCCTTTAGATTCAAGTATCTCTATTTGCTACTGTATATGAACTTATAAATATATACATATATATAACTCTCTCAATACACACGACATACAAAACACAAACACACACGCTCATATATATATATATATATATATATATATATATATATATATATATATATATATATATATATATATATATATATACATACACACACACATATATATATATATATATATTATATATATATATATAAATAGAAAAGAAAACTTGTGTGGATATACACAGGGCGTGTTTATATGAGCTTAGTATATTTTGTGACTCATAATTTGCATCGATCCATTTTCCACGCCCTCTCTCTGTGGTGAGGCTAGGGATTATAACTGAAAAATCACAAAACTGGATTTTGCACTGTTTTAGATACTGGACAGAAAAAAAAATTGATACTACCTCTAGATGAAAAGATAAAACACGATGGAAACTAACCTGTGCCAGGCCTTTTCCTAGCCTACAAACAATACTGAGTGTTTATGTCTTATGAATTGCCTCCCTCTTGTCATCGTCAGAAATATCTTGTATTATCAGGTTGCATTCTCACTGATGCTGTTGGCTGTGTTGTTTTAACTTTGCCCAAGTTATGTTTCTGAAGTCCTCTCCTTGGATCGGAATGTATGCATGATGCAAAAATGGGCCTTCCGGAAAATTTACAAGTTTCTGCTTGAACTTGGGCTGTTTTAATCAGAAAGCAGTTTCTACATCCCGACCCCAATTGGCTTTGAATCCTTTGGGATGGTGAACAGTCTGTTGTATTCCAGGGGAATCTGGGGTACTCAAGAAAACAATGGGTCTTGGGGTTCCATATTTTCTTCAACTTATCAGACTATTCCCGGGGTGCTTTTTCTGGCTTTGGGTTTTATCGCAACATCACCAAGGAGCCTAGTGGTGGGAGGCCTGGGTTCATAAACGTGGGGTGCTTCGGGGGCTACAAAACAGCCCCCGCCCTGACTCAGCTTCAGCAACAAGCATTAAAAAGTGGTCGTTGCAGAGAGCTATTTGGTTCCACACAAAGGGTTGGTTCATTGGTGAGAACTCGGGGCTGCCACCGTAAGAAATAGAAACCAATTGTTTTTAAATCACTTTGTTTTATATTGCTCCATGTCAGCATCTGCAAAAGCACCCTCTGCTAATAAAGCAGTTAAGAAGTGGAGAAAGATTGGGGTTTTTAGGCACTCATGGGTGACACTGACCCTGTTTTTACAGACAAGGCAACATTTTAAATTGTTTTTTTTTACAGGTTTAGGAAAAGGGGGTTTATTTATACATGCTTAATATTTATTTCATGCAATTTCGGAGTTTCACCGAACAGTTTTGCCTACTTTACTGGGGGTGATTAGCGCAGAAAAGCCAGAAACGACCGTTAATCGAGCATCACAGATTCCTGCAGTTACAGGGAAAAAATATTCTGCTCAATTTGTGGCATCAATAAATATTCTCACATTGATTCAGGCTGTTCATGTCTTCATGTCTCTTGCCCTTGCCATCACCACCACCTTTTCCCCCTCCTCCTCCTCCCTTTTTCTTTTCAATTGTGCTTCTGTAACAGCATTCCTCATGATGTTTTATATATCACTTACCCAGGCATGCTCTAAGGAAATCTGTAAAGTTAAGTGAAGGCTTGGGCAGGGACCATGGCGGAAATGAGTTTTGTCTTTTCACTTCAAGATTTTTCCATTCCTGTCTGAGATGTGTTTTGATTTAAAAAAAAAAAACCAACAAGTCAGGCTTTATGTGCATTGCAGTAACAATTCTGGTGCATGAATATATGCAGTCACATGCATGTGAGAGAAGAGGCGTGTGTTATTCTGTAATGACTTGTGTGCAGGCCTCCTGGTCTTCCCACACCAAAGGTAGGCGCAAGATATCCTCCCTGAATATCTGCATTACAGATATCCATAAGCCTTGTTCAGTACAGTTGGTGTCCAAGTATGATATGATCTGTAGTCTAAAAATATCTAGGAAGCCCCAAGATTGCCTTTCCCATCACACGTGAAAGGGAACTGCATGCTCTGTGTAATGGATAAAAAACCTCTATTGGTTCATATGTACTGTTTTCTTTCATAAGCACATTTCCACTTTCAAATGAAGCTGTCTTTTTTTTTTCCTCGCAGTGTCCTAAGTAAAGTTTGCTTAATTAATTTGAGAGTCTCTTCAAAGAATAAAAATATTGAATCTGAGGTTACTGTACTATCAGTACTGAAAGTATTGATGCTTCTAACCTGTTTCCAAATTATGTGGCAGGATGGTATATAAATTGTGACATGTTGTACTTAAGGTATTTCACATTCAATCAAGTGTTTCTGCAGAAGTATGAATCTCATCGGGGGTGGGGGGGGGATGACTGCGTGTGGGGTCATAGCCTTGTGTTTATTGGCTGTGTTTTCTAATTGGTAGCAAGAGAGCTAATAATTAATGCAAGGTGATACTTGCTGGAGCCAGCCATTACTTTTTACTCAACATCTAAACTTTTTCTAATACCTCGTTGGATTTCGACCTTCTGAATTTAGTGGGAATGAAACTGACTCCAATTGCATCACTACCTTCTTTTTAGGTAGTCAAGTCATGATCGAATAAAGGAGAATCCTGAATTTTTTCCCCAGTCAGGATTTTCCAATGCCTTGTGTAGGCTGGAAGGAATCCTGCTCCTGAAGGAACCACATTCCCCCACTTTTCTACAATATCCACTCGCTGCAAATTACAGCAATGCTTCCTTTCTCTGCTTGGGAAGGGAGGTGATACGTTATATAGCAACCATCAACCTCTGGAGAATTTATATTTTTACAGGTTGCCTTTCAAAAGAATGAGGTTAAGGCTACTTAACTCCAGCTTGTTTTTGGTTATCCTGCTGATATTTTAATGGTGAAGAGGAATTGATGACTTCATCGGTTGAGTTGACGGGGCAGGAAGCAAAATGTATCTGAAAGTTCTTGAAAGCTGAAAGAATTGGGCATGTTGACTTTGGAGAAGTTTGAGGGGTGAAGTTCTGAGAGAGAGAGAGAGAAATCTCCACGAGTGAGGAGGCGAAGAGGTGAATGGATAGAAACTGAAGGAAGGGTTTTATGTGAAACAGGAGTAATTCTGACTGAGGAGAACGAAGTGGTTTCCAAGAGGTGGCAGAAAGGCAGTCTTGCTTGCAGATGATTGCATTGGTTTGGATTAGCAAGTATTGAGGGAGAGAAAACTTCCCAATGTGGTGCCTCTTAGGTCGATGGTGCATCTCACGGTAAGCTATCATCCAGTCCTTCCAGAAAGCACCAAGTCGAGAAAGGGTGGATTAGATAATCTGATTCCCTTATAAATCAGGGGACTGTATTAAATCAATCCTTTGTTACCAAACCTCAATCCACACACTATTCATGGTGGTCTTTAAATGAGTCTTTGCGTCCATCAGCTTTCTTCTTTGCTCATAGATGATCCATAGAAATTATGAAGCAATGTTTTGATGATGTTTCTAGGAGCCAACAATTTCTTTAGACAGTTGTCTGTGTTTGTATTACGCGACTGCCTTTGCTTTATCACAACAGGTTGGGAGAAATAAGTGCAGATACCTGAGGCCTGCTTGGTCATCGTGGCTTGCTTAGAATTCATGTACCTGGACATAGGTTTCTACCAATGCTAACGTTTTCCAGCATGACTTCAGATCAGAAGTTGTTGAAAAGCTAGTCAGCTCTTCTGATGAACATGTTTGGCCAGCAGTACAACCTTGTGTTATAATGCAGTGACAAGGCCAAAAAGGAGGAACCATAGCACATTAACAGAGGGTAACTGTTTACTTATGATTGAATATGATGGGACCTTTCTAGACGTTGTGATATGCCTCTGAACCAAGGCTGCAGGAGTTGGGTGTCTTTAGTAGTGGAAAGTGGAAGCAGGGTGGATTGCTGGATTATATTGAAACTATAACTGATAGGCCTCTAGCTGAAAGTAAATCACTATTTCTGAATAGGTATTGATACATTTGTGCTGTACAAAAAAAGACTGCCATGCAGGACATGAAAAAGTGTTGCTAGTTAAAATTGGGTTTAATCTGTAGGCACAAAACTTGTTTGCTGGGATACGTGTCCTAATTTTAAAGTTTACAGGTGTTCCCAGTGAATTGCAGGCTCTTCATCACTGGAAGTGCTTTTTTAAAGGCTTCAGCTGCTAAGAATTTTGGAAGTCCACATATTTTAGAGATTACCCCATTAGGGACAAGATCAATGTTATGCTTCAAACAACAGTTCTCATTCTACGCTCAAAAGAATACAAGGTTTTATTTGGAGTGGTTCTTTAAGTAAATTTCTGTTGCTGTCTGTTGGGCAGAATAACTTGTCAGCTCCTGCACAGGAGAAACTCGAAAAATTAGAATATCGTGCAAAAGTTCATTTATTTCAGTAATGCAACTTAAAAGGTGGAACTAATATATGAGATAAGACTCATTACATGCAAAGCAAGATAGTTCAAGCGTGATTTGTCATAATTGTGAAATGAAAATCCCAAATTCAGAAAATTAGACTATTACATCATCTGCTGAAGGAAGCATGAAGTGCTCCAAAATCTCCTGGTAGATGGCTGCATTGACCCTGGTCTTAATGAAGCACAGTGGTCCAAAGTCCTATTGCTCCTTGGTCCAAAGTCCTCTTTTCTGATGAGAGCAACTTTTGCCAAAAGCACCAAAAACTGGTTCAATGACCATGGGATTACTGTGCTTGGTTGGCCTCTCCATTCTTCCTCTATACTCTGGGTCCTTGATTTCCAAATGAGATGCAGAAGTTGCTCTCATTAGAAAAGAGGACTTTGGACCACTGTGCTTCATTAAGACCAGGGTCAACGCAGCCGTCTACCAGGAGATTTTGGAGCACTTCATGCTTCCTTCCGCAGACAAGCTTTATGGGGATGCTGACTTCATTTTCCAGCTGCCCACACTGGTTCAATGACTGTGGGATTACTGTGCTTGATTGGCCAGCAAACTCGCTGACCTGAACCCCATAGATTCTCTATGGGGCATTGCCAAGAGAAAGATGAGAGACATGAGACCAAACAATGCAGAAGAGCTGAAGGCCGCTATTGAAGCATCCTGGTCTTCCATAACACCTCAGCAGTGCCACAGGCTGATAGCTTCCATGCCACGCCACATTGAGGCAGTAATTGCTGCAAAAGGGGCCCAAACCAAGTACTGAGTACATATGCATGCTTATACTTTTCAGAGGTCCGATATTGTTCTATGTACAATTCTTGTTTTATTGATTGCATGTAATATTCTAATTTTCTGAGATGGTGGATTTGGGGTTTTCATGAGCTGTAAGCCATAATCATCAGAATTATGGAAATCACAGCTTGAACTGTCTTGCTTTGCATGTAATGAGTCTTATCTCATATATTAGTTTCACCTTTTAAGTTGCATTACTGAAATAAATGAACTTTTGCACGATATTCTAATTTTTTGAGTTTCGCCTGTAGATCTCACCAGTGCAAGGTGCATGTTGTAAAGAGGTCAACCTAATCCATGTGCAAACCTGAGTATGAGAGTCTGCTAAATAGATAGGAGTCACTTTTAGCAAATGGGATTTACTAATGGGCATCTACCAATAGTTTAATTTTCTCAACATAATTTCTCATCATACTGTCAGAACACTTTTATGCTTGCTTAGATTAAAGTACATTAGTGTATGCTTGTCTATTGAGCCAGGATTTCTTGTGTATTTGTACAATGGGGCAAGGCACTGACGTAACAGTCCATAGTTGGAAACAAATAGTTTGCTTTAACCTGATCCAGAGGCTTTAATAGAACTTCAAAATTCTGATAATGTTGATGAACAGCTGGTTGAAACTGAGACACTTGGTTCTCAGTCTCCCTTATTGGATCTCATCCCTACTTCTAGTTGTTGGAGTGCCTTCAATCCAGTTTGTATTCTGTGAAAGCAAAAAAGAACTGCTTCTCTAAAGGCAACAAAGTGTTCACTGGACAACAAGTCATCCCTGAGGTTAAAAACAGTAACTTTCAAAACTTTTAGTAGGATTTAAGACATCCTGACCACCATGGGTGTTACACTAAAGTTGTAGATTTGATTTTTCCCCATTGAAATCATGAATACAGTTGCATATTACATTGAACAGAATACATTTGAACTGCTCTGCTTTGAATTCTACAATGTTGGGAGGTTTAGTCACTTTTCCTGTATCCATTATTTAAAATTGTGAATTTTAGGAAAGCATTATTCATCTTGGCAAATGAACAAATGAACTAGAAATTTCCTATCCAGTAGTCTATATAGTAGGGCACAAGCTTAAATCTCTCGGTGAAAACTATAATGTTATAAAAATATGTTTAATTTTTTAGAATTGATCAGACAATCTGAATTCTACAACTCAGATTCTGAATTTTAGCTTTCAAATAATGATAGAAGCCTGGGCAACTATTATCTGGCGCTTGAGTTTTTGGTTATGGGATATGAAGAGAAAGAAAACAAAGGTTAAAACAAAGTAGTAGGTTATAAATCTATAAAGCTGCTTCTGGTCTTTTGGCTTAAGTAGCATTGGTGGCCCTCCTTCCTTTAGGACAAAGAACTGGCTGCGCATATTCTGCCCTTTTCTGCATTTCCAAAGCAATGATCACCTGTAGCTGAGTTTTGTTTCTGGCAAAGTGAGGCCCCTATAGCAACTCCTCCTTTGGCTGATAAATGGGATCAAGTCAACTTCCCTTTGGCTGTGATTGTATTCCTGGCACACACACAAAAAGATATACTGGTAGCTTCCCTGGAGCGCTAGATTCCTCTTGTTGACGATAGGAAAAATAAGAGTGTGTTCCCTTTCTGATCTTAGTGTTCATTTTTTGGGGAAAATTAATCCATTGTTATCCTTGTACATCTGAAGTGGCATGACAACACCTCCGAATTACAAACAGGGGCTGTTCAGAATGCCCAAGCATGTACATAAGTAAGATTACAAGAGGAAAAGGTGGGAAGGTTTCACCATTAAAGACCGCAGCTATAATGAATGCAAATCCTCAGTTCAGATTTATCACTGCTCACCCTAACTTATGAAATCAGCAAGCTTGTCTTTCAAGATGAGCAGGGCAGAAAAAAAAAACTAAGCATCTTTGATCTGTATGTTACAAGGCAGTAGCTGTTCAATTTCCAATGTGTTTTGGTACTGATAGAAATTGAAAATTGCTGTATTTTTTTATTGTGGGAATCACTATTGTAGTTTCGCTTTATTGCACAGAATGTAGTTATGTGTAAGGATTGGATTTTTTTAAAAAAAATATTTTGCATGATTTTAGTATTTTTGTGCCTTCTACTTGACTGTGTACAGAATTCATGTCTATTGAAATTCATGCTATTGGCCACAGTTTTATATGTTTGAAGTCTTTTATTTTTATTCGATCTTTATTTTGCCATCCCTACCCGAACAATCTACTGTAAATGTGTATATATAAAATAGAACTAAGTTTGTATTTCATGTGCCTCACTAGAATGTAAAAAAAAAAAAAAAGATGTATTCATTTTGTACAGAATGTCTTTCTTTTACTTAGATGCACTAATTGTTGTCCTGAGCACATAGTGGAATAACTGATTAGCTCTGTTTTCTTTTAGCATTGCTGTGTTAAATGGAATTATCTCTTGCCCTTTTGTAAAAATCCAATTCACATTCATTCGCTGTCACATACACAAACTATGATCCTTCCTGATTTGTTGTCTTTGTTTACAATGGGTTGCATCATTTCTGCCCATTTTAGAGTTTACAGCAAATTAAATTGATGACTTATCCTAACTAAATACATTATTTATTTCATTCTAAGAGGGATTGTGAAGTTTCCTCATTTGGGTCAGAAGAACTGAAGCAAAATCACTCTCAATTAAATATTGAGTTCCAGGGCCCTTCTCTCAGCTTCAGTTCCCTTCATTTATCCCACCACAAGGAAATAATCTTCTTGCCTTAACTTGTAAGATTGCTGAGTTAATAAACTATGTTGAATGCCAGAAAAATATACTGCAAATACTAAATATTTGCCAGCTTTCAGGAGTGATTTTTTCCAGCCTGTGGGGAACAAAATTGCATTACTACTCTGAATATTATGGGACATTGCCTTACACCAAACCTTGCTCAATCAACTTTGCTTGTTCTAATTGACAGTGACTTTCTAGAATGGCAGAGGAAGCTTTCCGGTTGCCTGATGTTTTCACCTTAATATGCCAATTTAATAGGGAATCCTTTGCCAAGCTGAGCATAACTTCAGAGTTTAAAAGGTAAAGGTTCCCCCTGCACATATGTACAAGTTGTTCCCGACTCTAGGGGGGGGGGCAGTGCTCATCTCCGTTTCAAAGCCGAAGAACTAGCGTTGTCTGAAGATGTCTCCATGGCCATGTGGCCAGCATGACTAAATGCCGAAGGTGCACAGAATGCTGTAACCTTCCCACCATAAGTGGTTCCTATTTTTCTACTTGTATTTTTTATGTGCTTTCGAACTGCTAGGTTGGCAGAAGCTGGGACAAGTAACAAGAGCTCACACCGTTACGCGGCACTGGGGATTTGAACCACCAAACTGCTGACCTTTCTGATCAACAAGCTCAGCATCTAAGCCACTGAGCCACCGCGTCCCTCATAACTTTACAGTTAGGATCTCATTATTGCATTAGTTAATGTTCCTCAGTGATATCACCAAATCTCTCCCCAATTCAGAATAATTTTCTAAACTTCTGGGATTTTCATCAATGTTTTTAAGGCTCTTTGCTGATAATTTACTGAGAACACAGGTTTTGTTTTGTTTTAAAATACATCTCTATGGGTCTGTCTTAACTTGAACTTAACTCAGGATTCTTCTGGAAAACACATTAGCGGTACGTAAATGTAAAAGCACACTCCAGCTTGTGTCTAGCATCTGAAATGGAGACAACCTCCAAACTACAATTTATGGGGTTCATACATGCCATGCCGTAAATAAACAAGGCAGAGTTTGGCTTTGCATTATGTGTGTGAAATAAACAATGTGTGAAGGGCAGAGGACAAAAAAGGCCAAGAGACTGGTGGCTTTTAAAAAAGTTTGTCTTTTTAAAAAACCTGTCCCATCCTGGCTTTTTAAAAACCTTTCCTACCATGAGTGTTGCTGCTTTAAACCAGGAGTCTCCAAATTTGGCAAAAGATTTGTGGACTTTAACTGGACTTCTCCATGCTGGCTGGGGAATTTTGAAAATTGAAATCAACAAGTCTTAAAGTTTGGAGACGCCTGCTGTAAACCATCCTTCCTGTTTTCATGAGTAGAAACAGAAAGAATAATCACCTACGCCAGTGAGATTTCCATTGGAATATAAATTGCACATCTTAGATTGCTACATTACTGGCCAAGTATACAATTGGTTAGGTAGGATGTCAGGAGCTTGGAGGGGATTTGAAGATGCGTTTTAAAAGGCTTGCAAGGTTTATGCCACGAACCGACTAATATTTTGGCTTCACAGCTATCAAACCAAGATCAGACCCGAACATTTATGACAATGGGGAGATTCACACTAACTTCCAAGCAAAGAAGAATTTTACATACACTTACACAGATTTCTAATTTCTGTGGCAACATTTACTACAGAAGTAATGCCCCCTCATCACAGGGACCTGTTATTTGATCAAGCAATGATGTCCAAAGATTTCCAGGCTGTGAACATGATTGTCAACAAGTGTGAATGCCAAGACCAAGAGCTATTAGAAAAACGCTCCAGTCTGAGGACACACCATTATAATACATTTCCCCCACCTTTAAAAGTGTGAAATGCAACTGTATGATAGCTACGTTGGATGAAATCATGCATGACAGTAGAATTCAATTCTTCCATCCACCACCACCATGTTAGGAAAAAATAGGTGCTTCTAAACTCATTTATGAGATTACCTCCAAAAAGTTCAAAATACTTGAGCAGCTTGCAAGAGAGGCTTTGGATTCCAATCTTACTCAAGATTTACTTTGGCAACTTCAGTAGGGAATTTGATTAGGATCTAATTACAACACATGTCCAAACCTAGTGATGGTTCATTAGGTCTTTTTTCAAAGCAGTGGAACCACAACAGATCATTCCTGCTTCGTTTTTCCATTCCTGGGGCAAATCTATTGTTTGCACAGGATACATCTGATCAGATCTACATAAGATACAGATCTATATAAGGTACAACCATTCATTTAGTAACCATTCAAAGGAACAGCACTGAAAAAACAGAGAGGATTGTTTTTCACACGTCTGTTGTAGCATTCCTGTGGTCATGTGATTAAAATTCAGATGCTTGGCAACTGTCATGTATTTATGACGGTTGTAGTATCCCAGATCATGTTACCACTTTTTGAGACCTGACAAGCAGAGTCAATGGGGAAGCCAGATTCACTTATACCCATGTTATTAACAACAGCAGAGATTCACTTAACAACTGCGGCAAAAAAAGGTCGTAAAATGGGGCAAATCTCAGTTAACAACTGTCTTGCTTAACAATGGAAATGGGATCAGTTGTAGTCGTAAATTGAGGACTACCTCTACATCAGGTAAACATATTTATTCAGCATCAATCTTCTGCAGGATAATAGCTTTCCTATTAACACACATGGCTATAACATGGTATCTGCATTATTGGCAGGGAGCCTGGGGACCCAAAGAGACTGAAATCTTTTGAAATGCTATTTGGTAAGTGATCTTACCATCCGTCCATCGCCTACAAATCCTTAAAATGTTCAACAAGCTACATTATTTTCTGACTTTTGTTCTCAATTTTTCCAGGTACAAATGTAGTCCTTATTGCTAATCTCTCTTTGGTCATCCTAATTGCCTGTGCAACAGAAGGTGTAACACCAAAACATACGTAAAGTATGTAAGATAAGTAAGATGCACCTCCCCCACTAAAAATGGGTGAAAATTTAGGTGCGTCTTGTAGACTGAATACAGGCATTTTTGGCCTCCCAAACTCGCTGTGTGTCGTGTTTTTACCTTCCCCAGCCCCCAGAAGCACTCTGCAGTGCTCTGCATGTCCCGATTTTGCCAAAAACAAGCCCGTTTTGGGGCTCCCAAGCCCTCCGTGCGTCGCATTTCCCCCCTCCCTGGCCCCCAGAAGAACTCTGAAGGCCAAAAATGGGTGAGTTTTTGGAAAAAACGGACCCATGTTTGGTGAAAATGGGCTGTGCGGAGCACTGTCGAGTGCTTCTAGAGGCCGGGAAAAATGAGACGTGCGGAGACCAAAACTATTTTTTTCTTGTTTTCCTCCTGTAAATTTAGGTGCGTTTTATAGTCCGGTGTATCTTATAGTCTGAAAAATATGGTAGTTAAAGAAAACAAAGCTCCTGTGTCTGGATTTGTATGAGGCTAAGACCTAAATATGTATCTAATTCTGCTGCCTTTGGAAACCTGCCATATTTGTGGAACAAGTTTTCTTTAATTTAAAAACAAAACCCTTTACATTGTCAGCAGCTCCATCAAATTGATCTATCTATATCCCAATCACCAAATAGGCCAACAATTAGAATCTCAGTTTTGTAGTAATCAGAGTCTTTATTTCAGATACTGACCACCATCGAGTGAAGTTTGCAGGTATCCCATTCCGAAGGTCCATTCTATGTTCTGTGGAATAATTAAAATTTAAGCCACCATTGCATGCATACTTTTTTGCCCAGGAATAAATTCTCACTCCAGTGGGGATTACAGTAATTTAAATCAGCTCCGGCTGCAGTTTAATCCTTTTTAAACCAGTTAGTTTAAACACTTGTAGTTCTGTTCGCAGTCAATATATTACAATAAACCATATAGTTCCAAAATTGGCTAACTTTGCTTCTTTATTCAGAAATAGGTTAAGTTGTATTGTGTATAATCGGAGCTAATGTCTAAGAAAAGTAGAAAAATCCCATTCAAGGGAATGTTGTGGCAAAATGGCAGAAAAAGTTTTAAACTGATTTGCCATATACCTAATTCACTTCCTCTGAGTTTTAATATGCAGTCAAAAAAAGAAAGAAAAAAAACAGCTAGTTCCTGAAGGATCCTTTTGAAATTTTCCACCAAATTTGGGAGCAGACAAATTAAGTGAATAATTTATCAGAGGAAGAAGATATTCTCCAAGAATTATCCGGGGACAAACCTTTTGTTCAGGTAGTTCTGCTAATGAAAATGTTCCTCGGGGATTTAACAGAAGTTCCTCAGGGAGGCTGCTGAACCTGAGAGAAGATTATAGAATAGAATAGAGTGTTATTGGACATATAAGATAATTTTTAGTGATTTCACAGTGGCACCTATCTTAATCTTGACAATTACATTTATATGCAGTAGCTGCCTATCTCATAAACATGACTGAGCAACACACCATGAGCACAAAACATAAAAGAAACAAGAATTAAAATTATGCCATAATAAAAAATATTGAAAAAATATTAGGGTAGAGCATCTTCAATATTACGTGTATTTATTTGCTCACTTTTCCAAGCACCGAACAATCCAAATCTGATCTTATTTAACTTTTTGACACCAGCCAACCTTGATGAGGTTCTGCCCTCTTTATAATGCTCAGAACTGCCTTCAACCTCAGATGGACTGGACTACAATTCCATGATGCCTGTCAGAGTGGTCATATTGGTAGGTCATTTCATTGTTACTGATTAGTCCATAGGCCATATCAAAATACACAAAACAGTAGAATACAACATAAAACATGTTTAAAACAGCAGAATCATATATAAAAGGGAAGTTCAGGAATCAAATTAAATAGAGGATAAATAAGGAACACAATGTTCCTGATAATGTACCTCTATCAGATCTATATATAGTATGTAGATCTCGGCTGTTTTACTCAGATAAAGGGTTGTATTGTATGCAGTTTGGGGTTTTTGATCACACATGAAATATGCGTTAATGGGCCTGCCTCTACATGGAGGGAAGTTAACAGTGGAAATCTTTGCTGTTAGATATCAACACGACTATTCCAATTACTGTACATAAAAATCTTAGGCATAAGGGTGTATCTTCCAAAGTAGGCCTTTTTACCAGGATATTATTAGTCGTCCTTGAATTTTTACCCTTTGGCTGTTTTTCCAGATGATTCTAGTGCAATGTTTCTTAAAATGCAGTCCTAGTACCCTTGAGAGTTCCCCAAAATCTTTTCAGGGGTCCTTGAAATCAAAATTGTTTCCCAACTTATGTTGAAAAATAATACAATATTAAAACCCCATCCAACACTCTTGAGCAGTGGCAGCAGCAAAAATACTTTTAATATGGTAAACATTGGGGGGGGGGGGGGTTCCCTCAGTAACTTTTAAAAGTGGGAAGAGACTTTTGAGAGAAAAAAGTTTATCGATCTCGCGGTAGAAAGACTGAACAGCAACTGTTCAGATATGCTGTTTTGTCACTTATGTTAAAAGTTCAAGCTTTTTCTTCAGAAAAGGAATAAATAACTGCAAAACATGCTTTAGAACTGCTTTTAATTGAGTAATTTTTATAAATGAAAATAAAAATGCCAGCATAAATTGAGAAGGGAGAAAAGAAGGGGGGGGGAGGGGGAGAGAAAGAATTCACAACAACAAAAAACTTTGTTTAGCACTCTCTTCCCTAAAGGGGAAAGGGAATGCACTCTGCATATGCTCGGAGATACCCAGCCCAAGGCAGCGCTCGTGTTTGAAACTCCTGCCTATGAAGTAAATCAAACTGTACAACCCAAATTAACTAAGCATATAAAGCATGTGGTGAATTCAAAAGAAAAAGATATACTGCAGAGATCTTCAAACTTGGCAACTTTAAGACTTGTGGACTCCAACTCCCAGAATTCTCATAGCTGGCTGGGGAATTCTGGGAGTTGAAGTCCACAAGTCTTAAAGTTATCAAGGTTGGGGACCCCTGATATAATGCCTCCCCGAAGCGATAACGCAAAGAACGAGCCAGAGAAGAGAAGAGACCGAGCCATCTTTTTTTGGGTGTCTTCTTTGCCAGGGGTCCCGTGTGGAGAATACATTTCGTCTGAAGAGAGCCCCATCTCGGCTTCTAGAAGCAACGATTCACCGAAGACCAGCTTAAAAAAAAACATTAAAAAAAAATCCATTTGCTCTGCCCGGTGAGGGAAGCACGTCGCTCCCCGTGAAGTGCAAACGCAGCAATTCCGCCGCTCCCGCTGCAGTCCGTCTCCCGCCATTAAAAATGGCTGCTCCCCCCCCCCGTCCTTCAGCCCCCCCCCCGTCCTGAAAACTAATCCGCCTCGCTACACCGACTGCGAGCGGCCGGAGAAAGCCGAGAAATCGTAAGCAGGCTGCCCTTTGCATTTGCACGGTGGGAAATCCGGCGGTGCGAAGGGCGCCCGGACTCCTTCGCCTCGGCGGATTATTCCGTAATCCTCAAGAGAAACCGAGAAAGGTTCCCGGGACTCGCTTCTGCGCCAATTTGGGGCTCTGGAGGAACTCGTGCGCGGTCAAGGGGACCGGAGTGAACTGAGGATCGCAATCGCTCGGCGTGCGCGGGCTGCCCTTCTTGTTTCTTCTGCTTGGGTGTGCAATAAAATCGCCGCGCTGGTTGGCGGGGAAAGGCGCCGGGCGCTGCTCCTTTTGGATTTAGGATTGCAAAACGGGGGGGGGGGGTGAATGAGGTGTAAGGAAAAAGAAATAGAAGAACGTCGGCCCGCTTGGATTGGATCTGCCCCCCCCCCCCTTTTGCTGGATCCCGAGCACGAGGCGCGTGGAACCGCGAATCCGGAACCTTCCTTCCACTGGCTGCTTTTCCCTGCTGCTAGCCCGTCAGGCGCGGTGGCCAAGTGGTAAGGCGTCGGTCTCGTAAACCGAAGATCGCGGGTTCGAACCCCGTCCGTGCCTCACGTTGGACGGCGCAGCGTCTCGCGGCTTGTTATGAAAGGGAATGAAGTGGGATTTCCTTTCTCGGGCCACTTTTTACTCAGGTTCCCTAATGGGAGAAAAATACCAAGCGGAAATGGAGAAGGAAAGAAGGAGCTTAGCCTGCAAAGGCGTGAAGAAGGAGGAGGGGATGCGAGATTGGGTAAATTAAAGACAGAAGAGGATTCCCCTTGCACAAACGGGGATTAACAATCCCGAGAAGAAGAAACTGAAACGCGTTCCCTATGGGGAAACTTGTGCTGTCGGGCCTGAATTGCAGAAGTCCTAAAAAAAGATAGCGGATGCCGTGACTGCCATCTAGTGGCCGTCCGCGTATTTCCAGCCTAAATCTGCCAAATTTCCAGAACTGCCAGAATGTCAGGAAGGGTGGCGGAGGAACGATTTCTTACCGACGATTTTAAATGAGGCGGTTACCGAAAAGGGAACCGTCACTTGCACCGTGTTTCCTCCGTGGAGCGGCGGTGCACGGCAAATGGCCTTCGCTTCTAGTTTTCCGTTAGTGGCGGGGCAAGACTTGCAAATGAAAAGCCTCAGCAGCCCAGCCTTCTCCTCTTTGCATCTGAAAGGAGAAGATCCGGGTACATTGCTGCCTGAGTTGCTCTGCCAACGGGATTAGGATTTCCTAACGGCGGGGCTGCGGGGTCTTCAGGCAAAGAAGCACAACATTGCATCGCTCTTTCCGGGTGGGGTGGGGTGGGGTTGGAGAGACCTGTCATATTGCCCTAAAGAGGAGGAAAGCTGACTTCTCAATCCGAAAGAATTTGGGTCGTGATGAATGCCGTCCTTTCTCCGCCCTCCGCCTCCCCCCCAATGTAAGGGAACGAGGAAAACTACACGCGCCTCTTGCATTAAGGCAGTGCTTCTCAATTATTTTCTGTCATGCCCCCCCTAGGAAGAAGAAAACATTTCGCCCCCCCCCCGCGCGACTGTAAATAGTATCATTTGTCTATAAAATTGTTATAAGTACACCTCTGCATAACACTGTATCCTTATTAACGTACAAGAGAATAAAAAAAAATGTGGATCAATTTACAACAAAGAATAGCTTTATTAACTGTAGCAGAAAAGATTTAAAGGAGCACAGCTAGAACATATACATACATATATTTATATATAGAGTATCACAGAAGTGAGTACACCCCTTAACATTTTGTAAATATTTAAGTATACTTAAATATTTACAAAATGTTAAGGGGTGTACTCACTTCTGTGATAACACTGAAGAAATGACAGTCCAAGTGGTCTCTCCCTCTGTCTCTCTCTCTCCCTCTCTCCCTCTCTCTGCCTTTCTCTTTCTGTCTCTCCTTCTATTTCTGTCTGTCTTTCTGTCTCCCTCTCTCTTTCTCTCTCTCTGTCTCTCTCACTCTGTCTCTTTCTGTCTCTCTCTTTGTCTCCTCTCTCTCTGTCTCTTTCTGTCTCTCTGTGTCTCACTCTCTCTTTCTGTCTCTTTCTTCTCTCTCTCTGTCTTTCTCTGTCTCTCTCTGTCTTTCTCAGTCTCTCTCTCTCCTCTCTCTCTCTTTCTGTCCCTCTTTCTCCTTCTGTCTCTCTCTCTCTCTCTCTCTCTGTGTGTGTCTCTCTCTCTGTCTATCTCTTTCTGTCTCACTTCTCCCTCCCTCCCTCTCACTAGCTCTCTCTTTCTCTATCATCTTCTGAAGGTGGGGGGGTGAAAAGGGGCCCATTTTTTGTGCCTCCTGGGGCATCTGTGCACCCCATTTTTCACCTCCCCCACCCCCAGAAGCATTCTACTGGCAACAAATGGGCAAAAATGGCCCGTTTTTTGGCCAAAACCTGCCATTTTCACCCATTTTTTGTGCTTCCTGGAGATTTTCAAAAGACTTGATAGCAAAAGCTTTTGCTTCCGCTTCCCCTCGCTGCCAGTTGCAGGGTGTGGATCCCGCTCGGAGAAAGCGGAGCGGCAGCTCCTCCCTCAGCCAGGAGCCAGCGGGGGCTGGTCGGACAGGCAACCTTGGCGGGAAACTCCAGTCCGCCGCCTTCGCCTTCGCCTCCTTCGCCGCCGCCGCCGCCGTTGCCGCCGCCGTTGCCGCCGCCGCCGCCGTTGCACCCAGATGGAAAGGGAGCCTTCGTGCCCCCCTTTATGGAGCCTCGCGCCCCCCCTGGGGGGCGCGCCCCACTATTTGAGAACCACTGCATTAAGGGATTGATTTTAGAATAGAATAGAATAGAATTCCTTATTGGTCAAGTGGGATTGGACACATAAGGAATTTGTCTTTGGTACGTATGCTCTCAGTGTACATAAAGAAAAATAAAATAGAATACATTCATCAAGCATCATAAGGTACAGCACTTAATGATAGTCATAGGGTACAAATAAGCAATCAGGAAACAATATCAATATAAATCGTAAGGATACAAGCAACAAAGTTACAGTCCTGCAATCATAAGTGGGAGGAGATGGGTGATAGGAACGATGAGAAGACTAATATAGTAATAGTGATGCAGACTTAGTAAATAGTTTGACAGTGTTGAGGGAATTATTTGTTTAACAGAGTGATGGCGTTAGGGAAAAAACTGTCCTTGTGTCTAGCCTTGGTGTGCTGTGCTCTATAGCGTCATTTTGTGGGTAGGAGTTGAAACAATATATGTCCAGGATGCCAGAAATCTGTAAATATGTTCACGGCCCTCTTTTTTGACTCATGCAGTTTACAGGTCCTCAATGGAAGGCAGGTTGGCAGTAATTGTTTTTTCTGCATTTCTGATTATCCTCCGAAATCTGTGTCTGTCTTGCTGGGTAGCGGAACCAAACCAAACAGTTATAGAGGTGCAGATGACAAACTCAATCTTTAAGGGAAAGATGCCCTCCGACGGATGGGGGACAGTTCCGCACGCGCTAAACTGTGCTCCCGCTTTAGAGCCGGCGGCTGTGGTGGCTCTGCTGCGCACAAGCCGCTGAAAGCCATGCCCATCACTGAGGCGCTGAGGAGAAGGAAGAAAAGCTTCCGCGAGGTCATTAATGCTGTAACCGGTTTCCACCAACCAATGAACCGGCGTGCCTTTCATTGCCGGTTTCGGGGAAAGCCCCTCTGCCCTCGGGTGCCGTTAGCTTTAAAAAGTGGGTTAGGAGGATGCTTCAGACGTGAGTTGTGCTTCCAGGCATGCAAAAGGGAGACGCGAGTCGGAATTCGGCGCGGGAGCCGTGGAATAAGTGAGCCAGTTCGGACTAGTGGGGAAGGGTGCTGGCTCAGAAACCAGGATGAGTTCTAGTCATAGTTCATAGTTAAACCATGAAAGCCGGTTGGGTAACCATCACTCACCCTCAGCCCAACCCTCCTCACAGGGTTGTTGGGGGAAAATAGGAAGAGGGAGGAGTGTTAGATATTAGCATATATCGAGGCAAGTCTCCTCTCTGGTCCGCTGCTACAGCGGGAAACAGGTATCATTCTGATTGGTCGAGGGGCGTACCCGATCCCTATAAAAGGGGAACCCTCCGACCACAGAGCAAGCTGGATCACTACTACTATTAATAAAGAGCTGATAAGTCACTCCGTGTCCGTAGTCTGTTCTCTCGTTGCCCCGATCTAACATTGGCGACGAAGGTGGGATCGAGAGACAGATAGGACGAAGAAAGCTACCTCCTCTCTGGTCATGAAGGGAAGCCTTCATGATTCGTTTCGAGTGTTTTCTCGAAGCGAACGAATACACGGGGATCACCGACGCCCGGAAGAAAAACATCTTCCTCGGCTACTGCGGAAAAGAAGTCTTCAACACGGCCAGAGACCTCACCGCGCCTACTCCAATACAGGCAGTATCGTGGACGGCGTTGCAACAGGCTCTACAAACTCATTACGCGCCAAAACCTTCCCGCCATGTTTGCCGCAAGGAATTCAACACGCGGAACCAGAAGGCGGGAGAATCCATCAATCAATATGTTGCAGCCCTGCGTAAAGCAGCAACTCACTGCGAGTTCAGGGATCGGGACGAGCACATCTTAGCGCAGCTCATCTGTGGGTTAAGAGACATTTCACTACAAAAGAAGCTGTTGGCAAACCCGAATTTAACCCTACAGATAGCGCTAAACGAAGCAAGAGCGTCAGAGTCAGCAGAGAAATCATCAGTAACCATACAACGAGGTTTCAGCGTAAACCAGCCAGCACCAAGGCAGACCAGAGTGCACTACGAGGACACAAGCCCCGACTACGAGGATCCCGAGTTCGAGGACAGTCACCTGATGCAGAGCAGTCACTTGAGGCCTGGGGGGAGACCCAGATCCCGTTTGCCGCCCTGCGCAAGCTGCGGAGGGAATCACCCCAGGTCTACTTGTAGGTTCAGGAACGTTGTTTGTTCGCACTGCAACAAACTTGGGCACATCGCACGAGTGTGCCGGAGCGGAGTCCCTGCCTCACGGCAGCCACCCATGTACCGCCAACAGAAGCCCAACCCAGGGGCTTGGCGGAATCAAAAAGGGCGCCCAGAGAGAAATCCACAAGTGTTTACCCAGAGAGAAAGTTCCCAAAGAGCTGAGCGAGCATATCCCCAGAGAGATTACTCACAAGGAGCTGAGCGAGCATATCCCCAGAGAGACTACACGCAAAGAGCTGAGAGAGCGTTCTATCAAGACGCTCAACGAGAGTATTTTCAGGATATAGATGGTGAGATAGAGTTGACCCAGAGAGAGGAGTTGCGAACGTATCTCACCACGATAAATCAGGTACGCCCCAAGCGGCCCAAAAGGCTGAGAGTCACAGTCCTCTTGGAGGGCTCACCTTGCGAGCTAGAAGTTGACACAGGATCAACCCTGATGATCATTTCATGGGCATCCATGAAACAGGCTATCCCTAGCCTCAGAAAGAGCCAACTACGCGCTCCAGACGTCCTGCTACGAGACTACCAGGGGAACCAAGTCCCCATCGTGGGCCAAGGCACATTCCAGATCCGTTTCAAGGACATCGTAGCCCAGCTGCCCGTGACCATCGCCAGCGCGCCATTACAGAACCTTCTGGGGCTTGATTGGTTTGAAGCCCTGGGGTTAAAAGTCACCGGAATCAACGCCGTGGAAAACAGCAGCGTTGAACAGATTTTTAAGGAGTTCGAGGATGTGTTCAGCCCCGGTCTTGGTAAGTATGTGGGTAAACCGATATCATTCAATTTAGACCCCAAAGTGGCGCCAATCCGACTTAAACCGAGACGAGTGCCTTTTGCACTCCGCCCAAAAATAGATAAGGAAATAGATAAGTTAGTGGAGCAAGGAATCCTTGAGCCGGTGGATCACGCGCGCTGGGAAACATCCATCGTGACCCCAGTCAAACCAGACGGGTCAGTCCGCATCTGCGCGGACTATAAATGCACAATTAATGTCGCGCTACAACAGAGCGCATATCCTGTGCCTGTAGTCCAGCACTTATTGCACTCGTTGGGGCCAGGAAAGGTATTTGCTAAATTAGACATGGCACAAGCTTACCAGCAACTGCCAGTTGATAGCGCCACAGCGGAGGCCCAAACTATAGTGACGCATAGAGGAGCATTCAAATGTAACCGGCTACAATTCGGTGTGAGTATTGCCCCAGGATTGTTCCAGAGCGTCATGGAACGACTTTTGCAAGGGATACCGGGAGTCGTCCCCTATTTTGACGACATCTTGGTGTCCGCTGCAAACGAGGAGCAATTAAATAAAAGAGTCAGAACTGTTTTGGCCAGAATCAGAGAAAAGGGTCTCCGCCTCAAAAAGGAAAAATGCCAAATTAACGTGCCTAGCGTAGAATTCCTGGGTTATAGAATCGATGGTCAGGGAATACACCCCACTTCAAAGAAAATTAAGGCGATCCAGGACGCCCCCACACCACGAAATCAGACCGAGTTGCAGGCCTTCCTCTGACTACTTAACTTCTACAGCGTTTTTCTGAGGCAGAAGGCGACCATTGCTGAGCCACTACACCGCCTACTCCAGAGGAACGCACCATGGAAATGGGGACGATCTGAAGCTGCAGCTTTCACCGGAGTAAAGCGCCTGCTCACCACTGACTCACTGCTTGTCCAATACAGCCAGACCCTACCGCTGGTATTGACCTGCGACGCATCACCCTTCGGAGTTGGAGCAGTCCTCAGCCACAGGATGCCCGACGGAAAAGAAGCACCCATCGCCTTCTACTCCAGGACTCTTTCATCGGCCGAAAGGAATTACAGCCAAATGGACAGGGAAGCGCTGGCTGCTGTAGCTGGAGTAAAACGTTTCCACGAATACCTCTACGGCCGCGATTTTGAACTGATTACGGATCACAAACCGCTGTTGGGACTTTTGGCGGGAAACCGCCCCACTCCAGTCTCCCTTTCTCCACGCATGACCAGGTGGACTGTTTTCCTGGCTGCGTACTCATACAAATTGATTCATCGACCGGGCTCCACTCTCGGACACGCAGACGCACCCAGACAACGCAACCGAGCAGACTCCGGAACGCCCCAGCTACGAGGGCACGAAACCTTCAGAACGTGGAACAGGAAAAGCATCCGATCCTGCAACCACTTCTGACCAACCAGAACTACGACGCTTCTCCCGAGTAAGGCAACCCCCAACATACCTAAAAGACTATGTTACCTACCGTAACGTTCCGTCTAGGAGGGGAGGGGTGTTAGATATTAGCATATATCGAGGCAAGTCTCCTCTCTGGTCCGCTGCTACAGCGGGAAACAGGTATCGTTCTGATTGGTCGAGGGGCATACCCGATCCCTATAAAAGGGGAACCCTCCGACCACAGAGCAAGCTGGATCACTACTACTATTAATAAAGAGCTGATAAGTCACTCCGTGTCCGTAGTCTGTTCTCTCGTTGCCCCGATCTAACAAGGAGCATTAGGTATATTCACCAGCTGGAGTTACATGTCTATGGAGATTCTCAGTCATCCAGGTCAAGGTTGTCCCAAAGGTGTTTTTTCAAGAGGCAATTGGACTTTCTGGTTTTTCTTTGAAGATGTTTTGCTTCGCATCCAAGAAGCCTCTCGAGTTATTTATAAAGATAAAGGGATAAAAATAAAACAGAGTTAGAAAAGGAGCTGCTTCAGTCTCTCAAGGTAGTACGGAAATCTTGTTCATAAAAATGTGTCGCTTGAGGTTAGGTTTTTCTCCTGGGTTTCGATATTGTCATTAAGAGTTGGAGGTTTCAAAATAAAGCAATGACTTGCTTGCTTTCAGTTTCATTATTGTGGAAGTGAGGACCCTCTGGGGGAAAAGAGGTCAAAAAGTGGAAAAATCAACTTTAATTTGCAGTTGTTTATTAGAATGATATTCCTTAATGACATGTGTCTTATTGCAGTTACAAAGAGGACTTCATTAATATTAAAGAGGAGGAGGAATACCTACGAATAAGAGCAGTGAAATAAATTGTAAAGGAAGGGAGTCGACGTCCCTTCAGGGGGGGGGTCAGAAAAATCAAGATGGTGAGCACCCTGCAGTCAACGCCTCGCCCCTTTTACATGCATCACAACTTTGATCATGTAGTTGGGGCCTACAATATGACACAAAGGATTGATTTGTTCAAGAGCATGATGGACAGCTGCCTTTTGGGATACTCTCATTTGGATTTCTAGTGGCAACCTCTTGCTTTAATTCTCTCATATTATGGAAGGAGACACTATATTTGCTGGCACATTCCCTTGCTTCTCTATTAGGCATCCAGCCCTAGTTTTGCAATATTTATAATAGGTGTTTGTGTAAAGAAGGAATCTCCCAACCAGCATTTATGGCCTTAAGGGATAGTGTGATCTCCAGAATTGGCCGCTTTCAAAGCCCTACTAGAGTGCTGTCTTCATTAGGCCAATTCAGAACAGAAAAGAACAACAGACTTGGAAGAGACCTTGGAGGTCTTCTAGTCCAACTGCCTGCTCAAGCAGGAGACTCTATACCAGGGGTGTTAAACTTAAGGCGCGGGGGCCGAATCCAGCCCACGGGGTACGTAGAGCTGGCATGTGGGGCTGCCCTGGAAGCAGCATAGGACCAGCTTGTGGTGCCTCTGCTATTGAAAACCCGCGCTCCGTTTTTGCAGGCAGAAGGTTGCAGGAGGCCATGACAGCCCAAAACGGAGCTCAGGAGCCCATTTTCGCTAGCAGAGCGCTTGGGCCACTACAGGCACCCCTGACACAAGTGATGTCAAGCTGGCCATGACCAGACTGGCCACAACCACCCCAGTCCACTCAAGGTCAAACACAACCCTGATGTGGCCCGCAATGAAATCGAGTTTGAAATCCAGACAAGTGGTTGTCCAAATCTTTTGGTCTGGAATGGTGCAGTCAAGATCACAAAATCCTATGCAAGCAGAGATTTTTCTCAGGCAAAATAGTAAACAAGACAAACACAGTGGGGCTGTCACTCACCGGTTTCCGGTTACATTCAAAATAGGGGACAATTAGAAAATCCATAATCTGCAAGTCAGCTGGGGACTTTGTAATCTAGAGATGTCTCTGGAAGTACGTGTGTGTAAAATTTCAGTTCTGGAGTTCTGTTTTCTTTTAAGGGAGGAGTTAAATGTGTACATGGAGGAAGAGACTCACAAAGCCAGTCTTAAGAAATCCCTCAAATACCCAAAGATTGCCATTGAAAGTTTCTCATTATGCCACTGAATTGGCATAATTGGATGAAGAAGGGTGATATCCCACCTCAGATGAGTAACCTGTTTCTAATCAGCTTGGAGAGACAGTTTTATTCTGATGAAATGTTATAGTAAGGGCTGAATAAAGGGGGAAAGGCCAAAGAGATAGTGTGGGTGCCTTGGTCCTTGTGCTCTGCAACCCAACCATGTTCTGACCGGGTGACTCAGCAGACCGAGTTCAATCTACAAACACCGACAAGGCAGAGAATCTGGAAAGCAGCCTAGAACTTGCCTGTAGTTTCCAATCCAGTGAACTGGGCCTTCCCCCTTCCTCTTCTTTGCCCCATCACCGATTATTAAAGAGCAGTCTTGCCTGCCCAGTAGCAACCAAACTGCAGCCTCACACACGAAGCAAAAGGTTAATGTGGAGAAGATATAAAAAGCTCAGGGATTATGATTTAAATTGCTCAAGGGCTTAAAGTGTTGCAGAAACACAAATTCACTCTTTTTAAAACAAACATATTACTTTTTTATTCAATCTCAAGGAAGCTCAGGCCCCCCCACCCTGCCCCAAATACTATTTATATAACCGTTCTGTTAAATTTGATTGAGAAACTGTTTGGATGTTATAACATACAGAAGTGTACAGTCTTGCAAATACATGCTTAGGGCTACTTCTTTGTTCAAATATAGATGACTGAACAGAATCTGTAAGCACGACTTATTACTTGTTCCTTGTTCAATTAATTTTTTTATACTGAATTCCCACATGAACAGCACAGGAAAAAAGTTGGAAGAAGAAAAATGTTTAAATATACCGTAATCAACAAAAACATAGCCATGATTTTAGTTATATTGATAAATAAATAAGCATATACAGTACAGTATGCATCTATCTGCATGACAGAGGGAGAAAAATAAAATCTTAGCATTTACTCATGGAAGTCCTGAGTTAAACGATAGGCCAGCAATGGCGAACCTTTTTTGGCTCGCGTGCCATAAGTGGGGGGAGCACAGAGGGGTAGTGTGCGGGCGTGCCGCACCCATAATGCAATGTGCGACCCTCCCCAGTGCGCATGTGCGCACTACAGGCGCGTCCCCCCATTTTTTGTATGCTTTTTTCGCCCGCCCCAAGCTCCAGAGGCTTTATAGGAGCATGGGGAGGGCGAAAACAGCCTTCCCCAACCCCCGGAAGCCCTCCGGAGGCTTCAGGGACCTTCAGGATGCTTCCCTGAAGCCTCCAGAGCAGTCAAAACAACCCTCCAAGCAAACCGGAAGTCCGTTCCTGAACTTCCGGTTTGCCCGTAGGGCCGGCTTTTTGCACTCCAGAGGCTTCAGGGAAGCTCATGAAGCCTCTGGGGGGCTTCTGGGGGGGGAGAGGCTCTTTTCGCCCTCCCCAGGCTCCTATAAAGGCTCTGGAGCTGGGAAGGGCGAAAAATGGCTTTTAAAAAGGGTGAACTCAGTTGGCCAGTGCCCTGACAAATGGCTCTGTGTGCCATCTGTGGCACACGTGCCATAGGTTCGCCATCACTGCAATAGGCCTTCAGGGGAGTCCAGGCAAGCATCCCCAAATATGAGCAAGGGATGCAGAGGTAGTTGGCTGAGACTGCTGACAGCTTTGGGCCTCTACTTTAGTCCTCATGATGGCACTGTCACAGAGTGCTGCTGTGCAGGGTGGCCAAAATGACAGAAATTGGGAGGGGGAGTTCAAGAGGAGGCAGTTTCTTGTCTTACCAAGGTTTGAGCCTGGGAGGGAGAAGCCAGGAATGACTTGGATCTGGGAGGGTCCTCATCTAAACACTGGTGGGATTCAGTTAACAATAGCAACAAGGATTGCTGTGATTGCCATTGCTAAGCGATGAGGCCACATGTTGCTGCTTTTTACAAACACATCATGTAGTGACAGAAATGTTTGTCATTTTTAAGGTGAGTCACAAGTGAAAAGCTTTATATACCTGTTGTATAGAAACATGCTTGATCCAGAGGACTTTCTTCAAGGTAAATTGCCTTTGAGCTAAGCTGAGGTCTTAATGGACAGTGGAGGCTGCCAGGCCAGATGGGAACCTGTGACTCTCTTGATGTTGTTGTAGCCCAGTTTCTACTGGCTGGAATTCAAATTAGGAGAGGGACAAATCATCTTCTCTTGTATACCTCTGTGGGGTGTAGTTCGAATAGAAGTTACATGATGTTGTGGCCCAAAGCTTTAGTGGAAAAATATCCACTTAATCAAATGTATTAAGCATTTTCTAGCTGCCATTTCTATCTTCATTATGCAAATGTGGAAAAACATTGGCTTGAGTGAAAGAAGAGAGTTAAAGGGATAAAAAAGTAAAGAATCTGATTCCTAGTGATGCTGCCCATATAGGGGCTTGGGGACTGTTAATGTTTTCTTCACAGCCATTACTGAAGTGATCTTTTTTTTTTCTTCTTCCAGGATTTTATAAAAATTTCCAGTCTAGCTAGATGGTACTCCATCCAAGTATAATTTGTCACTGTTTCTTTTCCAAGTTCAGCCACAGTTGGCCTTGGCCTTGGAGGTACATATAGTAAGGTAAAGGTTCCCCTCGCACATATGTGTTAGTCATTCTTGACTCTAGGGGGTGGTGCTCATCTTAATTTCAAAGTGCCAGCGCTGTCCGAAGACATCTCCGTGGTCATGTGGCCGGCATGAGTAAACACCCAAGGCGCACGGAACACTGTTACCTTCCCACCAAAGGTGGTCCCTATTTTTCTACTTGCATTTTTACATGCTTTCAAACTGCTAGGTTGGCAGAAGCTGGGACAAGTAACAGGAGCTCACTCTGTTACACAGCACTAGGGATTTGAACTGCCGAACTGTCAACCTTTCTGATCGACAAGCTCAGCATCTTAGCCACTGAGCTTTTAGTATATATAGTACACTAGCTTAAAACAAAGAAAATTGGGAAGGATGAAATTGGTAATTCTTCCAAGTCTAGAGAAACTAATTTACCCCAATTGCTTGGATAAAGATTTTGGTGGGTTTACAATGGATATATTCAATCAACTTTCATAAAGAAATATTGTGTGGGATATTACCTTGTTAATCTTCCATATGTATTGTTGTTTGTAAACCTGCCTCCTTGTGGCGAAATCAAGATACAACCCTGGAAAAACTCAAAGCTTTGCAAACACAAGTAATCTTGGAAAAATGAAGGATAGGGGAGATCATTTAAAGGACATTTTTTAATGGTGACCCATGTGTTAGAGGCTTCTTAGAAGGGTAAAGAAGTCCTTCTTTCTATGCATTTTAGAAACAAATGGAAGGACAAGAGAAAAGGTCTTTCTATGGTGACATAGAGAAGGGACATTTTGTATACATCACTATCACCTAGCAGGCGTTTTAAGTTTTGTGCCAGGAAAAAAATAGTCGACAATCTTCCTTTCAGTTTGAAGTTTATTTCATAATATTTTATTGAGTGTCTACATATATAAAACTGGTACCATTAAAATGGATGGGAGGGAATAAATTAATAATATAGTTAAAGAAGCAAAGAAAAAGAAGGGAAGCTTGTCTCCAGCCTTCCATTTTAGGGCAAGATTGTTGAAAAGGTGGTCAGACTGGAAGAAATGGATTATTTGGATCAATTTCATTTGAGTTTCAGGCCAGGGCATAGTACCAAAAGGGCATTGATTGTGCTTGTGGATGACTTCTGGTGGGGCCAGGATAGGGCTGGTATAACTGTTCTTGTTTTTCTTGATTTCTCAATGACCTTTGATACTATTGACCATAACCGGCTACAGGGCTTGGGAACAAGAGGCCCAGGGGTTGCGGTGGTTCTTTTTTCATTACCGCCGATTCCAGTCAATGTTGACAGTAGAGAGCTGGAGCCTGGGCTCCCTAACCTGCAGGGTGCCACAAGGCTCGACTCTTTCCATTTTCATTTTTTTTGTAATTTTTTTTATTTAAGGTGTTTTTTACAAAGTTAAAAGATAAACATGAAAAATATAGAAGAAAAGTAAGAAATACAAAAGCGTGTTGAGAAAGAGAAAGAAGCAACTCCCAATCTTCTCTACAGCAGTTATATATCTAATAATGTATCCCTCTTTCAATTCATCCCATACACAACCCTTTTTAATTGATACAGATAAATATAGAAATCACTTTTTAAATAAAATCATTTTTAATCAATTTTCAGCACCCACTCCAATCAAACAAGTCAATTTAGCCATTTCTGCAAATTCCACCATCTTCGCAGTCTATTCCGTTGTGGTATTCTGTTTGTGTTCTTCCATTTTTGTGCCTATAATAATCTCACTGTCATTGCATATATAAAACCAATTGTTCTTGAGTTTTTTCTAATTGACTATCGATACGTCCTAGTAAGAAAAATTATAATTTTGACTCTCGTTTAACACTGTTCTGACCTAGGCGTCCCCAGCAGCACGAAGCCGAGTCCTCAAAAACCCTTTATTTAATTTACAGTGAATTCCTCTCCAACAGTCTTTCCTCTCCCACAGTCTTTCAAGATAGTTCATAATTACCAACCTTTATCAGGCTTGGAGAGTGGCCTGGCCGATATCTTTCAAACGCCGCAATATTGGGCAAGAATGCAGGAATGAACTAATTGTCTCCTGCAAACTCCCCTCCTCTTTTGCTCTTCTTTTATTCCCTATAGGAGGGACCACTGTCCACCTGTGGCCTTACTCCCAAGTTGGCCCTTGTTTCTTAGCTGTTCCCTTCTCTTGGCAGCTCTGCGCATGCGCACATCAGGAATAGGCTCCAGCTGTTCTTCTGCCCCACTGATATCCGACTCCGAAGGCAGCTGATAACTGTTAGATGGTCCTGGCCCCACCTCTGCCTCCGATGCAGAGCATTCATCAGAACCATCCCCAGACTCCAGGACTGGCCCATGTTCTTCCCCAACCTCTTCACTTTCCCAATCTGCTGCCAGCTGTGCTGGCTGCTGGTGGGCTACAACAAACACTTATATGAAACCTCTGGGCAAAATCATCCATTGAGGCCAGGTTTGGTCAGTATGATGATGATATTCAGCTGTATTTCTCAACCCTTAGTGTTGTAGACAAGACCTTTCCCCAGCAATTGGAGACTGTTGAGTCTGAAGCAGGGGACGGAACCTTGACAAGGCTTTTGCACAGATTATGTTACATATAAATGGAACCCTTTCCGGGAATGAAAATGTCTCAGTTACTTATACCTTGCGCATAGAGTATTGCAATGTGCTCTACATGAGTCTGCTCTTGAAGATCACTTGGAAGCTTTGGCCAGTTCAGAATGCAGTGGGGTGAGCAATTATGAGCCCCTCACGGTGTCCCCGTGTAACGCTTCTGGTGTTTGAAGTATTCTGAATGCAGTCCAAGATGCTGGTTACCACTATAAAGCCCTTCATGGCCCAGGGCCTGGATATTTGGCAAGAAAGGCATGTTGTGGACCTTGTCAGCCAAAGAATTCCGATTGGCAGGATCCAGGAATAGAGCCTTCTCTGGCAATGTCCCCACTTTGTGGAACATTCATTGCCTGGAGTGAGGGGGGGCTGTACTCTTGGCCTTCAGGAAAGGCATTAAAATGTGACCGCCATCTTGCTTGGGGTGCAGAGAAGCATGTATCTGAGGGGTTGATTAGTGCCTGAAAGCCCTCTCCCACCTTCAATTTTAATATTACTTGTGTCTTTTTAAATTTTATATGCAGTTTTTATATTTTTAACATTTTGTTTGTATACCACCCAGAGTCCCTCTGTGAGGAAGATAGGCAGTTTTTTTAAAAAAAAAAAAGATAAATAAATAAAAATATCTATAGGACCTCTCTCCCGTCATTTCTCCTTGTCGCATAAGTTTCAACAGAGCAGGCATGCTTTGTGTTCTGTGCGTTAAGTAGTGTTATCTGATGGGACTCAGGAAGGGCTTTTTCCCTTTCGTAATGCCTGCTCTTTGGAATAGCATCTCCCCAGAGGTTCAAGCTGCCCTGACTCTGTAACCATAGGATTGTGATGGAGAACCTATGGCATGCATGCCAGAAGTGGCACGCAGAGCCTTCTCTGTGGGCATGTGTGCCGTCACCAACTGCTCTTCTCGTTTTCGGCCAGCTGGTTTGAGTGAGCATTAGAAAACGGCCTGAAAAACGCCCAAAAAACAGGCCATTTTCAAGCCATTTTGGCCTGAAAACCAGCCCGAAAACAGGCATGTGTGCGCTGGCCAGCTGGTCTTTGGGCTTCCAGCACTCCAGAGCGCGCATGCACATGCATTCCAGTTTGGGCACTTGGTGCCAAAAAGCTTCTCCATCACTGCCCTAGGGTGATGATGAATCGAGTCTGACTCTTGGCAATTCTATGGGTCAGGTCTTTGCACATCCTTTGATCTTGCACTGCTTCAGGTTTTTCTATGCTCTGGTTGGTAGCGTCAGCTTTGTTGGTGTCCATCCACCATGTTCTTTGATGGCCTAATTTCCAAGCTTTCTTCAGTGAATTTCCCTTCTTTAACATGGTCAAAGTAAGTGAGAGAGTTTCGTGATTTTGCCTTCCTAGTGACATGTCTGGTGTTACGCATTCCAGTACTTGTTTGTTAGTTACCTTTGCGGAATTCCTTGCACCCAAGGAATAGACCCTAAGGTGCCACTGCAGATTAAGGATTTTAATAAGGTTTGTTAGCTACTTTCATTGCTATTTGTAGAAAGGCAGGATAAAAATATTTGGAATAATTAATGAAGTACTGAACACCAAATTGAAGTTGCAGTTGCGTTCTTAATTTCTAGACCGTTCTGTATCACTCTGGGATTAGGAAAGAAAACAAACACCCTTTGTAGTCAAGATGTCATGTTCTTGATGAAACTGCAAATCAGAATGATAGTGGGAAGAGTACAAGTAGGCTTGTCCTTTTTTACTCGGTGAGGAGATGGGTCTTACACTAGACCAAGAGCCGTAGTGGCGCAGTGGTTAGAATGCAGTACTGCAAACTAATTCTGCCGACTGCCAACAGTTTGATCCTGATTGGCTCAAGGTTGACTCAACCTTCCATTCTTCCTAGGTTGGTAAATTGAGGACCTAGGTTGTTGTTGGGGGGGGGGGCAATATGCTGACTCTGTAAACTGCTTGAAGAGGGAGGTAAAGCACTGTGAAGCAATATAAGTCTTTTTGCTATTGCTGTTTGGCTATCTCAAATCTACCAAATTCCTAACAACTAAAGCAAAAGCTGGAGACGGTAAAATGAGCCCTCTACTCTTGCACAAGATTTCTTGGACTTTTGCAAAACTCCAGGAATTTGACCTCATTGGTTTTGTTCAAGATTGGACAAGAAGCACCTTCTATTTATGGTAATGTTATATGGTATCGGTTGACTCAAACAGGGCAACAGCTGGTGCTCTACTGGCAGTATCAAAACTTTAATTTCTAGGATGGCCTTAGGGTTTTCTCCTTTGCCTATTACTTTGCTATTTCTCAAAGGGAATCCTATTCTCAATTCTGCTAATACACATAAATCTGCATCTACAAGAAAAGGAAGAGTGGACAGTCTCTTACAGCTGAGTCCCATAGTGTATATCAACTGCAGGCTTTCTTGTTTGATCTTGTAGCCAAACCTGGAGTGAGAACTGAGTTTCATTTATTTTATTTTTCTCCCACTCTTATTATTGCTTATAAATAACTCAAAGCTGTGAACATACCTAACCCTCCTTCCTCTTCCTGTTTTCCCCACAACCACCACCCTGTGAGATGGGTTTGGCTGAGAGAGAATCACTGGCCCAAAATCTCTGTAAGAAAGTTAGCACTCACCGATCTCCTACAAGAAGGAAATATTCTAGGAAATATTAAAAAGGCAGAATGTTATATTTCCCTGGGTGAGAAATGGAGAAACTTTATTTTTTTAGGAAGGAAGCAGACTCATTCTTAATAGCCCCCACCTCCTCAATAGCCCACAGCCATGTCAGCACTTAAGAGATAAAGGGATAGCTAGGTCTATTCATAAGCAAATGCCCTCACCCAAGAACCAACAGAGGTAGGGTTAGCCCTCAGCTATAATAGGAATTGCCCAAAACCCTCTTTATTACATCATCATCACCCAGCAAGATTCAACCAAGCCTGGGACTCAAGGCAACATACAAAGTTACCTCTGCATGGCCCCATGGGAGTCTGACAACCAATCAGAATACATTTCTTTCACAGGAGCAGGAAGCAAGGTCAAAGTGCCAGAGGGGATATAAATCTCTCTCTCACCCATGTGCTCACTTTGCCCACAAACCATGTGGTCTTGCCCACCATTAAACCATCTTTCCAAATAGCCTCCATGTTTCCAGCGTCTTTCTCCCCACTTGGAACTGAATCTAGGTGGACAATTTTTCCAACATCCCCCAGCCAGTTTGTCATGCTTAAACTTAAAGCCAGGACTAGAATTCATGATCTCCTAGTTTCTAGCCTGATGCCTTAACCAAATTGTGTCATTGTTGAATATGAAGGAAATGAACAGGGTTACTTTTTAAAGATTCAGCTGAATGGGAAGAAATTTAAAGACACATTATACCTCTTGGGCAGAATCCAGCCTGCCAAATTTCAGTGAAATTGATGCAGGACGTTTCCAGTTACTCTTCCTTAAAATCTGGCTTTTGTGTGTGTGTGAGGGGGATGTGCCTGTAGCTGTTATTTGGGGGATATAATTTGTTTTTAAAATGTAGCAAATGCAGTCTTTCCTGTGGGGAACCACTGCCAAATTTCAGACAGATGGATTTTGGTGCAAATGGAAGTGATTATATCAATGTTTATTAATGACTCATCACTTGTGTAATAGAAGGACTTGTACTGAAAGATGTTCTCTTTCATTACATCCTTATCCAGCCCTGCAAGAAACAGATAACCAGGGGGGCTGGACTTTTACCGCCACAGATTTTCAATCTTGCAGCCACGTTAGAAGTAAAAAAAATCTTATGCCTGGGTACCATGAAAAGGAAAATACAGTCTGAATCATTTGAACGTTTATTCCAATTCACATGAAGCTGTAAAGTGAGGATAAAACTCTTCCTGGGAGATTAAGCACCAACATAAACATGATGGCGATGGTTTTCACAGAAATATATAAGGCAACACAGAAAAGAGATTGCATGGGTGAAATTATCAATAAATCTAAATAATTAAGTCAAAGGGAGGGTTGCCAATAATAATAGTAATAAAACAAGAAGTTGGCTAAGGAAGGCTAAACTATCCAATATTAGTAGGTCTTCCATGAAAAAAGAATCAAGTGAATTAGGGGAGATTTTCTAGAGGAAGAAGCAGTCAATTCCATAACATTTTTTTTTAAAAAAACCACTGAGCCAAAACAGGCCATAACCTGAACAATATGCCAAACTGCAAGAAGTTTTATTGGTTTTTTTAAAAACATTTATGCGGAAAAGGGTAAGTGGAATAGTTACAAATTTTGGCAGTTGCAAGTATGGCAGACGCCCCCTCCCTCCAGACTCCTAGGTTACATCAAAATATCAAACCTTATTACATAGTCATAAAAAAAATCAGCATATTAATTCTAGAAAAAATACTTTTCAATCAGTTTATATAATTATAATATATAGTCTAGTTGTAAATTCATTAATACTTTCGGTCTGTTTATAACATTGTGGTTTTCTTATTTATTTTTGTGATCTGAGCTTTCTTGGTGTTGCCCCTTCACCCCCCGCTGGCAGAGCTCCGGCCCCTCCCGTGTCCTGTATAACCGTTGTAGTGTCATCTGTTTTTTCTAGGTTCGCTTTGTTTTTTTCCATAAAGGCCTGTGCCTCTATGGGTGTATTGATTCTGATTCTTGTCTCCTCCCAGAATATCAGCATACCTTCAGGCATCAACCATCTAAACCACACCCCCTTCTGGTATAATTTATTCGCCAATTGCGAATAACTTTTCCTTTTTTCCCTAATTTTTTTGGGAATCTGCTTTAGAATGGTTATCTCCCTATCGTGGTATGTCAGTGTTTGCCCCCTTTGTACACCCAGAATTTCATCTCTTGTGGTTTTCCTAAGAAATTTAATATGAACCTCCCTGGGTACATTATGTGTTCTGGCATATGCTGAATTCACTCTATAAGCTAGATCTATCTCCCATTCCATCTGCTGTTTATCTTTGTGTATGTAATCAGCTAGAATGTTAGTCATAATGTCCCTTATATTTTCCCCATCTGCTTCTATTACATTTTGAAATCTAAGATAAAAGGACATTCTTTCAAACTCTGCTTTCATTTGTTGGATGTCAAGTTCTTTGTTCCCCTTCTGTAAGGCCTCTACCCCCCCCCTCGCCTCCGCCACCCCACCCTCCACAAGGTCCAGTCTCTGTGAGTTCTTAAAGATTTGGGCTTGATTCTGTTTAATTTCATCTTTCATTTCCCTTAACTGTTTCTTAATTTCCTCCTGGCCTTGTAAAATTTGTTGAAGCATTTGTTGGAAGTCTATCTCTGTAGTCTTGGGTTGCATCAATTCTGATATCTTTAACTGTGTAGCTGGACTAGACGTTGCAGACGTTGGAGCAGAAGTAGCAAAGCCAGGCTTTCCAGGAGGTGGTCTTTTTGGAGACATGGTTTATGAAGCAAGGAGATCAGTCAAAGTAGAGACTGGGCAGCTGGAGAGGTAGAGCAGGCAGGCGAATTCAGAAGGCAGAGGA
Source organism: Natrix helvetica (assembly GCF_964273705.1). Classification (NCBI taxonomy): domain Eukaryota; kingdom Metazoa; phylum Chordata; class Lepidosauria; order Squamata; family Natricidae; genus Natrix; species Natrix helvetica. The sequence goes on from NC_138548.1 coordinate 228,164,281, forward strand.
TCCAAACAGATGGGGATTTCTTTAGTCACTCTAGCAGTAGATGAAAGTTTTTTTTCTCCAAAGAGTTCAGAAAGTAGCAATCCACAAGAAATTCCTCTGGGTGACTCGGAGACAAAGACCGGAAGCCTGAATTTTAAAGGTGGAGTCAGGTTTCACAGTTCATGAAGACAACGGAAGTGTGCCATCTTGCCCTGCCAGCTTTGGGCTCAGAGGCATAGTAAAATTTTTAAAAGTTCAAAAAGTTCTCAGTTCATCCATTAGTTCTGGAGCTAGGTCGAATGAAAATCACTTTTATAGGGGTGAGGCATCATTAGTTGGCTCTCCCCCCTCCTCCTCTCTGGGGATGGAAGGAAAGTCTTTTCAAGCCGCTTGTCCGAGGGAGGGGGGGAAATCCCCCTCCCTCTAGCCGCACCTCTAGCAGGGATCCGAAAATTTAACTTTTTAAAAGTGCTGAAAAGTTCATCAATTCAAAAGCGAAGGAATGCAGAAAGGAAGCCTCTCACCATACTGCCGCTGCTTCGTTCGGAAGTGTGTTCTCCGATCGGCATGGGGCGAGACGCGTGCGCACGCACGTCCTCCAAAACTGCTCCCCGATGCCTAGAACGAAGCGGAGGAGCCCCCGCCAGCCGCCGCCGACGCCAGGACCCTCCGCGAGCCGTTCCTTCGGCAAGACGCCCCTCCAAGGCGTCTTGTGCCCCCCCAGAAGCGGGGGAAGCCCACCGGGAGAGCTGGAGCAGGCAGCGATCTGCCTGTCGCCGTAGCCGCCGGAACCGGAAGTCTGCAGAAGGAAGGAACTACTGCAGAGCATATCATGCGAGTTCCCAGTGGCCCCGCAAGGAACCTTGAAGTGCTGCCAGCCCCTGAAATCTGACCAATTACTCCTGTCTCCTTCAGTAACCCCCCAGTTTACAAAAATAGAGGAAAGGACCAGATTGTCAAGGAATGTCCAAATCTGGATTGAAGCCGAATCGACTGGGAACACTTCCTCCAAGGTTTCCAAAAAAACTGCCCAAAGTACCCTATTCTTCTGAATGCACGACACTTGCAGGTTTTTAGGTAGATTCTTGGATGTTAAAACTTTGAACAAGTTTAACAATTAGATCTGATTACACGAGGAAGGGTTAAAATAACAGCCTATTCTCCTTGGAGGGGAAGCCAGCAGTTTACAATGTTTTAAAATATTTCTATGTCAAGAAAACACAAAGTTGTAGAATATTGTAATAATAAATATTGAGGACTCCTAATTCCCAAGTGAAGCCAGCCTCACAAGGGCAAATACTTAACAAAAACTGCTCAAAGTGTTTCTCTGCTACCTTCCTCCATGAAGCCTTCCACCAGCACCTGAATGGATTGGCAAGGACAGGTGAGGGATCAGAGAAGGCTCAAATTGCTGTCACTCTTAGACTGCAAGAGTCAAGTTTGGGTAAAGGCTCTAAATGTGCTTCATAATCAGGCTTGCAAATCTGTAATTGATTTAAGAAGGACAACTATTCATTTAAAAGTCTGATTAACAATTTATTAAAAAAACATCCAGTTAATCAGTAAGACTAACCACAAGCCAAGAATCAGGCACTTTGGAAAGGTCAGCCTTTTTATTTTTGTTTCAGTTTTAATTATTATCTATGACTTTAAACTATAGTTCTTGAATAAATGTTACTTAAAAAAAAGAAAAAATAGACACGGTTGTTGGGTCAAAAACAGCCACTAGATTGTAACTTTTAATGTGACTGAGGGGGAATAGTATGAAATACATGTGGAATAATCATATTGCTTTCATTTGATTCTATTAAAGCTTGAATAAAACAAATTTTAATTTTAAACCTCTTCCTTTTTTATTTTAGTTTCACCCACCTACTCACCCTCTCTCTCTCTCTCTCTCTCACACACACACACACACACTCTCACACACACAGACACACTCTTCACACACCATGCAGAGATACTTGGCTGGCCCTGCAGCTCTATGATAGGGATCCTGGTTTGTTTTTTTTCCAAATTCCAATTAAGCTTGGAGAGAAATGAGGGAAATTGCTTTCCTCGGAGTTTGCTTCAGCTCAGAAGCTATGGATGATGAAGTTGTTTGGAACCAACATCTCATCCAAGAAGCGCTCTAGCCATCTCAAAAGTTAATATCACTGAAATTAAGGAATCCATTCCCACAAAGATGTAAGATTTGCAGCCTGAACATAACATGGATGGGAATAGACTGGCTTGGAATAATTTAAGAGAAATTTGAAATCAAATTCTTTGATTGTGTCCTGTTTCTATTAGGGTGCTTATTCTGATTTTAACTGTGACCTCCTCAATGTACATTTCAATTGGAAATTAAAAGATCTGGAAGCTTTTCTACGCTCATACACCAGTTTACTTGGATAAATCACTAACATATTAAAATAGTCTCCCCCAGAAATATATACATGAAAGGGAAGCTTTTACACAGTTGTATAAATACTTAATGACACTAGTCTTTTGTAGATGTCAACCAAGATGTGTTATGCTGACTTTTGGGGAAACACATTCCAATTTCCACTACTTTTGTCTCTGAGTACTTAAAGAAACAAACTCACAGAACCAAATCCCCAGCAGGAAAATCTGTGTGAATGACCTCTTCATGTTTTGTTGCTTTCCAGGATGTTGGGATTATTATAGGATAATGGCCTTCCCCAGTAACAGGTGTTCTTGTCTGTGCATATTATTTATATATGCAAGTTGCTAATCCTCTTGTAATATTTCAAAAGAACTCGGTCAATGTGCCAATTGTAATTACATCTGAAGCTACAAGGTGATCCCTACAAGCAATTTGCCATTAATAGCCATAACCTGCAATGAAAGTTTCACAACAGGGCAGCACCATGTGATTGTGTACTTCAGTTGCTCTTTGCTCTCTGGTAGTGTTAAAAACAAGGGGAGGTCAGCTTTAGTCCATTTGGTTAGTTCTCCCTCCTCCTTCTCCTCCAGATACAACTCTGTCTTTTGAGGGGGGGAAACTGAGAGGTCCAGTTTGGGCCCTTCCTTATCCCTCTGACATCATCACAGGGAACCAAACACCTAGAATGAGGGGGGAGAGCTTACTTGCCCTGTTTTAGGAAGACAGTGAATCTTATCTATTTGACTCCAGCCATGGCCCTGCTTGCTACAACTCCACAACAGGGACTCCAACAGATATGTCCTAGGGAAAACACAACCCTTCATAAAATACTGTCTGCCTACTTCGGATTTTAAATCTTAGAACTGGTTGGCAGACAAAAAACAATTTGGATAGAAGGAAGGAGGCTGCCTAATTAAGCAAATTCTACTTTGCAGTTCAGGACAACCAGCCTTAGCCCCAGCTATCCCACTTCCAGGGTAGACCCCCAGATTCCTGGGGTGAGACTGCCCAGGGCCGTGCATCACTGCCTAGAATGGGACTCCCCACTACTGAGCAATCAGTCATCCCAACCTAGTCAACAGTTTCTTCCTATCCTATTTCCTGCCTGCCACGTCTGAAAAGCGGCAGGGGAGAATGGGATCAGGCATATGGCTAGAGTTGAACCCATTGAGACTGAGTATTAAGGCTTTCCAAACGGTTTTTTTTTTGGGTAACAAAGTCCTTCATTTTGACAATGGCATTTTTTGAGTTAGCTGAGGAATTGTCAGTTTCAAAGACAGACTCTCTCTTGCCATCCGTAGACAACTAGCTGAAGGATAGGAAAGATGGTAGGAATCAATGGGCAATAAGCTATTACTTTGAGAAGTAAGAAGACTCTCATGGGTGATTGATTTCTAATCATTCTGTTTTCTTTTTGTCACTGAAATAGGCGGCGCCTACAGCAGTTCTATAAATGCTGCATATTGCAGAAAATAAGAAAAATAACAGTTCAAAAGCAACTGTCTCCAATAAAAAAGGCATCTCTCCCTCTAAAGAATTTGAAAACTCTGAAAAGTAAAAGTATAGTTAGGTTTTGTATCCAATAGATCTATTCTGGATTAAATCTTTAAAAAAAATTTAGTTCAGATTCTGTCAATGTCCCATTTGGAAAACACTGGTTTTATTTCAGTTTGCAAGAATCTACCTGCAATGTTCACCTAGAGATATGTGTATATGGAGGGGTTACCAAACCTAGTGTTGCATGAAGTCCCTCAATTCCTTTAATACACCTGGTGCTGTAATAATTAGCACAAACAGGACTCTGCATACCTCTTATCAATCCAAATGCTGCTTCTCACATCATTTGCAGCTTGCCTATTTGGGTACCCATTGGTAATAATGATGCACTAGACTTTGGGCCTCAAAACTACCCTTGGCTAATCTTGAGGCCCAAACACTCTTTTTTAATAAAAATATTTGCATAAAATGAGTTGAAAGTATGTCTAATAACAACACAATACACCAACTCTGAAAGGAACCGATTATCCAGTTGCAACAGAATAGAGCACAAAAAGTTTGTGCGGCTTGATCATCAAGTTAAAAGTCGTCTTTTTGCTGTCACTAAAAATAAGCTACAATGAAAGTTTCAGGGGAAGGGGTATTCTCACCACAGGGTGGTGTCACAACGAAGCCTATTTGGTTACAAGCATCCTAAAATCTTAGCCTTTATCTTTTCAGATTGGACAAAGAGGATCAACCTCACAGCAGAGCTTAACAACCCACCCCTTTTGTGTGAATTCCGGCTTTCTGAAAGTATCTTGAAGGAGTGACGTTTACATTTGCCCTGAAGATGTGGTTCTGTCAGTGGGCCTGGGAAAACGAGCGGGAGGGATTAAACGGAATTAGTCTGCACATTTATAGAGAAAGGATATCGATTCTGGTTACATATGGACTTCAAGTCTTTTTTCAGACTGTCAGAAGATGTGGCTGTTTTAAAGAGGTGCTGCGCTTGTAAATCCTTGCATTTTAAAGCATTTCTTCCCAATCATTTTGAAAATATGCACAGCAAGGGTGGGATTCAAATTTTTTTTCTACCGGTTCTGTGATCGTGGCTTGGTGGGTGTGGCTTGGTTGGCGTGGCAGGGGAAAGATACTGCAAAATTCCCATTCCCTCCCGATCAGCTGGGACTCGGGAGGCAGAGAATAGATGGGGGCGGGGCCAGTCAGAGGTGGTATTTACCAGTTCTCCGAACTACTCAACATTTCCGCTACCGGTTCTCCAGAACTGGCCAGAACTTGCTGAATACCACCTCTGATGCACAGCCCTAAAAGTTATCCCGGAAGTCCCCAAGTGAACAAACATATATCCTTATCTACTCTTGATTTATTTTGTGAACCCAGAGGGAAGGATAAAGCCTCCAATGTCACTTTCCTTCATACATACAGATCAAAGGTGGAAATGTAGTGAAGTTGTCACATCATGTCCTGGGATTTAGGTGTATTTTCCTCAAATTGTTATTTTCAGTAGCAGGTTAATGCATTGTTCCAGGTCCTTCAGTCTTAAACAAACCATTCTTACATAGCCTTCTGATTGCCAAACTAGTCTGAATAGTATCTTTTACATTTATTTTTAGAAATGTGACAGTAAGGATGTGCCACAACCTGCTGGGCATGTGATTACATCTGAATTGAATGTTGCAATTAATCCTTTCTATCTATTCTATCACCTCCTCCTCTACACTCCCCTTGTTCTAGCACACATGCACTCACATATAAGCCAAGAAGCCAGAGAGGAATATTCACATAGTCCCAAAGGATTAGCTTCCAGATGCTTGGAGAAGTTCCACATATCTCCATATCCATATACTTAGCTTAATCCTGCGTCTGGGCCACCACCTGGCATTTGGAAATCTCTAGTACAGGTCCTGTGGGGGGGTAAAAGGACAATATGCAACAGAAGGCTCCAGCCAGAGAAATGTCCTCTATCTTTCCATCCATTCTTTATGTTAACATTCATGGCTGGTGTCTTTACCATATTAATTAATATTAAAATATGGTTGGCTCACTCTTAAAGGATCTCAGTCTTTAGGGATTAGCAGACTGACTACCTAGTCCAGTGATGGCTAACCTTTTTGCCATTGCGTGCTGAAAGCAAGGTGAGCACGGGGGGGGGGGGGGCGTGCACAAGTGCATGTACCCACACCCATAATTCTATGCATCCTCCCTCCACTTTTGGCACGCGATGGCACGGAGGACCCATTTTTCACCCTCCCCAGGCTCCAGACCTTTTCTAGGAGCCTGGAGAGGGCGAAAAAGCCCCCCCCCCCCGAGGTTGAAAACAGCCCATTTGCTGACTTCCGGTTGGACCAGAAGGTCCATTTTTCGTTCTCCCCAGGCTCCAGAGCAACGGCCTGCCCCCCCACCCGGAGGCCCACCAGAGGCCGAAAATAGCTTTTTTCTCAACTGCTGGTGGGCCCATAAGGCCCAAAAACCAGCTGGCCAGTGCACACATGCACACTGGAGCTGAGCTCGCATGCCCACCAATATGGCTCTGTGTCCCACCTGTGGCACGTGTGGGACACGTTCGCCAGCATGGACCTAGTCCTTTGGAGTATGAAAACAGTCCTTCAGTTCATTTCATATGCATCAGGTTCCCCAACCTTGGCAAGTTTAAAATGTGTGGATTTCGACTCCCAGAATTCTAAGGTGCCATGCTGGCTAGGAAATTCTGGAAGGCGAAGTGCACACATCTTAAAGTGACCAAGGTTGGGAAACCTGATGTTTACATGTTCCCTACATTCAAATGTTTATAACTTTGGCTCTCCACCTCAGATCCTGGGCCTGGGACTCTGCTTCTTTTAAGAACTGGATTTGTTTAAACAACAAACACATGCTAATCGAGCAAGTAACATTTCCTCCCTGTTTTTACTTTCTTCAAATGGCTGCTGCTTAAGCCCTGTTCCTGTACCACACCCTATTTCTAAACAATTTCACTTATCAGATTCCAAGGACCCCAGGCATTTAAATATACATAAAAGAAAGTATCTCACATAGCTTTGAAATATGTATGGAAAAAAAAACCACCTCAATAAAAACCCTTCAATCACTGTCAGCCTCTCCCATATAATAGGCATAATAACAGCGGCTTCAGTGATCATGTACACATGCATGTTAATGAGCTATCACAGATCAAACTCCCACACTAAGTGGCAAGATTCATCTTCATGTAAAGCTTAAATGGCATGATTTTCTCCTCATGGTTACGATTGCCCGGCAGAAAAAAAGCATGGGATTTTGTTAAATTGGCCACACGCTGGTCAGCTTGGACATGTGGTGAAAGAACATGTGTAATCAGCACTCAGAGTATTATATGGCTGACAACCTATTTTGGATGAAAAGGTGTGAATCTGGTGTAAAGATCTGTTCTAGGACAGAGGGTTTGCTTTAACTCAGAATTGTCTACCTTTTTAGCTTGGATTGTCTAGGGCAGTGGTGGGCAACCCGCGGCTCGGGAGCCACATGCGGCTCTTTACACCCTTTAATGCGGCTCTTCTGTGTGCCGGGTGCCCGCTTCCCTCCCTCCTCTCAGGCTTCGGAGGGAAGCTTCTGCAAAAGCCCGAGCGAGTGACAACCAATTTTGGTCCTATGACTGCAGAATGCTGCAAAATACCATAAATGCAGGCCAGTTGTTGAGTGTTTCAAATGTGATTGGAACACTCAACAAGGTGACCACAGTGTGTGTGTGTGTGTGTGTGTGAGTGAGAAAGACAGACAGAGAGAGGAACAGAGAGAGGGAGTGAGTGAGGGAATCAGAGAGAGACTGACAGACAGACACACACACACACACAGACAGAGAGAGACAGAGAGGGGGAGGGAGGAAGAGAAAGATAGACAGACAGAGAGACACACACAGAGTGAGTGATTAAGTGAATGAGTGAGAGACAGACACACCCACATACACAGAGTGACAGAGAGAAAGGAAGGGAGGGGAGAGAGACAGAGGGAGAGACAGAGACAGACACACACACACACAGAGTGAGTGAGAGACAGACAGACAGACACACACACAGAGTGACAGAGATGGGGGAGGGAGGGAGAGAGAGACAAAGAGCCAGAGAGAGAGAGAGAAAGAAAAAGAAAAAAAGAAAGTGGGAGAGAGAGATGAAATTAAAAACAACAACATACAAACCTGACTTACTCAAACTATCCAAGGAAATGCAAGGCCAATGTTCACATTAGTGGTTGTGACTTTGTCAGTCAATGTCAGGATGTAATTTTCTCTACATTGTAAGGCAAATTTTACGGAATTTAACGTTATCGATAAATAATATCGTTCTAAAGTTTTTATTTTATTAGTTGTGTTATTTGTATCCTCCCGACCTATGTGGATACTTGCATGCAGAATATTCTCAATAAAAACTTATTGAAACTAAAAACAGTGTACCATCCTATGTATTTTCGGTTTTAAAAATGTGGCTCTCAAAGTAAATTTCAATCATGGTTTTGGCGAGATTTGGCTCAGTTGAAAAAAAAGGTTGCCCACCACTGGTCTAGGGTGATCAATAAAAACAAGCCAGCTCTTGAGCAGAAAACTTCCCTCCAGCAATCCAATTTTTCTAGCTGCAGATGCCAGAAACTGAACCTGCCCCTTCCGCCTGGAAAACTTGCTCAGAAGCACCTGTGATTTAATTTGTACATGACATGCCCTTGGAACAAGTGCAGGGGATAAGCTTTCTTGCAAGTTGAATATTCATATTCAGAATGACAGGCTAATTTCTATTCAGTTGCATTTCATTTTTACTCCTGACTTTCCTACACACACACACACACACGCAACTGGATCTCCGAATATCTGGACTGGGCAAGAACATTGCCAGAAATAGATTAACTGGTAAGACTCAAACACTGTGCAGGTACAACAGGCACAACAGGGTTAGGGGATGTGGGTGTGTAAACGTGCCCCACCCTAATTTTCCCACATAGTTTCTGTACTGATCTTTGCACAGATCCTCACTCTTAAGTCTGGGAAGCCTGCTTATCTGGTTCTCCCGTCATCAGTCAGGGCTCTAATGCAAGTATGTGTGATCGTATCTCCCAAATCTATTAAATACTACATGTTTGCAGATGGATGCTTTTAGGCACTTTTTTTTTTATGAAAACATGTTTGCATGTTCAGTATTTAAGAAGTTGAATACTTGAAGGCTGTGGGTCTTCAGTACTAGAGCTGCAAGAAATGGCCTGTGCAAGTTGACCACTAAAGATCAAGCAGCATCACTCAAATGTGATCATATTAAGAGAAGGATCTGTAATGATGGTAATCTTAGATAGTAAAATCAAATGACATACAGTATCTTGTTGATACTTGTTGATTTTTGGAGTGCATAGATGGACTTGCTTCTTTGGATACATTGAGTTTGTAGCTCCTTAATTCCCAATCAACATTCTGGCTGGAAAGTTAGAAACAGCTGTTCCAATGCATTTGCAGGATGCCAAGAGGGGGAACACTAATCTCATGTTCTAAAAGCCATCTGATACCAATAAGTCTTAAGCTTACAGATTCACTTTATGCTGTACATTCAGGATACCTCCATTAGCCATCCTCGATTAGAATCCAACCTATATTTAAGTGACATTTATGCACAATAAAAAAGCCAATCTTAACAGGTTACTCTCTTGGATCAAAACAGCAAAATAACCAAGACTAACTTAATAACCAAGATGTCTTGTCTGCCAGTTTTCACAGTCGGTTGTCTCAGATGGGTGAAGTTTTGCCCTCTTTTGCCTAATCATACCTTGGATACAGAGAAACCAATTAGAGACATAAGATCAAATGCCCACAAAAAGCATTAATAGTTAATAATATTTAGTTAATAATATTTCAGTGTAAAACTTAATTGAGTACAGAGGTAATTAAGGCAGTGATGCTGACTGACATCTATAGCAAGTGATGGAAAAACTCGGTATAGGTTAAATAATATTTGTGAGAGGAAACTACCAGAAATCTCAGGGCGTTAGTCTCAAGTAGGAAGTAAAAAGATATTCTGGGGAAAAATGTAATGGCACACCACTTCTGTACTGTTACCAAAAAAACTACATAGATGCAATTCCTTAATCACCAGGAATCAAGGGCAGCTAAACAGAGACGTTACCTTCAATTGGTGACAAATTACATCTGAGTAAAATGCTAGGAAGGAAAAAAAATAAGAATGGACAAATTACATCTTAGTAATTTGTTCATTTTTTTTCCTTCCTAGCATTTTGGCACAAGTTCAAGGTTTCCCCTTCTTCAACAACCTATTGTTGATTTATCGGTTGCGAAAGGGATTGACTGATCTACTTGTCACCAGAGCCTAAAGTCATGGGCTAAGAGAGAGTGACTGGCCTAAAGTCATCTAGCCAGCTTTCATACCTGAAGTGGAAGAGTCTCCGGGTTTCTAGACTACCGTCTTAACCACTAGACCCCAAAAGCTCTCATTCCATAGACATTCTTATATGGGAAAAGAAGTTATAGTCAAAGAATTGAATCAAATTTGATACTGGATTCTTACATAAAGGATTGCTCTTCTGAAATATCTATTTTGTACAGGTGCTGCTCTGGTTATCCACGTGAAACCTCTGAGATGGAAAGGAGTGTATAAATTAAAGTGAACAAATATGTGCAACATCCCTACCCCTTTTTGTTAGGTTAGGCAATCTCACTGCAATCGGGGCATGCATATTCATGAGCACTGACATTACTTAACTGGTTCAAGCAGCAACTGATTTTATGTTTAGATATAATTTAAAGTTTATGTAGAGATATGTCCCATGTAAGGGGGATGGTGGAAAAAGGTATGACAATGTACAATAAACCCAACAGTTAAAATACTCAAATCAGCAGCAATGAGAAAAGGCTAACAATAAAATGGTCAAAATGTTATTTGCTAAAAACAACGAAGAGAAAAAAACAATGCAGCAAAGTAGAAGATCATCTAGTTGCATAACTAGCAAACGTTTCTCGAGAACATGTATAGATATTTAGATACCTTTACCTGGTTACAGTTAATTTACTTTAGATGTCTTGTGCTGGTTACAATACAGCAGGGGCAGTCAACCTTTTTATACCTACCGCCCACTTTTGCATCTCTGTTAGTAGTAAAAATTTCTAACTGCCCACAGGTTCCACAGTAATGGTGATTTATAAAGTAGAGAAGTAACTTTACTTTATAAAATTTATAAAGCAGAGTTACAGCAAACCCCTATCGCCCACCATGAAAGCTGGAATGCCCATTAGTGGGCGGTAGGGACCAGGTTGACTACCACTGCAATACAGAGTTAGTTTGAATGTACTATAACCAATAATTCTGGTTACATGAGCATAAAGGAAAGACCAGAGGTGGGTTGCTTGCTGTTGGTTTGGCCCGGTTCGGCCGAACTGGTAGTAGAATTCAGGCCTGACATGCCCGCGAACCAGTTCTCTGGTGTCTTCTGCTGTTGCTGGCATGGTTCTGCACATGCGCAGATCATTTTTTAGTCAAATGCACATACGCAAGCAAAGTGCGTGCACAGCGAACCGGTACTAACCGGTTCAGGAACCCATCCCTGGGACAGACCCGTGGGCCTTCACATACAGGTAGTCCTCAACTTACAACCATTAGCCATTGTTTGAAGTTACAACAGCACTGAAAAAATGACAACTAGTTTTTGCACTTACGACTATTGCATCCTCCCCAAGGTTACATGATCAAAATTCAGGCATTTGACAACTGGCATGTATTTATGATGGTTACAGCATCCTGAAGTCATGTGAACAACATTTGATACCTTCCCGGCTGGCTTCTGACAAGCAAAGTCAGCAGGGGAAGTTTAATAGCACTTAGACATATATTGCTTCATAGCGCTTTAACAGCCCTCTCTAAGCGGTTTTACAGAGTCAGCCTATTGCCCCCAACAATCTGGGTCCTCATTTTACCCACCTCGGAAGGATGGAAGGCTGAGTCAACCTTGAGCCGTTCAAAGTGATTCGCTTAACAATTACAATAAAAAAAAGTTTTGTAAACTGAGGCACCACTCACTTAGCAGCTGCCTTGTTTAGCAACAGAAATTCTCCTCACAACTGTGGTCATAAGTCAAGGACTCTCTGTACCATATTGTAGAAGTTATTAATAATCATCCTCAGTCACCCATAGGGCCCTTGGGAGAGGGAATTCAGTGACTTCTGAAGAAGCACCAATTTTCCAGGTGAAAATCAACTGCAACACAATTCACTGTTCTTATTACTATTATTGTTATTGCTCTTATTATTCATACTTATAGCCTTCCAGCTGTTTATATCAGTATTTAAAGCACTCTCTCTGTTCCCTGTTTCCCTACAACAATCACCCTGTGAGAAAGGGCAAAGTGAGCTTCCATAGCTGACTGTGAACCTAACTTTGCCTTTCCCCATTTTATTCCAACAGCTGAAACACTATATCATTTTATCTGGCTAAAGATGCTGAGCTTGTTGATCACAAAGGTCGGCAGTGCAGCGGTTAGAATCCCTAGTGCTGCCTAACGAAGTGAGCTCCCGTTACTTGCCCCAACTTCTGCCAACCTATCAGTTTGAAAGCATATAAATAATTCAAGTAGAAAAATAGAGACCACCTTTGGTAGGAAGTGCGCCTTTGGCGTTTAGTCATGCCGGCCACATGACCACAGAGACGTCTTTGGACAGCGTTGGCTGTTCGGCTTTGAAACAAGAGCATCGCCCCCTAGAGTTGGGAACGACTAGCACATGTGCAAGGGGAACCTTTACCTTTACACATATTTAACAAATTGGCCTCCTAAGCAAAGGTGTATTTGCCAAACTGGCTATGTTGTATTACAACTCACAGCCGACTAGGGGATCTAATCCAAGGCACCCAAAAGGTAAGGCTGGCCCTAAAGAAGCTGAAGGCCAAAGAGCCGGCGGCATGACTTGTCTGGGCCTCACAGGGTGGATTATGGGAAATGTTGTCTAGCTAATTTAGCTGGGGGGGGGGGGGGAACGATTGCTCATGCCCTGCGTTTTGCGTGTGCCGACAAGGAAACGAGCGAGCGAGCTCCTGGGAGCCCCGGCCGACGCGTCTTTGGGGTTTGCCTCCTAATCCAAGTCATTCTTGGCTCGGGCCTCTCCTTGGAAAAGCCGCGAAGCTGCCGGAAATTCGCTACCTGTCACGGTCCCCCGAGTTCGAAGCAGCGCGGCTCTGACTCAGCAGAAGGCAACCGCGAGGCTCCCTTGCAAGGAGCGGAGAAGGAAGGAACGACGACGGGCACCATCGGGGCAATCGCCCAAGATGATCGCGCCAGGAGGGGAGAACCGACGGTAAACTTGCACGGTCGTCGCCACGCTTGGCTTCCCTTTACAGCACTGAGCATAAACGGCGCCCGCCGCGTAGCTTGGGTTTTGCCGCGGGGAGGAGATCGAAGGGGGGGCGCAGTGAGACATTTAATCGTCTGGCTCTTTATGGACAACCGGCTACAACCACTAGGGGGCCGTCTTCCTCCTCGCTTGCGCCTGCAAGGTAGGAAGAAAGAAAACAGAGCCCTGTTCTGAATGCTCAGCTGGTAGCGGCGGGAGAGGGGCGGCATATGGGCGGCGGGACGCGGGGTGGGGAGAGAGAGGGAGAGAGAGAGAGACCATCGGGAAAGCCAACGGCCATGTCAAGATCGGGCCGAAATGCCAAAGCGGAGGCTTGCGAGAGGCTCCAGCCTTATTATAAATATATATATTTGGGGGTGGGTGGGAAGGCGGTCCATTATTTTGGATGGTGGCGCTCAACCCTGTAAATCTGCCAAGCGAAAAATTGCACCATCGGAGCGGTCTAACTTTAGTGGGTGGGGACGAGGGTGCTTCCTTAAACAGCCCGGAGAAGGAGAAGAGCGGAGGGAACCGGCTAGAGGCGCGCTTCTCCTTCCTGGGCGGCGGCTGCTGGTGCTCGTGGTGTCGCCGCCGCCGCCGCTACTCCTCTCGCCCAGCCCAGCCCAGCCCAGCCCAGCGCTTCTGGATCTATCGCCTAACACGTGGGGGCTGCTCTTTTTTTTTCCTTTTTCTTTTTTGCGCGGCGAAAACTTTCGAGGGATACTTGCTGCCAACTTAAGACGACACGCGCGCTCGGTGACAGCGGCGTGGGACTCCCGCCGTGGCTTTTGCGGGGCGTGGAATCGCAGCTCCACGCGGATCCAGGGCGCTCCTTTTCCGCCAGGGCGTTGTGCGCGCGTGTGCTTCTCTCTCTCTCTCTCTCTCTCTCTCTCTGTCTGCCTTCTCCCTGCGATTGGAATTCCGCCCCCTTCGTGGCTGACTTTCCGGGGGTCCGGCCGGTCGCCCCCCTACCGCCGCCGCTCCCTTTTTTCAAAAAATGTGGCCAGCGAGCCTTTTCCACGAAGCTAGCTATAGTTTTTTCCCGAGGGGCGGGAGCCTCCCCCCTCCCCCCCCCAGTGCCTGCCATACCTCCTCGTTTTTGTGCCGTCCGGTGTAACTCAAGAAGACCTGGCCAGGACGAGCAAGTTAAATCCACAGGAACGCGCCAGGGCTGCTGGCTGTCCCCCACGTTTGACAGAAGGTAAGCAGGGAGGGGAAAAAGAGCCACCGGCCGACTACGCAGGCGTGTGCTCGGAGCTCCTTTGCCCAGGCTCTTGTCAGTTTCAGCGTGCTCACGGGCTGGCGTGAATCGGGGACCCTTTAAATCCCCGGGTTGTTGTTTTTTTGCGGGGTGGAGGTGGGGGAATCAATCTCGGGTGGGTTCGATCGAGCTCTCCACGCGGACATCTTTTCCCGGGGAGCCGTTCGATGGTCGTGCGATGGGCAGGGCAAGCTCTTTTTTGCCAAGCAGTCGGGTGGCGTGCGTAGCTTCCCCCGGGTAGACCCGAAGCTGCTTTTCCAACACGTTCCTGCAGATCCTCCCCTCCCTTCCCCCGTTGGGAGATCCACCCGGGTCAGCATAATTCTTTCCTTTTCTCTCTCCTTCCCCGCCCCCCCCTCCAAGGCTCGTTTCCTGAAAGGGCAAGAAGCTAGTGGGCAGTTTATAAGGTGCACTTGGGGCTTTTAAAACCCCAAAACGGGGTCTAAAAATGGAACGACGGCATTAAAAAGGAGCTGCTGAAAAGGATCGCTGGATCCCCGATTGTACGGGTGCGTCTCCCCCTCTTCAACCCTCTTCCCTCCGATTATTGTAAAGAAGCAACGGTTTCTTTGGAAGCCTCGGCCAGGTTTTCTCCGGACGAGCAGCTGGGAGTTTGGGGCTGGGTCTTTGCGGGCGAGATGAGAAGTTTCTGCATTCAACTGGCCTACAAAGTCCCAGTTCTCGGCTCTTAACTTTGCGGTGCGGTTGGGCGCTTACCCTGATGAGAGAGGAGGACGGACGCGGGCGAGGCAGCCCCCGAAAAGGGCTTTCTATTGTCAGGGTGCGGGGAAGGGTCAAAACAAGGGTCTGGGGTCGGTGAAATAATTCCTCTCGTCTCGGGGTATAAGCTTTAAAGGAAGGCGGTTGTCCTTCCACACGTCGCCCTGCCTCACCCGCGAACACCCACCCACTGCGATTTGAAATTTTCCCCTACGAAATGAAGCACCAGGCGGTATCGATCCCTCGATCCAGTCCAAATGGAGCCCTGGAAGGTCGCATCCCTTATAGTGGAAGCACGTGCTTAACTTTTCCTGGCGAACAGTCCCAGGTTTCTAGCAGAAATTAATTTTTCTCTGGGTTGTTAAATTGCCATAGGCCTTCATAGCTATTTCAAACGTGCAGAATGTTACTGACATTTTTTTAAAAAATTAAACAGATGAATAAGTACGGATTCCAATATTGGTTTTAAAATTTAGATCTGTGGGAAATAATATCAAATGCAACCGAATAATATTGGCGAATTACTACTTTGAATGTGCTTGAATTGAAGTTTTCCATCCTTTCCTTTTCCCATGTTCACATGAAATGTATTTTCATGACTCCCAAATTTGCAAGTCATTGTAACCGTGTCTGGTTCGGGGACCTTAAGTCAAAGAGTGCCAATATTTATTTTCCCTTTTTCCCCTTTATGTTCTTTACCTTAGAAAGGAAATGCAGTTTTTTTCTAAGAAAAAAAATGATCATCGTAACTGGAAATAGTATAAGTATTAGTGATTGTCATATTGTTTGTAGGAATGCTTTTTAAAAAGTTATTTATCAAGCGATGCGGCAGCTTTTGAAAATATAGGGTCAGTATTCCTAACAGCTGTGATTGGTTTATAGAAATGACACAATTCTGAGGGAAAACACTAAATATATTGTATTCTGAATAATATAAGGTATTTGATTTTACATACATGTCACACTGTGGAAAGCCTTTAAATAAAAAAAGCTTTATAAGCAGAATTCTTGGTAAAGAAGAAAAAATAATGGCTGTATAATTTCAGCATACACATACTCAGTAATAAATCTAGTGACTTTAGTACAAATTATTTCTAAGTAATTGTATGTAAGACTCTGGCTTTTAAAAGTTTATCCAAATGTTAATACCTGGGGGGAAGATATAAGTAAATACATAAATGATTCTTTCCATAAATAATGTGAGCCTTATGGTAACAATGTCCTATATCCCCATAAGAATTAAACCACATTATAGTGTTCACCAGTGTGTAAATCTTTCTGGTGATGGATTTTTAAATGGTTTGACAACTTTTCATTTTAGAATTTCTTTACAGAGAATGAAAAGCACAGCTTTGTACACTTTCGTTCAGACTATATAACAACCACGATCTATCTGCCTAATATATTCCATTTGCAGCCTACACCCCATTTCATTAATAAAATAAACTCTCTCTCCATCCACTAAAACATAACCATTTATTTGCCATGATCATACATATTGGTAAACATCAATTAAAACTATTATTAAAAGAGGGCCTACCGGTAGTTCAACACAGGTTTAAAGGGGCATTAGTATTAACTAGGAATATAAATATAAATAAATATAAATACAGTTAATTAGTGCACAAAAACTTTGAAAGCCAGCTGGGAGGTGGGGAATATTTTACCTTTTATGGTCCAAAGATGTCAACCAAGATCTCAGTTAAGACCAAGATGAAGAGACAACTCTGCTTTCATTATATATGTCTATATCTTCTTTTACATTTATAAGTGATTGTTCATTTAGGACCATGGTGCTAAATTTAAATCCATAGTTTGGAATTTAACATTTCGCTAATGGAAATATATCAAAGGTGTAAAAGCCAAACTAATATGAACAATTTTAATACCGTTCGTTATTTTTCAAAAGGCTTCAGTTTTGTTATTTTGCATTGCTGCTATATTTTTCAAAATGATTTCTACAAAGAAACAGAACCATTGATATTTCTATTGTAAAAATTTTCATACACAAAAATTCAAATAGATTTTAGGCAGTGTTACTTCATTACCTGCAACTGTGACTGTACATTCCAGCAAACTGGAAATCCAAGTGTATTCTGTGAGAACTGATCCATTTGCTAGCGAATGCATTAAGAGTTTCTGGTGTCCGTTTGGGCCTTGTTCTATTTTCTTAGATATACTCTTAATAACTATGTCAGACCAGCTTTTTCTGTAAAGAAGTATGCATGGTGCAATCCTATGTCGTTTTATTTGGGAATGAATTCTGCTCTGCAAATTTGAGATCTAATTTAAATTTCACAGGCATAGGATCAGACGTCTGTGGTGTATTCCCGAGAAAGAAACTCTTAATCCGATTCTATCCATGAGACTGCTAGAATAAGTGTTCAGACTTCAATGTCACTCTTTTTTTTAGTAACCCCCCCCCCCCTTTGGTAGAATTGCATGGTAAATGTGATTTGACTTTACTTTTAATGTTACTTTGCTAGCTTTTTTCCTGTTCTAAAGGGATACACTTAATATATTAAAAACATATATATTACTATTTTATTTATCTTTTAAAATCCCATATTAACTTATTAATTGCCCTGGGTAGCTAATAAATAGTAGTTATGTTTATTTAAATAAAAATCCTACTTTTCTAGGTCTAAACCAGATCAGTGCCAGAGCAAGAAATTTGCTTTATTTTTATGTGTGTTTGTGTGTATATTCATATTCTATATAATCTAGCAAACCTTAATTATTTAATAGACACATTTTCCATGGAGGCAAACATACCTTATTTTCAAATCTAAATATTTTCCATCATATAGTAAATCTGACTAAAGGAAAATCTGTTTACCTTGAGAAGCAAATCAAACCATTTTTAATGTGTTTCTGTTTATTATCCTCCTCTATGGCCTACCCAAGGATGCATCTTATTGTGCAGGAAACTTAATTTCCATCCCTGTTCTCCAGCCTTTGCATTTTAGGTACTCAGTAGGAAAATTAAAGTTCCCATTATCTTTTTCTGGGTTAGTTTTGTCACTTAACCCTAACATGAAGTAGATGTGTGAGCTCAATGGAAGAAGAGAGGAAATGCCATCCTTTGGGGGCACTTATGTCTAATTATCACTGAATTTTCTACTTAAATTCTCTTAGGAGCAGCATTTCTTGAGCATAGGCCCTTAGCGCAGCTATGGAAGGAAGGAGATCTTGAAAGTCCTCCTACTAGGCCAACGCCCGTCAAAAGTATGATGGCATGATCTAGCACACAGTGACGTGTCCTGGAGTATTTATTAAAATTAAATGTAAATTTGTACTAGATTGGATTCCAAACATGTTAGAAGGTGTTCCCTCATATGCTGAAATTGATTTGTTTCGAGAAAGAGTACGTGAGATCGATCAAAAGCGATGTGAATGCAAAGTCCTTGGTTAAGAATGCATTCCTAAAATGTCTACACATGAGAAGGGTGGAAAGACTTTAGAAGGACTCCTAGATAATTCTCTGGTCTTAGGTCCTATGACTGCCATCCTTTGTGTGCTTCTCTGAAGCCGATAGGCTGCATTTACACTGCAGCATTTCCATAAGAAACAGGGTGGATAGAGTTGCGCTGTAAATCCCCTGGATATTAATACTGGTAAAACTCTTGATAGCCTCAAAGTACTTTGGGGAAAACCAAAAGGGCAAACGTTTTTCAACAATAGTATGAGTTCAATTCACATATTAGCTGGAAACTCCAGAAGATTAATAATGATGCATAAAGTATTTCATTTGGATGCTTGTCTTTGGTTGATAATATTCCCTGATCTCAGCCCTTTGGATTTTAATAGGAAAGTGTTTAAAGTAAGCATGCTTTCAGTTTTCTTTCAGTAGCCTTTTGTTATATTGCAGTTGTGCTTGTATTCTTTTCTTTGAAGAAACTCCAGAGATACTAGCCACAGAGTAGTCTACTTTTTCCTTGCGCCATGTCACACAAACTATTCTTTAACCTCCCCCCCCTACATTAAATGAAGCTGCTAGTAGTCCTGCAGCAAAAGGGAAGAAAACCTAAAAGGGGTGGGAGACATCCAATTCATTTGGAGCGATAAACTGTGTATGTTCATGTGCTTCTCTTTTTAGATCAAGAAATTGTGTCCCAATAAAACCAGGGAATGCTATTTTACAATTAATAAAGTCTCCTAGTGAGTTCATTCATGCATCTTTACTTGTTCTCGCAAGAACATGAATGATTCATAAAATCTCATCGCAGTGAATTCATTCAGGCATCTCTGTAGTTCTCGTAGCGAGAATATGGAAGGGATTTGCCACCACCTTCTTCTGGGAAGCTTTATGACTTTAACAGTCTGGCCTATGGCCCAGGGATTTCCCTGTGGCCTCCCATCCAAACGCAAAAGAGGTCCAAGCGTTTCTTACCTCCAATTCAATAATGTAAAAAGTCAACACAAGATCGTCATGTTCTTTAGCTTAACGATTGCCCCTTAATTGAAGTCATGTTCCTTATTTTAGAAGTTTCTCCATCATTTTCCAGCTTCTAGTCAGTTAGGACAGTTTGCTTTTTTTTTTTAAGCAAAAGGGGAGTTTATCTTAGGGGGTTTCATGGGGTCTGTAAGAAAAAGCAGGAACTCCGGCAAGAATCTGGTTTCTGCTCTGTCTCTGCCTCCTGGAATTCTAGTCTTGCAATTCCCTTTTTTCCTTAAGACTCTTCCCAGGTTCTGGTGGGAGGAGGAGAGAGATTGCTTAAAGCAGACAAACGCAATAACTTCAGGAGAGAAACACAGAGTTCTGTTTGGAAAGAGCAGGCATCTGCTTTTGAGTATAGATTTCATTGCTTGTCTCCTCCATTTTCAATGAATACTTCAGGGGTTTTACTGTCCTTTAAATAGACACGTCATTCTGTTTGAAGATTCGCTCTGATATTTTGCCTTGTGCAGATTTCCTAGGAATGGTTTAAATATTTGTATTCGAAACGTAACCTAACCTTCTCTTTGGTAAACTGGGAAATTGCCCAGTGGGAGTTCCAGGATTTGCACGCTGCTTCTGCAGGCACTTTCAAATTTTGACGTGTGCGAGGTTATCTGTTCCTGTTCTACAGTATGTGTTCTTACCGGCAGTGTTTGAATTGTGCATCCTTCCTGTAAATGTTTGGGCAAAAACAGAAAGAAAGAAAAAAGATTGATGTGACTTCTCTTTTTTAAGCTAACAAGCTGACATGGGGGGAACGTGCCAAAGCAAACCTATCAAAGTACTCCAGGCCCCGTTCCATGTTTTAGCTGACAGTCATGTTTGCTTGTAGCTGAACAAATGTTCAACCCGTGTTCTTCTGCAGGAAACCTACGATGTGTGAATGGGAGGATTGTGCTTCCCGTGTGGGCAGGTACACACGTTTGCAAACTGCTTGGGGATGTGCGAAGGATCCTTCCAGGACGGTATTATGGGTTGGCCAGCCCTTTGGCAGGGTCTTCTGGATTCATTCTCTGGCGCCTGAATTCACCCATTCATTTTTATTAGAAGGCGTCTTCTTGCAGACTGAACAAGAATGACTGAAGGAGTTTGGACTTTCTGTCCTAATACATTGCCTGGGAATAGAATTAGAATAGAAAGTGTGATTGAACGCACAAGGAATTTGTCTTTGGTGCATATGCTCTTAGTGTATGTAAAGAAAAATTAAATAGAATACATTCATCAAGATACAATACTTAGTGATAGTTATATTTATGACTATGTTATGTCATATATTATGAAATAATGAAGAGAATGAAATTCTGTCTTGAGCAAGAGGAGTCTGTTCAGTTTGGGAACCCCCAAAGATTGGGTGTCAGCTAGTGATTTTTGGCAGTGCCGCGCAGAAGCAGAAGGGGGAGGCAGTTTATAAGGCCATAAAACGACCCATAAAACAATGGCAATGAAGTCATTGCTGCATAGAATCTCTCTGACCTCTGGGTCAGGCTGACTATCCCAGGCCTAACCCAGAAGGAGATTGCCCCAGGGCCTAGCTGCCTTGTTCACAAACATATTGTTGTTGTTTGACTTGTTAAACCAATGCTCAAGTTAATCCCTTGTTTTCTCTATCACAAATTAAGGATCCTGCCCATCTTGGAACAACAAAGGATTCCTTCTTTGGGGGAGATAAGGCAGTATTGTTGCTCTACCCCCTCCCCCCCCTCCCCAGTCCTTGGGATGCCATTGGAATGAAAATCTAGATAGATAAATAACCTTGTGATCCTATTATCTCCCTCACCCACCCACCCCAGTTTCAGAGCCTTTGAGTAACTTGGTTGGAAGGCTTCTGCTTGGCTGTGTCCATCAATTACTAGAGACTGACTAATGGAAGGCATAGGCCGAGGTTCTCTGCAGAATTGCAAAACTTGTTTGCACTCAGAAAAAAAGCCCCACATTTTTACTTAGGAACAAATACCCAATGGAACGGTGGGGAGATTTTAGCCTTTAGGGTGTGACATCTTGCATGCCAGCAGAAGGTACTAATGATTTGGACATTAAAAAGCCATTTTTTAAAAACATTGCCTTGTTTGGAAGTATTGGAAGCCTTCATTTATAGAGATATAGGAGGGCTGTGCAGGGCTTCTCCAACTAATTTCCTTATCCTGGGAAGCAGCGCAAGCCATCTTGGCTCACGCTACTTCCCAGGATCCTGGAGAAGGTTTCTCCCTGGCTCTTGAACATTATTTGGGAAATCAAATCTAGGAAGACCAAAAAAAAAAAAGTAAAGAAACAATTTTCTTTCTTTCTTACGGTCAGAATGAAATTGTTAAGGAACCCAGAATATTGCAGGTACAGGTAATCCTCGAGTTACGACCACAACTGACTCCAAAATGTCTGTGGCTAAGTGAGGCAATTATTGAGCATTGCCTCAGTTTGCAATTTTTCCTGCCGCAGTCGTTAAGTGGACGGTTGCAGTTGTTAAGTTAGTAACAGGTTTGTTAAGTGAATGTGGCTTCCCCCTTGACTTTGCTTGTCAGAAGGTCGCAAAAGGGGATCCCATGACCCCGGGACACTGCAACCGTCATAAAAATAAAGCAATTGCCAAGCCTCCTAATTTTAATCATTGAGATGCTGCAATGATTGTGTGTGTGAACAATGGTCGTAAGTCACTTTTTTCAGGACTGTTGTAACTTTGAACTGTCACTAAATGAATGGTTGTAACTTGAGGACTACCTGTACAAATCCTATTTCAATCAATTGATACAGGGATGTGTTAATTAAACAATCAAATGTTCTCTTACTTTGGGCTTGATTCCTGAGGATTCTTCCAGAAAGTTGTTTGTTTTTTTAGTTGCTTGCCTTTATCATTTTTAAGTGCCTGTGTGTGTGTGTGAGTGTGTTTGTGTGTATACAGCTATGTTTTGTTTTCACCCAACATATTGAGGTTGTTATTTTTCTATGTTCTAGGAAAGCCTCTCTGTTATGAATGAACCCGTGTACCCCTTTTAATGTGTTAGTCTTTCCACCAAGTGAGACATGCAAAATCTATGGAAGATTTTGAATCAGGGACAGGGCAAGTTAAATATTTCTGTCCTCCTTCGAATGAATTAGAAACTGCCTCTGGTTGCCCCATTCCATTTGATTTTGAATTCAGAGTTTGCATTGAGTGGAAGTATAGCCTTCTCCCCCAAACATACAAATGATTGTACACGTGTGTGTGTGTGTGTGTGTAAAACTGAATTTGAGCATTTATGTCGTAAAGGTGCTTTTTTTTTTTCTTCAGGAGGCAGCTGGACTTTCTTGTTTTTTTTCTTTTGAAGACATTTTGCTTCTCATTCAAGAAGCTTCTTCAGCTCTTGATTGGATGGTGGGAAATGGAAGGATTTATACTGCTTGCAGACAGCTGGTCATCTACCGTATTTTTTGGAGTATAAGATGCATCTTTTTCCCTCAAAAAAGAGGGTGAAAATCTGGGTGCGTCTTATACACAATACAGCATTTTTGGCCTACCGAAACCCCACCCCCTTTGCAAAAATGGACGTGCAGAGGGTTTGGGAGGCTTGCAAAGTGCTCCTGAGGGCTGGGGAGGGCAAAAAAAAAGCAAAAAAGCCGTTTTTGCTCCCCCCCAGCCCCAGGAGCACCGTACAAGCCTCCTAAAGTCTCTGCATGCCCCTTTTTTGCAAAAAAAGTCATTTTTGTGAAAAATAGACCATTTTTTGCTCATTTTTGCCCCCCCTCGCAACACACTACAAGCCTCCCAAAGCTCTGCATCCCCCCCCCCTTTTTTTTTTTTTGCAAAAAACGAGGCATGCAGAGGGTTTGGGAGGCCTGCAGAGTGCCAAAACCCTTTTTTTTAATTTACCTCTTCAAAATCATGGTGCGTTTTATAGTCCGAAAAATACGGTATATCTTTTTAGAGGGCCATTGAAGCACTTGGAGGTCTATCTGTGTCCTCAGAGTCACCTGAGTAGCACTCCTGGTTCCTGTAGTCTACAATTTTTCCTCTGGAAATCCATTCCCACCCCCACACCAGTCAAAGGATGTTCAAAACCAAATTGTATAGCTCAGAGGTCAGCAATCTGCGCCTCCGGAGCCGCATGTGACTGTTTCACCCCTCTGCTGTGGCTCCCTGTCGCCATTCGGCACCACAGTTTTGAGAGCTTCTGGTTAGGCAGGGGGAAGCAGGGCGCACCAGGAGGAGATTCTATGGCAAGCTCCACAATTGATAGGGCTTTAGGTTAGGACAGGTAGAGGAAAAAGGATTCCGCACTAGGAAGAGACTCTATGGTGGGGAAACCAGGCTTCCGGTCGGCTCCAGAATTGAATGGGGGGCTTCCGGTTAGGACTTTTGTGGCTCTTTGAGTGTTTAAAGTTGCCGACCCCTGGCATAGCTAAAAGTCTGTAGGGATTCTAAGTCATCCAATCATCCAGTTGCCTCCTGAAAAAAAACACCTTTAGGACAACCATGACTTGGATGACTCAGAATCTCTACAGGCTTTTATAGCCTTTGTGGTATTTTAGGGCGGTTGCTAGTGTGGAAAAATTGAAATGAGCCTTTTGTGAATCATGCATTTTAGTACATTAGGTGAAAATTTTGTATTTATTTATTGGTGTCTTCGAATCCGTGTTGATGCTTGGCAACTGCCTTGACACGTCCCTGCAATTTTTACGGCGAGGTTTTTTGGAAGTGGTTTGCCCATGCCTGCTTCCTGGGACTGAGAGAAAGTGTCTGGCCTAGGATCACTCAGCTGGCCTCCTGCCTAAGGCAAGACTAGAACTCTCACTCTCCCAGTTTCTAGACAAGTGCCTTAACTGCTATATCAAACTGGTTGTCACTAGGTGTAAAAGGTTGGGATTACAGATCTGGGAAACTTTAAATATGGTAAGAAAAGGCTGCTTGTGAACTGTCCTATGTTTTTAAGGCGCCTAATTCAGCACCCACAGTATTAATGATTCATCTGAGCAATTGCTAAGTCTGTTCTTTCATGTTGGTATAGAACTGGCAAAAAAAAAATTACCTGCATGTATCACATTTTACTTTGTTATTTATTTAAAACAATTATAAAGCTGCCAATCTTATAACCAAATCTGGGCGGCTCCCAATCAAAAGTTAAAAGAGCATCAAAGCCCTATTAAAGCTATAAAAACGAAACACATTTTTTTTAAAAAAAACTGGCGCCTAGTCAAACTTGTAATGTGCAATTATCCAATCTTATCCCAGCGCTTGGGGGAAGTGCCAGATCTTTAAAACTTTATGGAGGGCTAGAAGGGCAGGGGGTCTGCCAAACTTTAGGGGGCAGAGGATTCTGGGATGCCCTGCTTCCTAGCTCCCATCAGATGGCAATAATTTAGGGGAGGCAATTAAAACTCACAACTTCTGGAACAGCTTGCCTCCAGAAGTTGTGAATGCCCCAACACTCGAAGTCTTTAAGAAGATGTTGGATAGCTATTTGTCTGAAACGGTATAGGGTTTCCTGCCTAGGCAGGGGGTTGGACTAGAAGACCTCCAAGGTCCCTTCCAACTCTACTATTGTATTGTAAAAAGATGCCCGTCCTATCTCATCAGGTAGGATGGGTAGATGTCCTTAGGGAAAGATGGTCCTGTAAGATCGCCTGGCCCTGTGCTGTATAGGGCTTTGGAGGTGACAACTAGCACTTTGAATTGCACCTGAAAAGAAACCGGAAGCCAGTGCAGTTCGCACAACAGAAGTGTTACATGGGCAAACCTGGGGGACCTCCATTACAAGTAGTGCTCAACTTACAACTACAATTGAGCCTGGAAAATACAGTCGTAAGTCATGCTGCTTGTTAAACAGGACATTAAGTGAATCACCACAGTTGTTAAATGAATTCATGGGAGGGTTTGTTTTGCCCAAAACTGGAAATAAACACCAAGTTTCCAGCAAAAAAGAACGTTAAAACACAGTCACATGATTGCAGGACTCTCTGCATACAGTTACAAATGCGAGCTGGTTGCCGAGTCCCCAAATGTAATCATGTGACCCCAGGAAGGAACGGCTGCCTGAATTTTGATTCTGAGTTGTAAGTAGCCTTGGGGAGGTCTGTCGAAACTTTGAATGGTTGCTAAGTGACTGTCATAAATCGAGAACTACCAATACCATGTGTGCTGCTGCATTCTGGGCCAGATTATATCCATTGACGTTTCTGGGTGGTCTTCGAGGACAGCCCCATGCCTTTTCTTGCGTTTGTGCCAAAATATAGTATCGTTATAGAAATGGGTCTCAAGAGCAGTATTTTTTCTGGCAGTTGATGGGATGAAAGATGTCTTTGTGTATAAGTGGGGGGTTCCTTGCTGAGGGACTTCCTGGGTTTTTTTTTTTTTTTTTGCAAGATAACAGCACTTTTCTCAACTGCGCTCACGGGTTATGGTACGAATTGCCATCCCTAATCCAGTGCTTCAGGATCAGTGTAAAAAGCCTTCAATAAATTAATGTTTCTCTTGTGTGGTTGAAAATAGGCTTTGGGCACGATAGGGTTATGTCCTGTTTGTGGTCCCAGTGACGTGGTTACTTTCTAAGGATGGCTCCCTCATTGTGGAATTTCCCTCCATCACGGTTAAACTTTGGGCAACAACAACTCAGTTGTTTGGTATGTTGTGTAGCCTTAGAATTATAATCCTCTTCAACTTAATATTTGTGATGTTAGAGCTACTGATTGATGATGTTACCATTTTAGTTTAATTTTTTTCGGATAAATTTTAATATTATACAGCAGGCAGTTCCTGGGCAGGATAATTTATTTATTTTATTTATTAATTAAATTTATTTATCACCCATCTGGTAAGAAAATGATTCAGTTGGGTGATGTCCCAAGGGAGAAATTTATTATGAATTAGTCCGGTTTGAATTCCATTTTCCCTACATGCCTTTGATGCAGGTATTCCTCGAGTTACCATCATTCTTTTAGTGACCGCTCAAATTGACAAGGATAAAAGGTGACTTTTTCACGCTTACGACCATTGTTTCATCCCCATGGTCATGTGATCAAATTTTGGGTGCTTAGGAACTGGCATGTATTTATGACAGTTACACTGTCCTGTGTGTGTGTGTGTGTGTGTGTGTCATGGGATCACCTGTTGTGAAAGTCCGTGAGAAAGCGAGATTCACATAACTATAAGTGACTCACTTAGCGATTGTAGCAAGAAAAGTCATAAAATGAGGCAAACCTCTGTCTTGCTTAACAACACAAATATTGGGCTCAGTTGTGGTCATAACCTGTACGAGGCGACACTCGGTTGCTGTCAATTGCTGTTGATAGCATGTTGTTGTGGCTAAGTTTATGTTGGGTTGATGATGCCGCCACACGGTTTTTTTTACTTGCTTCCATGAGGATGGCTATTCCACCCATCTCTCTGATCACCCACTTGGTCAAGCGGGTATGTCTACACATGTTCACCATTGTTTCCTTCTCCCATCTAAGCAAATGTTTCGTATCCAAGTATTTTTGCTGCCTGAAGCTTGTCTGAGATTTAAATTCACCCCCTTTCTTTGTTCCTCGCAAACACATATGTTGATCCCGTAGGGGCAAAACCACAATATATTAATTAGGCTGCATTTGGCTTGACAATTCACAGCTGGCACAAGCTTGATTAAATGCTGCGTGGCAGCAATCCCGCTTCCCCTTTCACTGTTCCTCCTGGTTTATCTTGAGGTAGTAGCATTGTAGTTGTGCTCAAAGTGACTGTCGCTTCAGACGTTTTGATGCCATTCCATCAAGGAGGTTTTCTTTTACTTTGTCTTCTACATTTGATCCTGTTTTTGTTACTCTTTAAACACCCCCCCCCCTTCCAATAAAGGGCTGTGGTTGAGGAAAGTCAGTAGCCAGGAAAGGCAACTGATTCCCCCCCTCCCCTCCCCCAAAATTGGCCTTTTACAGGATGGGCTAATTTGTTCCCTTTTCCCGTCTCGCTGCCTCCTGCCAATGTAAAGCCTCTGAAATTTCATTCTGCAGTAAAGGTGACATTTTCAGCATTCTGCAAGAAGGGGTAAATATTTGGCCAGCCAACATAGCAGGCGGAATCTTTTTACCTGTGATAAGGCCTAAAACAAGTAAAGCCTCTCGCTCGGTGGGGGAGAGGGCAAATGAATGACTCTCTCAACTTATCCTGGTTAGATAGGCAAAACTTTACACAAGCAGGTGCCACCACAAGGGGGCTCTTAGGAAGGAGAGGGTGGGTGGCTTGAACATTCATAAAAGATGATCACAGTCATTCTCCATGGTATCGACGGGAGAGTCCAGGATGGGTTATTCTAGCTTTCTAGCTGGTTGACTGAATTGAAACAACTAGTTAATGAAGCTGTGTCATACCACCCCGACTGGGCCTTTCTGGATGTTCCCAGTGGTGAAATCTAAAAATTTTCCCTACCGGTTCTGTGGGCATGGCTTGGTGGGCGTGGCTTGGTGGTCATGGTCATGTGACAGGGTGAGCTCAAAAACCAACCTTCACACCTTACACAAAAATAACGCAAAAGCTACACAACTGAATCACACACAATGCAACAGCAGCTGGACTTCACACAAAATGGCCCCTGCCACAAGCAGGAACCTCACAGAGAGCTCAAAAACCAACCATCACACTTCACACAAAATTAAAACAAAAGCTATACAACTGACTCCTACACAACTAACTCCTACACAACGCAGAAGCAGCTGGATCACACAGAATGGCCCCTGCAACAAGCAGGAATCTCACAGAGTCATGGTTAGGGCTAGTAAGTAGTTAAAATGCTTTTAAAAACATAAAAAAAGAAAAAAAGATTCACATCACCCAGCACAGCTGATTGTCAAACAGCTGATAGTTGGAACCTTTTTTAAAAAAACCTTTTAAAGCATTTTTTTACTACCATTACTGGCTGAATAGGTAATAAAAAATGCTTTAAAAAAAATTTCATCAGCTGTGACAATCAGCTGTGACACACAATAGTGGGAACCTTTTTTTTTACTTTTTAAAAGCATTTTTTACTACTGGTTCAGGGAACCAGAAGTATTTGTTACTACCAGAACCGGTAGCATTTCACCCTTGCTATAATCCTATTTAGTTTGGTTGGGTTTTGATTTTCTGGCCTTTAGATGGGACTTTATTAAATTCGCATCTTACTTCTCAGGGTTTTTTTTTTTTGGGGTGGGGGGAGGCTGTCAGTGCTTGCTGGGGAATTTTGGGAGTTGAAATCCACAAGTCTTAATTGCCAAGCTTGGACATCCCTGCTGTACTGTGCAAAAGGGCTAAAGCAGCATTTATTGGCACAAGCCTTTGCTTTAGAAATCTTCGATCTCTTCCTCACTTGTGTCTAACCATGGCACAGCACACCCTGATAACTACCTCCTCCTTCCATATTCTCATCACATTATCTTTGCCTTGTCTGTAGTCTGGCAAAGGCAGCTTCAAATGTTCCAGGTTGAAAGTAGTATTTTCCCTGTTTTCCCAGCCCAATTTCGCCTGTGGTTACAGTCTGGTTTGCTTGTGGGTGGTACTTTCTTGCTGTGTTAGAAAGCTCCGAAGCAATTTGATATCTTTCATCCAAAATGTTGGCAGTTTGTAATCTGGCTGGAGCCTACCGAAACTTAGTGGCATAAAAGCGGAAGGAAGGAAGGAAGGAAGGAAGGAAGGAAGGAAGGAAGGAAGGAAGGAAGGAAGGAAGGAAGGAAGGAAGGAATCAAAGAATAAATTCGGTGGTTGATAGCAGGGCCCAGCTCCTCTTGACTATTTTAATCTAGTGTGGAGTCTCGTCCTCCCCTCTTGCCACTCACCACTCTTCTCTGACGGCTTGGGCTTTGCATAATCCGTGGGTGAAGCCAAATACAGGTTTGGCTCACTTTAAGAAAGACCACTAGATCTGGGTTTAAACCCCAGACTCCTGCTCTTGTGAAAGACAGGTAGAGTGTTATATACCATATTTTTCGGAGTATAAGATGCGTCAAGATTTTGAAGAAGTAAATTTTTTATAAAAAGTTTTTGCACTCTGCAGACCTTCCAATCCCTCTGCACACCTCATTTTTTGTGAAAAACGGGACATGCAGAGAGTTTGAGAGGCCTGCAAAGTGCTCTTGGGGGCTGGGGTGGGGGCAAAAAGGAGCAAAAATTGGCCCATTTTTCGCAAAAACAGCCCATTTTTCTGCAAAAAAAGGGGGGGCATGCATAGCCTTTAGGAGCCTTGTATAGTGCTCCTGGGGTCTGAAAGGGGGGGGCAAAACACACCCCCTGATTTTTGCTCGTTTTTGCCCTCCCTAGCCCCCAGGAGCACTTTGCAGGCCTCCCAAACCCTCTGCACGTCCATTTTGGTGAAGGGGGCAGGGTTTCAGGAGGCCAAAAATGCTGTATTAAGACGCACCCAGATTTTCACTCTTTTGGGGGGGGGGGGGGAAAGGTGCATTTTACACTCCAAAAAATACTCTTAAGTCTTGAAAGTGTCCTGTGCTCACTGCTCAGAATACCCATTTAAACTGAGAAAGAGAGACCTGCTGTCAGAATCCATGTTGCTAATTCTGTCACTCTGCAGAACAGTTCCTGGTGTCTGCAGCTTCAGCTGACAAGGGATGGGGAAGAGGAAATGGCATGTTTTTACAGGTAGTCCTCGACTTAGAACCTTTCGCTTAATGATAGTTCGAAGTTACAACGGCAATGAAAAAGGTTTTCAGACTTAATGACCGTTGTACCCATGGTCACATGATTTATATTTGGCTGCTTGACAGCTGACTTATATTTATGAATTTTGCACCGTCCCGGGGTCACGTGATCCCCTTTTGCGACTTTCTGACAAGCAAAGTCAATGGGGAAGCCAGATTCACTTAACAACCGTATTACTAATTTAACAACTGCAGTGATTCACTTAACAAATTTGGCCAGAAAAGTCATAAAATGGAGCAAACCTCACTTAACAAATTTCTCACTGAACAACCTAAATTTCGGGCCCAATTGTGGTTATAACTTGGAGATTATGGTACCTGTACTTGTTCTGCTTTTTTCTTTTAAAAAAGATATTTTCATGAACTTTTTTGGACTTGCACAAGAGGCCTAACAACTATTGTACTAACCAGGGAGTAGCATAAGTGCAGCTGCACTTTTAATGGTTGTTTATACAGTGCACTGTAATTATTTATGATCCCTTTGGCTAGGGGCAATGGGGATTTGGTCCACTTCATTTTGGCTTTGGCAGCACAAGGTGCCCTGGGGATGGCTGCAGCAGTGGGTTTCACATTTTGTTACCACCGGTTCACCACACGGGCCTCCTTTGCATGCACGGGCCCATTTTGCAAGCGCACACACGCCTTCCACACATGCCCTTTGCTTGCGCATGCACCTTCCAAGCATTCGTCCGGCCTCAAAAATATGCCTAAATTGGACAGCATAGAGATGGTGTATGTGAGCGGACCCATCCGTGATTTCCGCTACTGGTTCGGGTGAACCGCCCCGAACCGGCTGAATACTACCTCTGGATGGCTGTTACTGAATGTGTGTTAGTCACAATTGGATCCATTGTCCTGTTCATTCTGACCTAACTGTTCTCCATGTTCAGTACTTATAGTGTCCACCTGCCCCAAAGTCAGACCTGGGCTCGACTGTTTGCTGCCAGCATGTCATTTCTGTTGGTAGGGGAGGTGAAGGCCTTTTCCTTATCCACCAAAATATTTCCAACATAAGTTTAGTACTTGACCCACGCTTGGACACAAAAGAGGTGCAAAGCAGTAGTTACACTGGGAAGACGCAATGAGACAACTCACTCTGTACCTTTCCATATCACCTTTCATGTTTTAGGTAATTGCAAATAAATCTGCAAATTTAAAAAGGCTTCTTAAACCCACCCCAGCCCATATAAGTAGTCCTTGGCTTACAACCGTAATGGAGACTGCCATTATGGTTGCAAGTCATGACGGTCATAAAGCAGGTCACCATGTAACCCGACCTCTTTTGGCAACCTTTTTTTGTGGCGGTTGTTAAGTGAATGCTGCAGTCATAAAGCAAACCCATTGTTTGCTAGGGGCTATTTTTGCTTAAAACTGAAAATTAATGTCGGTTTTCAGCAAAAACAACGTGAACCACAGAGACCTGATCACAGGACACAGCAAACAGCTGTAACTACAGATTGGGTGCAGAGTGCCCAAGATACAGACACAAGGGACCGTGTTGGAGGGGGGAATTTTTTAAAAAAAATGTTTTTCTACCGATAGATATTGGTGGGAGGAAAACCAAGTAAGGGGAATACACCAGTCCTTTTCTTAGCTTCACCTCTTCCCCCAAGGACAGCACTGTTCACCAGCATCTTTAATATGGTAGAATAAGGGAATAGGGACACCCAATTTTAAACTGGCATATTTTCCCCACTAAATTGTGCATACCACCCCTGAAGAAGAGGTAGGACTTGAACTTAAAAGTGAGGAAGAGAAGGTTGCTACACAAGTGACCCCTTTTGGAGATGTCCTCAGTCTTCTACTTGCTCAGGTGTAATCCTTTCGTTAGGTCAGAAAGTACAAGTTTCCGATCACGATTTTAAACATAATACTTCAAATGATCCAAAGGAATCATTGAAACTCTAGCTCATCATCCTCTCCGAGTGCGCTTGGATCATCTGAGAAGAATGTTGGCTTTTGCGGATTTGCGGCCACCTTCCTTTGTTTTTAAGTGCCTCCAGAGATGATTCCAGCCTTGCCAATTTTCTCCTAATGTCTGGAGGCTTACGGGAAATCTTGGAGGCAATGAAAAATCTCCTCTTGCTATGACTAAATGCTTCCAGAGCCAGATGATAAGATGCAGCCCTTGCATCCATCCCTGCACAGTTTATATTCTTCTGAAAACAAGGAGCGCCAAGGTTAGCTTAAGCCGCTCCGGTGCCTGTTTTCATAATTAGGAGAGCATGAGACCTAGAAGTGGGTAGATTGGAAGGATCGTATCTGCTTCTGAAATCCATCTCTCTACTATTTTTGGTTTCTTATTGCTCCCTTTAAGATTGTTAGGTCACAGTGCTCCAGTGGCCGTAAAAGCCACTATTGCTATAATTATACGGGAATTGTTATGAACACAGCCGCACTATATTTACCAAGCTTTGGCCTCCTGGTCTACATTTCCAAACTCTTTGAACTTTTGTTCTTTATCTGATTCATTATCTACTCATTGGGTCATTCTTTCCTTCATTTACCATCTCTTCTGCACACTAATCTCAAAGTCTTTCTTTTCATTTACCTTTCTTTGATTGGGAAACCCAATTTGGGTTGCAACCATTCAAAATCTCTACAGCCCAGCAGAGGGCAGCACTGAGTTGTTTGTACCTCTTTACTGTCCTCTAGTGACTGGACAGATTTTGGAAGCCCAAATGTGACTATTCTTTCGGTCTATTTTCTAGCCACCTGATTACATTAATGGGCTGTCGCTGTCCGCTCTGTAGCCAATAGAAAAGTAGGCTGACATCATTTTTGCTCCCCAATCACCAATAGTTATTCTGCCATACTAATGATGCCAGTAATTGACACTACTATTTTATTAGGAATAAATTAAGGATCCCCCCAGCTTGGCTTCCCTTCTTGCCACCAATCACTCTCCTTAATATGGTGGCTGGAATAGTGTTTAGTTGCCCAACTAGAGGTTTCTGTCATGGAAGTGCCATACATGTGATGTGCCAGTTACAAATTTTCTGAACAGATATCTAGTGGTCTTGTGCATTAAATCCATGCCCCAAAGTAGTCCAACAGATGGATTAAGGGGATGGGGGGGGAGGGTAAGAGGAAGGAAGGAAGGAAGGAAGGAAGGAAGGAAGGAAGGAAGGAAGGAAGGAAGGAAGGAAGGAAGGAAGGAAATGATAACACCAACTCTATCCTCAGCATGGCTGACGGAGGAATTCTGGGTGTTGAAGTCTACAAGTCTTAAAGTTGCCAAATTTGGAGACCCCCTGCTGTAAGGGAATAGGGCTGTTAGTAACAAATCCTGGTCTGACCTCATGGATCATAGCACCACCTGGAAGGATCCCATGGACCACCAAGGAGCTGTAATGAAGCAGGCAAGATAGAGCTGGTACTGTCAACATAATCAAATGCAGATTGAAGAAGGAGAACCTCTTGCTAACTGAAGCAGCTGAAAACCCGAAATAACATTATTTTCACAGGTTAAAAACTTGGTTCCATTTCCTAGCTTAAATTGGCTTTCTGTGCCGCAAAGGGCTATCTATCTCTCAGGATCCATGTTCTGGAGATGCCAACCCCATGTTTAAAAAGCAGATCTAGCATTATTGCAAAAGAACATTTCACTCTTGACAAAGCTCCACAAGAGTTCAGAAAGCCTCCCCCCTCAGCCAAAAAGGCCACGGAAGGCATTTCCCAGCAACGGGAAAGGCAGGCCTATGTCCACAGCAGCCTATAGTGGCCAACAGCTGGACAGACCCTGTTCTTCACCACATTAGCAGCCGCATCATCAATGAAGCATGCTAAATTGCACCCGCGGCCAAAATTGTGTTATAGGAGGGGGGGGGGAAATACTACTTTGGAAATGGAACAGCTCAAGACAGCCTTAAATTGCCTTGCTGAAGGCTGGGAGGAAAGCAAGGTGGAGGGGACGTGATATGAAAAGAAATAGTTATCAGGGCACGTTCCTTCTGCGGTTAGAGGCAGGCAAGGAAGGGCCCTCTTCTCGGGTCTTTATCAGATCTTCCTCCTCTTGGCTCCCTGCTCCTTTCCCTACGGCTTTGAAGCAATCCTCAGCCCATCCATCAAATTGCACCATTCCCGAGCCTCTTGTGAGGCTTTCATCTCCACTAAATGAGCAACCTTCCTACCCTCCCAGAAACTCCCTCCCGCTTTCTGTAACATTATCGAGGCAAGCTTTGGTGGCACGATTGGGAACTCGGCCCTCCAAGCCTCGTGCGAAGCTGACAGCCTTCCTCTGCCCCTTTCTCCAATAACCCCATCAAGAATTCTGGAGTTTTTGCAGAGGTTGATCAGGCCGGGAAAGTTAATTCTCCCCCCCCTCCCTTCCCCGCTCCTCCTCTTTCCCCTTCCTCTAGCCATATTCTTCTCATAATCAGCTGAGCTCTGAAAAGGAGGCCTGAATCAGATGGCAGATGAACAGTTTTGGGAAGGGGTTGCCATTTTCAGGGGGAGATTGATGAACCCTGAAGGAAAAAGGTAGTTTCTCCTTCCTGTAATATGTCTTGTTCACCCGCTTTCCTCTTTGAGGGAAGGGACAGAAAGGACTGTCAGAATGCACAAAGGGGAAGAAAATGGAACTTTCTTTAGATTTGGGTTTATTAAAACCGAATACGCCTATTCTACATGTAGCGTCAAAGAGTTGGGGGAGGAGGGTTGCAGTATTTTGGAACTTTTAGAATCTTGAAAACAATCTTCCTTTTTTTCTTCCTTCCTTCCTTTTTTCTTCCTTGCTTCCCTCCCTCCTTCTTTCTTTCTTTCTTTCTTTCTTTCTTTCTTTCTTTCTTTCTTTCTTTCTTTCTTCTTTCTTTCCTTCCTTTCCTTTTTTCTTCCTTCCCTCCTTCCTTCCCTCCTTTCTTCTTTCTTCTTTCTTTCTTTCCTTCCTTCTTTCCTTCCTTCCTTCCCTCCTTCCTTCCCTCCCTCCCTTTGCATTTACTTCTCTTTCCCTATCCCCCCTCCTCTTTTTCTTCCATTTTTTTTAAAAAAGCCTTTGGGCTACCCTTGAGTATTTTTGTGCAAAGTTCAGATTTTTAGAAAAATAAAAACAGTGCAGTTATTTGGAGAAAGAAAAAAAAAGTCACAAGGCTCGAAATGGCTCCCTCGAGAGGGAGGGGAGTTTAGGCCTCCCTTGGAATCTTGACAATATGCGGAGATCTTAGACAAGTCACAGCTCCTGGCTCCAGAACTGCAATAAAAATGGCTTTTGCATGGAAAGAGCTTCGAGAATTATTATCTCGTTGGCTTTTACAATAGCTAGCATTTGGCCGACATTTTAAAGAGGACGTCTTTATTCCAGGACTTCAGATCTCTGTTGGACATGTAATAAAAGATGTTTCTTATTTCAGTGGAACCCAGCTCCATTGTGTCTGTTACTTTATGAAACTTTGATTTGGCAACCTTAATGGCATAATTCTGTAACGAACTGGCTGCAAAATATATGCTTCTACTTTATTGGAGAAAAATTGGGGCAAGGAAAGAGTTGACTTAGCTCATGAGAAGGCTAACACTTGTTTTTTAAACCAGACCTTTATATGTAGCTTGAATCACTGTTACATTGATTGATTAATGAACAAGAAGAAGCATACATTGGATTTTAAAATAGAGATTAGGGAGTATGTTCCACCCGAAGTTAAGATGCAATGAAATTAATTATAGGCTAAGTTGTGTGTATTTTAGGCTCCTTCAACACTCCTCCCCTTCCTCCTCCCCTTTCATTAGATTTATAATAGCCACCCAGTTATTAGGAAAGTTTATTTACTTGTCAAATTTATAAGGCATATATAAACTTTGGACCACTTACAATCTTAAAACAACATGAAGCAATTTATAACCAAAAAAAGAGAGAGAAGAAAGAGCAGTGTCTATCTTGAATAGATGAACTTTCAGATTAACATGTAAAATCACGAAAGAGACTTGTCACCTATCCAAGCTCAAGGACTGGGGGAAAATTTGATTTATAAAGAGTTTTGAAACATTGTATGGCTACACCATATCATATATATTATATCATATCATCTATCATCTATCTATATCTATATCTATATCTATATCTATATCTATATCTCTATCTATCTATCTATCTATCTATCTATCTATCTATCTATCTATCTATCTATCTATCTATCTAATCATTTATCACATACTGAATCATATGGAACTCTAGGTTGACCCTTTTCCACAAATTCCCTTTTAAGTTCTAAAGAATTTTAAGAGAATTTACTCTTGGTGTAAATTCATACATATATTTCCAATTGAACTCAGTACAGTTCCAATTGAAGTCAATGCTTACAAAACTTTAGGCTGAATGCACCATCCATCCACAGTTTCTTTCTTCCTCTTCCTCTCTGTCTTTGCTCTTTATTTGAGAATAAAGAATCTGTGAAGAGAGAAACTCGCAAATACAATTGAAGATAACTTATAATTTTTAGGACAGAACAGATGACTAAGTAACATTTTGCCCAAATGGCAGCCTATGCTGAATTTTAAACATGGGCATTGTTTTTCAAAACACCCTCCTATATTTTCATTTGACAGAACGCAAGCTAAGTTGCTACAAAAGGTGTATTTCTGAATATCTGAAGTCTTTGGGATCTCCATCCTGATTACTTTGCTTCTTGTAGGCCATTGTATTCCCTCGTCCTCTCAAATAATACAGGCAGTCCTTGACTTACAATAGTTTAGTGTCCATTCAGAGTTACCGCGGCACTGAAAAAAGTGACTTATGACTGTTTTTCACACTTACAATAGTTGCAGGATTCCCATGGTCATTTCATCGGACACTTGACAACTGTACCCTGTTTTCCCCCAAATAAGGCCTCACTGGATAATAAACCCAATTGGGCTTTTGAGCGCATGCACTAAAATACACTATTTTTCGGATTATAAGACGCACTAAGGTTTTGAAGAGGCAAATTTAAAAAAAGTTTTTGCACTCTGCAAACCTCCCAAAACCAGCCCGTTTTTCACAGAAACAGGCCCGTTCCCCCCCCCCCAAAGGCATGAATAACCTTTAGGAGGATTGCTCCTAGGGGGAGGGGGGGTGGAATGAGCAAAAATGGGCATGGATAGCCTTTAGGAAGCTTATAGATTGCTCCTGGGGGCTGGGTGGGGGCAAAATTGAGCAACAAATGGCCTGGGTTTTGCTCATTTCTGCCTTCCCCAGCCCCCAGGAGCTCTCTGAAGCCCTCCTAAAGCTATGCACAGCCATTCTGGTGAAGGGGATGGGGTTTCAGGAGGCAAAAATGCTATATTCAGTGTATAAGACGCACCCAGATTTTCAGTCTTTTTTTTTTTTTGAGGGAAAAAGGTGCGTCTTATACTCAGAAAAATACGGTAAGCCCTACCCCCCCAAATAAGCTCTCCCCTAAAATATTTAAATGCATGCACAGCCGGTCCTCACCAATTCCTGGGGAGGGGTAACATGCTCCATGTGCCCCACATGCACCTGCCATACATGTGGAACGACCTCGCGGAGGCCATTCGCACAAACCCTAGCTACCACGCCCCTTCTCCTAGTGGCAGCCGCAAAAAGAGTGGCAGGCCCAGCGACGTTAGAGTGTGCCAGAAACCGAGACAGAACTTCTGGCCCTCTCTGGATCAGCTGATCTGCGGGCTGAGGTTAAGGGGCCTCCTGCACCTCAAAAATAATAAGACTTCCCTGAAAATAAGCCCAAGCTCTTATTTCAGGGGTCAAAAGAAAATAAACCCTGCCTTATTTTCGGGGAAACACGATACGTATGAGGGTTGCAGTATCCTGGGGTCATGTGACTATCTTTTGCAACCTTCTGTCAAGCAAAGTCAGTGGTGTTAAGTAAGGTTTACTTCACATCTGTGTTACGAATGTGCTTCGCTTAAGAACTGTGGCATGAAAGGTTGTAAAATGGGGCAAAAGTCACCTAACAAATGTCTCAGCAATCAAAATTTTGGGTTTAATTGGGTAGTAGAGGACTGTTTAACCTAAAAAAAAAAAATCCTTGAAACTGTAGGCCTATACCCAAATGCTTGTTTTAGATAAGATTCTCCCTTGAAAGCTGCACTTTGAAATGAGAAGTTGAAACTCTTCTCTTTCAGCCGACCTTTGGAATCACTAGAGCAGTGTTTCTCAACCGTAGCCACTTTTAGAAGTCTGGACTTCAACTCCCAGAATTCCCCAGCCAGTTCTAGAGTTCAGCTCTAGGAAACTCAATATTAGAAGCCAATTTGTGAAAGAACTTTGTCCAGTCTTGTAGATGCAGTGGCATTTAGCCTGGCCATATTAGCTAAGATTTGGGGGAGCTGAAATCCAACATAGCTTGGAAGGCACAAAATGGTAAAAACTAGCAACAGCCACAAATTTTAGCAATGTTTCATTCTCTTTAGGTAAAGGTAAAGGTTCCCCTCACACATATGTGCTAGTCATTCCTGACTCTAGGGAGCAGTGCTCATCTCCCTTTCAAAGCTGAAGAGCTGGCACTGTCCGAAGATGTCTCCATTTCTACTTGCATTTTTACGTGCTTTCGAACTGCTAGGTTGGCAGAAGTTGGGACAAGTATCGGGAGCTCACTCCGTTACAGGCACTAGGGATTCGAACTGCTGACCTTCTGATTGACAAGCCCAGTGTCTTAGTCCCTGAGCCACCCTGTCCCTTCTCATTCTCTTTATATATCCATTATAACAAACACTATTTAAATCCAAAGTTACCCAATTCTGTGTGCAAACAAAAGTTGTCTTCATTAAATTTGCAGTTAACTATAGGGTTAAGTCCAAGTATGCAAGCACAGTAATGAAAGGAACAAATTCCACAAGCTGCTGAGGCTGTGGCATTGTTGCAGAACTGTGATGGGTTTGCCTTGTGCTAGGACATCTGGAATCATACTGAATTTCTACTAGAAGGAATTTTCTTCAAAAAGAAGGATGATGGGCTATTTTTCAACCGTAGCAAATCTAAAATGTGTGGGCTTCAACTCCCAGAATTCCCCAGCCAAGTGTGCTGGCTGGGGAATTCTGGGAGTTGAAGTCCACGCAACTTACAATTGCTAAGGTTGAGAAACACTGGGCTAAGGGATAAGGCTTTCATATATTCTCCATTTAATCTAAATACTTTGATTTAATCAGATTAAGGATGTGTGTGTATAGACACATACACTATATTGCCAAAAGTATTTGCTCACCCATCCACATAATCAGACTCAGTTGTGAGCGAATACTTTTGGCAACATAGTGTATATCCACCCATACGCTGGACAAGAAGTGGGCAACTATGGCAAATTTATGACCGGTGGACTTCAACTCCCAGAATCCCTGAGCCAGCCATTGTTCATACACAGGTCATAAAGTTGCCCACCTCCACTCTGGGTCATCCCATCTGTATCAGTTTCAGTTTAGTGTATTTTAATCATCATCTTGTATTAGCAAGCATGAAACTGAAATTGTATGGGAAGAGTAGCTTTTTCCCACTTCGACTTTTCAGTGTGCAAGCATGAGTTTCTTTGTGACCATGTGGGATGTGCAAAGCATGATCGTTCCAGATGATGAAGAGTAGAAGCATGGTGTGGTGCGGTGGCTTAGCGGTCCATGGTTTGCATACAGAGGATTCAATTGTCAATCTGTGGCATCTCTTAAATTGGGCTGGAAAATCTTCCAAAGAATAGTATGGACTTGTGATCAGCCGTTATAATCTGTAACTCACATCTGAATATACAGATGTGTATCTACAAATGTATTGAATGAATTCTGAAATATGGCCAAAGCAGGGGTGAAATCCAGCAAGTTGTGACAGGTTCTGGACAACTGGTAACGGAAATCTTGAGTAGAGAACCATCAAATGCCACCTCTGGCTGGCCCCAGAGTGGGGTGGGAATGGAGATTTTGCAGTATCCTTCCCCTGCCACGCCCACCAAGCCACGCCTACCAAGCCACACCATGCCCACCAAGCCATGTCCACAGAACTGGTAGTAAAAAAATTGAATTTCACCACTGGGCCAAAGGCCAGTCGCTTTAAATAGTCAACCAAACAATAACAAAAATAAGCAATGGGAAATCAAATCCAACAGTTGCAGAAATTCATGGATTGCCAATAGTGCCGGCGATTGCCAGTTGTCTGTTGCCACATTTGACATGCCATTGTGCCAGATGTTGCTACCTTATCCAAGTAAAAGGGTCAAACAAGACTTCATTCTAGGTGAATACGGAAAGTTTTCTCGAGTTCTCTCTGCATTTATAAGAGAGCGAAAAGAGAGTCTGATAGTGTTTTTATTGAAGTTGTGAAATGATCTGGGCACTTGGGACATATCATGAGGCCTGATCCCCCACGTAACAGGGTAATGTTGCAACTTGAAAGTGTTTGGGTATATATCATTTGCTACCAGTATATGCTGCTTGAGAAAGATTACAATTCCCGTTTGTCAAAATGAAAGTGCAATGAATTTATGTACAGCAACTCTAGGAACTGATTCTGAAGCTAATCCCAGAGTGTGTTCCTTGTCGGAAAGTGCTGTGACTCCCTATATAATATCTTGGAAACGGGATTATTTGGTTCCAGAACCTCCAATGATCTCTTGAAAACCCAGCTGCAGGCGGGACAGGGGAATTCCCAAGGATATCTACCATAAGGGAATGTCCACATTACTTTTGCAGGAGAGAAGGAACATCAAATTGCACAGAGCTTGGTGGGTCTATCAGAGTCTCAGTTGCATTGGATTCAGATCATTTGACATTGACTCCCAAAGATGAATGAACATGATGTGCCTCAGGATTTGACCATTGGCTACTGGTACTTCATCCATTACAGCAGAACAGAAAAAGAAACTGTGGGCTGTTTATAATCCACAAAGCTGAA
Source organism: Natrix helvetica (assembly GCF_964273705.1). Taxonomy (NCBI): domain Eukaryota; kingdom Metazoa; phylum Chordata; class Lepidosauria; order Squamata; family Natricidae; genus Natrix; species Natrix helvetica. Next base: position 228,205,350 of record NC_138548.1, read on the forward strand.
ACTTCCCTTAGCGTGTCATTTCAGTATGAAGGCGGTTTCAGGATGGCCCTTTAATTTTTACAGTGGCTCTACTGCTCTTTCTTCCCTAACGCTTCCAGAGAGTTAGTGGTGTGATCTTTAAGAAGAAGGAAGGGCACTGGGGACACCCAGCTTCTAGTCCATCCTCTGCCCAGAAGCTCACTGGGATATTTGGGGCTGCTATCTCCCAGCCCAGTGGTGGGCAACCTTTTTTTTTCAACTGAGCCAAATCTCACCAAAACCACGATTGAAATTTATTTTGAGAGCCACATTTTTAAAACCGAAAATACATAGGATGGTATACTGTTTTTAGTTTCAATAAACTCTGGCATTTGAAGCACGCAAGTCTTAAAGCTGTCAAGTTACAAGATCCTTGCATCCCTAACTCTTTAGAAAAAAAAACCCCAGGGGTCTTCAAACCTGACAGCTTTAAGACTTGTGGAGTTCAACTCCCAGAATTCCTCCTCCAGTCATGTTGCGGCGACGTCATCTGCATGGATCCATCTTCGGCTTTTTTCACAGGGGGCAGGGCTGCTGCTGAAGATGTCGACGACGAGCCCCTGCCGCCACCAGAACAACAGCCTCCTCCAACAGCACCACTACATTTGGAGTGAAGCCGCCAAAGCTCCCGCTGGCGCCCCCCTCCACTCGGAGCACCGCGTTACCCCTGCTGCCTTCTCCGCCGCCGCCATGCTTTTGAGAAGCCATGAGGCCTTTTTTCCCTGCTCCTGCCCCCCCCCCCCCGCCGCCTTCCTACTGGCTCCCACGGCCTCATGGCTCCTCAAAAGCACAGCAGAGGAGGAGGGGGCAGGGTAATGCGGGGCCCAACTCTGTTGCTCCAAACGGAGGGGGAGGCGCCGCTGCCATAGGCAGGGGCGCCGGCGGGAGCTTTGGCGGCTTCACCTCTGCCGCAGCGTCTGTTAGAGGAGGAGGAGGTGGCAGCAGATATTCCGGTAGTGGCAGGGGCTTTACTTTAGCTGCAGCGCTGGGCGCAAGCAGCTAGGATTGGCCGCTCAAAAGGCAACCGACAAAAGCCACTTTCCCAGAGTGGGGGGGCTGTTGGAAGAGGGAAGTTGCTGCCGTTCCCCGCTTGCCGCTTTCGGAGTCGTTTTGAGGCTGAAAGGGAGCAACTAACACCTGTCCTTGCCACAAAGTGTCATTGAAATGCAATATCTTCTGTGTCTTCTCCCCCCCCCCCCCCAATACCGAGGGCGATTTAAACAGATTAAGGCCGAAGGAGATAAAGCGAAAGTACAGTTTGCTAGCAAGTCACTCCCCCTCCATGTCTTCCTCCTTAAAACCTGTAGCAGCAGGGGCTTTACTTTAGCTGCAGTGCCGGGCGCAAGCAGCTACGATTGGCCACCCACAAAGGACCTCCTCCCCGGGCTTGCTTTCCTGGCGTCAGTCGCCCCGCGCTCACCAAAACATGTCCGGGGAGGTCCTTTGCGGGTGGCCAGTTCTAGCAGCCGCGCACCTTAGAGGGAACAGTGGGAGGGAGGGGAGCGGGCGCCCGGCACACAGAAGAGCCGCATTAAAATGTGTAAAGAGCCGCATGTGGCTTGCGAGCCGCGTCTTGCCGACCACTGTCCCAGCCCAACCATCTGAATGAAAGACATGCTATAAATAAACAATCAAACAAGTGGGAGATCAGGCTCAACACAAGGCTTCTTTTTGGAACCAGACAACAACAAAGCTAAAGGGAGTTTGTTGTCTTCTCCTTGCCTTGAATCAGTGGTGGGATTCAAAAAAATTTTTTGCCACTAGTTCTGTGGGTGTGGCTTGGTGGGCGTGGCAGGGCAAGGATACGTAAAATCTCCATTCCAGGGGAAGGTTACTGCAAAATCCCCATTCCCTTCCAATCAGCCCTGACTCGGGAATTAGAGGTGATATTTGCCGGTTCTCCGAACTACTCAAAATTTCCACTACCGGTTCTCCAGAACTGACCAGAACCTGCTGAATACAACCTCTGGCCTTGAATCCAAGAGTAGGGCTAGTGTAGTTTGACTACTGTTGATGCAACCAGCAGCCACATCCCATTTGGCATGTGCATCGTTCTACTTGTGAATCTGTGGATGGCAGGAGGCTCTGATGAGAGCTGCTACAAGACCTGGTGTTACCTTACTTTCTATTATTTAGGCATTCTTTTTGTCTGTGTGAAATCCTTAATTAATTTTCCTATTATTGATGTGAAGCTTGAGACTACAGGTGAAAATCCAATCTTTGTCTCAGGAGCCTTTGGTAACTGGCAGCATAACAATTTCAAGAAATGAAGTATACACTCACAGTATATAATTGCATAGTCATGCCTTAAAGAAAAAGCCTAGCCTAGCCTCTAATATGATAATTTTGAACACAAGACTTCAGATCATTTGGTCGTAAGATAAATTCTTGTACGTGTGCACAGAGTTCTTCACTTATAATCGGTCATTGTTTAACAAGAGTTCAAAGTTACAGTGGCCTTGGAGAGGATGCTTAATAGCCTGTAAAGCACTTTTAGGTGTCGTAAAATGTTGGGCTCCCTGCCTGTAGACACATGACCACATTTCAGGGGCCTGGCAAACAGCTTGCATTTACAACCAACTGCCAAGCATTCTGTGACCATATGATTGCTATTTGCAATCTTCTCTGCCAGCTTCCCCAGAAAGTCAGTGGGGAAGCTGGCATGGAAGGTTGCAAGCAAAGGGAGGCTGAAATCCTTAAGCTGGCTGCAAGATTGGAGATAAAATCTTCAGGATTTCAGCTCAGTTCCTCTCTATGCATGTGCACCAGAGATGAGTTCCTCCCGGTACGGCTGTACTGTTAGCGGAAATTGAACGTACATTTGAGGATCAGTAGCGCGGCAGCCTGGCCACGTCCCCATACCGGTATGGCCTCTCTCTCGGCCTGCCTGTCCACACCATGCTTGCCCTGCCCACCCACTTCCTTTGCTGCCGAAAAGTTCTCAAAAGAAGAACCTGAAGAAGAAAGAACCGATGAGTGGCTGCACCCAGGCGAGGTGTGTGTGTGTGAGGATGTTGGGGAAGAGAGAGAGAGAGAGAGATAGAGGCTGAAGTAGTTTGTATGCACAGGAAGGGAGGATTTAAAAAACTTCGGAATGAATCCAGGAAGAGGAGAGAGAGAGAGAGAGGCTGAAGGTGTGTGTATGCAGTGAAGGATTTTTAAAAATTGGGAGTGAATGCAGGAAGAGGGAGAGAGAGAGAGAGAGAGAGAGAAGCAGGCAGGCAGGCAGGAACCCTGGCACTAGACATGGTTTCAGAAGACACTTTAAAATAGCACAGCAATCTAGGGCTGGAAGGGATCCCAGAGATCATCTAGTCCAACCCCCTGCTTCAGCAGGAAATCTTATATTATCTGGATTATTTTGGTGCCTCTAACACAGAGGAAAATTGCCAGAAAGGAGAAGGAGTTTAGTAGGACAAGGCTGCCGTTCAGAGGAAGGCAGAGATAGTCCTTGAGTTATGACCACACTTGAGCCCAAAATTTTGGTTGCTAAGCAAGAGCGTTGTTAAGTGAGTTTCACCACATTTTCACCACATAACAGTCATGTGCAAGCTAGGGAATAACATCTGAAGGCGTGTGTAATGTTCTAATGTACAGACGTTATAGTTTAATGTGTGGCAGAAAGTGGACTCTGGGTGTTTTTTTCCAAATGCAGTAAATGAGGTTCAATGTGTATAGTTTTAGAAAAGCTCTGTGTGTGTGTTCATGTGTGTACATATGCATACAGTATATATAGTAGATAATGTATCTTTTTGTGTGCCTATACACACTATACTATGTAATACGTGTGTAGACATATGACATATGTACATAGGATTAAATAGAATATTTTGGATGTTTAATAGTAAATCGACAGAGAAATTGCATCTCGTTGAGGCCTTTCAGGCGAGGAGAGGCCAGGCAAGGCACCGCTTGACGTGAGTGACATCAAGTTAGCCACATCCACCCGGTCACATGACCACCAAGCCACACCCTCAAAATAGGCCACACCCACAGAATAGGTAGTATATATTTTTTTAAAGATCAAAGATCTGCCATCCTCCACTTACTTTCAGACAGTGCTCTTTTTCTGTTGATAGCCCTGCAACCTACCTCAGGCTGCTTTATGTTGCACAAGGCCTTCGTTTTGAACGAAGTTTGGGAAAATGCTCTTCTGCGGCCTTTGCAGCCTCTGAAAATTGCAGAAAAGCACGTCCTGTTCTTACAACATTTTCAGAGGCTCTGGAGGTCACATGAAACCACAGCTCTCTTGCACGACTTCTGAAGGCTGCACAAGAGACACCCCATTCTTGCATGGCTTCAGCCGCCTCCAAAAATTGTGCGAGCACGGGGCATGCTTTCCAGGATAATTGTTGTTAGGTGTTGGTGAATGTTGACCGGTCGCTAAAAAATGTTGGCATGACACTTTGACCCCACCTGTCGTAAGTTCACTATCACTGCTCTAGGGCAATGAAATGACATTCAAAAGTTTCTCAGGCAGATGCCTTCCTAATTCACTGAACTGTAAGCAGAAGGAGAAGAGACAGCATAATCAAACGTGCAAGATTATGTTGTTATAGCTTATCTCAATAACAGTAGTTTTAGCCTTCCTTTGGAGTTGATTTCTATCTAGTCTGGAATCTTGTCAGCTGAAAGGTATTTAGCATGGCAAATATTTCTGGCATTGGAGAGAAATTAAAGCACTGAAATGCTATTTAACAAAGGATGCCAAGACAGTGAGCTAGAGTGGGAGTTGAATAGAGTGGGAAAGAGACAAGCTGTATCCAATGTCTGCATCCAGTATCTTCCAGTTGCTACTAAACAGTGCCTGGACCAAATCAGATCTATCCTGCATGCTCAAGTTTTTAACCAGCTATGTGATGTTTACCATTGCAGTCCTGTTGCCAGAGCAAACAGCCACACTCTAGTAGGGCATTGTTGTATAGCAAAAAGGAGTTGCTGAATTGGTGGCATAGGGTGTTGTGTATGTGTGTGTGTGTGTATTCCAAGAGCACAGAGTGAGAAGCAACTTTGCTTTAGGGAGCCTCTAATCTGGAAGCTGTCCTGGCCTTGCTTGATCTCAGAGGTTAGGATGAAAGAGGCCTGTTCTCACAGCATTGTACAAACACAAGTGGACAAGGTTAGGGAAAGGAGTGCCGTCTATATTGCCTTAAAAAATCTAACAAAAAAGAAAATAAAGCCATGTGTGATGAATTGGAAGCTAAATGAGGCATATTGTAACTGTCCCAATTGTTCCTGCTTTTGTTGCCCTCACGTTTAATTGAGGCACTTTGGAAAGGGAGCTGAATCCTTTTCCCATTCATCTCCCCATGCTCAAAAGAACTTTAGGCTTTACTTATTTTAATGAAATCTTTAATCAGTTGTATCAAGCTCAAAACAAATTCCAAAATGGGGATTTCTTTTCTCCCAACTCGGTTTCAAGTGAAATGGACTGAAAGAAGAGAGCACAGACTCATGGATATAGGAAACTGGTTTTACTTCATCTATCTCCTGTTTACACACACACACACACACACACACACAAAACACACACACACAGACACACATTGTCGTATCTATCTATATGATAATTCTGAAGGGGGATTACGCTCTGTGGTAAACAAATCACTGCACAATGAGATGGTAACCTCTAGCAGGAGATGTTTTAGAACAAGCTGGGGATGACAAGATGATGTTTGGAAGATAGATCTGTGGGCACTGCCCAACTGATTCTGAATCTCTTGAGGCTGTCCTCTCCTCACCAGGGCTGGGATAAGATTTTGGTGCAGGATGAAGGAGTTTTGCAGCAATGGTCATGATCCCAGAAGCTACAGTGTAGGATTAGTAGCATCCTCTTCCGATGCAGCAGCTCCTAAGGAAACATTTTATTTTCATATGATCCCCCTGAACGTCTCTGGATTTGTCATGGATGTTGTCCACTAACTGCAATCCAAACAATAGTTTTCTCTATTATGCTCTTAGCAAACCAAATGGTAAGATTTTAAGCACAATCCAGGATTCTATTTTGGTTGCTTGTTTTAAAACTATCGAATTCTCCGTTTCGTACTGTGCAAGCAACATATCCATTAAGGAAGATCTGGGGGAAGCTGTGTCATGCCAAATATGTAGGAGATCACAGATGTACTGTTTCCACTGTACTGTATATAAAACCAAAGTGAAAAGTTTGCAAGAAAACAAAGATGCCTGAAGAAGCCTGTTTGGCGCTACTCTAAATGGGCCTTGCAGAGTAATTTACTTTGGTATGTTCCCGTTGACCACAAAGGGGGCATGAGTGCCACGCAGATTCATTTCCTATTAATTGGTGACATGAATATTTACAACACGTATATACTGTTCTTTGTAAGAAAGACATATATTTTAATAAAAGAAGAGAAACACGAGAGGAGAGGGATTAAAATCCTATTTTCTAAAAGAGGAGGGTCTGTGAAAAAAACCTCACACGTTACTAGCTTAGGTCTGTTCATATGTTTGCCTTAAAATATGCACTTTGCCTCCCCCACCCCTTTTAAAAATTTTCACAAGGACAAGTCAGGCAGCAAACAAAACCAGATTAAAACATATCGGAGAGGAAATCTCAAGCCAAACAACCTAACTTGAATATAGCACTCCTAACCCCTCCTGTTTCATGTTTTAAAAATACTCCCAGTGAAATGTTCTAACTGTGGCAGGGAGATGGGGAAAAGGAAACCTGGGAAGGAGCAAATTGGCAAGTTGCTATATAAATTGTTGATCTAAATTGGTCATTGCTCTGGATAGCCACGCCATCCAAATGAACAGGGAGATAAAGTGGTAAAGTGAAAGTCATCCAAATGCCCCCCCCCCTTGCCATGTGATTAGTTATTAATATTGAATTTTAACTCCCCTTGCCTCTTTTTTAATTTTTTTAATTTAATGCTCACTCTTTTATGTCTTAAAATTTTATTTCTACATTTGCCCAGTCTCTCTGTGATGAAAGTGGGCAGTTTCTAAATGTGAGTGAGATAGATGATAGATAGATAGATAGATAGATAGATAGATAGATAGATAGATAGATAGATAGATGATAGATAGATAGATGATAGATAGATAGATAGATAGATGATAGATGATGAGAGAGAGAGAGAGAGAGATGGCTAGGTGGGTGGGTAAAATAAAGGAAAGAGAGGAAGGAAGGAAGAAAGAAAGAAGAAAGAAAGAAAGAAAGAAAGAAGAAAGAGAAAGAAAGATGATGATAGACAGGCAGTTGATCTTAAATAGATGAAAAGGGTCTAACATTTTGAAAGGGAGGCTTCAAAGTCAAATTGCAAGGGCAAAACTCCATATCTGAACTTTAGAACTATCCAACTAAATAAAACAATTTGTCTTCTATTCAGTAGACCTTGCAGAGCCTACTGAAAACTTGACAATTGCTTTGTTTGAGCGTATGCGCAGACAGTTATTTTAAATGCTGTGAGTATTTTGAACACCAAGTCATAAGTTAGAGCTGTGGCAGTGCAATGATTAAAATGCAGTACTGCAGGGCTAACTTCACTGCTCACTCCAGAACTTCCATTCTTAGCAACTCAAGCCTGACTCAGCCTTCCACCCTTCCGAAGTCAGTAAAATGAGGACCCAGATTGTTGGGGGCAATAGGCTGACTCTGTAAACTGCTTAAGAAAGGACTGTAAAGGCACTGTGAAGCAGTATATAAGTCTAAGCGCTATTGCTAGAGACCAAAACTCATTTTATCGGACATATGTGATATGATATCGCACACTTCGAATGTGTTGGAACTGATAGTTATGCTTGGTCTCATCTGGAACAACTCTAAAGAAAATATTATGCTACAACTGTGAAAGGATGAGTCATCCTTGGTGGAATTCAAATAGAATCTTCAAAAATAGGAAAGTAATTAAATTCATTAAAATGTTTTTTTTTTTTTTTTGCAAGGCTAGCTTTTAGCCAGGAACTCCTCCTGGATTATGCTAGAGTAAGTGTTGGGGGCGATGCGGCATTGCTGGGTGTGCCAAACATTTCCTCCAAATGGAAAAACAGTGTGCAATCCTATATAAGTATATAATGCAGCATAAATAACATAGCATAGGAAAAATTGTATTGTGTGGTTCTACTGAATTTATAGGTGGGCCTTGCTTGGAAGGGAAGGTAAAATTGCCAAATTTCATCTCCCACCCCCACCCCCACCCCCAAACTTAGAGAAATACCGGGTTGGTTACACATACGCCTCATGATTTGTGCTGTCAGTCTTGTGAGTCAAAAGAGCAGCATACTATTTCCTATCGTTGGTTTGCTTCCCTGGGAATGTCATGCTCCTTTCCACTTCTTCAGGCGTTCTTCTGCCAGAAGGAGGAGCTAAAACGTCCTACTGCCGCAGGATCTTGTCATACATTCTGGCTGGTTGCTCATGCTGATGGAGACTTACGACGATTGGATTCGAATTTGGTGCAGGGGTTGTAGCCCTTTTATAATTTGTGGAGTTCAACTCCTAGAATTCTGGGAGTTGAAGTCCACAAGTCTTGAAAGGGTCGTACTTCCCCACCCCTGGATTAGGGGCTGGTGTCCACAGGAATCCAATGATAGCAAGATCCTGTACGGAGCTGTGGAATAGCAGGAAACAATAGGATATCTTCTTAGAAAGAAACAATGCAAACAATATATACATGCTAGTGAGTAAGAGAAAAGTCCTTCATGACCCAGGTTAACATAATCCACTGATTACCATATTTTTCAGAGCATAAGAAGCACCTTTCCCTCCCCTGAAAGAGCGTGGAAATGTTGGTGTGTCTTATACACCGAATAAGCCACATCCCCACATCCCATTTTTGCAAAAAAATGGCCCATTTTTTGTAAAAATGGAGGCGTTTTTGCCTTCCCCCAGCAGCATTCTGCAGGCTTTAGCAGGGCTGGGGGAAGGCAAAAATGCCCCCGTTTTTGTGAAAAACCTCTTGTTTTCTGCAAAAATGTAGGCGTTTTTGCCTTCCCCCAGCCCTGCTGAAGCCTACAGAGTACTGCTGGGGAGGAGAAAAAACTTTTTTTTCTTACTTACCTCTTTGAAATCTTGGTGCGTCTTATACACCAGTGCATCTTATAGTCCGAAAAATACAGTGTTTTGAATAAGCAGTTGAGACTGCAAATAAACCTCATTGAAATGTTGATTGCAACCAAGCCTTAAATACGACCCACTAATTTTCCATATATCAGCAGCATTCATGAGAATGTAGTGTATGTTATATTAAAATATCAAAGAAGTCTGAGTTTATCATCTAGGCTTTATGGCAGCTGGCAGCTTCCGGCCTGGCAGTTTCTGCTAGGAAACTCAAAAGCAAGGAATAAATTTAACAGGGAGATAGACAGTCACCTCTTTATTCACTTTCCATCGGGTTGGTGGGACTATCTACTACAACACTAGAAACTTAAAACGGAAACATTTTGGATAAATGATTGTGTTCATTGTTTCCATCCTGTAAAACTGAAGTGCCCTGCCTCAAATATAATTGGGGAGGTGGGGGTTGTAGGGAAAAGAATTTGGGGGAGCCATATGTTTGGATCGCAGTAACTCCTATTTGGGATGCGATGGATCAGTGGCTATGACATTGAGCTTGTCAATCAGAAAGGTCGGCAGTTTGGCGGTTCAAATCCCTAGCGCCGTGTAACGGAGTGAGCTCCTGTTACTTCTCCCAGCTTCTGCCAACTTAGCAGTTCGAAAGCATGTAAAAATGCAAGTAGGAAAAATAGGGACCACTTTGGTGGGAAGGTAACAGTGTTCTATGAGCCTTCGGTGTTTAATCATGCCGGCCACATGACCGCAAAGATGTCTTCGGACAGCGCTGGCTCTTTGGCTTTGAAATGGAGATGAGCACGCCCCCTAGAGTCGGGAACGACTAGCACATATGTGCGAGGGGAGCCTTTACCTTTAACTACTATTTGCACTGCTATTTGCAGATTGGTGATAGCAACTAAGAAAGTCAGGAGACTCCCTTTGGTAGAAAGGTTTCTTATGTGCGTGACTGAGCAAGCTTTTTGTATCCAGTACCCACTTGTCCTTACCCCTCTAAAAGTTTGGTATCGTATGACTCCAGCAGGCACAGCAAAGATATAGTTGTGCGATTAAAAGAGACAGGGTTAAAATGAATGGTTTTTGGAGGAAGGGTGCAAAGACCGAACAAATATTTTTTTAAAAAACTAGACGAGTTTTCAGCCTTTCAAAAAAGAAACAAACGAACAACAACAACAACAACAACAAAAAGAACTGCCCCAAATCGATCATTTGCCAGCAGGTGTTCATGGTGCAACTTGGAGGGGAAAAATAACCAAGGATAGCTGCAGTTTGCCCAGCCCTGCTTCAAAACAAGGGGGCAACCATTTTTGCTAAGGAAAAAGAGGAGCTGAGGCGCCTGACATGGGATTGTCCTGCTTTGTGAAAAAAAATATTGAATCAAGTTGTGAAGACACGAGGGGGGGGAAACAGGCTGCAATATAATTCCCCCTTTTTCCCTCTGCCCCCCCACCCCCCGCATGACTAAAATGTGCCCTTTCATAGATTTCTTGAAAATAAAACATGTGATCGAAGAGGGAAGCGTATGTTTGAATGCCAACCACGATTTAATTTTTTGTTTTTTAATCCTTCAGAAGAGGCATTCTGGTTTTGTCAACCTTTACTCACATGACTCTCTTGTCAAATGCTTACGACTGGGCCGGTTTTCATATTCCATCCAACTCTACTATTCTATGTTCTATCTCCCCATCTCATACTTTCCAGAGTTGCGCATTGAAAATGCAGTTTGATCCAGACTAATTGAGATCTTAGGCCATGGTGGGTCTGCAAGTGGTTTTTTCCTTCTTACAATTCTTGGTTCAGCAAGCCACAACTTAGGTGTCATGTAGATTTCTTGAGGGGAAGAAGGTTCCTTGTTTATTGACCATCTATTATTGGGGCTGAAGAAAGCTTTTGGAGATAATTTAAGGACTGCAGCATATTGTTAAAATCTTGTATCTGCACAGCTGTGAGAAACTACCGTGTTTCTTCCCTGAAAATAAGATAGGGTCTTATTTTCTTTCGACCCCCGAAATAAGTGCTTGGCCTTATTTTGGGGGAGGTCTTATTATTTTTGAGGTGCAGGAGCCCCCTTAATCTCAGCTCATGGCCCGTGGATCAGCTGATCCAGAGAGGGCCAGAAGTTCTGTCTCTGTTTCTGGCACACTCTAGCCAGCCCTAGTGTCACTGGGCCTGCTGCTGTTTTTGCGGCCGCCACTAAGAGAAGTGGGTGGTAGCTAGGGTTTGCAGGAGCGGCCTCCATGAAGCCGTTCCGCATGAATGGCCAGTTCATGTGGGGGCAGGAGGGGCATGTTCCTCCCCAGGAAATGGCAGGACCTGGCTGTGCATGCAGTTAAATATTTTAGGGGAGGTTTTATTTTCGGAGAAACAGGGTATGGAATTTTCGGAGAAACAGGGCTGATTTGCCATAACTGTAATGTCAGGAGACAGGAAAAAAATGTCAACCTGTGCTCAATTTTTGTTGCCTTTGATCCACCACTGATGTCCAGGTTCTCTGAATATCCTGGTTTTCTACTTACCTTTCACAAAGACTTCCATTCTACAAATGGGAATTGGGGGTGTTCACTTTTGGATTGTTGGCTTGCTGTAATCACAGGAGGCATATGTTGGCTAACCCAAGTTGTCAAAATGTATGTTAGAAAAATGTGTGGTGGTTTTAATTTTGGGTGTCCATAGGTTTTTCTCCTTGCCCTCAATTCATTCACTCAGGGTAAGGAAATCATTCACTGCGGAGAAGGTAGAAAGTGACAAGCCCATCCATTAATTCTAGTAGTTGAAACGTAACATGACACAAATTAGGACGACTGACCCATAATCTATTTATTATACTCTGTCACATGGTGGACTCCCTCTCCTAATAACGCTTGGAATTTTTTCCTCTTTTCTTCTTCCACCTTTTCATAGATGCAAGGTAACATACCTTTCCAGCTGATTTTTTTCCTTCCTTACCTCTGAAGATTATGTGGCTCAGCTTTTAGACAAGGCATTTTAAAAATAAATAAGGGGTCCTTGGTGCTGTCTGAATTTGGTTCTTTTCTTGCAGTTGTTTCATCCAGTCCAGGGAACATCATCAGTGCTCTGATCAACACATCAGCACTGATGATGTTATCTAGTTGGGTAATGAAATGTCTGAAGAAAACAAGCAAGCCCAAAGAGCACCAAGCACCTCTCATTTCAACCTTGCACTACAAATCTTCTCTAATAATACCATGTTTTCCTGAAAATAAGACAGGGTCTTATTTTCTTTTCAACCCCAAAATAAATGCGTGGCCTTATTTGGGGGGGAAGTCTTATTATTTTTGAGGTGAAGGAGACGGCGATCGTGATCACGTCATGGCTGCTGCTGTGTTGGAATATTTTTGGGGAGGGTTTATTTTAGCGTAGGCGCTCAAAAGCCCGATTGGGCTTATTATCCGGGGAGGTCTTATTTTCAGGGAAACAGGGTAAGTAAAACAACATCTAAAAGACACTGACAAAGCAAAAAGGAATGACAGGCCTCTTAAACTTGTTTCCAGAAATATGTATTTGCATGATCAAAAATTCCAATGTCTCACAATTAAAACGATTAATAGCTTTTTCTGGGATATGAATGCTTGCATCCATATATGTCTTTTCCTTACCTTAAATCTTTACACTGGAGTAAACCTGTCTCCATTGCACTCCTCCCCTTCGATACACTCCAAACTTTCACAAGAATGCAGCCCAGAACTTTCTCCAACATATTTAATTACAGTGGAGATCTGAGCTCCATTTCCCCCTCTCAGCTTTGGTTTAATGGCGTCAGATATCTATTAATCGCGAGGTTATTTTTGGCAAGCTTTAATAATGCAGTGCCTCCTTGTTCATCAACCAATGTGATTTGTTCGTCAGGGCAAACAAATGTTTGATAATGCCTGTGCAGTGATGCTCCTCACACTTAATGATATTACATCAACTTCCATTAGATGGTTCTGGGGAAAAATACTTTCTATTTATTTATTCCACTTATGACCCAGACAGTCCTCTTGCTAAATTTAAATGAACTGTCTAGACTTTCAGGGAATTAATCAAGTAATAAAATAATGTGCCCTGCATGTATAGTCTGCCAGCCTAAAATTACAGAACGTCAGGATTTTGCAAATGCAAACTAGGAAGGCCATTTCATCCTTGTTAATTTGGAGAATGAATCACAGCCACACTTTCAGCACAGTGGCTGTGCCAGTAACTATAGGATGGGATCCTGCTTTGTGTTTCTAGTGGTGTTTCTCTCAACCTTGGGAACTTTAAGGCATGTGGACTTCAACTCCCAGAATTCCTCAGCCAGCATGGCTGGCTGGGGAATTGTGGGAATTGAAGTCCATATGCATTAAAACAATGATGGCAAACCTTTTAGACACCGAGTGCCCAAACTGCACACGCATGCCCAAATTGAAAGGTGTGTGTCCGCGCATGAACATGCACAAGTGGGGTCATGCACGTGCATGCACAGCAGAGAACAGCTGGCCAGCGGGAGGCGGGGCCTCCCAACACGGGCAGTGCGGCAAGAGGTAAGATCTTTTTCTTTCTTCTGTTTCGGTGTTTGCAGGGAAACAGAAGCTCACAAAAGAAACGCCACCGAGAGCTGACCTGGGGCGACAGCGCATGTGCCAGCAGAGTTCTGCATGTCACCTCTGGCACACGTGCCACAGGTTCGCCATCACGGCCTTAAAAATTCCCAGGATTGAGAAACCCTGTTTTAAAGGGTAGCCAGGAGGCGGGGGTGGGGGAAAATTACAGTAGTTTGTTCTCAAACTTTAAGCAGAAGCCAAGACTGGGATTCCATCAGAGGTGAGAGGTAGCTTTTTTTCCCATGTTCACCGGCTGCAATGGCACTTGCTCGTGTTCACTGGTTACCCGAGCATGAATCTAGCACTCTCCGCTACGCTGATGGCCAAAACCCAAACCACATGCTCCTCCAGCCACGCTGAGTCTTGGAAATGTGGGAGAAATAAAAGTCTGGGAAAGGTCAATTTTTCTGTGCTACTTATACCTCCTTCTCCCCCCCCCCCCCAAAGTCCCAGTGGCTGTGGTTTCAGTTTGCTTTTTGAAAAAAGAAACACACACACACACACACACACACACACACACACACACAAATGCAGGCATATCTTTATCCAGCATCGCTTTGTGATTGATCGCAGCTTTGCACCTCGTAGATGCACAGTTGGACAAATAGCCCCAAATAAATAAATAAGAAACCCTGGTTTCCTGCCCACAAATCCCTTTCTCCCAAAGGACAAGTGAGAGCAGGTTTTCTTGGCTTTCTAACAATGCTTATTTTAGACATTAACCCTTTGCTGGGTCCAGTAGTCCTGCCGGAGGAAGAGTTTCCTTTGCTTTTCCTTTTTCCTGCCCCCTCTTCCTTCCTGACCCTCTCCTGCAACCTCATGTTCCTCTCCGGCCCTTGCAGGAATTACAGCAGTCCGAATCTCCCCCTTGCGCACTCATGTTTCCCTGCCCAGCCTCAGTACTCAAGATTTAAGGAGCCCATCCTACGCTTCACGAGTGACTAAAAATCTCTAAGCCAAAATGAGAGGCTCATGAAGTTGGATGCCAGAGACACAGATGTTGGCATGGAGATGTCAGAAAAGTGCTATTTCAGCTCATTTCCCCGCTCCTGGGGGAGTCGTAAACTCTTGAGAGAATCCTAGGTGGCTGGAGAGGCTTGAACGGCTCAACCACATGGATCGAATCAATCTGGAGGATCTTTCCCATAGGATCAGCCATCTTCTGAGAAGGACTCTGATGTAATGGGAAGTCTTTACCTCCCCTTTCCTCAGCCTAGTGCCCTGTAAATGTGTGAGAACTCCCAGTGGCCAAGCCAGCTTGTATTTCTGGAGTTGGGAGGCACCAGCTTAAGGAAAGCTAAGCTGCTCTGTTCAGACTTCTTCCCTTCTCATACAAGCAGCTGGCATTCAGAAACTGAGAAGAGGCTGCTAGGGCCTGCAGACCAAGTTGTTGTCTGTCTTCCACATGACCAGGGCACCCTTAGGCGAGAGACATAAAAATGATGGCAGGGACTTTCCTCTAAAGCAGAGTGGACTTATGGACTTCAATTCCCAGAATTCCTGAGCCAGCCATTCCTGGCTCAGGAATTCTGGGAATTGAAGTCCACAAGTCATAAAGGGGCCATCATTCGCCATCCCTACTCTAAAGGAGTTTTTGGAGACTTTGCTGTTGTCAAACCAGTGGTGGGTTTGTATTTTTTGACTACTGGTTCGCTCATGAGTGCGCATGATGCTTCTGCCTGCCGCCACCGCCACTACCTGTTCGCCCGATTCGGGCCGAACTAGCAGAAACCCTGGTGCTGCCCTCAGTGGAGTATTGAATTTGTTTTATTCGCTCAGGACTTCATTTGCTTCTATAGCAGTGTTTCTCAACCTTGGTGACTTTAAGTCCCGTGGACTTCAACTCCCAGAATTCCCCAGCCAGCTAGGGCTGGGGGATTGTGGGAGTTGAAGTCCACGGGACTTAAAGTCGCCAAGGTTGAGAAACACTGTTCTATAGTGTTGTGACAAACCGGTGTTGGTTTTTAAATGATTCAGTTCCATTGCTTTTTAGCATTCCTTTTCTTATTCTCATTTTGTTGTTCTATGTTTGTATTGATTTGTCTGGTGTTCAGAAATGTGAACAAGTGATTTAGGTTATAATCTCAGGCACATTTACCTAAGCGTAAATATCCATTATGCTCAGTGGCAGTTCTTTTTCTATAGGCATATTATTGCTGTATATTTTAAAAATAAAATTTAGGGCAGCACAGTCAAGGACACCCTAACCATCGGTTGGGATTCGGATTAGCCTTCTGCACAGGTTTTCATTATTTAAACAGATGCATTTTTTCCTACAAATACCTTTCTAATCAGTCAGACTAAGTGCATACGAATCAGAGCAAAAGAAAGTTACAGTCCACGTTTACATGGGTATGTGTGGGCACAAGGTAATCCTCGACTTACGACCATAATGGAGCCCAACATTTCCATTGCTAAGCAAGACAGTTGTTAAGTGAGTTTTGCCCCATTTTACGACCTTTCTTGCCTCAGTAGTGAAGTGAATCATTGCAGTTGATAAATCAGTAACACGATTATTAAGTGAATCCGGCTTCCCCACTAACTTTGCTTGTCAGAAAGTCGCAAAAAGTGATCACATGACTCCAGGACACCACAATCATCATAAATATGACATTGAATGCTCACTAAAGAAATGGTTGCAAGTAGAGGACTACCTGTGGATGCATTCCAGTTAAATCAAAATCTGGAAGTGAAGAATTTTTCTATTTTTGACTTCAATAATTAACTCTTTTAAAAAACCCTCTTCCATGGGCCTTGTCTTGATTCAACCATTGGTCAGAAAAGAATCATGAGATAAAAGGGAAAAAATGAGAAAGTCTATATCGGGTATCCTCATATGGAGGAAGCAAGCGTTATTCACACCTCTCAACCACCCTTAAACTAAAATCCTTCATAGGTTGTAGGACTGCAGTTCATCCCAACTACTGCAAAGAAAGTTCTTGCGTTGCTCCAGAACTTACCAGATGAAGAAACAATATAGATGCTGATTGTATATGGTATGAAAGGGTAATTTAGTCATTGGCAATAGGATGCTACTTTTCATATAGGCAGGTTTGTCTATCATAAGAGATGAGAAGAGTTTGGAAATTGTAAGCTGAGACAAGTCCGAAAGGTGCTTTTTCAAAAGGCAAGTGGACTTTCTTGGTTTTTTTTCCCCCTTGAAAACGTTTCGCTTCTAATCTAAGAAACTTCTTTGGTGAAGCTTTCTTGGATGAGAAGCAAAACATTTTCAAGGAAAACAAAACAAGAAAGTCCACTTGCCTTTTGAAAAAGCACTTTTGGGACAACTATCACTTGATTAATTGAGAATCTCCATAGAGAGAAACCAAGACAAGGTATTGTAGCTGCTTGGTAAATTTGGTTACTTGCATTTGAAGTTCCTAATGTTTTCTATGAGCTATAGCATGGTTAGAGCTTTCTACAGAGACCTGGATGTCTGGGTGTCAAAATGACAAATTGGGGGGGGGGGGATAAGTGGCAAAATGCCAAATTGAGTTGGAAGTCAACAAGTGCAAAGAGATGCCCATTAGCCCTTCCAGCATTCATATTAATGGAATCTGAGCTGGCACTGAGCAATCAGGAGAGCGATCTTGACGTCATGGCGGACAGCTCAATGAAAATGTCAAACACAGGGTGCAATTGCAATCAGTAAAACAAATCCCATGCTTGGCATCTTAGGATAGGATGAAAATAGAACAGCCAATAGAGTAATGCCTTTTATATACATCTGTGGTGAGACTGCACTTGGAGCCTGCGTACGGTTTTAGTCACCACATCTGAAAAGGGATACTGCACAGCTGGAAAAACTGTAAGAAGGGTTGGCTGAAGCAAGAAGAGAAGCTTCCCTACAAGGAAAGACTCCTGGGTCTGAGGCAGGGGTGAAATTAAGCAGGTTCTGGAGAACCGGTAGCGGAAATTTTGAGTAGTTCGGAGAACTGGCAAATACCACCTCTGGCTGGCCCCAGAGTGGGGTGGGAATGGGGATTTTGCAGTATCCTTCCCCTGCCATGCCCACCAAGCCATGCCCATAGAACCGGTAGTAAAAAAAAATTGAATTTCACCACTGATCTGAGGTTTTTTTTAGCCTGGATCGAGATGGGTCAGAGGAGATGATAACACTTGAGATCATTCATAGCGTGGAACCTGTGGATGAAGATAAGGTTTTTCTCACTGTTTCAAGAGGTTAAGCCTTGGACTTGTATTGGAGACAAATTCCTTGTGTGTCAAATCACACTTGGCCAATTATTCTATTCTATTCTACCCTACCTTATTCCACCCACTAAAAGTAGATCCAGGAAAATCTAGTATCAGCAGAACAATGCATTTCTTTGCAAAACACAAAGCTGACCTGGAATTTTATCCCATGGGGCCACTAAGGAGGTTGGATAAATTCCTGGAGGATCAGGCAATCAATAGCTCTTAGTTGGTTGGCTCTTTACTACTTCCAGCATTACAGACAACATACATTAAGTCTAAGTCTCAGCTGTCAGGGAACCAAAGCGGAAGGATGTTCTTGCCTTGATATTTCTGAGCTTCCTGGATGCATCTGGTTGGCCACTCAGTTGGACTGGGCGGGCCATTGGCCTGTTCCATCAGGCTTTTCTCACGTTCATTGTTGTCAACTTACTGGGTGGTTCAGGGACAATATGTACTTGTGATTCTGCTTCCAAGTAACTGTCTTACTCAGAGATGGATTACACGAAGGTTGGAGGAGGACAACAAAACCTTCATTAGCTTCATTAGTTGTGATAGCTAATAGGTTAGGTGCTTGGTGAGATTTCACCAGAGCAGAAGGATTATTCTTAGATAAATACGACTAGCTGAATTCTTTGGAGTATATTAACAAAGTAGTAGATGATAAAAACCTTGTCTATAGTCCAGCCAAACCAGATGTGCTTAAATCCACAATGAATGTAAGAAGGTTTGCCTGGCTTGTTTCTGTCAGTTTCTGCTGTCGACAAACAAAGAGTTTAGGTGGTAGTTAAAAGGCTCTTTGACCCAAAGATGGGATCAAAAAGACAGAGGTGTGGGAAAGAAGAGAAATGGGCTATTCCATTGCCTCAGGTCCTCTTCATTTCCATCTAAGGGGGGCGGGAGAGTGTCATTCTGTCACAGTGATTAAACTGCTGATCCCAGCTGGTTGCCTCAAGAACTAATACCTTTTATCTGAATTTGCTTTTTCCCTCCCAGTGTTTTTGCCTGGGATTGCTCCTAATTTGGACAATTAAGTGGATATTAGTTTTGCAGGTGATACAAGAGACGTGCACAACACTAGAAAGGGGCGTACATGGGTTGGCAATCATACTCAATCTGGCAGTCAAAGAGGAGCCCAAGTTGGGTATGTCAACCATGCAACATGGCTGTCAGAAACGCAGGTGCGATTTTAGGTTTTCACTGATATAGGGAAGAGCCTGAAAATTCTGAAGTGATTTAACAATGGGCAGCAAATACAATCATGGGATTGGCAGCTAAATCCCATGAGGAGATGGCGGGAACTGGGCAAATTTAGCCTTGGCAAGAGAAGACAGTGGAATTATGATGGCAGTCTTCAAGAACCTCAAAGGGGTTCGGAGCTAGATATAATCAGAAAAGTGTTGGCCTGTGCAGAAGCAGATAGGCTCACTTTGGAACTTAAAAATAAAGGGGAATCAGAATATTTCGAGGTATGGAATAGATTTTATGATTGGTATAAGTTAAGATGACAAGACTGGAACAAATGTATATATTGTGATCGAACAGAAGGACAGACAATGTATTAAGTAGAATGACTGTTAATGGTTGAAACTAGCTGTACATAATGTGAATATATGATCACCCCGACTCCGCGGCATTGCATTGTTTTAAATGTAAAAACTATATATATATATATATATATATATATATATATATGTATGTATGTATGTATGTATGTATGTATGTATGTATGTATGTATGTGTGTGTATATCTATCTATCTATCTATCTATCTATCTATCTATCTATCTATCTATCTATCTATCTATCTATCTATCTATCTATCTATCTTTGGGGGAATGTTACCAAAGCTTCTTCATGGCACTTTGACCATAGAGCCAATCTTCTAGGGAGAAAGGTTTCCCTTCCCTGGAGTTGACCATACAGAGGCTACAAAGACATTGGTTGTGGATGTATTAATCTAAACAGAGATTTGGATCAGTAGGGAGGTTAATCTTTTGAAATTGTATCAGATAAATGATTTGCATATTTGTTTTAAATCATTTTTTAAAAATCATCCGTTAACAAGTTCTACATTTTAATACTTATTAGTAGAAACCCTTGAGTGATGATACTGTAATCCTGTAATCAAATCTATTAAGGGTTTTTCTTCTCTTACTAAAATATTTTGGAGCTCAAGTCCCAAAGCTACCAAATAAAATCTTTCAAAACAGTTTTCTCTAAGATTGTCCAGTTTAATGACCTGTAGTCCCTCCTTGAAAGCGTTTGGACAGTCCTGTTTTTAAACATTGAGATTATCCCCATTCTTAAGCACTTTGGATTTTGGACAGTTTATTGGTAGCTTGATCTTTGGAAAGAACTGCAGCTCCAAAATGACTTTCAGAAAAAAGTTGGAAGAGTTTTGTTAGAATCACGCAGGTAATTCAGACTCTCCTTGGTCTCCGGATTGCCCTGGACATAAATAACAGTGAGATAATCACAGCAAGGCTAAACAAATTAGACAAGTTGCTATTTGAATGCTTGGCTCCTGCATTGTTTTTTCAGCTACATGGAAAATCTGTCTAATGTACGAGACAGAGGAGACCCTTAAAAAAAAGACCCTTTTTTTTCCTTAAAAAAAAACAAAGCAAAGTTTTAAAAAACAAAGCAAAGTTTAAAAAAAACATAAAATATAACTTGGACTTTCTAGCTTTATCACATTTGGGAAGCAGTGCAATAAAACTATGAAAATGTAAATTTTGAAATTGTTTCAGAGGAATAAGATTTGTTTTAAAATATTTTAAAACAAAAATATCCTTTGTCTTTAACCAGTCTACCATTTTATTACATGTAGTCCTCGACCTAATTGAGCCCCAAATTGCCATTGTTAAGCAAGACATTGCTAAGTGAGTTGTGTCCCATTTTACTTTTTTTACCACTGTTGTTAAGTGAATTGCTGCAGTCGTTAAGTGAATCATGCAGTTGTTAAGTAAATCTGGCTACCTGCATGGAATTTGCTTGTCAGAAAACAGCTGGGAAGATCCCAAAAGGTGATCACAGGACCCAGGGTCATTACAATTGTCATAAATACATGCATGTGACGAAGCTCCTAAATTTTGATTGCGTGATCATGGAGACGCTACAACAGTCATTAAGTGTGAAAAACAGTCATAAGTCACTTTTTTTCAGTGCCTTTGTAACTCTAAATGATCACTAGAGTCATTTAAATAGAGGAGTAACTGTAGTAGAAATTCTTTGATGATGATAGTCTTTCATTTTCTAAAAATCACCTATTGGTATTGGTTGGCCCTTTAATCAAATGTACCCTCTTCTTAAAATATTTTAGAGCTAAAGTCCCAAAAACTCTTTATTATAATCACAGACGAGCACCACCACAGATATCAAATAAAAATTTTAAACACTTTCACTAAGAAGACACACAGACACACACAGACACACACATTTCATGATGGAAAATGTTCAACACCACCTATAACATTAATATCTGGGTAGTTCATCAAGAACACCTGTTATAAAATAGCACCTATCAACCTCAATCAATTTCCCTTCCCCTCCATTTTCATATTCCTGTTTTCTACATTAGAAATTTCTCTCTGTACCAAGAAGATCCAAAAATACTTTTTGAGCCATGGAAACACACCCTGCCTCCCCCCCCCCCCCATGTAGATCATATTTTTTTAAAACAATTGGACAAGTGGACTGTGTGATTAACACACCTCACTGATTTTAATAGGCCCTCTCTAAGCGTGACTTAAGTTTGGATTCAGCAAAGCCACTCAGTGTTTAATTTATGGAGAAAGGCCAAAAAAAAAAAAAACCCATAAAAATTTGTGAGGGAATGTAAAAAATGTTGGCCAATTTGTGAGGAATCGACTTGAGCTGTGAGAATTTCACTCTTGCCTTCCATCTGCCGTGGCAGCCTTTGTAACGCTGGCACCATTCTGCAAATCACAGCATGTTCTTTCAGACACGAATCCTCATTGATCCAATCCTAGGTCCCGTAATCTCTGTTATTTCTATATTAATCACTGTGATTTATAGAAATTCTAGCACAGTTATGTAGGAAAATATTTTAGAATGAAATCAGTCGACATACTTTGGTGGTTTACAGCATGGAAGCTACCATTTTGGAATGAATGTTCCATGAAACCGGTCACTGCAAGAAGGAGAGAAGATGAGATATTGCAATGGGGAACCTGTATATATATAGCAATGTTTATTAATGTTTATCTTTGTGCTAGAGTGTGGGAAGATGGTGTTACAGAAGAAATCCAAGCCTGTATTCTCTATGCGAAGCATGTGGTATCTTGCACCATCACTTAGTGATCATTCAATGTTTAAAATGGCACTGAAAAAAGTGATTTATGACCATTTTTCACACTTATGACTCTTGTAGCATCCTCAAGGTCCCATGAACAAAATTCAGATGCTTGGCAACTGGCATGTACTTACGATGGTGGCAGTCTCCCTGGGTAATGTGCGACTTTCTGACAAACAAAGTCAATGAGGAAAGCAGAGTCACTTAACCCTGCCACTTAACTTAACAACTTTAGTGATTCATGTAACTGTGGCAAGAAAGCTTGTAAACTGAGGCAGAATTCACTTAACCACTATAACCATGGAAAGTTGGGGCTCAGTTGTGGTTGTAAATCCTGGGCTATCTGTACTGGTTTTGAGCTTGGCAAACTAGATGTGGACCATGTCAGTAGAGAAGATATGTGGAGAGGAAATGAATCGATAAATTTATTTTAAAATTCTAATATCCAAATGAAACCAAACATCTGGTTTGCTGCTAGGCCAACTGGCAACTCATTACTCTGTTGCTAAATATGAAATCAAATTTCCATTTCTATTTGTACAAGAGCCACAGCCACCCTCCTGCTTCATCCCCCCATCCCGCCCCCGACAAATATATATCAGCCAAAGGACTGGGCCCTTCGCCTTTCACGGTGTATCTGATGCAGCTCTCCTCATGTCTCCATAGATAGGATGAACGCAGACAAGAGATCAGCCATGAAGTTTATGCTCTTCCTGGAAGAAATGCCGAGTTGTCGTTTCCTTTGAGATAATTCTGAAGAGAATGATCAGCTTGGCTGTGTTTTTTAAGTGTAAACATGACACAAGGCTCTCTTCATAAAAGCCAGTTTGTTCTTCCTCAGGAGAACTTGCATAGCTAAAGGATAGTCTGCCTCTCCAGGACCCTTCAGAAGCTGTCTTAAGAGGTCTCAGCAGGAGGAATGTCTTCCTTGTGTATATTATACAGTACATGCATGTTTGTGTGGACACACTTTGCTCTGCTCCTCACTCAGACATCTGCTTTATCATTGGATCAGTCTGTTGCCGACTGTAAATTGTTGGTTTACACTCATGGATGCTAATTTTCTATGGTGATTTGGAGATGCTCCAATGCAATACTAGGGAAAGAGGGTCCCCCCCCCCCTCAGATACGTAAATTCAAGGATAGCCCAAGAGATTTTCTGCCTGAGGTAAAGAACAAGAAGGTGTTCTCTGTTGGTGACCAAATGTTGTGTTCTGGTACATCTGAGGCATAGGAGTCGCATAGTAACACAGAGCTCTGTCTGCCAAGGAATAGAAAGCTGCCACTACTCTTAATGGTACCTGCTTTCTAAAGTAATTGCTAGATTTTGCCTAAAGATTAGACTGGACCTTCCTGCATGTGATTCCAAGATGCTGATAGTTGTCTGTGACCAAGTACAATATCGGTTAAGAATCAGATCCTGATGCTGGAATTATCCTGAAGCTAATTTTACAAGGTCTAATGATCTGCTTTAAGATGAGGCAGATAAATGAATCCTAGGCATGGATTTGGATAGCCTGACCACTGAGTGGCTGTGGAGAATTTTGATTTCAGTTGATTATTGAGAAGCCATCTATTTAAGAGGGTTTTTTGGAAAATTAATGCCCCAGAGTAATGTTGTGTTTGCTCAGTCTCTGTTACACAGGACATTTATAACCCCTTGCTATATTCGAATAAATATTGTATAAAAACAAGTGCATGTTGATTAAGTTCATGATTCTAATGACTGCTTTGATACAGAATACTGAAAGAAGTCAAGGGGTACTGGAGGTGAGCTCAGTGAAAATGAAAAAAACCTCCTTTTTACATGATGACATTTATTTATTTATTTATTTATTTATTTCATCAAGCATGAATTAGATAACAGATATATGTATGAATATGATTATGAATACATGAAATGGATACAATACAATGGAACATTAGGACAGGGACGGTAGACACTGGTGCGCTTATGCATACCCCTTAAAGACCTCTTAGGAATGGGGTGAGGTCGACTGTAGACAGTCGTAAGGTTAAGTTTTGGGGGTTTGGGGAAGAAACCACAGAGTCAGGTAGTGCATTCCAGGCATTGACCACTCTGTTACTGAAGTCGTATTTTCTGCAATCAAGTTTGGAGTGGTTTACCACAAGTTTGTATCTATTGTGAGCTCGTGTATTGTTGCGGTTGAAGCTGAAGTATTCATTGATAGGTGGGACATTGTAGCAGATACTTTTATGTACTACGCTTAGGCCGGATCAGAAACGGCAAAGTTCTACATTGTCTAAGCCAGTGATTCCCAAAGTGTGCGCCGCGGCTCCCTGGGGAGCCGCGCTATCGTCATAAGGGCGCCGCGAAATACCTGCGCTGGGCGCCCGCTTCCCTCCCTCCTCTCGGGCTTTGGAGGGAAGCTTCTGCAAAAGCCCGGGCATGACAAGTCTCCCAGGCTGAAATTTACCGAGCTGTACGTGCGCGCCTGTTTTCCACGGTGTGGAGCAGCAGCGAGATTCTGGGCGGCGAGCGATGATTCCGGGGGGCATCAGTGGGGGGGGGGTAGGGTCCCCCTCGCGTTCCTCATCTTCCCGGATGGCCCCTGGAATCATCGCTCGCCGCGCAGAATCTCGCCGCTGCTCCACGCCGTGGAAAACAGGCGCGTGCGCACAGCTCGGCAAATTAAAGCCTGGGAGACTTGTTGCCACTCGCCTTTGCAGAAGCTTCCCTCCGAAGCGTTACGAGGGAGGGCTGTAAACGAGGGAGGGCTGTAAAGAGAAAGATAGACAGAGAGACACACACAGAGTGAGTGATTAAGTGAATGAGTGAGAGACAGACACACCCACATACACAGAGTGACAGAGAGAGAGGAAGGGAGGGGAGAGAGACAGAGGGAGAGACAGACACACACACACACACAGAGTGAGTGAGAGACAGACAGACAGACACACACACACACACACACACACAGAGTGACAGAGATGGGGGAAGGAGGAGAGAGAGACAGAGATACAGAGAGAGACAGAGACAGATAGACACCCAGAGAAAATGACAGAGGGAGACAGAGAGGGAGGGAGGGAGAGAGAGACAAAGAGCCAGAGAGAGAGAGAGAAAGAAAAAGAAAAAAAGAAAGAAAGTGGGAGAGAGAGATGAAAGAAAGAAAGAAAAACAACATATGACCACAATTGAGCCCAAAATTTTGGTTGCTAAGCAAGAGCGGCTCTCCAAATAAATTTCAATCGTGGTTTTGGCGAGATTTGGCTCAGTTGAAAAAAAAGGTTGCCCACCACTGGGCTAGTGTGGTGGTTAAGTTACTTTTCAAAAGCTATTTTTCTGATCCAAGATTTGAGAAGTTGTGCAGCGAACAACAAGCCCATCCATCATCCCATTAATAATTTTAAATCATTAAACGATGTTCAATAAATTGTGAATTTAAAGCTCGTGTTTAATTTATTTTTCAATTAACCTAACCTTAACGAACTAAAAAGTAGATTTCCAAATCCTTAAAAAGTCAAAAATTTTAAAAAATAGGATGTACCTATTAAGGGAGCCGCGGAAAAAATCTGAAGTGTTATGGGAGCCGCAAACCGAAAAAGATTGGGAACCTCTGGTCTAAGCCCAAAATTTCAAGTCTGGTGGCATAAGGTATTCTGTTGCGAGCAAAGGAGTGGAGGACTCTTCTCATGAAATATATCTCCGGACTCATTCGATTGTATTAATGTCTGATATGCAGTGTAGGTTCCAGTGCGATAACACTGATGTGATGTAACACCTGATGTGATGTTATTCAGAATTATAGCCTTGGTCCAGCTATTCTTGTCTTCTTGGGCTGTAGGTCTTCAAGAAAGCGGAATGTTCAAATTCCTTGGATCAGAGATAGGGAATATATGACTCTTCAGACATTGCTCAATAACTATTCCCAGCATCCTTTACATGATTGAGTCTGCTCCAAATGTATCCGTTAGCAGCATCTGGGGACCCATTTCTTTCTCCGTCTTACATTAAATGGAGGTGTGGGAAACTGACTCGGATTCCTTCTATTATTTCTCCAAACCTAGCGTCCTACAGATGTGTTGAACTTTCAAAATTTCCATCTAATAAAACAAAGAGGCTGCCAATGGGAGAGCACACAATTCTACATAAGAAGCATCCATTTTGTTATGGAGATTCTGGCTTTTTTTCCCTTCAGCACTGTAGTCCATGTAAGGGTCAAATCTGGAGACAAATATCATCCCTTCTGATTCTCACTAAAACAGCAAACTGAAGTACAGGGTAATCCTCGACTTACAACCACAATTGAGCCCAACATTTCCATTGGTAAGCAAGACAGTTGTAGAGTGATTTTTGCTCCATTTTGCACTACAGTTGTTATGTGAATCACTGCAGTTGTTAAGTTAGGTAAAGGTTCCCCTCGTACATATGTGCTACTCGTTCCCGACTCTAGGGGGCGGTGCTTATCTCCGTTTCAAAGCCGAAGAACTAGTGCTGTCCAAAGACTAAACACCGAAGGCGCACTGAACGCTGTTACCTTCGCACCAAAGGTGGTTCCTACTTTTCTACTTGCATTTTTGCATGCTTTCGAACTGCTAGGTTGGCAGAAGCTAGGACAAGTAACAGGAGCTCACTCCATTACGTGGCGCTAGGGATTTGAACTGCTGACCTTCTGATCGACAAGCTCAGCATATCAGCCACTGAGCCACTGTGTCCCTACAGTTGTTAAGTGAGTAACAACATTATCCTCACTTAACATTATCAAGTGAATCTGCCTCCCCCATTGACTTTGCTCGTCAGAAGGTCACAGAAAGTGATTGCATGTCCCCAGGACACCTCAACCATCATAAATAATTTTGATCATGTGACCATGGGGATGCTGCCATGGTCATAAGTATGCCAAACAATCCAAAATCCCTTTTTCAGTGGATGTAAATGAAGTACTACCCTTATATTAGTAGGTGTACTTATACATATAATCCCAACCTTATCCATATGTTGTCTTGTGCCTATTCAGCAAAGATGGACTCAAAAGAAGATTAAGTAAAAACATCAGTCTGGACCAATCTGACCTAAATTATCCTGTCAATATGCCATCTAAGCGCACAACACAATTTTATCCTTTTCTCCTGTATCTTGTTTACGGTTAATATTCCATTTTTTCTGCACATTCAGGTTTTGAAGTTTCTCTTGAGTGATTGTGCCTTCGCTTTTCCATGATTATAATGTTTCTTGGTGGGTGTGGTTTTAAAATCTGGCCGCATACCAAAGATTGGAACAGAGGCTACAAGCTACAGGGGAATATGCACTATTGGTGGAGCCAGCAAACAGTTAATCTTTAAAAGAAGAACTGGCACTTTGCTCCAAATTCTTAAAAGAAGAACTGGCACTTCGTTTTAAATTCTCCTGGGAGGAAGGAATTTGCAGGCAGGAAATTTATTTTATTTTTTTATTTTAAAAAAAAACTAATCACATCAAGACGTTTGGGTGATTCTCCAAAAAGAAGGAAAAGAGTTTGAGAAGTTTTAAAGGGAAAAAAAAAAGATATATACAACATTTTATACAATGTACAAAACTTGATTTATGACTTACTGTGAATGTTCATTATGTTGCCAGCTGCCTCCTTTCTGGTTGATGCAGCTGGAAAACCATCAGTGCTGGATTGCTCAATACTTGTGGTTGTCTGTCCAAGACTTTCACCTGTCTTAAGAGAATCAAACTTAAGCATTCTGTTAGCAGAGATGGAAATTGGAGACTTAAGAATCAGAATCTCAGAATCAGAATAGGGCTAGAAGGGACCTTGGAGGTCTTCTAGTCCAACCTATACCATTTCAGACAAGTGACTGTCCAGTCTTTAAAACCTTCGATGATGGAGCACCCACAACTTCTGAAGGCAAGCCATTCCGTTGGTTAATGGTTCTCATTGTCAGGAAATTTCTCTTTAGCTTTAGGTTGCTTCTCTCTTTGATTAGATGATCTCCTATCATCTCCAGTGATGATAGATAGGTAGGTAGGTAGGTAGATAGGATAGGTAGGTGGCTACATAGGTAGGTAGGTAGGTAGGTAGGTAGGTCAGTGATCAGTAGGTCGGTCAATAGATAGATAGATAGATAGATAGATACATAGATAGATAGATAGATAGATAGATAGATAGATAGATAGATAATTTCACTGTAAGTCCTGAACAAACCAATGGTAGATCCAACAGTGTGGATCAGGAGGGTACGAGGTTTCACTTAAACCTTATAACCTTATTCTTTGTCCTCCCTTTAATCAGTTCCTTAATTTCCTTGATATGTTGCCTGTCCTGAACACAATCATAATCAGGGTACATATTGGATGCACAGTACTCTTTTGTATTTACTTGTTATAGGTAGTCCTCAACTTACACCCATCTGAAATTGCAACAGTTTTGAAAAAAGTGACTTATGAGGATTCTTCGCACTTACCTACACTCATGTAATCAAAATTCAGATGTTTGACAACCAGTCTGTACTTATGACAGTTGCAGTGTCCCAAGGTTCTCTGACTGTTATTTGTGACTTTCCCAGCTGGCCTCTGATAAGCAAAGTCAATGGGAGAAGTCAGATTCGCTTAATAACCATGTGATTTACTTAACAACTGCAGTGATTCACCTAACAACCGTGGCAAAAACGTTTGTAAAATTGGGTGCAATTTATTTAACAACCACCTTGCAATGGAAATTAAACTGTGGTCATAAGTCAGGACTATCTGTATTTGACTTATACCCAGCCTTTCTTCACTGGCAAATAAATGCTCATGATATTTACATCGCTACACTTAGGAGACATGTAAGAGAAAGAACCCAACAATTACTCGCCAGTCCAACTTAATTAGATTTTCCAGTCTGGTGGAATTCTCACATTATCTCTGGCAGAAGAAAAAGAACATTGGGAATTTATATTCCTAGAAAAAGTTTTGCAGGGAAACTTGGAATCACTTGCTATACCTTAAAATTATTTCGAGAGGGCTGTAAAGCACTATGATGAAGTGGTACATAAGTCTAAGGCAGTGGTTCCCAACCTTTTTTTGGCCATGCCTTACCTAAGCATCTCTAAAATCCTGAACCACCCCCTTTCCCCCATGACATATAATTCTTACTTTACTCAAAAGTGAAGTCTACTTATGTAGAGGAAGGCTAAAAGGCCATTAACTTGGTTTAAACAAGGTTAAAATTGCTCCCATTAAAAATCAAATTGCCCCCCTGTGGGGCGTGGGCCCCACGTTGGGAACCATAGGTCTCACATGTCGTCACGTGACTTATCACAACTTTCCCCCCCTTCGCTAAACCGGGTGGGGGCATGGCCAGCACGGGATGCATCTGACCCGTGGGCCGCGAGTTTGACACCCCTGGTCTAAGTGCTATTGCTATTTCATTAAAGTGTGGGAACTGCCCCCAGGTGAGTAAAACTCACCTATTCTATCTGTTCTTCCAATAATAAAAACGGAGCAGTTTCAGGTTTCTCTTTGACTCCTCCCCACTTATTCTGAAGCTAGGTCTAAAGGGATCAACGTGCCTAGCCCTCTGAACAATTTTTCCCCATCAAATCATTCTATCCCAGAAAGTTGCTTTTATTTTTATTATTTTTATTTATTTATGTATGTATTTATTTATTATTATTATTATGTGGTTAATCTTTGGTGAGATATACAGCCTTTGGGGCTCGTAGGTAGCTCAGCAGCTCGATTCCTCACCAAGGACCTAGGAACTGTTAAGGTAACGTCGGAGGATTCCAAGTAGGGTGGTTTTTTGTAGAATCAGGATGTTCAAGTCAGGTAAATTTAGAATTTCCAAAGAGCGAGGTAGCCCTTTAGGTATTGCTCCAAGGGCTCCAATTACAATCGGGACAATACATTATTTCTTTTTCCACAGTCGCTCAACTTCAATTTGCAAGTCCCGGTACTTTGTGATTTTTTCTTGCTGCTAATCATCAATTCGCGCATCACCAGGTATTGCAATGTCAATGAACCATATTGTTATGTCAGGTGTGTTGTAGGCCAAGTGCCTGTCAGTCTCAATTCTGAAGTCCCACAAGATCTTGACTTTCTCATTCTCTAAAACCTTCTTAACCTGATGGTCCCAGTGGTTTTTGCTGTACTCAAATCCAAACCTCTGGCATAATTTTCAGTGAATGATCTTAGCAACGCGGTCATGGCGTTGTAGGTAGACAGTTTGTGAAATTTTGCTGCACCCACTTATCAAGTGGTCAACTGTCTCATCGTTCTGTCTCATCATTATTTATTATTATTATTATATACTTTATTCATTAAACATGAAACTCAGCCAACTGAACATTCAAAAATGCAATGACTGGTGCTAATGGTTGATACGGTTTGCTGCCAGCGTCCTAGGTATCAACCAAGTACCTTCTTAAAATATAAGATGTTCCAAGTAGCGCAGTTTTTTGCAGTTCCACTGGTGTTATTGCAAGAAGTTGCAATTTGTTGATATATCTTATAAAATTCTTGGACATGGTGCCAGGTGCCCCGATGACAATGGGTATCACTCTTACATGCTTCATCCATAGCCGTGTAGTTTTGATGGCCAGGTTGGGATATTTCATTATTTTTTCTAGTTCTTTTTCTTTGACACCAGCATCTCCAGGAACAGCGATATCAATAAACTGTACACTTTGGCCCTCTACAACTGTGATATCTGGCGTGTTGTGCTCCAAATGACGATCCGTTTGTATTCAAAAGTCCCACAAGATCTTCACCTTCTCATTTTCGATAACTTTTTCCACTTTATGTTCCCATGACTTTCTGGATACAGGTAAATCATATTTTTTACATAATGACCGGTGGATTAATTTAGCAACTCAGTTGTGTCTAGCTTTGTAATCAGTTTGTGCGATTTTGCTGCATTCACATATTAAATGTGAAACAGTTTCGACTTTGTTGTTGCAAAGTCGGCAGCTTGGGTTGTCAGTGGATTTTTGTATCTTCGTTTTCATGGCATTAGTTTGTAGTGCGTGTTCTTGAGCAGCAAGTATTAAACCTTCCGTTTCTTTTTTGATGGTTCCCATCTTAAGCCATGTCCATGTCAAGTTGTCATCACATTTTCCTTCAATGTTTTTCAAGTGCTGTCCATGCAAAGCTTTGGTTTTCCATCTATTTAATCTGTCATCCAGCTCTTTTTCCTTACATTCTGCCTTTGTTTCTGTTGTTTTTATGCTGTTCTCTGTTTTTACAGCCTGCAGCAATTTTTCTGTACTATGGTTCACATAATCATTCAAACTTCGTTTTTCTTCTTCTACAGTTTGATGGATTTGCAATAGCCCCCTGCTCCCTTTTTTTCTTGGCAGGTACAACCTGTCGATGTCACTTCATGGATGTAAAGCGTGGTACATATTCAAAAATTTGCATGTTTTCCGGTCCAAGTTTTCCAGTTCAGCCAAAGTCCAGTTGATGATTCCAGCTGAGTAGCGTATCACTGGAACTGCCCATGTATTAATGGCTTTAATTATGTTTCCAGCATTCAGCTTTGATTTTAATATTTTGCGGACCCTTCTGATATATTCCCTTTGCGTTGACTCTTTGACTTTTCCATTCAGAATGTTATCTGCTTCCAATATGCCTAGGTATTTGTAACCATCATCCTTTGCTAATGCTTTCACTATGTTTCCATTTCCCAGTTCTATTCCTTCTGTTTTTTTCCATTTTTCCTCACTGCATGGATAATAAAGCACATTTTTCAAGTCCAAAATTCATTTTGATGTCAATGCTGAATAGCTGAACTGTGTTGAGTATTGATTTAAGTTGTTGTTATTATTATTTGGTTAATCTTTGGTGAGAATCACAGCTTTTGGGGCTGGTTGGTAGCTCAACAGCTCGAGTCCTAACCAAGAACCTAGGAACTGTTAAGGTAACATCGGAGGAAATAAGCTGTCCCAAGTAGGGTGGTTTTTTGTAGAGTCAGAATGTTCAAGTCCATTAAATTTAGAATTTCCTAATAGTGAGGTAGCCCTTTAGATATTGCTCCAAGGACTCCAATTACAATCGGGACAACACTCGATTTCTTTTTCTACAGTCGCTCAACTTCAATTTGCAAGTCCCGGTACTTTGTGATTTTTTCTTGCTGCTAATCGTCAATTTGCGCATCATCAGGTATTGCAATGTCAATGAACCAAACTTTTTTCTTTTGAACCATTGTTATGTCAGGTGTGTTGTAGGCCAAGTGCCTGTCAGTCTGAATTCTGAAATCTCACAAGATCTTGACTTTTTTATTCTCTAGAATCTTCTCAACCTGATGTTCCCAATGGTTTTTGCGGTACTCAGATCCAAACCTCTGGCAAAATTTCCAGTGAACGACCTTAGCAACTCGGTCATGGCGTTGTAGGTAGTCAGTTTGTGAAATTTTGCTGCACCCACTGATCAAGTGGTTGACTGTCTAATCTTTCTCATTACAGAGGCGGCATTTGCTATTGGTGGTAACATGCTGAATTTTTGCCATCATGTAATTTGTGGCTAAGGCTTGTTCTTGAGCTGCCAAAATAAAGCCTTCTGTTTCTTTTTTCAGTACTCTTGATCTTAACCAGTTCCAAGTTAGCTTTTGGTCAGCTTTGCCTTCAATACTTTTCAAGTATTGGCGATGCATAGCTTTGCTTTTCCAATTTTCAGCTCGCTTCTTAATTACTTCTTTCTTGTATTCAGCTTTCGTCTTAGTTGTCTTCAGAAGGCCTCCTTTATTTATTTCCTTAATCATTTGTTCTTCACTTTTCTGGATGTAGTCATTCAAGCTGTGTCTTTCTTCTTCCACAGTCTGCTTTACTTGTAGGAGTCCTCAACCACCTTCTGCTCTTGGTAGATATAATTGGTCAACATCATCACCATCATTATCATTATCATTATTATTATTATTATACGATTGTATCACAGCGGCCAGTTGTTTCGCCGGATTTGGCATTGATTGCTAGTTGGGCCCCACCCAGGGGCCTAGGACGTCAAAACGTATTTTCGTAATATACGTGCGGATCCAAGCAGTGCAGCTTTTTGCATTTGACTGATGGTTTTAAATGGTTTAAATGTAATTCCAGTGCTTTTGGAATAGCACCCAGTGTGCCGATTACTACTGGAATTACCACTGTTGGTTTGTGCCATAATCGTTGAATTTCAATTTTTAGGTCCTGGTATTTCGCGATTTTTTCATGTTCCTTCTCGTCGACCCTGCTATCACCTGGTATTGCTATTATTATTATTATTATTATTATTATTATTATTATTATTATTATTATTATTATTATTATTATTATTATTATACTACGATTGTATCATAGCGGCCAGCTGTTTTGCCGGATTTGGCATTGATTACTAGTCGGGCCCCACCCAGGGGCCTAGGACGTCGTAACGTATTTTTGTAATATACGTGCAGATCCAAGCAGTGCAGCTTTTTGCATTTGACTGATGGTGATTTTGTCAAGTTTTAACTGTTTTAAATGTAATTCCAGTGCTTATTATTATTATTATTATTATTATTATTATTATTATTATTATTATTATTATTATTATTATTATTATTATTTTAAAAGCTGATATATCCATCTTCCCTCTGTGTGGCAGCTATAACAAAAGGAGGAAAAAAAGACAGTGCCACCCAACTTAAACATTAAAACATGAACATCATAGAAGGAATGTAATCAAAATTGAGGAGTGTGAATATCCACTTCACATTCATTACACCGAGATGGATTCTTCCTTTTTTTTTTTAAATGAATGAAACAGCTGTCGGGGCTAACCATAGTTAAAATCTCTTGTTGCTTTGTCTTGAACGTTGTGTTTCAATGGGGAGGCCAGAACAGTAGCTTTTAAAAGAATCAGCCTCCCAGAGATATCACAAGGCGATTCCCCCCTCCCTCTTGAGAAAAGCATGTCCTCCCATTTTTTTAAAAAAAGAAGTGTGGCTCAGCTGTTTGCCTTGCTATGAATATGGATGGTGTTTTTTTTAACATACCTTTTTTTTTCCAACTGTTCCTTGACAGTCATGAATCATATTATTGTTCTATTTGTACCCTGTTTTTTTCCCCCTTCCGAGTAATTCAGAGCCATTTGCAGATGGCTTCCTGGCAGCTTCCCATTAAGGAAACTTTAGACAGGTGTCCCATTTAGCTTGTGAACTGTCCATTAAAGAATGGTAGTCGTCAGGGCAAGATGGTGAGGGAGGGAGAGCAAAGTTCTGGACAAGAAAAGAAAAGTTTGATCCCCTCTTGAAATTCTTCTATTTATTAAAATTAAATAGCAGCCCAGTTCAAAGTTTTGAGTGGATTGGTGCCTGTAGGTTTTCCGCTGCAATTCTAATCTCTGTGTATCAAGGTCTAAAGAGTGGATCCTTTTGATCAGAGGTCAAGCAGGCAGCCCTGCTCTTCAAGGAAGTTAATACATCATGAAAGGTTTTTCCAAGGGGCTGACTTTGTTTTCAAAATTCTGTGACAGCTATAGAGCTCAACTACAGTTCCTATCCTGTTACCCCCAAAATAAGACCTCCCCGGATAATAAGCCCAATTGGGCTTTTGAGCACATGCACTAAAATAAGCCCTACCCTAAAATATTTAAATGCATGTGCAGCTGGGCCCCATCATTTCCTGGGGGGAGGGGGAACATGCCCCATGCTCCCCACATGCAACTGCCATCCACACGGAACAGCCTTGCAGAGGCTGCTCCCGCAAACCCTAGCTACCGCGCCCCTTCTCTTAGTGGCAGCTGCAAAAAGAGTGGCGATGCGAGAGCTGGCAAAAGACAGAGACAGAAGTTCCGGCCCTCTCTGGATCAGCTGATCCATGGGCCAAGCTTAAGGGGCTGCCTGCACCTCAAAAATAATAAGAGCTGCCCGAAAATAAGGCCAAACGCTTATTTCAGGGGTCAAAAGAAAAGAAGTCCCTGTCTTATTTTCGGGGAAACATGGTATCACTCCAGGCAGTAGAGAGGGGACAGGAAAGAATTTTGGAATTTGTAATTCAACGGGTATTAGAATGAGTGGAAGAGAAGTCATGAGGAAACAAGGGAATGAGAAGGTTAAATAAATCTCAAGCCTTCCTCTGGTTTCTGCCTCTGGTTTATCTGCCATAGATCCTTCCTCCAGGAAGTGGATGTCTCTGCTTTTTGATGGAGTATGAGTCATACAGTATCTGCAGAGAGGTAAAAAACCTGCATTGGGGAGCCAGTAAAGATAATTCTTGTCATATAAAATAAATCACTTTAGAAGACACACACACACTGTGAAAGAGAAGAGGGAATAACTTCTAAGATGGTGAAAACCATTTGGAATTCTTTATAAATATTTGTGTAAAAATGTTTAATACGGTGTCTCATGAACAGCAGACTTTGTTGTCTTAAATCCTCTTTAATATGCACTCCAGAAGTTGAGGGGCTTGTGGAACAGTTCCCCTTAATTGTATCCATGGCTGTTTTAGCAAGCAGAACACTTGGCTTTCCCTCAAAGTCCTTCTTAATTTCTCTCTCCCCTCCCCCTCCCTCCAATTCCTCTTGGCCTTGCTGAAGCTCTATGGTTTCAGTGGCACCTTTGGGGAAGTCGGAGGATCACAAGTTGTCTATCAGGTGAGGATTGGCCTTCTTTTTCCTGGAAGGGGTTCTTTGATAGTCTCTTTCTTCTTCTAATAGATGATTAGCAAAGCATCTAGTACCCTTTCATGCTTTTGATGAGCAGTGATCATAGAATTTCTGAGGATGCCGACAACAGTCTGGTGTGTCTAATGTAAAACAAACCGGAGGAAAACAGAGAGCAGCCCATATGCTAGCCCTGAACTGAATACATATACTCCTTGACTTACGACCACAATTGAGGCCAAAGATTGCACTGCTAAATGAGACATTGGTTAAGTGAATTTTGCCCCATTTTACGACCTTTCTTGTCACGTTTCTTAAGTGAATCACTGCAGTTCTCGGATTAGTAGCATGGTTGTAAAATGAATCTGGCCTCCCTATTGGCTTTGTTTGCCAAAGGGTTGGAAAAGGTGATTGCATGACACTGCAATCGTCAACAAATACGAACCATTTCCCAAGTGTCTGAATTTTGATCACATGACCATAGGGATGCCATAATGGTCATGGGTGAAAAGCACGAGTCACTTTTTTCAGTGTCATTGTAACTTCGAACAATCACTGACTGAACTGTTGTAAACCAAGGACTACTTGTATGCAATCCCCCCTCCCCCTTGGCTATGAAAGATGATTTAAAGGAATGGAGAGCTTAGAGTCTGGAATATTTGGAAAGTTAAGGCACTTATTATTCCTTCCTTCTCTTCCTCCTTATACTATTCTTTTCTTTTGACAATAGCAGGAGCAACCAGATCATGTTCCCTTTCACAAATGACCTTGCCATGAAGCTAGCAACCATCTCTCTCATGGCTGGAGTCAATTTGAATAGCTCTTCTACTTATCACTGAAGTTACTTACACATTTTAGAAGGGAATTGAGGTTGACTCATTGTTAATCACGAGTGGACCTTCCTTCCATAATTCTCTGAAGCATTATAGTCCCCATGTTTTTCAGTTGTGTCCTGACTTGGGGGTGAGGGTAGAATGACTCCCTGAAATGAAGTGAGTAGAGCAACACCACCAAGTTGGTAGCATTTAAAAAGATAGAAGCAATTTTGGTGTAGTGGTTAAAAAAGCAGGAGACAGGGAATTCTAGTCCTGCGTTAGGCATGAAAGCTGGCTGGATGAGTTTGGACCAGTCACTCTCTCTCAGCCCAAGTCACTTCACCAAGTTGTTATTGTGGGGAAAAGAGGAGGAAAAAGAAATATTACCTATGTTTGCTACCTTGAGTTATTTATACAAATAGTAAAGCCAAGAGAGGAGGAATGGAATGGAAGGAAGATGGATGGATGGATGGATGGATGATAGATAGATGATAGATGGATGGATGATGATAGATGGATGGATGATAGATAGATAGATAAATGATAGATGATAGATAGATGATAGATAGATAGATAGATAGATAGATAAATAGATAGATAGATGATAGATAGATAGATAGATAGATAGATAGATAGATAGATAGATAGATAGATAGATAGATAGATAGATAGATAGATAGTTAATGGATGGATGATGATGGATGGATGGATGATAGTTGATAGATAGATAGATAACCAATGGATGGATGATAGATAGATAGATAGATAGATAGATAGATAGATAGATAGATAGATAGATGATAGATAGATAGATAGATAGATAGATAGATAGATGATAGATAGATAGATGATAGATAGATGATGGATGGATGATGATGGATGGATGGATGATAGATGATAGATGGATGATAAATGGATGATAGATAGATAGATAGATAGATAGATAGATAGATAGATAGATAGATAGATAGGAGAGAGAGATGGAGGGAGAGAGAGAGATACCACTAGTGGTGAAGGAAAATCACATGGATAAGTGCTACTATGTCAGGAGTCCCCAACTCCCGGGTCATGGCAGTCCATGGCTTGTTAGGAACCAGTCCACAAAGCTAAAGATGAGCAAGTGAGCAAAATCTTCCCCTCCCCCTCCCCCTTCTCCCGCTTCCACGTCCATGGAAAAATTGTCTTCCAGGAAACCAGTCCCTAATGCCAAAAAGGTCATAGAGTGAAATGGAAGTATTGGATATAAAGGAGTATTCTTTTGCAGTGAAGTTTGAACACTCAGCGTGTCTTCCTCAATCAAGCCAAACTCATGTCCTTCCTGGCCAGTGTGGCCCATAATTGAAGGGACACCGGGTTTTAGAAAGCTGGTTTAGCAGGACTAGTCTGAGCTTGAAGGATGTTAAATTGGCTTCAGTTGCGACAGTCCATCTCCCAAGGGCTTCTATATGCTGCAGAATACAAAAGCCTCTGATATTATCTGTGGTGGTTTGTTCACTTGAAAGAACAAAAAAATGACACATGTGGATTTCCTTTGGGGGGATTTGAAAGGGCAAATAAAAACCTCTCTATGCTTGCCTGCTTTGGCCACGTTGCAGCCGATTGTTCAACAGTGATGGAGGGGTGGTTAAAAAAAGAAGAGAGAGGTCTGACTGTTGATTTATGTCAATCATGCTGATCTGTGCAAATCGGACTTCACCACTCTTGTTTCCGGGGACGTTCCAAAGGAAGACAGTGTGAGACAGCAAGAAAAATGAGGGACTTTCAGGGGCAGCTGTGTTTTACTAACCCAGTCATAATGCCCCTAAAAATCCTTATTGTTCCTTGCAATGTTCAACTATGCTCCGCAGTCAAGAAAGATTTTCAAAGGTGAGTTTCCATGGGGGGGGGGCAGTTTGGTTTCCACCCAACGGTACAAGAATCCTCAGTTGCGGTCAAAAAAGAGATTGCAAACTCTTCTAATCCTTAGCATCAAACTGGTGTTGAGGGGTGGGGTTTTTTTTTTCTTTTCTGTGTCGTCGCTCGTGACGGGCCCTCCCTCCCTGCAACTCACTCTATTGAATAGACAGATACAATATTTATTAAAGAGTGTCACAAGTCTTTCCCTGCGCTGAATGTAAATACGCACGCATACCGATCGTGCTGTTCCCATTTGTGGTCAACGGCGCTAGGCAAAGGCAGAAAAGAAGTAAGGCACAGTAAGCAAAAGAAACGAAGGACGTGCAACAAGGAAAAAAGAAGAAGAAAGACCTATTGCAACATTAAGTATTACACCAACATTATGTGTATATTGTAGATATAGAGCAGGCCGGAGCTCTTAGGTAACTACCATATTGGGTTCGCTCAAACTTTGGCAGCCTTCTTAGAAGTACATTGTGGAGCTCTGAAACTTTTATACTATCAAGCCAGAAGTTTGCCAGGAGCCCTGCTGAACAAATGTCTTTTCCATGCACATGGGGGTTTTGATGCACACACGGTGTTCCCCAGAAGAGGTTAGCCAGTGTCAGAGACAACCCCATGGAGTTCTTTGACCTGATTCCATCAAGTCCAACATACACACCAGAAGGCCTTTTTCTGCCTGAGAGCTACTGTACAACAGTTTATATCTCAGCTGGTTTCATTTTTATGAGCTTGGAGCTGAGGTATGTTTCTCTGAACAAGGTTGTGCAAATATTCTCTGCCAAGACTATTAGGACCGTGCCAAGAAAAGCTGCATTTCTCTCCCTCTCAGAAAAAGATTGAAAATTTTTGCATATGCACTTCTGATGTAAAAGAAAAACAATTGTTTTTGCTTGCTAGCTAGCTAGCTCTTGGCTTCAACTACCTTAAGGCAGGACAACATGAAGTCGTCAAGTCTTTCTCCTAACCGTTAAAGAATCGCACTCTTTTGAAAGTGCTTTAAACCTGATTGCTAAAATTCCAAATTCTGTACCCTTCCTTGCATTTTTCTGATGGATAGATAGGGCTGAAGCTCAGAAGATGTTTCTTAAGAAGTAATTGGAAGCATCCTATATCTATTTCTAAATTCCTTTCGTCTGCAAAGGGATCGTAACGTGTATGCTTGAAGATGTGCATTTTCCTATCCTAGATTTCTTCTGGCAACTAATCTATTTTATCTTTTTTTTTTCTTTTTTGCTCCATAGGGCTCTGCTTCCAAGACGTATTTCTTGAGTGACAACTATACAGAACATTGCAACTCGTCTCCATGCTGCAAAGTTTCAATTGCACAGGGCAATCTTTTGTACTAAATTTCTCAACTGCTTTCAAGACTTGATGTGATTCCCAATCTGGTGCAACGATGGGGAATTTCTCACTCTTCTAGATTTTGCAGAGTTACTATTCCTTTCATCTCAAATACCACTGATATGGAGAGGAAAAACCAGGAGTTGTAATTCAAGAAGTTCTGGAAAAGCAGAAATTCCCCACTCCTGATCTAGGGCTTTTTAAATTTTATTTTGGTTAATTTGGCTGAGACTTATCTAAGGCTGCGGCTTTCCTGTTGTTACAGGTAGTCCTTGATTTACAACCATTCATTTACAGCAGCACTGAAAAAAGTTACTTATGACTGCTTCTTGCACTTAAAGTGTTGCAGCATCCTCACAATCTGTGACCAAAATGTGGGCATTAGGCAACTGCCATGTACTTACAACTGTTTCAGCGTCCTGGGGTCAAGTGACCCATCATTTGCAACCTTCCCAGCCGGCTTCTGACAAACAAATTCAATTGGTGAAGCTAGAATTCGCTTAACAACTGCAGTGGTTCACAGTGGTTAAAAAAAAAAGGTAAAATGGGCACAACTCACTTAACAACCACCTTGCTTGGCGGTGGAAATTCTCTTCCCAATTGTGGTCGTAAGGCAAAGACTACCTGTATTAGGTGGACGAGGTTGGAAGATTTGCCACCTTGAAAATTATCTATTTTAATCTTGAAACCCCCTAGAGCAGGGATCTCTAACCTTGGCAACTTTAAGACTTGTGGACTTCAACTCCCAGAGTTCCACAGCCAGCTTTGGGAGTTGAAGTCCACAAGTCTTAAAGTTGCCAAGGCTGGAGAGCCCTACCCTAGATGACATGAACGTAGTCTACCTCATCTCTGGCATGCAATTGGGAATGGTGGGACTTGTAGTCTAGCACATTTGGAAGGCATCAATGGGGACAAGGTTTCCTATAAAGATGAACTCACCCTGGAGCTGGTCCCTATCCCAATATGAATGGATGTACCTTCAACAGCTAAGTCCATCTTCATCAACATCTTAAAACAGGTAAGCAGAAAAGCAGCTGTTTAACTGTTGGCTAAGGAAAGGATGTTCAAAAGATCACTTGGCCTCCTTATGCCCATCTATTGGTTAAGCTATTCCTGTGCAGCTCTAGATGCCGGATCAATCACCTACTTTAACGAAGGGCATATTGGTGCCACTAAATTTTTTATTTTATTTTACATGACGAGCACAACGGCTCAGGGGTTAAGATGCTGGACTTGCTAGCTGTAAAGTCAACAGCCCGGGTTTGAGACCTGAGCACCACACGGCGGGGTAAGCTCCTGTTACTTGTCCCAGCTCTTGCCCACCTAGGAGCATACGCATGCAAATGAATAACTACCACTTCGGTGGGAAGGCAACAGTGTTTCATGAGCATTGGCCAGGGGTGGGAGTCAGCCAGTTCGGACTAGTTCGGGCAAACCAGAAGTTCCGGCGATCAGTTGGCCTCCACCCCCCCACCCCCCCGGCCTCTGCTTTATTCCGTCGTCCTATATTTCCTTTGTTTGAAGCCCAGCTGATCAGCACGGCAGAGTGAATTGCTGCGTCTCAGCTGTTTACTCACTAGGGCTGCAGGAAAAGGTAAGATTTAATGCTGATTTCAAATGCAATGTGCACACACATGAAGCGAACCGGTTGTTACACCAGTTGAATCCCACCACTGGCCTTGGCATGTAGCCATGGAGGCCATATGACCATGGAAATGTCTTTGGACAACGCTGACTCCCTCGGCTAAGAAACGGAGATGAGTACCCCTCCTTAGAGTTAGACATGACTGATCCGGGAAGCCTTTACCTTTCTTTAAGGATGCATGCTTTTCCAAATTATATCAAGGCAATTGCTGCTGACTATTCTAATGTGCAAAATGCTGTATTGTATATCAAATGCTGTGAAAATAAACAGAATTTACAATAAATGCTTGGGATTCCTTAGTTCATTGTGTTTACACTCTACTACTGTTCTCCAGGAAACTCACTCGAGCCAATAAGAGATCGTTTCATTTTGCCCCATAAAGCAGGCTATTTTTTTTTTGAGCAGTGAGAATTAGAGCTAAACCAAGATTTGGATCCAAGCTTCCAGATGAAATCTAGCAACATATAAAGAATTAAAAAATAGGGTTTGTTTCAGAGTTTCTTCTTTCTTTCTGACTAGTTGTACTGTTGAGGACGGAATAGAGAAAGGAAAACATATTGGGATATTATTGACAGATGTGTATTCCTAGAGAGCAGCCAGTCCTCTGAAAAGATCTGGTGAAGATTAAATTGGTTGTTTCCAGGTTATTCAGTCTTGGATGTTACTTACTAATTGCTTTCTGCTTGGATACATACTAAATATTAAGTGTCATGACAAGGAGAGTAATCACACCTAACCCCAATGATGTCTTCAGGTAATCACTATTTTGGTAAGCAAAGGTAAAGCATTGCTGGGGTTTCGGTTTCATGTGTGTGTGTGTGTGTGTGTGTTTGCAATTTTAGTGGTGATCGACTGAGCAGAATATATAAGGTTTCTAAATAGTAGATGGAGGGGAAGCTGTATTCCTGCTAATAATATTCAGATATACCCCAAGAGATGAAATTGCAATAAATTCATGGTAGACTGAGGAAACTCATTGATGTATAGCATAATTAAGTTGATTTTTTTTTAAATAAAAAGGCTTCTTATATCAATATGTATATAAAGTTTAAGTAGACAGCTGTTTCAGTAGAGAACGTCTGGTTCAGTGGTGGGATTCAAATTTTTTTACTACCAGTTCTGTGGACATGACTTGGTGGGCGTGGCAGGGGAAGGATACTGTAAAATCTCCATTCCCTTCTGATCAGCTGGGACTTGGGAGGCAGAGAATAGATGGGGGCGGGGCCAGTCAGAGGTGGTATTTACCGGTTCTCTGAACTACTTAAAATTTCCGCTACGGGTTCTCCAGAACTGGTCAGAACCTGCTGAATATCACCTCTGGTCTAGTTCTATCAAATAAGTCCCAAAAGGCACCACTAGCAAACTATGTTGCCAAGGAAACTTCATGGACATTATCAGGAAATGAAGTTAACTTGAAAGACTTTTCTTTCTTTACAAATACTGACCAGGAT
The DNA here is from genome assembly GCF_964273705.1 of Natrix helvetica. Taxonomy (NCBI): domain Eukaryota; kingdom Metazoa; phylum Chordata; class Lepidosauria; order Squamata; family Natricidae; genus Natrix; species Natrix helvetica. Next base: position 228,248,190 of record NC_138548.1, read on the forward strand.
CTTCTTATCCTCATTTGTAACTTCACTCTTTAAAACCTGTAAATCAGCCTTCCGCAAGCAGATGTGCTTCAGGCATATTGATCTAAATCTCACATCCTACCCAGAGGGGCAAATGACATTCTATTTTACTATATGTTGGTTCTTCAACACTGGAAAGAATAATATATGGAATCTTGAAAACCTGGTGTCATTTGTGATGAATAAATTGGTTACAGTTGTAGATTATATATGGATTACGATGAAATACTGTCATTTCGGAACAAATTGTTGAATCTGATCTGCTTTCCAAATTAGCTCTGTCCCAAGAAAATCACAATCTGAATTTTGACAAGGAAGGAATGAGCAGTGAATTAAAGCAAAATGGAAGCATAAACAGGGTGGGGGAAAACATCTCAAAAATGTCTATGTGTACCTTCAGTTATTTTTGTCCACCAGAAAACCTCTGGCGTTACATAGCTGTTAGCCCATGCAGACATGTATAAGTTTGCCAACCTCAACAGTTGTTCAATGCTTCTAGAATAGAGTCTTCAAGGCAATATTTCCTTCTTTATTCTCTGCAGCTAAGGGTCCATGTCAAGTTGCAGTCACTCAGAGTCGTTCTGGAGTGGCAGCTAAGCCTAGACAAATACAATCTGCATCTTCAAATTTTGGGGTGCCTCTCCCAATCTCGCTACCTCACCTCAACAAGTTGCCTCTTTGGCAAACGTTCCCACTAGAGTTTTTTCCCCACCTATGGTCTGGAAAACATGTCCTATTGGTACAGAGGCGAGAAGGAAGGGTCAGTCTGTTTTTGTTGGCCCAGCCTGTGGATGTGATTAGCTTTATCTGTGTTTAAGTTGTGTTGAACACAGCAGAGGGAGCATTACCTCACTGCTCATCAGGCGGCAGACCAGAAAGCCATTACTCTCATGTATTTTTAGCGCTCCAAACAGGAAAAGGCCTGCCGTGGCTATGGATGTTTGGGGATGCTTTCCTTTCTGCCCTTAGCTTTCTCTTTGCCGTATCATATTTATCCTCTGGTTGCAAGGCACCGTCAAGCCAATGATGACCCTTTGTCTGGAAAAGGAAATGATCGCTTGTTGTTCCTTATGTGGGAATAATTTTCTTCAGCTTCCTTTGGATCATAAATCATGGGTGACTGTTAAGGCGAGGAGGAGCGCCGGTGGCCTCCCCTCCACAGTTAGACAGCACAGTTCCTCTTGGAAACCAGCATAATCTCTGGCATCAATTCCCAGGGGAAAATATCTTATTTTTTCCCCACACCTGGATTTTTTAAAGTGCTTTGGGAGGGGGTGATTATATTTTGCTGTACATATTTTTTTCAGTGCATTAAATGAGTTCTCTACTGTGTTTTTCTGTACCTGGCCCACAGTTCAATTGCTTAGTTGAGAAGTCTGAGATTTCCAAATTTGGGGTGGGGGGGCTGATAGACCCACCTGGAATACCGAGGGTGCATTTTGGCCTGTCCCTCAAAATGGCACTTGTGAAGGGACTGCCCAGGCACCAAACATCTATTACCAAACATTTTATTGTACACCGCCCAGAATCCCTCTGGGAGGAGGATGGGAGGTTCAAAAATGCGATAGATAACACACAGACAGATAGATATAGAGATATTGTATAAGACGCACCTTTTTCCCCCTTAAAAGAGGGTGAAAATTTGAGTGCGTCTTGAATGTAGCCCCACCCACCCACCAGCCCCAACTCTTTGACCTCTGCCTCCCAGCAATTTACCTCTTTGCAGCAAACGGGGAGTTGTGGAGGCTTCAATAGGCTATAGCAATTTCTGCAGCCTGAAACAGCTGATGATTGGGAGAAATTGAAAGTGAAACTTCCTGTTTGCTCCACGAGGCAAATTGCTGGGCGGCAGAGACAGATTTTTTTTTCTTGTGCTAATCAGGTTGTTTGCTGCAAGGAGGTAAATCAACAACTATAAATGCCTATAGAATGTTCAAATTATTAGGCTTATTTTTAAAGGCTGCTTTATTATTCTAGACAACTTAACAAAATGAAGAAGCTTTTTAAAATAAATGCTTGATCTGAAGAGGCCCAGTGTTATTGTTTTAAAAAGTGATATTCTTTTAAATAGCAGAGAATAACTATACTTCCAGAAAGCACATCAATTTTAAAAACATCTGTACAAGTATAGTCTGAAATATAACACTACAGTGTATGTTGTCTATGCTGTTTGCTGTTTGTTGCAAGGAGGCAAATTGCTGGGAGGCAGATATTTTCCCCTTGTTTTCCTCCCCAAAAGCTAGGTGAGTCTTATACTTCAGAGTGTCTTACACTCCGAAACATACGGTAGATGATAGATAATCTATTTACCAGACAGCAAAGTGAGAAAAGCTTTTCTTTCACCAGCCTCTAGATTCCTGAGAGGCTCTCTACCATGTTAACAAACTTTGTCTCCAAACTTGGCAACTTTTAAGATTTGTGGACTTCAACTCCCAGAATTCCCTAATCACCATGGCTGGCTGAGGAATTCTAGGAGTTGAAATCCACAAGTCTTAAAAGTTGACAAGATTGGTCACCCCTGGTTTAGCTTTTCTGGACAGATGGGCACATTCTCTAAAGCCAGGTTGCGGTAGTTTTATAGCATATAGCACCTCCTTTTTTAATTAAATCACTCCCACTGTTCAATAGGAGCGAGCACCTGCTGAGTGTCAAGCCAAGGCTTGATAGGCCTCTGGTATCCACCACCTCACCTGGGAACAAGTCTGCCTCTAGACATTAGACTTTTGTGTATCTGCTAGCCTTCGTCTCCAAGATTGAAGGATGTTCTGGATCGGCATCAAGCAACGGTCTGGAGGCAGATCCTTTACACATGCAGACACCTCGTACTGAATACATAGCCAGTTCTCGGCAATACAACCAACTCTGATCAGAGGCTGTGTTGAGCTACGCATTACTGCAGGCCTAAAAGAACCTTATTCACGGGTTAGTCCTTCATGTGACTGTTATATAAATAGGCTATTACTTCTTCATACAATAACTGGGCTCTCCCATCTTACTAACTTGTGGTTTGCTTTAGTCATAGTTGATTGAAGAAGACATGGAGGCCTGGTTGACTCATCACACTAACCCATAAGCCTCAACCATACAGTATATAATCCCAAGCAAAGGTGCCCTTCCCATAAACGGAAGGTCTCAATTCTTTTGACAATCAATCAAAGGAGGAGATCCCAAAGCAGAGGGAACAGGGGTTAATGCAAAAGACATTCCTTAGCAACTACCATGGATTGTCACTTTTTTATTCTCCCAGATAGTTTCAGCATTTCAGTTGAAAAATCGCTTCAGGTAAGTGTTTTTCTTTGCAGTGATTTCACTGGCAGTAGAACAGGAAGTGGCGAAAATGTTGTTGCACGTTCCACACATTTCCAATGTGGTGCTTTGCGTAAAGCTACCAACTGATTAGAGAACATTTGGCAGATTAATCATCTGCTTGTTGACAGATTGATCAATTAATTCATTGGTTGGGTGTTAATCTGGCATAGCAGAACATCAATAAAGTTGCCATTCAGAAATAATCAAGGAGATCTAGGATACAATTCAATCCAAACGAGAGGCATTCACTTCCTGTTGGGTTTTTCTCCCCCTGATTTCCTTTTGCTTTCCTCTTTAAATTTAAATTTAACAAATATTAATTAATTTCCTCTTCGCTATACTGCAAGGTAACTGAACTGAAGCAGCCATTCCCCCAGCCACATCCGTAATGTTCAGATCTGCTGAAAGTTTAAATTAAATGTTATTGATTTATTAACTGAAAGATTTAATTTACTAATTGATGTTTAACTTTTTTTAAAAAAAACATGGATATTTATTAAAATATTCTTAAGATATTTTTTTTTTTACTGAAGGCAGCCGTCCTAAATCACGTTCTCAGGGAGTTGCTGTGAGGAAAAGTTGGAGACTCCTGTCAATATGTTTCCTTCTATTAATGTAAAAAGCAGCCGCTGTTGTTCATTTGGCAATTTATTCACAAGAAATCACTAGACCAGAGCAAAACATTGCCTTTTTGATAGTAATTTATTTATTAAAAGAGTTTAGCTTGTCATCCGCCTACCAGAAGGAACTTGGGAGGAGGGGAATGAAATAAAACCACAATACAATACAGCAACCATTTAAAGAAATAAATATTGAGGTCCCCATCAATCACCCCATATCAACTATATCCAGAGGTGGTATTCAGCAGGTTCTGACCAGTTCTGGGGAACCGGTAGCGGAAATTATGAGTAGTTCGGAGAACCGGTAAATACCACCTCTGACTGGCCCCGCCTCCATCTATCCTCTGCCTCCCGAATCCCAGCTGATCGGGAGAGGATGGGAATTTTGCAGTATCCTTCCCCTGCCATGCGCACCAAGCCACACACCACGCCCACCAAGCCACACCCAAAGAAACGGTAGTAAATTTAAATCCCACACTGGCTATATCAACATGCTGGCCTCAGTACCTGGGGGGGAGGGGGGGATCCAGGTCTTTATTGCTTTGATAGATGGACAAATGAATAGAATATGTTAATGGTGGGATGAATTATAGTAGGAATAATAAATGTTGAATTTTAGCCACACCTCTGAAGCATGTATATTTAGGATTGGTATGAACAATAGCAAAGGGTGGACGTGTGCATGCTTGTGCTTTTGAAATCCCTCCCTTATGTAGAACTAGTTGAAACACATCCCCTTGGCGATAAGAAAGTTGCAGCCTGTAATAAATCATAATTTGCAACAGGCAGCTTTTAATATTAAGCAGCGCATTGTATAAGCTTGTCTATAAGTTGCATACAGCTTTTGCTCATCACTGTTGATTTAATAGTGCGGGGTGTGTGTCGTAAATGTTTAGAATGTCATGTGAAATGAGGGAGTGTATGAATGTGTATGCAGATATTTCTAAAGCTGAGTACTGATTTAATCATTTCTGGGTTTTTTTTCCTCTGTGTTCATGGTGAAAAATAAATGCAGTGATCTGAGTGTTGAAATACGTGCGTTAGACTCATCCATCACCTGCCCCCAGTCTGAAAACCTCCACCCTCACATATTGAGACTGTAATTTCCTTAATTTAATTGAACAATTTCTGGGCACTCAAGTTCTAAAACCTCTGGAGGGCATCAAGCTACAAGAAATTGGTTTAAGGCAGGTGTCGCTAACCTCCAAGCTACAGACTGGTACCGGTTCATGGCCTGTTAGGAACCGAACCGCGCAAGCAGTAGGCAAGCGAGCAAAGCTTCATCTGTGCACGTCCGGGATCTAAGTTGCACATGAAACTATTCCCCTCTCCCTCCCTGTCTGTGGAAGACAATTTTTCTTCTGAAACAAGTCTCTGGCGCCAGAAAGGTTGGGGACCGCTGGTTTAAGACCTATGAAACATCACATTATGCCTTGGTTACCTCCAAAAATGGTATTTTCTTCTTCTAATGATTACTTGCAAAGTTGTTTGCTGGTCCATGCCAGTCAGGACCTACCTCCTCTAGCTGTTCCATCCATATGTGCATCAGGTCCTGGTGGTGTATTGGTACTGATGGTGGATAAGCCACTGAATGTTTCAGTGCCATGGCTCAGCCTTGAGTAGGACCATGCAATGAAAGCTCTGCGATCATACTTTTATGAAGCATATCCCCATCACCTGAAAGCCATGGCCAATCTTGGTTCCTAGTTGCCCATTGTATGCACAGATACCCATCTATTCTAATCCCTCCTTTACTCGGAGGAAGCAGGTTGCCTAAAACAGGGCCACTAGACCCTAATGCAGCAGGAGCAGAAATAAGATGGTGTTGCTGTTCTTACTGCCGTGGTATATTCCTTAGTACAGGCCGGTTAATCGTGCCTAGTCAGACTCAATCCAGAGACAAACTAGATATTGCTTCATTTTAATTCCTCAGAAAGCCAGGGGACTGTGTGAGAACTCATGTAGAGACACACCTCATAGGCACAACTGATCCAAGGCCACAGTCACCATTTCATTCCAATAGGAGACTAATATTTCAGCCAAACCACCAAGTTCCTCAGGAACTTCCCCAAATGACCGTAGAAGCCCAGTAAGGTCTATCAGGCAAGTGAGGTAAACCAACTGAATGGGTCCTATCTCTCTGAGGCAGGAAGCTAGTGTCATAGGTGTATGATACCACCATTAATCCAACCCCAGCATCAAGCACCCCAAGAGGGAAGCCAGGAATGTCGGTAAAATGGCAGCAGTCACATCTGTTCCCTAGAGCAGGGGTCCCTAAGCCACTACTTGGCTGTGGCCTGTTTGGAACCAGGCTGTGAAAGTGGTAGGTGAGCCTGTACGCTCACACCCAAAGTTCCCCTCACGCGAGTGGCAGCCGCTTGCGTTCATGTCTGAAGCTCCCTTCGTTGAGTGGCAGACGCTTGTGGTCGCGTGTGAAGCTCCCCCCCCCCATGTGAGCAGCAGACGCTTGTGTTTGCGCATGAAACTCCCCTTGCACAAGTGGCAGCTGCTTGCCCTCATGCATGCACTCTTGTCACTCAGAGGGAACTACAGGGAACTATTCCTTCTCCCTCCCACCCATCCCCGCCCTGCTGGGCCATGTAGCCAGAAAGGGTGGGGACCGCTGCCCAACTTCACAAACAGGATCTCCAATTCTGTGCAGAACAAATGACACTGAAAGCCACAAAAGATCTCCATCCATTCTCCACAACTGTGCTGTCTCCAGTCCAAGTGAATACATTTCCCAGAGGGAAACCTCTTTCAAAGTGCCCACCCAGATCTTGATGAGGCATTTCAGGTCAGCCCTCACATCCATAATAACTTGGATGAAGTAATGTGATGGAATATCCACCAGACCTGGGGAACATGAAAGAGGGAGCAAGGGATTATGGGAGGGGAACTAGATTGTCACAGAAAAATTCCTTATTTTAGAAGACAGACATGTGAGAAAGAGACGTAGAGTAACTCTACCTTAATGATGCTAGAGATAGGTCGATCTGGAAAATAGCTTTAACAGGCTTTCAAGATTCTGTTACCATAAATGGTTCTTTTCCCCCCAAAATCCGAATGGTTCACATTCCTGAGTTTTCTAGCCTTCTTGTAGGCCTATCTGACATTGAACAGCAACAGCGGAATACAAGATCTCTGAGGATCAGACTTCAGGGTTGATTTCAGAAGGCCAGAAGTCAGAACCTATACCAGATTCCAAATACAGGTAGTTGATTTATCACCACAATTGAGCCCAAAATTTCCATTGCTACGCAAGACCGTCATTAAGTGAGCTTTGCCCCATTTTACAACCTTTTTGCCACAGTTTTTAAGTGGATTGCTGCCGCTGTTAATAACACAGTTGTGAAGGGAATGTAGCTTCCTCTTTGACTTTGCTTGTCAGAAGGTCACTTAAGGTGATCACATGACTCTGGGACACTGCAACCGTCATAAATATGAGTCAGTTACCAAGCGTTTGAATTTTGATTACATGACCACGGGAATACTGCCATGTCAAAAATGGTCATAGGTCACCTTTCCAGTGCCGTTGTAACTTCAAACACTCACTAAATGAACTGTTGTAAGTCGGGGACTACCTGTATACTTTCCCTGAGATCAGCCTGCCGCTACCATCCCTCCATCCTTTCTTCTGCTCATCACCACAGAGATGTCACAGTACTGCCAGCCATTTCCTGGAACTGAACCCACCCTGCTATTTATGCCCCTAGCTCCATGGATTTCATCCAACATCCAGGTATCACCAACTACTTCCAGACCAGATGACTTTTCAGAACCTTAAGTTCACGTCTACTGTGTCTGCTTGTGCACACAGTAGATTTCAGGTCTAAACAAGCCAGCTGTCCCCACCACCACATGCCCTTCATGCCCAGACTGCTACCTCCAATCCTGTGACTGCTTTCACCATGACTAATCGGGGCATGAAAACCACCCACTCTAGCCCAATTACAGCCTGGTGTTATCTGAGAAGGATATGTTGCCCTTCACAGTCTCACACCCAGAAGGAAAATAAACAAACTTCTGATCAGTTGTCCCCACTCCAAGAGAACCATCCATCACAATCTTTCAAAACTGGAAAACAGGTCTCAGGCCTGTCACACCTTTGGCTGACACTGTCGTTGTGGAAGGCACAAAGAGCAGTGGCAGCAGACAGCTTTCTTGTGGATCCAGTGGCACAACCCAGTCACTACAGCACAGCAGCACACCAAAACCTTGCATACTCAGGGTCCCATAAGGAGTACCACTGAATTGGCCAGAGAAGCAATTGTGGCTGATCACAAAGAGACACTCACCATCACTGCTGCCACTCTACAATCTTAACATCAAGCAGGCAAATTGGTGGCATGTCTGAGTAAACTCATATTAGCCTCCGGAAGCACCTGTCATTATGAGCTTAGCAAAATTTTCAAATCCAACAATCCCCAAAGCATTAGAGGACTTCAGCCCCTTTCACACTCATTCCCTCTGTCCACCAACCCTCCATAACTCCCAACAGGGCCACACGTTTTCTCACATACTTCTAAGATGTATCACCGGAAACACTGGAAGTTCTAAGAACATTCCACTGACCATCAACCTTCCATTATTTTATTTAAAGGAAAGGAGGTAATGGAGCGGCACGGGGAGAGGGGGCGGAGAACACAGCGAGCCATTCATCCATGAATTATTTTAAGGAAGGAAAGCACACATTTGCTTCCTTGCTTGCTTATTGGATTGATTTGCCACTCATCTCAAGTCCCAATGGTGCTTTTTTCAAGAGGCAACTGGGCTTTCTGGTTTTTCTTCGAAGACATTTCGCTTCTCATCCCAGAAGTGTTTCAGCTCTGAGCTGAAGAAGCTTCTTGGATGAGAAGTGAAATGTTGCCTCTTGAAAAAAGCACCACTGGGACAAGCATGATTTGCAGGACTGACGGTCTCCACAGACACCCATCTGAAGGTGGTTCATGGCTTGAAGGACTTAACAACAGTACAACATTGGTTTGAATCGCCCATTCCCTGCTGTGTGTAGAATGACTCCTTCAAGGAGCTTGACCTTCAACAGATGCAGTGAAAATCCTTCTGCTATTCTATTAGCAAGAGCAATCTTCCTTCTTTGATATTTCAATATTATTTACCCAGGAGTGGAAAATGTTCCCCATGACACATGACGTTTAATTAATTCAATGACTTGACAGGAAAAAAAATCAAATTTCACAGCCATAGCTACTTTTTCAATGAGGCTTTTTATGAAAAAGCAAGCAATCACAGAAGAGAAAGTATCTCCGTTTTGGAAAAGGGTTGAAATCCCAGCTGCTCGATGGCGTTTTTGAAACTGGACTTCTCCACGTTGCCCTTTTTCAAATCAAAATGGAGCCCTGACTGCCCCAGAAAGCAAATTGGCCAAACTGATTTTAATGTCTGAGAAGCTTGGAGCGGCTGTTTTGAGGAGGGGGTGAAGGTAGTGAAAATACAATAATACTTAGGACCATTAGTTTAGCAACCATTCAAAGATAGGGTGGCACTGAAAAAAGTGTCTCATACTTATGACCACTGCAGCATCCCCATAGTCACATGATCAAATTTTGGGCCCTTGGCTGTCAGTATGTATTTACAACAGATGCAGTATCCTGGTGGGAGGGGACACCTGATTCCCATCTATGACTTTCCCAGTTGGCTCCTGACAAAGAAAGTCCATGGATGATGCTGGATTCACTTAACAACTGTATGATTCACTTAACAACGGTGGCAAAAGAGGTCATACAATCAGGCATGACTCATTTAAGCGCCTTGCTTAGTATTACTTGTGGCCGTAACTGAAGACTACTTGTATATCCACAGGCATGCACAGAATTGCAATGTCAAAATAGTCCATGGCCATATGACTGATAGTAATATACATAAAAAAAGAGGCAGAGCTTTTACCATATGGTTAAAACCACCATCATGATATATATATATATATGTGTATGTATGTATATATATATATATATATATATATATATATATATATATATATATATATATATATATATATATATATATATATATATATATATATATATATATATATATATATATATATATATATATATATATATGTCTTTGGTTGTTCGGGTTTTCTCCCGCGTAGAATTGGAAGTATCTTCACGACGTTTCGATGAAGTCTCATTCATCATCTTCAGGCTGGTGCTTCCGGCTTGGTGCTTCCAGGAGCAATGTGAGATCTCAGCCGGTTCCTCTTTTTAACTGCCAGTGGGGGTTTGTGCTGATTGGGTGGGAGCTTGGCTGCATTCTGATTGGGTGGAGGTGTATTCTGATTGGTAGGGGGCTTGGCTGTGTTCTAATAATAATAATAATAATAATAAATTTGGATTTATTAGCCGCTCCCTTTCCAAGTAGGACTCGGGGCGGCGTACAATGGAGCATATAACATGAAACATATATAACAACACCAAACGTACATACATACACAACACACATACATACACGGAGGAGGAAGCAAATTACATCAATAGACAGTTAAAAATCTGCTTTAAAATACCCCAATTGTAAAAACCCAATAAAATTAATATTTAAGAACAATTTAAAAACAGTTTGGAGGAATGGGAAAATTACGATTGCGATTGAGCCAGGCCGGATAATTGAAAGAGGTGGGTCTTCAGCTGTACACGGAAGGAGCGGAGATCGGGAATCATCCTGATGTCACGGGGGAGGTCATTCCATAGGGCTGGGCCCATCACAGAGAAGGCTCTGCTCCTGGGTGTCGCCCCCCGGCACTGTTTGGCGGACGGCACCCGGCATCTGATTGGATGGGAGTTTGGCTGTGCTCTGATTGGATGGGGGCGTGTTCTGTTTGGGTGGGGGCCTGGTTGTGCTTGTGTTAGTCTGAGTTGCAGAGGGATTTGAGCTGGTGAGCTGCTTTACTGTTGTTTGGCTTCGCGTTTGTGGTCGTGCCACATCTCCGTGGTGGGCATCAGTTTGCTTAATGTATGGATCTGAGGGGTTTAAAGTGGCTAATAATGCAGCTGTGGTCTGGCTTCTGGTTTGTGGTCCGGCTTCTGGTTTGTGGTCTTTATCGGTGTGGGTTTGGGCTTGCTTTTTGCGTGGATGTGTGATAGTGACATCCTGTGTGGTTTTCGCGAGTGTGGGTCTGGTATCATTCTTTGTGTTAGGGACTCGTTTGTCAGTGAGGACGGGTTTCCAAATGGCTGGTAGGCGGGAGGTATCATCTCGTTTATTCATGCTGTGTGGTCGTTTTTCTATCTCAATAGCTTCTCTGATTATTCTGTTGTTAAAGTGTTCAATTTTGGCAATAGTTCTGGTCTTTTTAAAGTCTATATCATGTCCTGTGGCTTTGAGGTGTTGGACCAGGGAAGAAGTTGGTTCCTCCTTTCTGACTGAGTTTTTGTGTTCTTCAATGCGTGCCTTTATTCTTCTGTTGGTTTGTCCGATGTATGTGGTGGTGCAGGTGGTGCATGGGATTTCATATACTCCTTGATTTTCTAACTCTATTTTGTCTTTGGGGTTTCTTAGGATGGTGGATATTTTTCGGTTTGTGTAGAATGCTGTCTTGATGTTGTGTTTGTGGAGGATCTTGCTGATTCTGTCTGTGGTGCCTTTTATGTATGGGAGGAGGGCTTTGCCGTTTTCTTGTTCACTGTCTTGGATTTTAGTGGGGTTTTCTTTTTGGATTAGGTTAGTGATATTGTTTCTTTGGAAGCCGTTGGCTGTTAGTACGTTGGTGAGAGTGTGTAGTTCGGTTTTGAGGTGTTGTTCGTCTGCTAAGCGTTTTGTTCTGGAGATGAGTGTCTTGGCTACAGAGTTGATCTGTGCTGGGTGGTGGTGTGAGAGTGCGTGCAAATAGCGGTTTGTGTGTGTTTTCTTCTGGTAGATGGTGTGTCCTAGGGATCCATTGGATTTCTTATAGACTAAGACATCCAGGAAGGGGAGTTGGTTATTGGCTTCTGTTTCCATGGTGAACTGTATTTTGGGGTGTAGGCTGTTGAGGTGTGTGAGGAAGTTGTCCAGTTTATCTTTCCCGTGTGGCCAGATTATGAAGGTGTCGTCTACATATCTGAGCCAGAGTTTGGGTTTGTGATCGGATTTTTCTAGAGCTTGGGTTTCAAAGTGTTCCATGAAGAGGTTAGCAATGACAGGTGAGAGGGGTGATCCCATGGGTGCTCCTTCTATTTGTTTGTATTTTTGTCCGTTATAGATGAAGTATGTGTTGGATAGGCAGTGGTTGGTCAGATCTAGGATATGTTTGGGGGGGTTGTATTTGTTTTGGATAGCTGTCAGGGCTTCTTTGATTGGTACTTGGATGAAGAGGGATACAACATCGAAGCTCACGAGTAGGTCGCTGGGCTGTAAGTTTTGTTTCTTTATGATCTCTATGAACTGGAATGAGTTTTTTACGTGTGAGGTGATGGATTCTGCATAGGGCTGTAGTTGTTTGGCGAGAAATTTGGCTAGGTTTTGTAGAGGTGAGCCTATGGAGCTGACTATGGGTCTGAGTGGGGTTCCTTCTTTGTGTATCTTGGGGAGACCATAGAGCTTAGGGCATCTGGATGATTTTTCTCTGGGAATGATTCTTTGCTGAATCTCTTCGCTGATGGGGGAGGCTTTTATTTTGGATCTGGTGGTTTTTTCTAAGTAGGTGGTGGGATCCGTGCTTAGGGGTTTGTAAGTGGAGTCTTGGAGTAGGTTGGTTAATTTGGTTTGGTAGTCAGATGTGTTCATGACCACCGTGGAGTTCCCCTTGTCTGCTGGAAGGATTATTATGCTTATAATAATATATATTATATATATATTTTTACTCAATCTTTCCAGAGATGCCTCTGGATGCCTCACTTCCACTCATGAGACTAAGGTGACACGATAGCAGTGTTCCAATATCTCAGTCAGGGGTTGCCTCAAAGAAGAGGGAGTCATCCTACTCTCCAAAGCACCTGAAGGCAAAACAAGAAGCATGAATGGAAATTAGTCAAGGAGAGAAGCAACCTACAATTAAGAGAAATTTCTTGACAATTAGAAAAATTAATCAGTGGAACAACTTGTTCTCTAGAAGTTATGAATGCTCTAACACTGGAAGCTTTTAAGAAGAGATTGGACAACCATTTGTTGGAAATGGCATAAGGTTTCCTGCCTGAGAAGGGGGTTGGACTAGAAGACCTCCAAGGTCCCTTCCAGCTCTGTTATTCTGTTATTCCCTTTAAATTGAATGGAGAGAAGGTTTTGTTTTTTTTAATGGCTAATTAACTAGTACTTCTCCTCTAGTTGCTGTGATGTTTTAACAATGCCTAGAAATGAAACATGGGCAGTTGAAGGTTTTCTTGTCACTTGTGGACATTATGGATGGCAATTTCTCATATCATTACTTAACTGTAATTTGACTTCCATTTGTAAAGAACATTTCGCCCAGTTAGTACTAAGATGTGCGTGTAAGGTTAGAGTGAAATTCCTATGTAAAAGTTCATTGTATAAAGGGCATGTGGCACTATAGGTAGACTTATGGGAGAGAAAGAATGTCTGCAAAACTTTCTCGGGATCACAATTAATATCCAGTTTTACCAACCCAGCCCCTGGCATGCGAGGATGGCAGCATGATGGCATGGTTCTGCCCAGCTTCTCCCTTGTGCAATTTGCCACAGTTAGACATCTCTTCATCTTTTGCACCTTTTCTAGGATGTGTATTAACCCGTGTCAAGGACCTGGAAGCACCATCACTCTAAAACTGGAGAAATTATCATTAAATAACTTTTTCTTTTAGGAGTGGACAACCTGTTTCTGCTGAACAGTTCCCAGGAGTTCTACTAACCATGAACTATGATAAGAGATGCTGGGAACTTAAGTTTAGTATCTCGTTACCGTTCTTGGATGTTCAAGTGGGGAGTTGTATAATGCAAAGAACATAATCATATTCAGCATTCTAACCTTAGACTCTGAGAAATTATCCAAGTTTGGGGCAGAACCTGTAAGAAGATCTTTTTAACGGAACTCTTTGGTTGGCAAAGCAGAAGCTCGGCTTCTAAATTGTAGCCAGAATCTGTACGCCATTCCCAAAAGGGAATCATGAATATGAAAAATACATATGCCGTGGTAGAGTGAAAGTTTTAGAAGCGGAAATTATACCATTTGACTAGGAAAGAGTTGATCCCCAAATGCTAAGCAGAGCTTAGGGTTAAAGGTAAAAGGTAAAGGTTCCCCTTGCACATATATGCTAGTTGTTCCCGACTCTAGGGGGGGCAGTGCTCATCTCCGTTTCAAAGCCAAAGAGTCAGCGCTGTCCAAAGACGTCTCCGTGGTCAAGTGGCTGGCATGACTAAACACCGAAGGCGCACAGAACACTGTTACCTTCCCACCAAAGTGGTCCCTATTTTTCTACTTGCATTTTTACATGCTTCCAAACTGCTAGGTTGGCAGAAGTTGGGACAAGTAATGGGAGCTCACTCTGTTACACGGCGCTAGGGATTTGAACCCCCAAACTGCTGACCTTTCTGATTGACAAGCTCAGCTTCTTAGCCGCTGAGCCACCGCGTCCCTAAAGCTTAGAGTTGGCAGCCTGCAAATCACTTACTTTAAAACAGCACAACTGACAAATGCTAATATGACGCCATTGGAACAAGTGAATTGAGCATTTTAGGCTACAACCGACTTCAGTTTTATCATCCTAATCCTTTTGTAATCCTAATCCATCTGACCCCCGTTCCCTCTGGACTAAAGAGGGGATGACAAAACAAGGATTCAGTTCAGCAGGATTGGGAACTTCTTTTCAAGAAGCCACCCACCATATTCAGATTCTGTCATACGATAGGCACACTTTTAAAGCACTTTTATGGTAGGGTCTTGTCTAGAAATGCAAATAATGACAGAAGAGTTGCTATGAGAGCACAGAGGTCTCCAGCTCTGAATTATGGTGATTCCCTGGCCTGTCTCCAGCCATGTCTTTGCCTTCCCAGATCTGTTATACTTCAGGAATGTGTGACACACAGTTACAATGGGGGGATATTGTTTCCTGCTTGCTAATAATCTCTAAATATACACAGAGGTGCTGACAATCGATCTCCATGATATACGCTCATTTGTCACTGAACTAAAGTCCTCATCTTGCAAATATGACATTCTGAAGGCCACCAAGGATGCCCGGTTACTGAAAACAGACACTAATGTTTGGGTCTGAACTCATGCCCCAAAAGGCCAGCTTCTTTTCCTATAGCTCTTGCTCTGAGAATCTCTTGCCATGGCCCCTGATGTGGCATTTCGCACCAGCTCAGTTTGCCTTCTTTTCCATGGGCGATTGCAAGAAGGCAATCTTTAAAGGGTGATGGGAATTTAAGAATTAAAAAGATAAGCCTCTCCCAAAATGGCTGCCCCAGAGAGGGAGCCACTAAGCCCAAAATGGTTGCCATACTGGATCAAGCTCCTCGAAAGCGAATAATAGAATAATAGAACCGAATAACAGAGTTGGAAGGAACCTTGAAGATCTTCTAGTCCAACCCACTGCTCAGGCAGGAGACCTTGTACCATTTCAGACAAATGGTTGTCCAATCTCTTCTTAAAAACTTTTTTTTTAAAAAAGAAATGGATTGAAAAGCAAACTGGTATCATTCTTCCTAGCATTCTGTTGATCTCTGCTTACCTTTTTTCTAAGCAGGTAAGCACCCAAAACCAAGCAAATAAACCCTTTTAGCCCATCCTTTAAATTTTTGTAAGAATGCCTTTGGAGCCCGATGCATTCTGGTCAATAAAAACGATTCCATAGACTTGGGTTTTGCTTTGTGGCATTTAAACTGAATATTGTTTTAATTAAAAGTCCTTTTAAAACATGAAATGAAGTGGGACGATGAGAATATCTTGCCAACACATGTTTGCTTACAGACACCCTGTGGCCTATTTATCATCTTTTTTTAAAAAAATACAAAAGCCTGATGTTATTTATCTGAAATTTGATAGGCTCCACCCTATGAATTTTCTTACAAAACCATCCCATTCTGCAGAAATGGACATACAGTTGGTATCTATTGATTGAAACCTGGGGTGAAAGTTACCTAAGCCTTTAGAAAAACAAGGAAACGTGTGGCATTAATCCTGTAGAAGCCCCCGGACTGAGTTGACATGCTGTTCAAGCCAGCAAAGTATGTTCTGGATTGCAGGGAAGCCACAGAAACTCCTGTTCAGGGCACATCTCAACTGTCAAAGCCATCTGATCTTTGTGTGTTCCTATATTACATTGGTCTGCTCTCCTTACATTCCTGTGCTGACTGAAGATTTGTTATCCATCAGATTTCACTTTCCCCTAAATATTGTGATGCAATTCTTGGCAACTGAAAGGCATCAAGTTGCTCTACACAAATATATATTGGAAGGGACTTTTTTACAAGAATAAATAACAGAGAAACAGAGTTGGAAGGGACCCTGGAGATCTTCTAGTCCAACCTCTGCTCTGGTAGGAAACCTATACCATTTCAGGCAAATGGTTGTCCAATCTCTTCTTAAAAGCCTCCAGAGTTGGAAGATCCACAAGTTCTGGAGGCAAATTGTTCCACTGATTAATGGCTCTGTCTTGAAATTTCTCCTTAGTTCTAAGTTGCTTCTCTTCTTGATTAGTTTCCACCCATTGCTTTTTTTCCCTGCCTTCAGGTGTTTTGGAAAATAGGTTGACACCCCCTCCCTCCCACTTCACCAGGGTTATTTTGGAGAGAATTCTCATAAGCCAGTCAGGAGTAGGAGCCTCTGAAAGACATATAGTTCTCAAGTGAACAGATTTATATTCATTCCTAAGCTCAATTTCCTCATGAGTTTTCCACTTCTCTGATTCTTGGTGGAGAATTTCCCTCCATTTTCTCAGGGCTTTCAAGCAAAACAAAAGCATTTTGATAACAAGCACCGAAGCATCTCTGACTTGAATTTTGACATTTGGGAAAGCTTAGCTATCTCACACAATAATGTACTCAGCCAGGCGATAACATTTCAGCATGAAGGCAATTGCCAATGCTGGGTCCGGCCCACTGTGTGCTGTGTATTTCTTTCAAATGTGTCATTTTTTATCTGGAGAGCGAGGAAAAAGAATGTGGGGGGAAAAATCTGACTTTTGTAAAGAAAAGCAAACACAATCTTGGAGTAGATCAAACTAGCAAGGAAAGGCTAGTAAAAAAGGATGATGATAATCATAATGACGAGGACGGCAATACTAATATCATGAAACACACACCCCCAAAACCAGCTTATCCAGCTTCAGTGGAACACTGTGACTTGAATCATTTTTTTTCTTCACCATCAGCTAACATCTCAAGGGCCCTTTTCTCTACAGCATTTACCTTTGTCCAAAAGTAAATGATACCTTACTCAGTAGTAGTAACTGTGAAAGGGATCTTGGAGTCCTACTGGACAACCATTTAAATATGAGCCAGCAGTGTGCAGCAGCTGCCAAAAAAGCCAACACAGTTCTAGGCTGCATCAACAGAGGGATAGAATCAAGATCACGTGAAGTGTTAATACCACTTTATAATGCCTTGGTAAGGCCACACTTGGAATACTGCATTCAGTTCTGGTCGCCACGATGTAAAAAAGATGTGGAGACTCTAGAAAGAGTGCAGAGAAGAGCAACAAAGATGATTAGGGGACTGGAGACTAAAACATATGAAGAACGGTTGCAGGAACTGGGTATGTTTAGCTTAAGAGAAAGAAGGACTAGGGGAGACATGATAGCATTATTCCCAAATCTCAGAGGTTGCCACAAAGAAGAGGGTGTCAAACTATTCTCCAAAGCACCTGAGGGTAGAACAAGAAGCAATGGGTGGAAACTAATCAAGGAGAGAAGCAACTTAGAACTGAGGAGAAATTTCCTGACAGTTAGAACAATTAATCAGTGGAACAGCTTGCCTCCAGAAGTTGTGAATGCCCCAACACTGGAAGTCTTTAAGAAGATGTTGGATAGCTATTTGTCTGAAACGGTATAGGGTTTCCTGCCTAGGCAGGGGGTTGGACTAGAAGACCTCCAAGGTCCCTTCCAACTCTACTATTGTATTGTATTGTATTGTATTGTAAAAGCTAATTAATACAATACAATAGCAGAGTTGGAAGGGACCTTGGAGGTCTTCTAGTCCAACCCCCTGCCTAGGCAGGAAACCCTATACCGTTTCAGACAAATGGCTATCCAACATCTTCTTAAAGACTTCCAGTGTTGGGGCATTCACAACTTCTGGAGGCAAGCTGTTCCACTGATTAATTGTTCCAACTGTGAGGAAATTTCTCCTCAGTTCTAAGTTGTTTCTCTCCTTGATTAGTTTCCACCCATTGCTTCTTGTTCTACCCTCAGGTGCCTTGGAGAATAGTTTGACTCCCTCTTCTTTGTGGCAAACCCTGAGATATTGGAACACTGCTATCACGTCTCCCCTAGTCCTTGTACTAATTTTTTTTCTTCTACTATTTTTTAATGGGCTAATAATGCAGCTACAGCAAAAGGAAATGCCATTGGCATCATTCGCAGTCTTAGCCAGCTCCTGAGATGCACACATTGTATTAAAGTTTTCGTTGAGACAAAGGACCACGTAAGTATTGCTGCCTCTGATTTCAGCAAAATAACAGGGAGGGTGCGAGAATTATTCATAGGGAGCCATGAGAATTGTTATAACTAGATATTTATAGCAAAGGTAGCAACATGAGCAAGCCCATGCAGCACCTTCTAGCTACAGGTGGTCCAAATAAAGAGAATAGCTTGGGAGTTGGGAGTTTCCCATTCTGGACATGGTGTAAGAGTACAGATTGACCCCATAGACATGGTGGTGGGATAGAGCTCACCTTTTAAATTTTGGGACACAGAGGATACATAAATATGCCAGGGACACCCAGTGCTATCTACTGATGGGGAAGGTGGGGCTGAAATGTCTAGCCTTCTTTATTTAGTGCAGTTGACTAAAATCGCTATCTTAGTTTTACCAGAAAAAAAAAATCCAGCCCGAAAGAAGGTAAAGGGTGGACTGGCCTTAGCAGAGGACACTGCCTTAAAACCTGTCAAGCAAGTCAAGTTATGGGTAGGTCTTGACTTACAACCACAATTGAGCTCCAAATTTCCATTGCCAAGCAAGGCAGTTATGTGAGTTTTGCTTCATTTTATGCCCTTTCTTGCCACTGTTGTTAAGTGAATCAATACGGTTGTTAAATTAGTAACTTGGTTGTTAACTGCATCTGGCTTCCCCATTGACTTTGCTTGTCAGGAGGATGCAAAAGGTGATGACATGACCCCAGGACACTGCAACTGTCATAAATACATGCCAGTTGCCAAGCCTCCAAATTTTGATCACATGACCACGGGATGCTGCAACAGTGGTATGAAAATAAGTCACTTTTTTTCAGTTCCATTGAAACTTCAAATCCTCAAATGGCTGTAAGAACTACCTGCAATGCACATTATCTGCCTCTCACTTTTTCAATCAATACCAGCTGAAGCCTCAGTCTGCAACTGCTCTCATCCCTCTCTGTGGCCTTTCCAAATAGGTCCTTGCAGATGTGTTGGATCACAGCACCCATCACTCAGCATACACTGAATGCCAAAGGAGTAAACCTGGAGTCCAGATGCATTGGATCAGGCTGGAAATTTACTGAGAGCTAGTGTTAATGACAACAGCCATTGGAAAATAATGCTGTGTCCAGCTTTGAATCCAAGAACATCCAGGCTTCCCCATATATTTTAAACCAGGTCAATTGCTAGAATTCCTTTCTTTGTTAGTGAATTAATTAGAACTGCTTCAATATTTTTGACACATTGTTAGCAGTTAAGCAATGTTAAATATTTACAATTTATTATTTTTTTGGTATTACCTAATGCTATGTGTTCTGAAATATTTATGTCCTGCTCTGTTTTGTTTTGCCTTGGCTGACTTGACTTTAATAAATCTACTTCTTCATTGCTTAATGCATCATAAGTTGAACTCAGAGATGCATGAATCAGTATTCCAGAACTGAACAAAACTTTTAACAAAAATAATTAACCTGGTGTACTTAATTACACTTAATTGTACTTAGTCCTGTTTAAGTTGCGATTTTACCAGCTGGCGCAGTGGGTATACTTGGTTGATCAATACATTTGATCTGCTGTTTTGTTTCTTGTTCTTTGTTTATTTGTACTACAAGCTACAAGTGCTTGTGGTGTATGGCATGATAACATATATTAAATAAACAAATGATTTTTTTAAAAAGTTGAACTTGCTGAAACTGCACATTTTTCCCTTCCTCAAAAAACAGACCCTGGAATTCTATCAATTTATTAAAAGTCCTTGGGAAATGGAGGCATTGCAAAGATCAACTTTATCTCTGAAACTGGGCAGACAAGCCAACATTTCTACTCAGTGTGCTGAGCCAGGACCCCTCCTTATGTATATTTTGGCTATCCAGCCAAGGCCCCACTGGCTTTATGAAGTCCTGCGGGAATCCTTCTCTTACACAGACATAGTGGCCTCTGAGAAGCCGGATCATGCCCATCCCACTTCATTTCCAAAGCCGTTTGAAATTTCCTGAGGAAATAAGAACACAGTTGTCAAACCTGTGGTGTCATGAGAAGGGAATTTGCAGTGTTGGAGGACTCTGTCTGTGTGTGTGTGTGCGTGTGTGCGTGTGTGTGTGTGCCTTGGCATGGGGAATATTATTCACTCCATCGAACGGTGTCAGATTCGGGCAGCTTTTCCTCTTGCCAGCCAGGAAGAAGAAGGGGGAGGAGAGAAGGGAGGAGAAAGCCCATTCTGAATCTGTCTGTGTGTGTGTGTGAGAGAGAGTGAGTGAGAGAGTGAGAGTGAGAGTGAGAGTGAGAGAGAGAGAGAGAGAGAGAGAGAGAGAGAGAGAGAGAGAGATTAAAAAGGAGAGTGACATGCATTTTTGCTCAATTCGGGGAGGGAGGGAGTCAAATGGGCCAACTCTTCAGCTTCCACCACTTTGCCCAGTCCTTGAGAGTTGTAATTTTTCTCCAAATGAGAAATGGTGATGTAAATGGCCAGTCTCCACTGCTGTAGGAAGCACAAAGCAGCTCTGTGTGGCCTGCATGCTGACTTCCAGATTTTGGACTTATCCTTGGCATTTGAACACAAGGCACCAAACCAACCATATGTGAGCTGCTTCTCAACTCACGGGCCTCTGCCAATCTGGGTGAGCTGCAGAGCCCCAATTTGTTGGTCTGTCTTAAGAAGAACGAGCCGGATATGGCCACCTTCAAGCTGCCAACTGCAGCTTATTTATCCAATCAGGCAATGATGAAGCCTTCCCCCTCCTCAAAAGGTGACTCAGGTTGGCACACATTTAAAACCACAAAATCCAGAAACAGCAATCATAAAATACAATAAAAGCCCAAATAAAATATTTCCCATCATCCCCAACCAAAGACCATCTACTTGAGGCTGGTGAGATGGACTCTAACAAGTCTAACTCTGTTATAGCAGGGGTGTCCAAACTTGGGAACTTTAAGACTTGTGGACTTCAACTCCCAGAATTCCCCAGCCAGCCATGCTGGCTGGGGAATTCTGGGAGTTGAAGTCCACAAGTCTTAAAGTTCTCAAGTTTGGACACCCCTGTGTTATAGGGTTTGGTAGTTCCCGTGATTTTAAACTACTGTGGGTCCAGTTGCTCTTCTGCGTCTTACGATCCACTCTGCACTTGTATGATAAAGAAGGACCCAGAGCATTGCTTCACCGCATCTATTTATATTCATTCATTTATTAAATATGGGCATTGCCCACCTCATCCAGAGGCGACTATTGGTAGTTTGCAAACATTACAAAACGGGCAAACATTATAACGATAAAACAACAAATAACAATCACAGTTATAATTTACCATTAAAAATGTGTGGGAACATACAATTCAGAGGTGGGCCGGGGATGGTCTGCTGGAGGTTTGCACGGTTTCGGGTTTTCCTCTAGCTAGGATTCTGCCCAGTTTGGCAAACCCCCAAATGCCACCCTTAGTTGGCCACGCCCATCCCACCCCTCCCAGAAGTCTCCACGCAGCTCGTTCATCATGCCAGGTAAGTGCAGGGCCCATGTGGAGGCTCAGGGAGGTGGGAGGGGAATGGGCCTACCAGAGGTTTTGGAAGTCCAGAAACGGGCCTCTTTCTGGCCTCCAGAAGGCCTCCGGGGTAAGCAATTGAGGTTTGAGGAAAGCCTTCGGAGTCTGGGGAGGATGAAAAAAGCTCCCCCCCCCGCCATGGTGCAGGAGGCCGGCTAGGCCACGCCCACCATGGCCACGCCCACCCAGCAATGGGGCAGTGAACCTGTTGTTGCAATTTTTGAAGCCCATCCCTATGGCGGGGTGTTTCTTTAATCCAATAGCCACCTCTGGAATGGTGCACACCCGTTGGGATCCCAGACCAGCTGTCAGAGCCAGATCTTCAGGCCCTACAGAAGGCCAGGCGGGTGAGTGAGGGTCTCCCCTTGGGGGAAGACAGTGTTCCGAAGGGCAGGAGCCACAGAAGGAAAGGGCTCTTCTCCTAGACGTTTACGCGAGACCCCTGGGCCCAGAGACTATTTCTCCTCACTATGCAAAACAAGCCACCCCAGAAACATTATTTGGAGGCAATATTGTCTTAAATATGCGATCAGGGCCAGCAAAACCTCAGACTGATATAGAGCTGACGTTACACCGTTGTGATTTACACCGGACTTCTTTGGAGACCTGTACTTTCTCATTTAGCTCCCCAGGAAGCACAGTGGAGGTGGTGGGAGGGGGGGGGGGGAGAAGAGATCACCACAAAAGCTCGTTTGACAAGGTTTAGAGGTGTAATTAAGCTGGGGCTCGTGACATCCCAGCTAATAAGTAGTTGCTAATACTTGCTAAATTCAGAGCAAGCCACCTTGAAAGCTGCAGCCCTCTGGCCTTTGCTCCTGTGTTCCAGGAGAACCAAGAGTGGAGCGTTGAAAAGGAAGACACATACTGTATAAGAGAAAAATGCATGTGCTTTGCTGTTTTCATTCCAACCAGGAAAATCATGGTAATTTTAGGGTGCACTGGCAAGGAGTGAGGGAAGTCTAGCGAGCACCTTGCAGATGATTAAATTCATTACTGGTGACAGGGCAATGTGGATGCTTAACTGCGGGGCTATCAGAAGGAGACTGTCCCAGTTGGGAGGAGGAGGGGTCAAGTGGGGAATTAGCCTGGAATCATTACATAGACATAAGAGGGCAAAGTGGTCTGAATCCCCTTGAATGCTATTGAAACTTATCTAGTTTTACCTAGGGGCAAACTGCCAGTCTGTTAAGATTTCTAGCTAGTTTAAACTCTTCACGTGTGGGTCTGCTTGTTCACACCTGACAGGGGCCAAGTCCTTACACAGTTCTCTCCCCCTTTCTCCTAGAATTACTTTGCTTAAGGATTACATATCAACATGAACCCTGCTCTAGACTAACCATAGTAAAAAGGAATGGCCCCTTAGTAGATGATCCATTTGGATCCATTGGCAAATAGCCCATAGGGTTTGATTTTTGTTTTTAATGCATTGCCAAATCTAAACCCCATTACAATACTCCCGATTTTTTCCTCTACAAAACTCCTTGTTGCTCCAGGAAGTTACTCATGGCAGCATCTCTATTGCTAGAGAGTGCAAGCCACCTTTTGCCAGATTGTCCCAAAATCAAGCAATGCACCACTGAGATGTAGTCATAATCCCGCTTTTAATTTACACCCGCAAAGGCAGTGAGTGGAGTCATGGTAATGTTAATCTAATGGAGAGCAGTGTATTAGTTGCCTAAAGTAGACAATTCTCATTTCAAGTTTCTGTCAGCATCTTAATCATGCTTATCCTCCCCCTCGCCATTATCAAACTGAAAGAAATAGGCACATTTCAACCGCTTTTCATTATACTGGACAGTTCTTTCTCTGTATGTGGTGAAGAGAGAGCTAAACTCTGGAGTGGCTTTGATGATATGATCATCGCACCTCAACCGGAGAAAACCATGGAGGACCAAGAGAAATCAATTCAATTTTCAATTTCAATTTATTTGTGCTTCTAGACCGCCCCCTCTCCCAGAAGGGACTCGGGGCGGTGTACAGTCCATAGAGAATATCACAAAAATACAATAAAAAATTAAATATGTACAGTTTGGAGGAGGTTAAAATGCAATTAAAAGAACTGTACAAAGCTAAATAAATATAATTTTTTTAAAATCCCTAAAACAGACACAACAGATTAAAAAACCCTAAGATAACCAGATAATAATACATTTGCCAGGAGGGACAGTTGTAATTATGCCAGGCCTGCTAATCGGAACAGGTGAGTCTTCAATTTTTGCCGGAAGGAGCGGAGGTCAGAAGTGGTTCTAATGTCGGGGGGGGGGAGGTCATTCCAGAGGGTTGGGCCCATCACAGAGAAGGCCCTACTCCTTGGTGTCGCCCGTTGTCATTGCCTAGTGGACGGCACCAGGAGAAGTCCCTCCCTGTGTGAGCGAATTGGCCGCAGGGATGTATGTGGGAGGATGCGATCCCGCAAGTAACTAGGTCCCGTGCCATGGAGCGCTTTAAAGATGGTAATCAGCACCTCTATCTAGGCTGTCTCTGTGCTGTGCCCGGGTCGGAAGCCGGACTGGCGTGAGTCTAGATACTCGGATTCGTCAAGGTGTTGTGGAAACTGCTGCGCCACCACATTCTCGACAACCTTCGCTAAAAACGGAAGGTTGGAGACTGGACGATAGTTAGCTAGCTCCATTGGGTCGAGTGCAGGCCTCTTAAGTAAGGGTCTCACCACCGCCTCCTTCAAGGCGGCTGGTAAGGATCCCTCACCCAATGAGGCATTCACCAGGCCCAGAAGCCAGCCTCGGGTCACCTCCCAAGATGCCAGTACCAACCAGGAGGGACACGGGTCCATTAAACGTGGTGGGTCGCAGCCGTCCACGCAACCTATCCAAATCCTCGGGGGCAACAGAATCAAACTCCTCCCAGGATGGTCTCACAAGACTCGCTGTTGGCGGCCCGTCCGGTCCACTGAGGGGGGCCCATCCGCTCCGGATCTGAGCGACTTTATCCTGCAGATATTCCCCAAACTCCTCTGCTCTGCCCTGCAAGGGTGCCCCTTGCGTCCTCTGTGACAAGAGGGAGCGGGTCACCCTAAACAGGGCGGCAGGGCGGTTATCCGCGGACGCAATAAGAGCAGCGCAATATCTACATTTGGCCGCCCTTAATGCCACAAGGTAGGTCCGTAAATAGGCTCTTACCTGTGTTCGATCAGATTCGGAGCGTGAGGACCTCCACCTGCTCTCTAGACGTCTCCTATGGCGCTTCATCACCCTCAGCTCCTCGGTATACCAAGGAGCCCAGGTGGGTCGCTGCCGCAGGAGAGGTCGCAAAGGCGCAACCCGGTCCAAGGCCCCAGCCGCCGCTCTATTCCAGGCGGCCGCTAGGTCCTCCGACCGAGCGCGGGTCAGGGCTACAGGTAATGGCCCAAGCTCCATCTGGAACCTCTCCGGCTCCATCAGGTGCTTGGGGCGGTACCAGCTTGGACCATCTGGTCCCGCCTCCTCGCGGTGGGGGGTAGCGCCAGGGAAATCAGATATTAGGCACCTCTAAGCACAGTATGTGTATATCTCCAGAATCAAATCTGCATTGTTTCAAATAGTTCAGTCTCCGTGTGTAAGACGCATTGCAATTCTGGAGCTAGTAGTGAGTAAGCTGTTTTCTCCTGCTGGAATGAATTCCTATAGATTTTTTTTTTTTTTTTGGCAAGATTTCAGAAGTAATTTGCCATTATCATCCTTGGGCTGGCACAGAATGACTGAATAGAATAGAATAACAGAATTGGAAGGGGCCTTGGAGGTCTTCTAGTCCACCCCCCTGCTTAGGCAGGAAACCTACACCATTTCAGGCACATGGTTGTCCAATCTCTTCTTAAAAACTTCCAGTATTGGAGCATTCACAACTCCTGGAGGTAAATTGTTCCACTGATTAATTGTTTTAACTGTCAGGAAATTTCTCCTCAGTTCTAAGTTGCTTCTTTCCTTGATTAGTTTCCATCCATTGCTTCTTGTCCTGCCCTCAGTCGCTTTGGAGAATACTTTGACTCCCTCTTCTTTGTGACAACCCCTGAGATATTGGAACACTGCTATCATGTCTCCCCTTGTCCTTCTTTTCATAAGACTAGACATACCCAGTACCTGCAACCGTTCTTCATATGTTTTAGTCTCCAGTCCCCTAAATCATCTTTGTTGCTCTTCTCTGCACTCTTTCTAGAGTCTCAACATCTTTTCTACATCGTGGCGACTAGAACTGAATGCAGAATTCCAAGTGTGGCCTTACCAAGGCATTATAAAGTGGTATTAACACTTCACGTGATCTTGATTCTATCCCTCTGTTGATGCAGCCTAGAACTGTGTTGGCTTTTTTGGCAGCTGCTGCACACTGCTGGCTCATTTTTAAATGGTTGTCCACAAGGACTCCAAGATCCCTCTCACAGTCACCACTATTGAGCTAGTGGAGCTAGAACCTTACTCTTTTCACCATTGAATTTCATTTTATTAGATAGTGCCCAGTGTCAAAGTCTGCCAAGATCCTTCTATGTCTTAAGCCTATCTTCTGGAGTGTTGGCTATTCCTGCCAGCTTGGTGTCATCTGCAACTAATCCTAGCTAGCTTTCTACCTAAGGTAGGGTTAGAACTCCTGGTTTTATCCTGATGCCTTAACCATTACACCAAAGTTGATCACTATTTTAACAGACTCCTCTTCCTCCATCCCCTTCTTCAACCAAATGCCAGGTCCTAAAAACAAACAGGACGCAGGATGCTTTTCAGCTTTCTCTCATTTAAAACCATTGGTATTTCCCCCTCACCTGGAAATCCAGAATGCAACACAAAGTACCAACATTAATATGGCATACAAAGTGTTTTATTTATTTAAGGTGTTGGTTGTTGTCTCAGGATGTGGACTAAAATAGGAAAAGCTGATGTGCAGGTAGAAGGTAAGTGTCAGTAGTACTTTTCTGAGGAATCTGCGTTGTCTTAGGTGATTTATGCATGAGGCAACAGAGTCCTTTAGCTGCCAAAAGAATCAGAATCATCATTGTTGAGGCAACGTTAGGTTGCGTCAACAGTGATACAATGTCGAGATCACAAGAAATGAACATTCCCCTTTGCTGAGCTGGTTAGATTGCATCTGGAACATTATGTCCAGGTTTGGTCATTACAGAATCACTTGACAGTGAGATAAAGGGTGTATAAATTTAATAAATAAATGCGTACATGCATGTATAGCAGAGGTGGTATTCAGCAGCTTCTGACCAGTTCTAGAGAAGCGGTAGTGAAAATTTTGAGTAGTTCGGAGAACCGGCAAATACCACTTCTGATTGGCCCCACTCCCATCTATTCTCTGCCTCCTGAATCCCAGTGGATCGGGAGGGAATGGGGATTTTGCAGTAACCTTCCCCTGCCATGCCCACCAAGCCATGCCACACCCACTAAGCCACACCCACAGAACTGGTAATAAAAAAAATTGAATCCCACCACTGATGCATACGTACAAGAAGGTTGCTGAGAAACTGGAAAGAGTGCAGAGAAGAATAACCAAGGTGACGGAGGCTTGGACAGCTAAATCATGTGAAGAACAGTGAAAAGAACTGCATACGTTTAACTTAAAAAAGAGAAAGCTAAGAGGAAATATGATAGCAGCTTTCCAATACTTGAACAATTGTCCCAGGGAAAAGGGCGTGAATTATTCTTCATAGTGACTGGGCTTAGGACAAAACCAATGAGAAGAGTTTATAGAGAAAGACCCAAACTCGAAATAAAGAGTAATTTCTTGACCCTGCCAGCTATTAAAACGGTGGAAAACAGTGGCTTCCTGGAGTCATGGATGCTCTATTTTTGGAGGTTTTTCCAATCAAAGTTTGGACAGTTATTTGTCTGGGATGGTTTGAGAATACCTTCACCTCCCTTCCAACTCTATGATTCTAAGATTCAACCTGTGGGTAGCTAAAAAACTGTCACCGCCTTTTTGCTTCTGGTTCTTGTAGTGACTGAACAGGCTTCCATGAAGCCAAGTTACTTTCGTGCTGCTTTTAAGAGGTTAAGCAGTGAGAGTGTAGAAGTGCCCATTGTCTCCTTTCATTTTGAGTTGTGTTTTCTCACTGCCTTTCCTCTCCTCTTTTTCCAGCTATAGAGATTGCAATGGAAGGAGGAGGAAGACATAATTGCACCGTGACTTTTGACTGGTAACACAAAAGAATCCTCTGTCCGGATGCCCCCTTGGATTCTTGCTAATGCTAACCAGTCACACCCTCTGAATGCAAATGCTCTAGTAGCTCTCTATCCTGGCATTCTCCAGATGCTGGCTGGGAATTCTAGAAGCTGACATTACAATGTAGTGCGAGGTTGCCAGATTCAGGAAGGCTTGTTGGCCATTTGCCTGATTCCAATTTTCAGCATGAGGAAAAATCCACAAAATCTGTTGGACTGAACAATGAAGGAGGAGGAATCCCATAGCAACAAGTAAAAGTGAAATGGGATTGTTAACTACCTCCTTCATCTCCCTTTCTCTGGCTCACTACAGGATGAGGCTCTGTACGTTAATGATGTCCTTTAAGCCACATTCTAAAAACCAATTAGTAATGAAAGCTTCCAGATGCCTGAGATGCAATTTGTTAGTGATGAGCTTCGTTAACGTGCACAATATAAATATGCTTTCGCAGCTATTGATGCACGCAAAGAAACATTGATGGTATTACATGGGCTCCTTCCTGCAAATTTAATATCGTATATTTACCCCTTAAAGAAGTATTTGCCAGTGGTACCTAGCCTGATCTCTGTGCCTTTTGCACAAATGAATCCAATCTTGACCAAGTGTTTAGCTGGAAAAAGTATAGCAACGTCAGTTTACTTTAGTTGGCTAGCTTAAAGTTTAGGCTTAAAGTTTAGACTGCAACCACCTACAGGATGATCTGACTCAGCCTAAGGTTGAATAGGCACACAAAAGATTGCTGTACTTCTTTTTCTGGTTTAAAATTGGAGGACCACGGGGCTCCTAATGCTCCAACGACTTATTTTTAGCAAACAAAGGACAAGACTTACTCACATCCTCAGAGGAGGACCACCTGCCTGTATTTCGGCATGCGTCACCATTCTTAGTATGGTTCCTGATCAGAAGGAAGCCAAAATTGACTTATACGGGAATGCCATTGGCAGCCTCGTCCAAGAGTGGGTAATCCTTCTGTGCATCTTGAATTGGGAGAAACGGGATGACCTCATCAAACTTTGAGCAGAGGTGCAAAGCAAATACTTCTTACCCAGCAGAGCCTGAAATTAGAGCCTTGATTCATATAGCAAAGCAGCTGGCACTTTCCTCCAGATGGACGTCTCCTTTGGGTTCAAAGTCGCCTTCAGCCAATGTGTTTGTTTATTACTAGCAGCCACCATCATGCCTCACGGTAAGATGGTGCCAACTCACAGACATCTGAATTACATCACTCAGCTGTGATGGTCCATCCAGCCCTAAGCCATAGATGACCTTCAGGACTGAACCCACCCACCTGTTGATCGTGTTGATCCAAGAGAATAAGTCTACCAAAGAGAGGTAAACCGATACCATGCAGTGGCTTAACTCCTGGAAATTCTTGGAAACTGATGCTCAACCTCCAAAACACATTTCCTCTGCAGAGCACCGGTGAAAATAAGCCACCATTCCTAATCAAAGGGTTCTCTGTGTTACAATTGCCCCTCAAGCTCCACAGCAATGCACTGTGTGGCAGGAGCCAAATAATCTTGATGACCTGCGTTTTCTTGGAAGAAAGGAAATCCAGCTATTAAGAGCTTTGAAGGAGGGAAGTAACCAAACATGTTATACAAATGCAAAGAAGAGAAGAATGCCCATCCCATTTATTGGAAGGTGTGGGGCCCCGATCCGATCCGAAAGAATTGTTTGCGAAGACTTTCCTCTTTTTTTGCCCATATTGGGGTGCAAGGAATATTTCAGCAGTTATTTTAGCAATAAAAGAAGAGAAAAGGGCGGTGTTTCTCTCCCAAGAGATTCCCCCCTGATTTCCCATCTAGAACAAAAACCAAGCAAAACAAAAATGCTCTGAACATCACAGAAAAAAAAATGAAGCCCGAATAGCAATGAAACAACCTTCCAAGCAGGGAAATAATAGTAATAAAAATTTTCCATCAGTGAAATGTACTGAGCTAAAAGTTCTTTCAAAGGAGCATTTGGCTTCCAAAGGGCAGTTGGGTGGGGCGAGAGGGAAAAGGAAGAAAAGAAATGTGAAAGGCAAGGTTTTACTGCCTCTTTTTCCTTAGCAATTGTTTATTTGTTGTGCCTCTTCCAAGGTAGAGTGTACACAGATACACACACACACAGAGACAAACATACACATACACATTTTTAAAAAAAATTGTTTCTGGCACTGCCCAGGGCAAAACTGTGGAATCTTTTGATAGCCCTTCCAAGAAATAGCTCCATGTGCTGAAAGTATTATGACTGGATTACGCTCCATCCCAAGCCTTTAAAAGAGCTGCTGTTTTTAACCAGCTTCATGCAATCATTAAGTAGAGATCGCTGTTGTTTTCATTTCAGAATGGGGAAGAAAAGGCTGTTGGAAGGAGGCGGGGGGGGGGGGGGAACCTAGCATAATAAATGACACTTTTACTAGATGTACATGTGTTATGTATATATATATATACCTAGGCATGCCAAGAATTGGTTTCATTTGAAAATAAAGCAGAATCCAGAGTTGAAATGGCCAAAGGACAATAAACAAAGTACTGTGCAGGTAGACACCATGCATTTAGCTACAGTTTGTAGAAAGTTAGGACCCATCCCTCTCCTAGAAGAATGAAATATTTCGGGAAATATTTAATCAGGCAGAATATTATATTTCCCTAGATGAGAAATTGAGAAACATGTTTTTTAAGAGGGAGAAATCAGCCCCCACCTTTCTTAATAGCCCTCAGCAGATCACAGCACTTAAGAGATAAAGAGATAGCTCTATTCATAAGCAAATAACCTCCCCCAAGATCCAACAAAGGTAGGATTAGCCCAGTGGTGGGATTCAGCCAGTTTGCACCTATTCGGGAGAACCGGTTGTTAACTTTCCAAGCAGTTCAGAGAACCGATTGTTGGAAGAAATCTCCTTTTGTTTTTTCCCACTTTACAGGGCTAATCCTGTAAAGAAGGCAGGCAGGAAATATTCTGGTGTTGTTTCTAGCCTAATCTTTATTGCCCTGCTTACAGAAACTGCCTCTCTGGTTAACCCTTATTACATTGTAACAGCTAAGGCGAAGCGCCCATTGACCTGAGTGATATTGAGTTGGCCATGCCCACATGGTCACATGACCACCGAGCCACACCTACCCAGCTGGTCATTAGGGCAAAGACCCAGTTGTTAAATTATTTGAATCTCACCACTGGATTAGCCCTCAGCCACAATAGGAATTTCCCAATGCCCCTTCATTGCACCAATCTGAGGAACTTCAACTAAATTTAGCTTAGACAAACTCCTAGGATTTGTACATGGCCTCATGGCTGTTTGATAGAATACATGTTCTTGCGCAGGAACAGGAAGTTCAAGTGCAAAGCCCAAGAGATGGTATAACCTCCGCCCACTCTCCTCCGCCCACTCTCCATGTGGTCAGCTGCCCAGAACCACCCATGTGCTTCTGTTTCATCAATTAATGGACCCTCTTTCCAATCAGCCTCCAACCTCCATTTTGTCTCCAGTGCCTTCCTCTAGGCTTGGAACTGGACAATATGGATATTTCTTCCCACACGTACAAAGCTACAGCAGCATTGAGAACTCTTACTTACAACCAGTACTTGCATTTACAATCACTGCATCCTCCCAGGATCACAATTTTGGTGCTCGGCCACCGGCATATATTTTCGATGTTTGCAGTATCCTGGACCCATGTGATCACCATTTTCAACCTTCGCAGCTGACTTCTAATAAGCAAAGTCATCGGGGGAAGCTGGACTCACTTAACGACCATGTGATTCATTTAACAACTGCAGTGATTCACTTAACAGCAGTGGGGGTAAGGGTAGCAAATCAAGCACCACTCACTTAACCACCGCCTTGCTTAGCAATGGAAATTCTGTTCCCAAGTCGTCGTAAATGAAGGACTACTTGTATCTCTATCGTAAGAGCTGCGGTGGTGCAGTGCTTAGAATGCTGTACTGCAGGCTACTTCAGCTGCCTGCAATTTGGCAGTTCGAATTTCACCAGGCCAGTAGTGGGTTTCGGCTCCCGTTGCAACCGATGGCCTGCATGCACAGATGGCCCGTTTCCTTCAAATACAGGTAAGGAATGAGGGCGGTCGGGCGAGCCCTCCAAAGCACCGTTCCAGTACGGTGGCTGCTGCTTCTGGCAGGCACCGGTAGGTGCGTACCGGGGCGTACCACCTGCAACCCACCATTGCACCAGGCTCACAGTTGACTCAGCCTTCTGTCCTTCCAAGGTGGGTAAAATGAGGACCCAAATTGTTGGGAGTAATATGCTGATTCTGTAAACTGCTTAGAGATGTCTGTAAATCACTCTGAAGCGGTATATAAATCTAAATGCTAATGCTATCTCACTTTGGTGACATTATATTACCTGGAGTATAGCCAGGTAATTCTCATACAGTCTTCCAATCCTCCGTAGCTCCTGAGAAACAGCTGGATGTTCCAACCATATAGCCAGCCTTAAATTAGAGAGCCAACATGGTGTAACATTTAAAGTGTCAAACTAAGGCCTTAGGAAATTCCCCATCATTGATCATCCACTCTTTCCCTCTCAGCTCAAGTTACCTCCTAAACTTGTTTGTTGGAGGAATCAGACTGGAGGACAGAATCCTCTGCGGGGGAAAGGGGAGTGCAATAAATGCAATAAACAAACAAACTGCAAGGAATATTATCCTGCTAAATTTTAGCTCAAGCATAATAACAGCTTCCTCATCCCAATCATGGAGTAGGTGTGGTAATTAAAAGAATCCAGACATCTCCTGTTTGGGCAAATATCTTTTTTTCCTGAAACCATCCGTCTTGGCGATCATTCCTGTCTTTCTCAAGGATTCTTCCTGTTCCTACTTGCAGCCAGTGCCCTGGGGTTGCTACCGTGGCACCCCTGAGGAATGGAGGGTAGACCTAAACTCAACAGAGACTGGCTGCAATTATTTGGCAGTCCCAGAAATGTTAAAAGATCTTCTCCCAAGGAACTTTAGCAGAGATTAAAAGGATACCATGGATCAAAAATGGCAGATTTCCACATGCTTTAGACCACACTTCCTGGGAGTGGAATTTCTTTCTCACAGCTACTTACACAAGTATGTCATTTTCTTGCTTTTTTCTCTCATGCTGACAATATACCGAAGGAGCAAGGATGCCAGCCACAGTAGTATTATGGGTGATGACTACTGTATATCTAGTTCTCCATCAGAAATCCTTTGTACGTCTTCCTGTTCCATATTTAGGCGCCGGAATGGGAAGGCTGGTGGAGGGCCACACCTGATCCTTCACAAAGATTTAATTTTTCCTAAAAGAAGAAGGCCAAGAGGGAAGCTGCAATGAGAAGAACGCCTAGAGCCTTCTCCAATCCGGAGCTCTCACAGAGTTGATGAAACTACTACAGGTCTAAAATTTCTAGCCAGCACTGCCTAAGCATTTTCAGAATTGCAGGCCAATCGATCAAGACAGAATCAGGATAGAGAAGACTGGAATGCAACTTTTTCTTTGTCTCTTGAGATCTCAGCTAACGGGAAGGTCCAGGTTCCATCCACTCGAAACATAAATGCACATAACCTTGAACATATCCTACAAAATATTGCAGAGGGTATGGGCAATGCCAACTCACTCCCCTTGTATTTGTTACACAAGAATAAAACGAGCCCGTACTTCTACAATTACCTTCATTATGAAATATTTGGAGAGATCCAGAGTATCATGACTTGCCAATCATCTACTGTCTCTCCCCCACCCCCACCCCTTTCTGTCTTTTCTTTCCAAAATCCATTCAGCAGTAGGATTACGGTACTTAATACCTTTTGACTGATTTTGCTTGGAGGTCTTATAGAGGCCAATGGGTAAATGCAATAAAAGAGAAACTCCCAAACAGAGCTCAAGACTTTCCTCTTGTATCAGGACAGCCATACCTGTTTCTTCACCAACAAGGCAAGTTACAGAGTGTGTGTCAGAGGTGGTATTCAGCAGGTTCTGACCAGTTCTGGAGAACCGGTAGCGGAAAATGTGAGTAGTTCGGAGAACCGGCAAATACCACCTCTGACTGGCCCCGCCCCCATCTATTCTCTGCCTCCCGAGTCCCAGCTGATTGGGAGGAAATGGGGATTTTTCAGTAACCTTCCATGCCCACCAACCCACCCCCACCAAGCCATGCTATGCCCACCAAGCCATGCCATGCCATGCCACGGCCACCAAACCACGTCCACAGAACCAGCAGTAAAAAAAAATGAATCCCTATATATACCACTTGTGTGTATACATATCCAATTGTTTAACATATTGTCTAGTTATTTGAGCAAAATATCTCACTTTTGTCTCTTCCTTCGTTTCCAGAAAAGTAGCAATAATCAAGCAGGCTGATCATCAAGCATGCTGAAGCCAAGACCAGGTTAGAAATCTGGATAGAAGTGAGAGTGAAAAGGATCTCAAAGTCTAAACTCAGTGAAGGAAATACCACCAAAGGAATTAACAGCTGGGTAATTCCAGTTATACACACAGCTGGAATAGCGGA
The DNA here is from genome assembly GCF_964273705.1 of Natrix helvetica. Lineage (NCBI taxonomy): Eukaryota > Metazoa > Chordata > Lepidosauria > Squamata > Natricidae > Natrix > Natrix helvetica. The sequence continues at coordinate 228,282,801 of NC_138548.1, forward strand.
CTGGTCTCAAGCAGAACTAAAAGCTCTGGATAGAAAGACTAGAAAAATAATGGTGATGAATCATGCCCTTCATCCATGCAATGACATTCACAGACTACTCATCGAAGAAAATAGGTGGGAGTGGAATGTTGCAAGTACATCAGACAGTTGAAGAAGAAAAAAGGACATTGGAAAAATACCTGGAGGACAGTGAAGAAGATGCGCTGAAGCCAGTGAATCATGTCACTGATATACAAGAGAAAACAAATGAAGAATAGAAAAGAGACATAGCAAGACAAACTTTTGCATTTCAGTATATTAAAAAATGGAAGACTAAGCAGACAACAAAAAGACATTGCAATGGCAAAGAGAAGAAAAATTGAAGAATGAGACAGAGCACCTAATTCTGGCTGCCCAAGACCAAGATAGCAACAGACAGCAAGTACCACCTCTGCAAAGAAGCTGAAGAAACAGTGGACCACCTAGTTAACAAGAAGAATTACAAGAAGATGACACAGACTGACTACAAACAACGGCATAACAAAGTAACAACAATGGTGCTCTGGAATCTCTGCAAGAAATACCATTTCCCTGCAAGCAAGAACTGGTGGGACCACAAAATAGACAAAATAATAGAAAATGTAGAAGCTAAACTGCTCTCGGATTTTAGAATTCAAACAAACAAGCACCTGCCATATAACATCCCAGACAAAACAATTGTTAGTAAATAAGGCCTAAAAATAAAAATAAAAATTGGATAACGGATGTTGCAGTGCAAGGAAACAGTGGAACAGAAAAGAAGAAACTGCAGAAAATCACAAACTACAAAGACCTGCAAATAAAAAATTGAACAACTGGTAGCAAAAAAGAAAGCAAAGATAGTACCAATAGTAATAAGCTCCGGGGGTACAATCCCAAAACACATGGAGTAACCTTTGAACACCATCAAAATCACCATCAGTCAAAAGACGGCTTAACTCGGAAGAGCTTCCTTCCTGTAACAATGCCTTTAACAACATCAACCAACAAGACCTGCCCCTCCTAGGTCTTTGGGAAGGACTTGATAAGTGGATAAAAATGGTTAAACCCAGTCTAAATATCAGGCTCACTCTGCAACCAACCATAACAATAATATCAATAATTCCACAGGGGCCCCAGGATACCTTGAATTGTCCCTCTGGACTGGAGATTGGACTTCAACCATGAAGGGGGGAAGAGAGGAAGACCATATATCAAATTCTCCCTTTCTCTTCTCCTTGCTAGCTCTCCCACCTACTGCTTTTGGAAGACGGACAGACTCAATGGCAAAGGCAAAGCTGGGATAGGAGGAGTTTCGTATCCAGAAAATCCAAAGCCCAGCTAGCCCTCCACCATGCTGAAATAGAAGGGAATCTTTAGCTACAAACTCTTATCCTTTAGTACCCTTAAAATGAAGGATTTCTTTTTTCCTTCCTTCCTCTTCTCACTGCTGAGACCCTGGATTCATTCTAGTCCTCCCAGCGGAGTGATTAGCTCTCTCAAGGTGGCCCTGCTACATAACAACATACTCAACACTCAACAGTGTTCAAGTGGGTCTTAAACGCGCACATTAAAAGTTGAAAACAATTTCTTTGTTCAGGGTGGAGAAACAAGAGTGCATCTCAAGAGGCTTCCATCTGTGTGCCGCCCCCTTTGTTCATCCCCAAATTGCTGTCAAATTGTAGATGGAGGCCACGCAAACCCCCTTCCACACATTTGTTGCCAAATCTATCTGAAATCATCAGCAGCTGACAACTTTACATTTTAATTTTTAGAACAAACAAAACTATACTTTTGTAGGCTGGTTGATGAGGTGTGGATAAAGCGTGCTGGGAAGAGTTTCTGTTGGACCTCTTCCTTAGACTTTGCTCAAGTGCCACCAAGTGTCTTTTGCTTCCTTTTTGCAACCAGCTTTTAGATCCATCCCTCAAGTTGGTAGTCCTCAAGGATTTAAGGCGCTGCTGGTTTTGCTGTCTCTTAAGGAGATGCCAGATCCTTGCAATTTAAGCGCTCAAGCGGAACTTTTAAAAGGTGTGTGGGGGGGAACCCCATGTTTCCAACAGGAGCAGTGTGTTTGGTTTTAAGCTTTTTCGAGCCTGTTTGTTTAGCTTGGCTCTGCAGACCGAACTGTTATTGCTGCGAGAGGAAAAAATAAAAATAGAGGAAATCAAGTAAGTACATTAGAACTGCAAGGATGACAGCCCAGTTCTGCTCCCAGCTCCCTTTGAAAACGCAGCCAAACGGTGGAGTAAACAGACTGTCCATCCATCAAGATTTAATTCCTAGGCCAGACCGGAATGCTACTGTCTCAGCCTATTCCGGGAACTGCACAGGTGCATCTGCATAACTTCCCTTTCAACGTTAAACATTTCCAATTTTTTTTAGGGAAATTGTTGCTGTTTTCTAGGGCCAGAAATGCCCATTTGAAAAGTATTTTCATTTGACTTCTCTTTGAAGACCTTTCTGGAAATGAAGAACCCAAAGACCTGGACAGCAGAGCAAGGGACCACTCAATCCCCTTGTCTTACCTTGTAGTTTGGTCAGCTTTGTGTGACTCCACATCCTCTTTTGTCCTTTTTTTTTTAAAATGACAAGGTGATCCTTCTTACCAAACAAGAGCCGTGGTGGGGCAGTGGTTAGAAGGCAGTATTGCAGGCTAATTCTACTAACTGCCGATTGCCAGCAGTTCGATCCTGACCGGCCCAAGACTGATTCAGCCTTCCATCCTTCTGAGGTTGGTAAAATGAGGACGCAGATTGTTGGAGGACAATAGGTTAACTCTGAAAACTGTTTCGAGAGGGCTGTAAAGCACTGTGAAGCGGTATATAAGTCTAAGCGCTGTTGCTATCTTCAGCATGCAAGTCCAATTTATTTTTTATTCATAGAGGTAGTCCTCAATTTACAACAATTCCTTTAATGACCAATCAGAGTTACAATGGCACTGGGAAAAAAAGGACTTACCACCAGTCCTCGCACTTACAACCATCACAGAGTCCCTGTGGTCGTTGATCACCCTTTGCATGTATTTACTCTTGCAGTGTCCTTGGAGTCATACCATAGCCGTTGGGGACCCACCCAGTGGGTTTCCAACAAGCAACCCCAATGCGGGAAGCCAGATTCTCTCAACAACTGTGCGAGTCACTTAGCAGCCACAGCAAATAGGTTTTAAAATTGGGTGTGTGACTCGCTTAATGACGGCATCACTTAGCAACAGAGGTTCAGTTTCAAACTATGGTCGTAAGCTGACGACTACCTATACAGCTCTTTTCACCTTTGGAATGGATGCATCTGCTCACTTTGGATTCTCTTTGGGATTCCCCCCCCCCCAATGTTTCAATTTTTAAATGTGGTTTTTATCCCACACAGTTGAGATGCTTTCATGAAAATGTACAGTAAAATAGGTCGGTATTTCTGTGCACCTTCCTCTAAGCATACGTATTTTTGTTTGCAGTTTTATTTAATGCACCTGGTTTTTGCAAATGCAGTGGATTTCTGCAGATATCCCTCATAGTATGGTATAGCCTTTATTGTCATTGTACGTCAAGTATACAATGAAATCGGTTAAGCTGTTTAACAATATTCTCATAAATACGCAGGGGCAGCCTTTCTTTACACTGCTGTTTTCTTGTTGGCAAGGTGTTTGCACAATTTGGAAATAAGTGGCTGTCTTGACTTTCAAGTGGGAATTAAAGAAATTTCTTCATATTCCATCCCTAATATTACTCATCTGTGAAACAACTTTCCAGTATTTCCAGTCATACATACCAAGAATGGTTGCAGGAACTGGGTATATTTAGCTTAAGAGAAAGAAGGACTAGGGGAGACATGATAGCAGTGTTCCAATATCTCAGGGGTTGCCACAAAGAAGAGGGAGTCAAGCTATTCTCCAAGGCACCTGAGGACAGAACAAGAAGCAATGGGTGGAAACTAATCAAGGAGAGAAGCAACCTAGAACTAAGGACATTTCCTGACAGTTAGAATGGTTAATCAGTGGAACAGCTTGCCTGCAGAAGTTGTGGATGCTCCATTACTGGAGGTTTTTATGAAGAGACTGCACAGCCATTTATCTGGAGTGGTATAGGGTCTTCTGCTTAAGCAGGGGGGTTGGACTAGAAGACCTCCAAGGTCCCATCCAACTCTGTTATTCTTGTATCTCTTTTCCAAGGGGAACATTCTCAAATAGCAGAGGCTCTCAAAATTTCTGGCACAGTGATTCTTAAAATGACAAATGATTTTATGCAACTTCTCAGTAATAAAACAAATGTGTTTATGCAGATTTGGATTGGGCAATGTAAATATGTATGTATGTGTGTATGTATATACACTATATTGCAGTATTCGCTCACAACTGAGTCTGATTATGTGGATGGGTGAGCGAATACTTTTGGCAATATGGTGTGTGTGTGTGTATATATATATATCCGTTCACATTTTGAGCCCACGCTTGAAGATGGCAGGTGAGATCCTGCCGAAACGTTGCAAAGACAATCTCAACCTTACACGGGAAAAGACCCGAATACAACAAAACCAGCATACCTACACCCGTGAAAATCTACGAATATGTGTGTGTGTGTGTGTGTGTGTGTATCCAATTTTAATATTTACATTTTAATCCACAGGTTATATCACAGCTCTCAAACTCTGGAGCCTATTGTGATCATCCCCCTCCTGGGCTAGTGTAAGTGGAATCAGGTTGAAAGAAAGAAAAATCAAATCACTGCCTCCCACATTGCTAGTGACACCCCTGGAAGATCCTGGCCCAAAGTTTGAAGATTCTTATCAAAGTGCACTTTTGCCCTGCAGAAGAAAACATATTGATGACTCTGCAGTGCTCTTTGTCAGAATGGAGGGATTTTGTTCACGGCTTTTTCAAAGAGTGTCCATGAATACAAACTGGCCAGAAATACAACTCCAGCTGGTTGGTGTTTCCCAGAAAATATGTACCAGTTTCCCCTTCCACAATTATGTTCTGTGCATGCTTTCCTCCGTGGAGAAAGAAAGCAAGAAAAAAAACCCCCAACGTTCCATCAAACTGACCTAAATATCTCAATTAACAATCTGGCTTCACGTGTTTAGTTATTGCATTCTGATATGTCATTTTAGGAAATGAGGCAAACAGGGTCTGTCAACAGAAGATGATGTAAAAAAAAAGTTGGTTTGCGCCTTTTTTTCTCCTTTCTCAATCTCTCTCTCTCTCTCTCTCCCTCCCTCCTGCCTTCTCTCTCTCCCTCTCTCAACACAAAATCAGAGTTGTTGGCAGACCACACACAGAGGTGCATATTTATGAATTCATGACCTCCAATAAACACAGCTATTGTTTACCATCCTGCGAGAGAGCCAGAAAAAGTTATAATGAGATAATAATAGTGAAAGGCTCCTAACACATTAATTTCTGATGTGTCAGCAAAAAAAAAAAAATTTTTTTTATCATGGGCTCTCCAGCTGGCACCAGCAGCACATAAGCAGCTGCAAAGGAAGGTTACTGGCAAAGCAGCACCTTCAGCTCCAGGGTGGAGACCTAAGCAAGGGGAAAAAAAGGGGGACTTAAAACTGAGACGGTGGGGAAACAGGCAAGTGGAGACAGAAGAAACAGATATTTGCAAAAAGAACATAGCTCGGAAGAAGAGGACAACCAGCAGCAAGGTTGATTGACTCAGTTACAGCTGTGATGGGTGCATCATTGTTAGACCTGAAAGATCAGCTTAAGGGCAGATGAGATCTTTTAAGGGTTGACAATGACTTGATGGCACATGATCAATCAATCATGTAATTCAGAAGCTCTACCTGTTAATTGAACGATGCGTAAGATACACATACAAAGACACACAGAGATAAACCTTCCCCAGTTCGTGGTGTGCTTTCAAAAGACGTCTGGCGCTTCTAAATGTTGAAAATACCTCCCAGACTTAAAATGTTCCTTTGCACTTAGACATGCAAATGTGGAAACCAACTCAAGAAAGAAATGAGAAAGAAACCAGGACTGTTTAACCCATTCCTTCTCCTTACATCTTTAAAAATAAATCTGGAGGAAAGAATTAAAGACAACCCCACAGAATGGGCTGAAAGCTTCTTACTCTTTCCCAGCAAATGAACTTTCTGGTAGCTGAGTTTCATTAAAGAGAGGGAATTGGGAATATATTGATATGCCTGCTGTGTAAAGCCTACTTTAGCTCTGAAAGAAGAGGCAAATCCATCAAAGCTTAAGTATTCTGAAGCCGATACGGTAACAATCCAAAAAACACCTATTAGCGCCCAAGTTCGCATAATCTACAAGGTTAAAACGAGGTTAGCAATTTAGGGACTGCATGAGTGGTGTGGACCCAGATGACGGAATGAAATGAGTAAACCATCAGTTAGTGTGTTGCAAGAATATCGAAACTACGAGAGGAAGCTAATCTGAATAGCAGTAGAATAGCAATAGCAGCAGTAGCACTTATATGTCGCTTTGCAATGCTTTACAGTCTTTTCTAAGTGGTTTACAGAGTTAGCCTATTGCCCCCAACAATCTGGGTCCTCGTTTTACTCACCTCGGAAGGATGGAAGGACTGAGTCAGACTTGAACCGGGGAGAATTGAACTGCTGAACCGCAGACAGCAGTCAGCAGAAGTAACTTGCAGTACTGCATTCTAACCACAGCGCCACCAGGAATAGGACAATGTTACTAAGAGACATTTTGATTATGCACATAGCCCAGAACAGTGATGGTGAAACTTTTAGGCACAGTATGTCCAAACTGGAAGCCGTGTGCACGCCAGAGTGCCGGAAACCTGATGACCAGCTGGCTGGCGCACATGCGCACCTCGGAAACCCAACGACCAGCTGGCTGAGCTGGGGAAACAGTGCGCGTGTCCACAGAGAGGGCTCTGTGTGCCACCATCATGGCCCTAGAATAAACCCTGTTTAGTTAAGAGAAGAACTGGATACTTTAAGACATCCCAGTGACTGATTAGGCTCTTGGTATCAGAGCCCCCTAAGCATCAGTTAAACTGACCCCATGCTAACAGGTTTGATTGCTTTGGCTTCTCCCCAGCTCTTAATAAAAGGGACCTCTTTAGTGCAATCCCATTTGTACCACCCCATTTCACAACACATTGTGTAGTTCCTCCAAGTGGGAAGCTGAGTTTTAGGTGTTAGCTAAGTTCAGGATATCAGAGCATTTTGCTAAATAAGTCAGAGCAATAGTCGGTTCCTGACTTCCACTTGTCCTCTGTATTCTTGAGAATGGTACTGGGAGAAAAAGAGGAAGAAAGGAGAATGGAGGACTGCCTAACAACATCCATAAAGGAGGCCAAGATATTGTCTCTTCAACCATCATCTCTAGAATGAAGCCTGAACATGTTGAAATCTAAAGCACAGGCAAAGAGATAATAAATAACTAGTTTAACCATGCTGAGTACTGATTTTACTTTGAATTCTTTGTGCGGGGCTTTATTTTTTATTTTATGTGTTATTAAATTTATTTGCCTCCCATCTCGCCACAAGACAACTCTTCTGATTGTTGTTTCCCTTATTTTCTGGTATTTCCAATAAATTCCTTTATAGATCTCAGATGAAACAGTGTTAAGGAAGTTGGAGTAGGATTGAGATCAAAATACAAATTCATCTTGAATTAAGCTTTGGCCCAGTTACCCTTCCTCAGCATAATTTACCTCACAAGGCTTTGGTGGGGATAAATTGGAGAGGGCCTACTTCTGCTTCTGGAGATAAAATACATATATAACTATTAACTATTCTACATTTTAATGGATTTATATATATTGACACATCTAGAGGGATGTCTTCCATAGTTTAACTCTTTCTCATTTTCCCCACAAGCAAGTCTGTTGCACTGCTACTTCTTGTCCTTCAGAGCTTTCATACAAGATTTTGTCTGGTCTCTATTTCTGGGCTCTGGAGGACAGAATCCAAACCTCCTTTCTGTTTTCCCTCAGCTGTATTGAAAGGAAATGTAGGTTGAATAGCTGTGAATTCCCAAACTGGACAACCTGACTAACAGCAGATTATGAAATTAGGAAAAGCCTTGGGAGAAGGTGGTTTCCAGGGATACTTTATTCCATTTCAGTAATCATGAGCCACTAGCAAATCTGACCAGAAGAACTGAGTGTAGAATGTGACACAGCAGGGGTGTCCATTGTTAGATTCGGGCAAACGAGAGAACAGACTCCAGATGATAGTAACTTATCAGCTCAGGTAGTAGTGATCCAGCTTGCTATGGGGTCGTGCAGCTCCCCTTTTATAGGGAGCTGGCAGACCTCCTGTCCAATCAGAACAACCCCTTGTTCCCGCCCTAGTGGCGGACCTGAGTGGAGACTACAGCAGTTTATGCAAATATCTAACATCCATCTTTGGCAACTTTAAGATGTGTGGACTTCAACTCCTAGAATTCCCCAGCTAGCAAGAATTCTGGGAATTGAAGTCCATAGGTCTTAAAGGTGCCAAGATTGCATACTCCTGGTATACAGTATTGGTGAAACTGACATGAACTTTATTGTTGTTTTGTTCTATCTCTCCGTACTGTATTATTAAATAAAATAAGCAGTGGGGTATTCCAAGGTTCCGTCTTAGGCCCAGTACTCTTCAATATCTTCATAAACGACTTTGATGAGGTAATAGAAGGGGAACTTACCAAATTTGTGGATGATACTAAATTAAATACGAGCCAAAAAAGCCAATGCAATCCTAAATTGTATTAACATAGGGATACAATCAAGATCAATGAGGTACTAATACCACTCTATAAAGCTTTAGTAAATCTATACCTAGAATACTGCATCCAGTTTTGGTCACCCCTTTTTTAAAAAAGATGTTGAGACTCTAGAAAAAGTGCAGAGAAGAGCAACCAAGATAATTAGGGGACTGGAGACTAAAACATAGGAAGAATGGTTACAGGAATTGGGCATGGCTAGTCTAGTGAAGAGAAGGACCAGGGGTGCGAGCAGTATTCCAATATTTGAGGGGCTGCCACAGAGAGGAAGGGGTCAAACTATTTTTCAAGGCACCAGAAGGCCAGACAAGGAATAATGGATGGAAACTGATCAAGGAGATATTCAACCTAGAAATAAGGAGAAATTTTCTGACAGTGACTACAACCAACCAATGAAACAGCTTGCATTTGGAAGTTGTAGGAGCTTCATCACTGGAGGCTTTCAAGAAGAAATTGGATTGCCATTTGTCAGAAATATTGTAGGGTCTCCTGCTTGGGCAGGGGCCTGGACTAGATGACCTACAAGGTCCCTTCCAACTCTGTTAATCAGTTATTATTCCTTGTGTTCATGTTGCAACCTAAGTAGAAACTTAGGAACCTAAGTTCTGGGAAATTGGTATAAGCAGCTGAAAAAAAATGCACTAATAAAAAAGAAAAAGTTGTCAACAAAATGCCAAATGGATGAGATAATTTTGGGCTTGGAAATTTTCCTTGCATGCTCTTAACCCTGGTACAAACATGGCATGGCAGGCTCTTTCCCCGTGTGGTGTCCTCATGACGTCTCATTCAGCTCAGTGGACTGGCCATCTTAAGTCGTCTTCATTCTCCAAATGCCAAACCAGGATTCCCACAGATCAAACACCAGTCAGCCTCTCTATTGAACCACTAAATCAATGTGCTTGTCACTTCTTGACATGCTCAGAACACCCAGGATGAGTCAGGATTAGCACTGATGATATTACCTAGTGTGGGTAATGAAACGTCTGCAAAAAAACAACCAAGTTCAGAAAGTAACGAAGACCCCCTCATTTCAACCCTGAACTGCAAATAATCTCCTTTATTGGTATCTAATTATAAGGTGACCAACCGTCCTCCTTTAGGGAGGACAGTCCTCCTTTTGTAAGTTCTGTCCTCCCTCGAAAAGTGTCCTCCTACATGTCCTCCTTTTCGATATTTGAAGACTAATCTGTTGCGCGTTATGTGACGTATTTGTATTTGACATGACAATTCGTCAAGACAATTCGTCAAGACAATTCGTCAAGGTATAGTGCGGTATAAGACGCGGTTATGAGACGCATGTGCTCCGCACGGGAGACCTTGAGAGAGAGCGCTGTGTGCAAGTGGCTTTGTTTACTTCTTACCGAAACACAACACGGCACATACGCACGCAGTAGACTCACGGCACGTCGGCAATTGAATGACTCACGGTAATTATTTCTTTCTCAGTGAATATTCAATTATACAGAGGTAAGTACAATTCACGTTTTATTAAACAGTTTTTAATGGTGTTTTTTTTACTTCATCGCAAGTATATTGAACAGATATTGAATCTTGTGTTGAATTTTTATCTAAAGAAATGCTAGACATTAAAATAGACGACAATTGTCTCTTTGAAGAAATTAGAAGACTGAATGTATATTTCCAATATATTGTTAGAAGATGATACATTGACAAAAAAATATTAATTCAATGGAAAAGTACACATTTAAATAATAATTAACAGGCATGTAAGCATAATTACAATATAAAATGTTGCAAATGTTTTTATTATGCATATATAATATTTTAGTGTATTATTGTTGCAATGAATAAAATATTTCTTTTATTTACGATATATTTTTTCCAATTTATTTGTCCTCCTTTTCATTGTAAAAAAGTTGGTCACCTTACTAATTATTTTATTTTGTTTTGTTTTATTTTACTTTATTTTACTTTGTTTTGTTTTATTTTATTTTATTTTACTTTATTTCATTTCATTTCATTTCATTATTTTATTTTTATCTTGCCTTTATTATTACAAATAACCCAAGGCAGTGAACATACCTAATACTCCTCCTTCCTCCTATTTTTCCCACAAACACAACTCTGTGAAGTGAGTTGGGCTGAGGTAGAGTGACTGGCCTAAGGTCACCCAGTTGACTTTCATGCCTAAATTGGGATTTGAACTCTTGCTGTGTCTGGAAGTTCAGTTTGGGGGAAGCGTGCACTCATTCAGGCTCTATCATGCCACTTTCTGAAGCCAACCGATGTATGATAAACCTTTAGAAGGAGCAAAGTGCTGAAGTGAGTAAACTGGCTGCAAAGTTCCTCATAAGCTCTGGAGCCTGATTGCTTTTTTTTCCTTTGTAGCTCCCAAGGCATCCTTCGTTTACAAGGAGCTAAAGATCGGTGGCATTTTGGGAAAAGAAGGAGAGGATTAAGATTTAAAATAGCTGGAAAACAGCTTTAAAAACCAAGAAAATGAGAAAAGGAACATCACACTCCCATCCACCAAACCTGCAACTTGACTGAATTTTATTTCTTGTTCTTGGTCCTGAAGGAGTCCAGGGCAGACCAATAAAAAGAAAAGTTCAGTAAAACTAAGCAAGTCAGCAACAAACCACATGCCTCCCGCAAGAGATAACATCTTCTTTGGGCTGAGTTCTATTTCTAGGGACTACAGATCATGTCATATGATCACATCATGGGATAATTTGGCATTTCTTCTTATTCCCATTTTTTTTAAAAAAGTTTATTTTCAACTTTTCAATCTAGCCTACAGCCTCAGCATTTCCTAGTGATCCTCCTTCTAAACCTCATCCTACTTAGACCTTCTGGATCAGCCAAGGTCAGTCAGCGTGGCCACCTAGTTGGGCACATGATCCTAAAACAAAACCATACAGGCATACCAATAGATTGAAAACATTATTGAAAAGTCCATCTGAGCAGTGGTGACGGGGTGGAGTCAGCAGCCAAAAGAGAGGGAGGAATAAAGAGGGGTTCCAGCATGTAGTCCCTCTATGGGAGGAAATGTCATAGGCTGGATTAGTCAAGCTGTTGTCTACCAGTTTCCAAGGAAGAGCAGTCAGTCTGGTGAGATTCTTGTAAAATAGGTGGTCAGCAATAAAGAAACTGCCTTGGTCTGTTCAAGGAGTTATTCTAATTCCTTACGTTTGGCAGGAACTGCAGCATTTGACGTAAAGGATCTAGGATAACTCCTTGAATAGACCAAAGCACTTTCTTTGAACTGCAGTTCAAATACTTGACCACAGGCAAGATGTCAAGATATAGGCTGCGAGGGGAACTGACAGACTTGTTTTGAGAAAGACTCCTACGAAAAGGAGGTTGCCACCAAGAAGTCCTGCTACTAGCCACCACATTGCACCACAAAGCCTTCCCAGCCCATCAGAATGCATAGGACTTGGGTTGGGTTTTTAAAGAGTTATTAGGTCCTAAGCACGTACAGCCACAGTGGCATTTATAGATGAAGATACCATTGAGACGGGATAGCTCATATCTTACAAAAGCAGAACTTTAAGGACCAGCTAGTACTGCTCCATTTAGCCATTCCGCTAAGCAATTGGACTTTTTCCACTGCGTGCAACCTCGGGCCTCTCAAGGTGAGAGAGTGGAATTTGGCAGAATGCCATACGAGGAATAGGTTTCCCTGTGAAATCTTTCCCCAGTAATCAGTAAGTATTTAACTGTCTTTACACAACAGATGCAGCACCAGCTACTTGTGGGAGAGGGGAAAAAAGGAGGAAATTACACCTGGAATGGGACACTCGTGAGAGTTGAACAATTAAGTTGATTTCTTTCTAATATGATTTTTTGAATTATGGTTGATTATCATCCTTCCTAGTGCCTATCCCTTCCCATTTATGACTATAACCATGTTGCTTGTATCTTTACAATTTATATCATTTTATTTGTTTCCTAGTATGATTTGATTGCTTATTAGTAACTTATGACTATCACTAGGTGTTGTATCTTATGATTCTTGATGAATGTATTCTGTTTTATTTTTCTTTATGTACACTGAGAGCATATGCACCAAAGACAAATTCCTTGTGTGTCAAATCACACTTGACCAATAAAGAGTTTTATTCTATTCTATTTCCACCCCGAACCACCCCAATGAGGCCGTCGAAAGGATGTCCCGGTGTTTGGAGGCCGTACGGGTCTGGATGGATGACAACCGACTAAAACTCAACCCTTCCAAGACGGAGTGGCTGTGGCTTCCGGCCTCCCGGTTCAACCAGTTGCTTCCATCTCTGGCCATCGGGGGCGTGCAACTGGCCCCCATGGAACAGGTGCGCAATTTGGGCGTCCTCCTAGATGCCCGGCTGTCCATGGATGACCATGTAACAGCCGTGGCAAGGGGGGCGTTCCATCAGGTTCGCCTGATGCGCCAATTGCGCCCCTTATTGGACCGGGATGCCCTACGCACAGTCACCCATGCGCTAGTGACGTCTCGCCTGGACTACTGCAATGCTCTCTACATGGGGCTTCCCTTGAGATGCACTCGGAGACTGCAGTTGGTCCAGAACGCGGCCGCGCGGGTGATTATGGGGAGGACTAGATACTCCCCTGTAACACCTCTCCTGCGCGAGCTGCACTGGCTTCCTGTGGTCTACCGAGTGCGTTTCAAGGTTTTGATTATGATCTTTAAAGCGCTTCATGGCACAGGGCCTAGTTACATGCAGGATCGCATCCTGCCCCATACATCCCTACGACCAATCCGCTCACACAGAGAGGGACTTCTTCGGGTGCCGTCCGCCAAACAGTGCCGGGGGGCGACACCCAGGAGCAGAGCCTTCTCTGTGACGGGCCCAGCCCTGTGGAATGACCTCCCCCGTGACATCAGGACTACTTCCGATCTCCGCTCCTTCCGTGTACAGCTGAAGACCCACCTCTTTCAATTATCTGGCCTGGCTCAACCGTAAACTTTTCTTACTCCTCCTGACAGTTCTTTTAAATTTTAAAAACCTTAAATTTTAAATTGTGTTTTACAATTGGGGTATTTTTAATGGTGACTTTTAATTGTCCAATGTGATGAAATTTGTTACCTCCTCCGTGTATGTATGTCCTGTATATATGTATGTTTATGTGTTGTATATGTTTTATATGCTCCACTGTACGCCGCCCCGAGTCCTGTCTGGAAAGGGAGCGGCTAATAAATTTAAATTTATTATTATTATTATTATTATTATTATTATTATTATTATTATTATTATTATTATTATTATTATTATTATTATTATTATTATTGTTCTGTTCTGTCCTGTCCTGTCCTGTTCTAACCTAACCTAACCTAACCTAACCTATCCCTATCCTATTCTAATTCCTATTCCTATTCTATTCCTATGCCCATTCCATTTCCTATGCCTATTCCTATGCCTTTGCCTATGCCTATGCCTGTTCCTGTTCCTATTCCATTCCATTCCATTCTATTCTATTCCTATCCTATTCTATCCTATTCTATTCTATCCTATTCCCATTCCATTCCCATTTCTATTCTATTCTATTCGTATCCTATCCTATCCCTATTCAATTCCTATTCTATCCTATTCCTATTCTATTCTAGCCTATTCCTATTCCATTCCATTCTAATTCCTATTTCACTCTATTCTATTCCTATTCTATTATATCCTACTCCCATTCCTATTCCCATTCCCATTCCATTCCCATTCTATTCTATTCTAATTTCTATTCTATTCTATTCTATTCTATTCTATTCTATTCCTATTCCATTCCATTCCATTCTATTATTGTTCCTGTTCCTATTCTACCCTATTCCTATTCCTATTCCATTCCTATTTCTATTCTATTCTATTCTATTCTATTCTATTCTATCCTATCCTAATTCCTATTCTATTCTATTCTATTCTATTCTATTCTATTCTATTCTATTCTATTCTATTCTATTCTATTCCTACTCCTACTCCTATTCCTATTCCTACTTACTTTACTCTACTCTATCCCTATCCCTATCCCTATCCCTATCCCTATCCCTATCCTATTCAGAAGTGGAGCCAAGGCTTTGAAAAAGACTTCATATATGTTGCAAAAGAAGTTTCATCCAAAAGCAAAAGCTTGGCAAAGCAAGGTAAAATGGGTGCTTCTAAAATCCTTCCTCTCCAGAAGTTAGAACAGCGAAGGAACTCTGAACGGGAGCCCATGACTATCCTCGGACTGTTAATATTCTCACAATCCCTCTCCCTAAAACTTTGCCAGCACGGAGCACTTGACCAAGGGTTGCCTCCTCCGTGCCAAGTCAGCCAGGCATGTCAACATCCTCGTGGTTGTTCTGTGACTTGCCCAAACATAAACATCAGCCATCGCTTTTGATTGATTGTCATCTAAAAATATGTTCTGGCCAGAAGCTAAAGTCCAGGAACTTTGTTGCTTCTTTCAAGCTGAATCTGTGATGCATCTTAGCAGCCGCAGGCCAGAAAGAGTGACCTCTACTGCCTGGTTGGGTATGAAGATGGCAGGGCACTTTTTGAGGCTATAGTGGCCCCAGGAGATTCAGCTCCGTCTTCTCTCCCATTTCTCAGAGCCACAGGGCCCAGAGTCCTTTTGTTCGGTGAGACTTAATGTTCCCTTCCCGATACTTTTATTTCTCCATTAACAATGCTCAGAGAGAATGGATTTTATGAATTTTAGAGCAAACTAGGTTCATAAAACTCAAATTTAAAACTCTTCATTGGACTTTGCATTTCTTCCATGTTTGTGATGGAAATCTCAACTTCAAAGTATATCAGGCTGTGTTATCACTGACTGGATTGACAAAGGTATTCCATAAATTGTATTTTATGAGAAATTACTGTTGGAAGAAATGTCCTTCTGGGTTCAGTTCCAAGTGGGGAAAAGTACACTGAAACATGGAGGCTGCTTGGAAAAACGATTTAATGGTGGATAGGATCACATGGCCTGAGCGCCTGAACAGAAAAGGTGACCACATGCTTCAAGATGTTGGGTGAAGAAGAAAAGAGAGCGAGATGCTGAAAGTCCCTGGTTTTATGCCCTCTCTGGGCTTTGAACTTGAGCTTGTATTCTGATTGGTTGTCAGACTCCCATGGAGCCGTGCAGGGGCAACTCTGTAGGCTGTGTGTTTGAGTCCATGTTTGGTTGCCTTGCTGGCTGATGTAATTTTCCCAGGTGCCATGTGGTGAGTTTCTGCAGAAGGCTAATCCCACCTTTGTTGTGTAGAATAGACTGACCCAGGCTTTAATGGCTCATTGACAAAGGTGGGGGCTATTAAGAGTGAGTCTGTTTCCTGCCTAAAAACATGTTTCTCCATTTCTTATCCAGGGAAATATAATATTCTGCCTTTTCATTATTTCCCAGGATATTTCATTTTTCTAGGAGAGGGATGTTTTTTTTTTAAAAAAATAGTTTTTTAAAAACATTTTTACCTTTAAAAACAGAAAAAAAAACACAACCAAAAAAAAGAAAAAATAAGACAAACATAACAATATACAAAATAGTTATACAGCCCTCTGTATCAGCATACATGTTTAGCCGTTGTAGTTCTCCATTCTCCATTGCCTTCCTATCGGTTTTAACCTCTGTAATAATGTAATAACAGTTGTACTAACAATTATAATGATATTAATTGTTCCTATCCCTACTGTATTTACATTGTGGTCAATACTTTAAGTTTGAGAGTAATTAGTAATTTTGGTCAATTTTTATTCAGTATTAGTTTAGAAAAAACAAAGACTTCTATTTCCTGTTTTGGCTTCTGTTTCCATATTTTATAGAAATCCAATTCTTCTCTTTCTTTTAACTTCGGTAAATGGGTTTTAACTTCATACATTACTTTCCAAAAATATTGCCCATGTATCTCCAAATGAATGTTTATGTCATTTAATTTTTTTTTTTTAAACTACCAGGCCTTTATTTGGAAAATGGAGGTTGATATGGACCAGGGATAAACCCGTCAGTTTATCCCATCCTGGCAGGAGAGAAATTATGAGCTCATCGCCTTGATTGAAATGAATTGCCCTGGCAAAAAAATATGGGTAATTCTTTGGGCGGGAACATAAAACTTCACTGTCAATCCAGAGCCAGCCCACAGGGAAGACAAGCTCCATTGGTCCCCTTCTATGACCTCTCAAAAGTTCTGATTTCCAACGTGTGTTGGCTGAAGTGGCACAGTTTGGCTTGCCTTCTGTACAGGTAGTCTTCGAGTTACAACCACAACTGAGCCCAGAATTTATGTTTGCTGAGTGAGAAATTTGTTAAAGGAGTTTTGCCCCGTTTTACAACTTTTCTTACCAGATGTGTTAAGCGAACCAATTGTAAAATTAGTAAAACGGTTGTTAAGTGAATTTGGTTTCCCCATTGACTTTGCTTGTCAGAAGGTCGCAAAAGATGATCACATGACCCTGGGGACACTGCAACTGTCATGAATAGGAGTCAGTTGTCAAGCATCCGAATGTAAGCTTGACAAAGCTTGACGTCCATGACGATGCTACAATGGTTATAAGTGTGAAAAATTGTCATAAGTCACTTTTTTCAGCGCCGTCGTAACTTTGAATGGTCACTAAATGGACTGTTGTAAGTTGAGGAATACCTGTACTTTATTGCATTGTAGGCAAGTGCCCCCTTGACCTACTGCCCCAGGAATGGTCCTTCTTCTCTGGTCGCCACTGATTGTCCACCTTGGCTGTCTTTTGGGGCCTCCTGTTCTTCTGAAAGAATCTCAACCTGGGAGCCTAAGGAGGAAGAAGGTGAAATCCTGGGTTGATTGGTTTTTTTACAGATTTTTGACAATTTTTTTTTACAAGTTCATTAATGAGGGTTAATGAAACAGTGGACTTTTTTTTTTTTTGAAAAAAATTTTTTATTGGTTTTTACAAATGTTTTAAGGAAAGGGGTAAATAGGTGTAGAAAATTTTGATAGCTACATCATGCAGAAGATGGTAATCCCCCCAAATCTCGCAACTTTTACAAAAAGGAAAAAGAAAACATCAAAAATTGAATAAACATTCGCAGCTTTTGGTTTTACATTAAATCATCAGTATATTCAATCATCTTTTGTATCACTTCCAACACTTACATTATAACAACAATTGCAATTATGTTTCAGCCTCATTTTTGTGACCTGAGTCTTTTCACTTGTTGCATCTGTCTACTGGCAGAGCCACGCCCCCTCCCTCCTTCATATCTTGTGTACTGTCCCCTGTTTTGTCTAGGAGAGCATTGTGTTTTTTAATGAAGGCCTCCGCCTCCACAACTGTATTAATTCTAATTCTGCTGCCCTCCCAGAAAATCAGCATTCCTTCTGGCAATAGCCATCTAAACCAGATTCCTTTATTATATAATTTCTTTGCTAAAGAGGAGTATTTCTTCCTCTTATCTCTTACTTTCTTCGGAATCTGTTTAAGAATGGTTATTTCTTTGTCTTTATATTTTAGTGGTCCCACCCTTTGAGCTCCTAAGACCTCATCTCTTGTGGTCTTTCTAAGAAATTTAACATGAATTTCCCTTGGAACATTGTGTGTTCTAGCATATGCTGAATTGATCCTATAAATCAAATCAATATCCCACCATAGCTGTTGTTTATCCCTTTTAATGTATTCTGCTAAAACTGTAGTCATGATCTCCTTAAGATCTTCATTCTCTGTTTCTGGCAAGTTTTGAAATCTAAGGAAAAAAGACATTCTTTTAAATTCCACCTTTATCATATAGTTTTCAAATTCTATATTCCCCTTCTGTATTGTCTTAACCTCTTCCCTCAACCCAGTCATGCCCTCCTCCAGCACACCTATTCTCTGTTTATTTTGTGTTGCTTGTTGTTGCGTTTCTCTGAGCTGGTCATTTAACTCTGTCAGTTGTTTTTTCAATTCATCCTGTCCCTTTACCATAGTTTGAAACATTTGGTCAACAGATAAATCCTTTGAACTCTCTTCAGGTGCTTTAGGTTGTAGGAATGAAGCCAATTGGGTCTGTTGAGTAATCGGACTGGACGTAGAAGATGTCGGGGCCGAGGATGCTTTCCCAGGCGGTAATTTTTTCGGGCCCATATTAAATTCAGAGATAGCTATAGGTCTGTACAAAGAAATGGCATCTGTGGAAAAGCACAACCGGGAGAGATCGTGAGGCAGGCAAGCCCAGAAGAGAATGTTAGTCTTCCTGTGCAGCTCCAAGCCAAATAATATGAATCAAATGTTCCAAAACCAAGGGAAATACGTGGTAGAAGAGGCTCCTGGAGGTCTCTAGGGTGCGAAGTAGTACAGAGCCAGAAATCTTTCAAAGGGGGAACTTCATTCACAAAGGCAAGGAAGAAGGAGGAAGTTGGCCATCTTGGCTCAGCTTTCACAGGAGGTCAGAAAGCAACAAAGTCAAAAGTTCCCATTTAAAAGAATCAACTCAGCCATCCTCTCTTGCAATTGTAGCAAAAAGTCATTCTCCCATTACTTAGAGGAAGTGAAAGTAAGTTTTAACTGTCTCTCTCTCCTCTGAGAGAGAGAGAGAGATTGCGAATGCCGCTTTTCCGAGGGGGGGTTGAAGAAACCCCCCCCTCCAATCTTAACACTTCCAAAGATTGAAAGAAAGTTTTAAAAAGACTGCTGTTCATCAATTGAGTGAATTAACAAGAGATTGAGGGAGACTTCCCACCTCACCGCACTTCAGCTGTAGCCTCCAATTAGTTGTTTCCTTCCAGGCTCCATTCGGCGAAGACGCGCAGCGACATGACAGTGCCGCCACGCACCCCTCACGCTTCCTGGTTCCTGGGGCGAAGTTGGAAACCCCCCTGCGGTCGCTGCCGATCCATGGGGTCCCAACAAGCTGCCCTACGGCAGGGAGCCCCTACAAGGCGCCATGTGCTCCCAAAAGGAGCCCACCGAAAAGACGAGCAGCGGACGCGCAAGTCCGTCACCTTCGGGGACCGGAAGTTGTCTCCGAAACAGTGGACTTTTTAAATTGGGGGAAGTTGACAAGAGTTCTATCTGTTTCTACTTCCCGCCAGAGTCAAATGGAACTTACTTTCTTTTCATTCTTTTCCTGGTTCATTGGTAGAGACACCAAATGGGAAGGTTGCAAGCACAAGGGCAAGTCAATGAATGCAGCTCATACCAAGCGTTGAACCAATGGAAACCACCAGTTCTCAAAAACCTGCGCTTGCTCTCTTGGCATTTGTGGGAGAGATAGAGGGTGGCCATTGTGTGCTTGTTGTGGAGAGTTTACACACAGCAGTTTAAGACTGCAGGGCAGAAAAGCCCTTTATAAACCAGGATATTGTGAGTTCTAGTTTTGCCCTTAGGTATGAAAGCTGGCTGGGTGACTTTGGGCCAGTCATTCCCTCTCAGCCTAACCCACCTCATAGGGTGGCTGTGTTGGTGGAAAATAGGAGGAGGAAGGAGTATTAGGTATGTTTTCCGTCTTGAGTTATAAAAATAACAAAGGTAGATTAAAAAAATGAATGAATAAATACATTAGTCAGTCATCGTTAATCCCTAACCTAGGATCATCAAGGAGGGTTGATGAAAGCAAAGAGAAGAACCAAAAGCAGAAAATGTTTAATTAACATTGTGGGGCATCTATGCTATGTCGAACTTTATAGAAGTAATGTAATATAATGATAGTATACATTCAAAAAGCAATAGTTTATGAACTTTTTGCCTCATCAGCTTTCATTCCTGTCTAATAAGCCTCTCTTTGTCAAGAGTTCAGCAACAAGAGGCCTAAAGAGAAGAGAGCACGGATCACCCTTTCCTCATTCTAGTCTTTGCTGCTGCTTTAAGGTGTTTTTCCCCCCTAGAACTACAGTACCTTCATCCTGAAGCTAAGTCCAGTTGCAAATACACATTTTAAAGCTGGTTTGGAGAACGTGAGGAACACAGGGCAGTGGGTGGGCCAGGACCCATTTTGTGAGAGCCCTCTTTATTTTGCTATAAAAGGGCTGGCATGTGTAAACTGCTGTTCTAAGGTAAGAAAAAAAATGAAACTATGGTGTAAGCTAGTGTTGCTGAACCTTTTCGGCACCCAGTGCTAAAATTGGGGCCTGCGCACGTGCGCAGGGGGAATGCTGGAAACCATAAGAGCAGTTCCCTGGCGTGCACACGCGGGAGTGTTGGAAACTGGAAGAGCAGTTCCCCAAGGAGCATGTGTGCGCAAAGACCAGCTGGTCAGCGCCCATGTGTGCGCCAGAAACTGGAAGCTCAGTTTCCTGGCATACACATGCATCCCAGGGAGCTGCTCTTCTGGTTTTCGATGGTTCCACGTGTACAAAAACCAGCTGGCCGATGCGCCAGAACCCGAAAGAGCAACGGGCGATGGCTACCGTGCCCGGAGAGATGGCTCTGTGTGCCACTTCTGGCACATGTGCCACAAGTTCGCCATTACAGGTGTAAGGATTAAAATGTAAGATATAGGCTTAAAGAAGCCTAAGTCAGGCCCTCACAGATTCCCCTCCCATCTCAAAATTTGGAAAAAAATAAACCTCTAACTTTGGCACAAAGCCCCGCCCACTTGGCACCACTGCCCTACCTTCTGCAGCTTTTACCTACTCCGTTATTAAACATGCCCCCATCAACAAAGGGAGACCACCCATCTTAAAGCACTGGAGTGTGGAAAGATCAATATATATATTGATCTTTTGCATGGCATTTCGTAGACTCCTTGGCTTTCTAGCTGGATTTTGTCTTTGGGGTTTCTTAAGATGTTGGCTATTTTTTGGTCAGTGTTGAAGGCTGTCTTGATATTGTGTTTGTGGAGAATTTTTCTGATTTTATCTGTGGTGCCTTTGATGTAAGGGAGGGGGGTGATGCCATTGACGAACAGGGGAATAAATGCACACATCGCAGATCCCAAGAACGCAGTAAGAAAAAAAGAAAAAAACTTCCTTCCTTTTCCAGCACTTTAAAGCTACAGGACATGAAATTAATTTTGAAGGAACCAGGTTAATCTCCAAAACTGAACACTTCAACAAGAGAATAATTATGGAAGCTATTGAAATAGAGAAACACCCCCACAACATGAATAAATGTGACGATACCTCCCATCTTCCAGACATCTGGAAACCAGCCCTGGTAAATAAATGAGCCCCACCCACCACCCAGGCCATTACAACACAAAACAACAATGGACCCACAGCCAGCACCAATCAGCACCAATCTATCAATCATGATATAGCCACACATCCAATCAATCCACTTGCTGAAATGGGTCAGCACTCCACCCCCCCCCCCAAGGTTTAGAGGGATGGCAGCTCTGATCACGCTTTAAGCCCAAAACACCAGCCTGAAGATGGTGAGTGAGACTCGCTGAAACGTTGCCAAGACAATCTCAATCTTACACGGGAGGAAACCTTCCTGCTCACTAGATCCTATGAGAAACTTGAAGTCCGAAGAGCCATCATCTTATGTGACTTCACATTCCTACGCAACTGCCAAGAAAAAAGCCTGATCCCCACATGCTTCCAACTAAAATTCCATTCTAAAACCTCAGCCACTGAAAGGATCCTGAAAAGAACTGAATTAGCCCTAATCAGAAATGAACTCCACAGGAAAAGATTCCTACTAGACCAGTGGTGGGTTTCAAATTTTTTTAGAACCTAAACGAGCCCCACCCATCACTCAGGCCGTTACAACACGAAACAACAACGGACACACAGCCAGCACCAATCAGCACCAATCTACCAATCATGATACAACCACACGACCAATCATTCCACTTACTGAAACAAAGCCAGCACTCCACACCCACCCACCAAGATTTATAGAAAGACGGCAGCTCCGACCACGCTTTAAGCCCAAAACCCAGCCTGAAGATGGCGAGTGAGAACTCGCCGAAACGTTGCCAAGACAATCTCAATCTTACATGGGAAAAGACCCGAATACAACAAGACCAGCATACCTGCACCCATGAAAATCTACGAAAACAAATATATTTTTCCTTCCTTATTTTAATCCCAAACACTATGAATACTTAGAGTCCTACATGAATAACAAACACTGTTTGAACCAGCAGGGAGTGATGGCAATTACAATGCTAAAATTTTTTGTCTGTATATCTTTTGTCTTCCTTCCTTTGAGGGAAGGAATTTTCCCCTTTCTTTGTCTTAAACCCCCTCCCCCCTATAAACGAACCACTAAGAACATATATCTTGGCTCTTATCTCCCCTCTGAATCATGTCATATACTTTCTCTTCCCACCCTAATCATTGCCAGAGGCCATCCTAACTGCTTGAGAGCCAGGATGTAATTTATCTAGGCCTAGTGCCCTATCAATTTTAATAGCTTTAATTATCCAACTGTCTCTTTGATTAAACATAAAAACCTTTTAATATAACTCACCACTCCCTCTCAACACGCGCACACACATACACATACAGGTAATAAAAGAAGTTATGCTTCCTAGTCAATCCACAGCAATTGACAGCCTTTTGAAAGTTAACATGTAAGTTAACTTAAATGTTGAAAATGTAATACAAAACATTAGAATGTGCAGAAATGGATAGATCAACACTTAAAATCAAGGAGAAGGAAGAAACCAAATACTTTTTAACACAGGATTTGTTTTATCAATGGCTAACGAATAGAAACAGAAGTTAGAAAATTTAAAAGCATATGAGAATGATTAACTATATAAGGAAGGTTCATTAAAATGGATAAATAAATACTATTATTAGTGTGTGATCATTTTTAGTGTTGTGAATATTATTATCATTATCATTACTACTTTTTAAAATTAACTGTACCCAGACAACACAGTTTATGTAAACATTAAAATTTGAAAATACTAATAAAAAAAAGAAAGTAAGTTAACACTTTTAAGTCAAATTATGCAGTCAAAATTCAGTTTCCTTCTCTCCTTCCCAAAATGTAGTAACCTCAGATTCAAACTAGGGTCCCCAAACAAAAAAAACCTACTCTAAATTAATTTAATTTAATTAGTCAAAAAAAAAAAAGAAACCCCCTTTATGGAAAAGAAACAACAGAACTACCTCTATCTGTGCAAGAGTTCCACTATGTTTTATCTTAATCTGATGGGTTATTATTGGCCAACCATTAAAAGAGTTGGAAACTGTATTTGAGGTTGCTCAATACGGTAGGTGGATAACGTAGCTATACAGCTCTCTCCATCATCATCATCCAAAATCCCACCACCTCTAGGAGATACATACCTGAGAAATGTTGGCAAGGGAGGGGGGGATAGGGCAATGCTTAAGGATGCAGACAGGAGTTGTGGGGCCATATGTCAGCGCAGCCTTTTAGAAAACTTCCTGGATAGGAATGCAGGGCTCAATCAATGAAAGGAAATGTAGAAAGTAAGCACCCTCCCCTCTCCTAGAAGAATGAAATATTTTAAGAAATATTAAAAAGGCAGAATATTATATTTCCCAAAAGGAGAAATGGAAACATGTTTTTAGAGGGAGAAAGCAGCTCCCACCTTTCTTAATAGGCCTCAGCAGATCTCAGCACTTAAAAGATAAAGAGATAGATATTCATAAGCAAATATCCTCACCCAAGATCCAACAAAGGTAGGATTAGCCGTCAGCCACAATAGGAATTGCCCAACACCCTTAAAGAATACAAACCTGTTCATTGCATCATCTCAGCAGTTCAAACTTCAGCCAAACCTGGGAGCTCAGACAACCTATGGAGCCAGCTATGACCCCTGCATAACCCCTACATGGCCACATAGGAGTCTGACACAGCCTGTAGAATACATGTACTTGCACAGGAACAGGAAGCTCAAGTGCAAAGTCCAAGAGAAGGTATAAAAGCCACCCACTCTCAACTCCATGTAGTCAGCTGCCCAGAACCACCCATGTGCTTCTGCTTCATCTTTCCAATCAGCCTCCAGCCTCCGTTTTGTCTACAGTGCCTTTCTCCCGGCTTGGAACCGAACCAGTTGGATATTTCTCCCCACAGAACAGAACAGCAAACCTACTTTGGACCATCAAACTGCCTAGATCCTTTGCCAATGCATGAAAGGTTTTAAAGAATAATTCTAACAGGAGAGCAGCAAATGGGTTCGTGGCAAGGAAACCAATACCAAATCCCATGTTTCACTGCTTTTCTTTCTGCTTACTTACTTAGTCATTTATTTTCCTTCCCGCTGATTAGTCTACGCCTAGTCATATCTTCTGACTCCTTTCTCTTTGTTGCTAGATGTTCAAAATAAAGAGATTTGACTTGACTCCTTCCCCCATTTGGGGACAGGCCCAAAAGAAGAACAGGACGTTTGATCTAAGGAATCCTCAGCCTTCCCTGATCTATTCCTTCAACCTCTCCTCCTGTTGTTAAAATGCTAGCACCGAGGAAATGAGTCAGCCCCTCCAATGGGATAGGCAAGCCCCTGATATACTTCTGGGACAGCTAGTTTCATTGGTTCCTGAAGCAAAGGAGTGGAAATACAACCAGGTTTTCCAACGTCTGAGAAATTGGCTTCACAGCCCACATCTGATTGACAGGGGTCTAGCAGCTCGTAAAGCAGAGAAATATTAGCATCTGGAAGTGCTCAACACCACGATCCATCCATTCATATGTGTCTTGGGGGTGGGGTTGGGGAATCAAAAGGAAATTCTCTTTCATTGTATGGACTGAGTGTCAGTGTTCCAAATATCATGCAGAATTAAATCATTATCCAAGGCAAAGTTATCCTTAAAACTCCAATTTAATAAGACAGACATGTTGGCATTATGCTGTGAAATTTCAACTCTAATGTACATCCTGTGGGTTCACCCAGTTGAAAGTTCATTATCTATCCCCACACCCCATAATTCATCACATGGTCCAATCTTCATCTTCCACGCTGGCATCTACACCCCTCTGCTTCCGGTCAGGTGTCGAGGTACGGAGCTTCTAAGAAGAACCATAACAATACATTCCACAATCCTACTCCTTTCTATTCCCCCCTCCCAACTACTACACTAATGAAACAGCATAAGAAATTAATAAAAAGTGTGGCAGGCCAAAGATCCTAAAAGGAACATAACTACAGGCCTGACACTGAGAACTAGAAGGGGGAAAAGATGCAGGAGCATTTCTCTGCTTGACATCAAGAAAACAACGACAGTGGAAGTGTCTTTTAGTGCAGCAAGGAGATGTTTGAGGGGTGAGATATCTCTTTTGGGAACGGACTTCCGAGTTGCCCGTTGGGCCGTTTTTCTGCCCCCGGAGCTTTCTGGAGGCTTCCCTGGAGCCTCTGGAGGGCAAAAAACAGCTTAATGCGCAAACCGGAAGTCTGTTCCGAACTTCCAGTTTGCGCATTGGGTGGTTTTTCGCCTGTCGGAGGTTTCAGGGAAGCTTCCGGAGGGTGAAAAACAGGTGAAAATCAAGCCCAAAAATCAGCTGCCCAGCATGCGCATGCACGCTGGAGCTGACAGGGCAACGCCTCATGTGCCCTCAGAAATTGCTCCGTGTGCCACCTGTGGCACACATGCCATAGGTTCGCCATCATGGTGATAGTATCAATCCATCCGCTGGTAATGTCGTGGGAAGGCTGTATCCCTTGAAGTGGGTTATAGGTTCAGGTGAAGAAAGGTACAACAGGTAAGGGAGGCATCATCAACTGTCTGCTCCTTCCCCCATTATCACTATATTTTCTTTCTCCCCTCTTTCTCAGTAATTGCCATTATTTATCTTTCTCACCTTTTCACTATTTTCTCTTGTGCACCACCATTATCTCACAACCTTCTCTCCTCTCTTCTCCTCTCCTCTCCTGAAGCAATCAGTTTGTCTTCTTTCCAGAAATAACTCCTGCAATGAGAGGTGCATCATTTTGTGACTTCCCCCCTTTTCTGTGACATTTAATAGCTTTAGAGCAATAGGTAAGATATCCCTTGCATGTCACTTCTGGCGCTTGTGTTGTTCCTCAGTGGGTACAAGTTACCTGAAATGTTTCTACTATATGCCAGTGAAATCAACATTGGCATCAAAAAATGGGTAGAACTAAGTCCTGCCATCCCATAGCAACAAAAATCTTGCGAGATCTTTCTGAAACCAGTTCATTTAGTGACTGTTCGAAGTTACAGCAGTGCTGAAAAAGGTGATTTACATCATTTTTTCACACTTATGACTGTTGCAGCCCTACTGTCACGTGATGATTTCATTTGGATGCTTCACAACTGACTCACATTTATGACGGTAGAAGTGTCACGTGATCCCCTTTTGCGACCTTCGGACAAGCAAAGTCAACGGTGGAGCCAGATTCACTTAATGACCATGTTCCTAATTTAAGAATTGCAGTGATTCACTTAACAAATGTGGCCAGAAAAGTCGTAAAATGGGGGCAACACTCACTTAACAGATTTCTCACTTAACAGAATACATTTCTCCGACTCCGTTGTGGTCGTACATTTGAGGACTACCTGTAATTTGGTCAGGCTTCATTAAGAAGTCTCAAGATTATAAGAACTTTGCCTGAGTCATTACACAACATCACAGAGTAATGGCTGCAGCTGGGAAATTTTCCCGCACTGCCAATTAAGTGTCTGCATATGTTTTACTGGAGTATGGCTCTTTAATCGTGTATTTTTTTTGGACGCTAAGCTCTATCTATGCCGAAGCAGTTGTTCTAGCATATTATTGGGCTGTAAAATTACATATTTTCCTTTAACCACAGACAAATATTTAGAACACACCATTTTAATTACTGCAGTATACATTCTTACCCTTATTAGTACAGGAAATTGTGTGCTATTTATTTATTAAATAGAGGCAACTGGAGCTAGGAGAGAGAGAGAGAGCTGTGCTTGGCACAGTGGAAGAACATACTTTAAAAATATATCAGCACTTAATAACACACCCAGGCCGACACGCCAAGCAATATGTGAAAATTTGGAGACTGGGGATCTTGTGGGGCAAACATAGCCCTAGATTTCAAACATGTGTCTCTGTCTCTTGTGGTGGTTTAGAAATAGCCTTGTAAGGATTTTCCTAAAATGTTTCTTTCAATGCTTTTGAATTCAAAAAGAACTTCTGGGAATTAAACGCAAAAGTAAGGTAAAGAGAATCCAAGCAGAAGAAAGATATCTAGTACGCACCATTTTAAACTGTTCTCCCCAGTTTGCTATCTTGGTAGAGTTTTAGAAGCAGTTCATAACTCTCGGGAAGTTACATTATTTCTAAACAGAAAATTGGATGAAGTATATTTCTACGCTCTAATGAGTCCCTGTTGGACCTTGATTCAGCAGATAAATTTGGACATATTTCGCTGCTACTAATAAAAAATGGCCATGCAGACCTTCTGTAGGAACAAATGAAAATCTGAAGTTAACCTACAAATATCTGTGATTAAGTTAGATTTCAGGCCAATGAACATCTGTCTTCCTTCTAGTGTTTCTCAACTTTAGAAACTTTAAGATATATGGACTCCAGGTCCCAGAATTTGCCAGTAACTATGCTGGCTGGAGAATTCTGGGAGTTTAATTCCACAAAGCTTAAAGTTGCCAAGGTTGAAGAACATTGCTCTATGCCAGGGGTGTCAGGTGCTTAAATCTGGCCTGCCGGGCTGCCCTGGAAATAGCAAAGGACCGGTGCTTCCGGCAGCCAAAATGTGGCGCAGGGGGCTGCACAACCAGCCTAGGGGTGGGGAGATGGGACAGCATCCTCCTGCAGCACTCTGCTGGCCAAAGCGGGGCATGGGGAGCTGCACATGCCCCCCCCCCATGCCCTGTTTTGGCCAGTAAAGTGCTGCAGGAGGCTGCCCAAGCCGAAACTGGGTTCATGGAGGCTGCGCGGGGCTCCCGATGCCCCATTTTGGCCAGCAGAGGAGGAGGAAGCTGTCCCATCTCCGCCCCTTTGGGCTGGCCTGCGGAGAAGAACCATAATGCTGATCTGGCCCTCGAAGAAATCCAGTTTGACACCCCCGCTTTATGCAGTCAGACAGTGGGTGAATGCCTGCTTCAGAATGGTTCATTATAGTAATAACTATCATCATAACTAACATTATAATAGCTTCCCATGTGTCTATGATCACTCAGAAAACCTGCTGTCTCGGTGCCAGATGCTAGCTACCAATGGGTTATTTATATCAGTATTCACAACTTATACAGGCAGTCCTCGACTTACGACAGCTCATTTAGTGACCGTTCAAAGTTCCAAAGACGCTGGAAAAAAGTGACTTATGGTTGTTTTTCACAGTTACAACATTTGCCGCATCCTTATGATCATGTGATCAAAATTCAGATGCTTGGCATCTGGATCCTATGCTATGCTACGACGGTTGCAGCATTCTGGACTCCCGTGATCCCCTTTTGCGACCTTCTGACAAGCCAAGTCAATGGGGAAGCCAGGTTCACTTAACAACCAGGTTACTAACGTACCAACTGCAGCGATCCACTTAACAACTGTGGTGATAAATGTTGTCAAATTCACTTAACAAATGTCTCACTAAACAATTTAAATGTTGGGCTCAGTTGTGGTCATACGTCAAGGACTACCTTGTATAGAATAACTTACAGGGAGGCAAGCAGGAGGCAGGCAGGCAATCAAGCAGGAAGAAGTGGCATGAAAAGGAAAGGAGAATCACCTCTTGTAACCTACTATCTCCCAAGGGTCCTGGGTGCACAGCAGTCATGCTATTGAGAGAATCCTGAGAATTATAGCTTTGGCTACTCACCAGCTGGAGACAGCTTGCCTCAACCTTGGCTGGCAGAGAAAATTGAAGAATTCTAGTTCCAACACATCTGGAGGGTAGCAGGCCCAGGGAAGTGTATTCAAAGGATGGGCTAGCAGTTTCTTTCTCCTCCAGCCATTCCCACTGTAATTCTAAAGCAGGGGTGTCCAAACATGGCAACTTTAAGACTTGTGGACTTCAACTCCCAGAATTCTGGGAGTTGAAGTCCACAAGTCTTAAAGTTGCCATGTTTGGACACCCCTGTTCTAAAGGAACGGATGACATATCTGAGACATGGAAAGGGACACATTTCAAAGAAGCATTTCCAGGGATAAACATATCGATCTGCTATCATGCGAAGCAACTGCATCTCGGCTGGCATACCAGCACCACAATGTATTTTTACTGCTGCTGCTGCTGTTGTTGTTTTTATAAAGCTTGAGATTTCTTTTATTCCAAATTTTATTGAATAGAATAGAACAGAATAGAATTACAGAGTTGAAAGGGACCTTGGAGATCATCTAGTCCCGTGATGGTGAACCTATGGCACACGTGCCACAGGTGGCACGCGGAGCCATATTCGCCGGTACGGCAGCCCTCAGCTCTGGTGTGCTTGTGTGTGCTGGCCAGCTGGTTTTCAGCCTTCTGAAGGGCCAGAGGAGGCTGTTTTTGCCCTCCCCAGGCTTCAGGAAAGCCTCCGGAGCCTGGGGAGGGCAAAAATTCCCTCCCCGCATGTGTTGTTCGTAGATGCACAGGGGTGTGTGTGGTCATGCATGTGCAAGTGGCAGGGGTCACTCACGCATGCGCAGGTGGGTGTGCACGCACACCCATGCAATAGCATGCACACACACAGTTTTGGCACACCTTTAGAAAAAGGTTAGCCATCACTGATCTAGTCCACCCCCCTGCCTAGGCAGGAAATCCTATACCATTTCAGACAGATGGCTATCCAACATCTTCTTAAAGACTTCCAGTGTTGGGGCATTCACAACTTCTGGAGGCAAGCGGTTCCACTGATTAATTGTTCTGTCAGGAAATTTCTCCTCAGTTCTAAGTTGCTTCTCTCCTTGATTAGTTTCCACCCATTGCTTCTTGTCCTGTCCTCAGGACTCCCTCTTCTTTGTGGCAGCCCTTGAGAAAAGCATGTTTTAAGAAAAAAAAAAGTACTCTACAACTGCCCTGTACTGGAAAGGAGGGGAAACCATTCAAACTTAGTAACAGTTCTTTTAGGAGCACTCAGCTCAGAGATACGAAACAAGTTCTGAGAATATACTATGGGCACGAAGCACGGAGGACGTGACTCTCTGGCTATGCCAAGGAACTACCATCCTCTTTATCTCACAATGAGTACAGAATATCTGGCAATGTGTAAGCCAGCCGATGACAACACAGATTTTTAGACAACATTTTTGGAGAATTCTGACTCCTGCCTAAAATGTGCTCAGTCTATAACAGCTCTTCCGAGCTATAAAAAGCTGCTTTTGGCAGACAAAAAGACTCTCCAGGGTAAGGATTCGAACCAGGATCTAGTTCCAAAGCACCCAGGGATCTCTTCGATACAAAAGAAATGTTTCATTCTCTCCGCAGCCCTTTCAATGACTTTTGTTTGTGGCAACAGGGAGGTGGCTTTTACACCTGCCTTCATTTGTAGAGATTCTCAGTCATCCAGGTCATGGTTGTCCCAAAGGTGCTTTTTTTCGGGAGGCAACTGGACTTCCTAGTTTTTTTCTTTTGAAGATGTTTCGCTTCTCATCCAAGAAGCTTCTTCAGCTCTGACAGGATGGTGGGGAATGGAAGGATTTATATTCCTTGCAGACAGTTTGGCCTGCATCTGGCTGGGGGAATTCTGGGAGTTGAAGTCCACAAGTCTTCAAGTACCCAAATTTGGCCTGTGCTGGTTGGAGGAATTCTGGGAGTTGCATCTTATTAGAGCAGGGATGCCAAACTCACGGCCCATGGATCGGATGCATCAGTCTCTGGCCACGCTCACCCACCCAGATTTAGCAAAGGGGGGGGGGGAAGTTGAGATACATCATGTGACAAAGTGTCATCACGAGTTTGATGCACTTATTTTAGATGGTCCTTGAAGCACTTGCAGGTTTATCTGTGTCCTCAGGGTCACCTGAGCAGGGCTCCTGGTTCCTGTAGTCTGCAGTTTTTTCCCTATGGAAAGCCGTTTCTACTCCCACTCCAGCCAGCATAATTTGAACATCAGATTGGAGAAGTTTGTTCTTTTCAGCGCTTCTTTCAAGAAAGAAGGAAGGACAGATTCCCAGTTGAGCTCCTGCATCATGCTAACTTTAATGGGTGTTACATACTTTGGCTAATACAATCACTCATCTACCCTTCTGATTTGTCTGTAGCTCAATGCAGCACGGTGAAGATCCCATCAGAGCCTGCAATATTGCCTGGGGTCTGCCCATCCCACCCCAGCCAAAACATTGGGACTTAAAGAAAGTGGGAATTATTTCTTTGTCACAAAATAAACGTGACACTTCTACCGTCATAAATGTGAGTCAGTTGTGAAGCAAAGGCACAACATGCCAGAATTCTGAGCCACCACTTTAGGAAAAGGGGGGAGATTTAAATCACTTGACCATATCTGAGTGCTTTTAAGATACGATTATTATCATTCCTGGATTTTTCTGGCATATTCAAATGTCCAGGATATGGAATACAAGCAGTGATGGAATTCAAATAATTGAACAACCGGTTCTCTGCCCTCATGATTTCTTCCAACAACCAGTTCACCAAACTGCTCAGAAAGTTAACAACCGGTTTTCCCGAAGTGGTGCGAACTGGCTGAATCCCACCACTGAATACAAGTCAAACAAAATGGAAATTGGGCTTTGGGCTACTGACATCCAGGGGTGGGCTTCTGGGGGCTCACAAGGGTTCAGCTAAGATTCTGTGCATTTCGGAGAACCCCCAAATTCCACTCAAGGCTGGCCCCACCCAACCCACCCCACCCCTCCAAGGATTCCCTATGAGGCCCGTTTTGGATGCAGGTAAGTGCAGGGTGTGCGCAGAGGCTTGGGGAGGGCGAGAAATGGGCATACCGGAAGCTCAGGAAGGCCAGAAACAGGTCAGTTTCTAGTTTCCAGAGAGCCTCCAGAGCCTGGGGAGGAACACTTTCCAGGTTTCAAAGACCCTCTAAAACAGGGTGTCAAACTCAAGGCAGGATCTGGCCTGCAGGTTGCTTAGAACTGATCCACAGGGCCAGCCTGGCTGTTTTCGCCCTCCTGGAGGCTCGAGGAAAGCCTCTGGAGCATGGGGAGGGCAAAAATCCCCTCTCCCCATGATGCAGGAGGCTGACATGGCCACGCCCACCCAGCAACTGGGCAGCAACCTTGCTAAAAGTTTTGAAGTCCACTCCTGCTGACATGTAACCATAGTGACATGCCCTGGCAGCTCTTTTTTTCTGTCATGTTCCCATGAAGTTTCCTTCGCTATGTTTCCAATCCCCGAGAGAGGCAAGATGTATCCTTCATTGAATTGGCATTAGTATGGCCTTTTCTTTCTTATTTCAACAGTATACCACCTCTGCTAAGTGCTGTCAGCCATAATCTTGATAATCAGGGGTGCTTGATAACTAGATAAATATCCATAGACGTATCATAGAATGCTAGGGCTGGAAGGGACCTTGGAGATCTTCTAGTGGCTAGCTAGAATCTAGCTCATCCTGCTGCCCAAGCAGGAGTCCTTATACTATCCTGGATATCAGTCCATCCACCCACTCAACTTCCATCCATCCATCCACTTATCCATCCATCCCCCAACTTCCATCCATCCACCCACCCATCCATCCATCCATCCATCCATCCATCCATCCATCATTCACCAGCCAGCATGTTTTAAGATATGTGGGCTTCAATTCCCAGAATTCTGCACTAATGTTTGAAATTTGAGGTGATTTCAAATACAGTGCAGTGCCAGTGTATTTACCTAGAGAGAGAGACAGCAGTCAGCCATTCACACAGAGATATGGCTTCGGTCCTGTCTTCAGAAAAAGCTTTTCTTGACTCAATTAGATTTCACTTATTTGAACCACGCGGCGACGAGATTGCTAAAGACACTTGGAAGGTTCTCAAAAACTACATCAAAATGCACACCCACTTTGAATTCCTTTTTTTATAACATAACTGCCATCGTAACACCGGGCAATCTGTCACTCCAGAGTTACCATCTTCCCAAATGCTGTAACTTAAATAGAGCTGAGAAAAGTCTGATTCTTGTAAATTACTGACTTAAAGCCAAGCTAAGCATCACTTCAAATATTAGAAGATAAATATGTCACAAGTCAGCTAGCATGTCTTGCGCTCCCAAAAAGCATGATTAAATAGTGTGCGGTTCTTTACAAAACACTCAGCACAACATATACCAGTGATTCATGTGTTTACTTCTCTTTTTGATACAGGGCAGCAAACCAGTTAGCGATTCATTTCCAGAAGAATTCTGAAGAATTCAGCATCAATTGCCTTTGAATTCTCCCCCAATATTGTTTGAAGCTGAAATGCAACAGTGCCCCACAGCTCAGTCTCTTCAAGGATCCAGATCCCCAGAGGCTCCAGTCTGTGGTGCTATTTTGCTATCTAGTGACGTTTTCCCCACTCTTCTCCACATCCCAGCTTGAGGTATATGCAGTTCCCAGCATTATTCTGCAGCTTGCCTTATTTTTCAAGAGCAACATGACAAAATTAATTTGACAAACCACTGAAAACATATGTCCCTTTTGCCTTTCTCTTTTATCTTTTGCAAGGAAGATGATTAAAGAGGGTTGATGCCTCTATTTAACCAAACCCAGAAGCGTATCCTAAAATCTCAAGAACTGCACCCCTGAGACCTATCCTTTTGTCACCACGATGACCTTGCAACATAGGAAAGAAAACCAATTGACAAATTCAAATGTAGTAGAAAATAATATTTAAGTATGAGCCAGCAGTGTGCAGCAGCTGCCAAAAGAGCCAACACGGTTCTAGGCGGCATCAACAGAGGGATAGAATCAAGATCAGGTGAAGTGTTAATACCTCTTTATAAGGCCTTGGTAAGGCCACACTTGGAATCCTGCATTCAGTTTTGGTCACCACGATGTAAAAAAGATGTGGAGACTCTGGAAGGATTGCAGAGAAGAGCAACAAAGATGATTAGGAAATTGGAGGCTAAAACATATAAACAATGGTTGCTGGAATTGGGCATGACTAGTTCAATGAAAAGAAGGACTAGGGGAGACGTGATATAAAACTAAACCCCCCTCCATTACCTACAATCTTGAGAGGTTAGAACGGAACTTGCAAAGAGATTTGACAAAATAACAGCTACTAGACTTTCCCGATTGGGCGGGGGGGGCGGGGGGGCGGAGAGCAAACTGACAGCCAGCTGTTCTCACAAACAACTAGTCCAGTTACATCCTGTATGGAATCTGAGATAAAGGCTAAAAAGGCTAAGAACAACAAGCTAATTCACAGGACGGAGAGTTTACCATGGGAAAATTTTGGTCGCCACGATGTAGAAAAGATGTGGAGACTCTAGAAAGAGTGCAGAGAAGAACAACAAAGATGATTAGGGGACTGGAGACTAAAACATATGAAGAAGGGTTGGTGGAACTGGGTATATCTAGTCTTATGAAAAGAAGAATTAGGGGAGACGTGATAGCAGTGTTCCAATATCTCAGGGGTTGCCACAAAGAAGAGGGAGTCAAGCGATTCTCCAAAGCACCTGAGGGTAGAACAAGAAGCAATGGGTGGAAACTAATCAAGGAGAGAAACAACTTAGAACTAAGGAGAAATTTCCTGACAGTTAGAACAATTAATCAGTGGAACAACTTGCCTCCAAAAGTTGTGAATTCTGCAACACTGGAAGTCTTTAAGAAGATTTTGTATAGCCATTTGTCTGAAGAGGTGTAGGATTTCCTGCCTAAGCAGGAGGTTGAACTAGAAGACCTCCAATGTCCCTTCCAACTCTGTTATTCTATTGTATTCTATTCTAATATTTGTGGTTCAAGATGTCGCTGTGAAGTCCTTCTGGGCTTGCTTGTTGGCTTGCAGACATTTCATGGCCCAGCTAGAGAACATGATTGTGAGCACCAAGAACTCAACAAATAGACCCAAATAAAGGATGGCCCCTGATTGGAAAAAGCTGTCCTCCCCATTCTACACCATACTTTCCTTTTTACCACCATCTCTTGCCAAAATGCCCAGCCTTGAGATAAGTCTATGAGATAGGTCAAAATGCTCCAGGGTCATGGGCACAAATTGGCATCATCTGCCTAAGTGAATTCCATCACAACAAGATGGAAAGCAGGGAAGAATCTGCTGACAATTTTCAGTCTCTTGCCAAAAATAAGCATTGACTATGAAAGATGCACCCTCAAAAAAAAGCATGTGCTTAGGCAAAATGCATTCCAAAAATGCATATGGACCTAGCTATCATAAAGCAAACATTACCCTTACACATAGACCTCTATCAGTTGAAAGTTCTTAACAGTAAGAAATGAGGATTTCCCATATTTTTTTAATGCCCAAAATTTTTGGAACGGAATGTGCAAAAATTTGTGGACACAGATATGAGAAGATTAAGATTAATCCTGCACACTTCTACCCCATGTATATTTTCTTAACCCTAAGTTGTTTTCAAAGCTGAAGGAGTCAATGCAGACGTATCACTCGGACATATTTTGTTCTATTTAGGAATTTCTGAATTTAAGCTTGATTTCTATATACCATAAAAGGTTTGGAACGGGGATATTGAACCATTTTTATTTTTGCCCCCAGACTAAATTAACACATGATTTCCTTTCAGGGATTGCAACTCAGTGGGGCAAAGAAACCTACACTATAAGTGTACCCCACAACCTGTTTCCTCAGATACACAGACACAAAAATGCATATATACCCAGAACTGTGCAAAAGGCATCCATGTTCATTCTCATCCAGAAGGTCCTATGCCATGTTCATTGCAAAGTGTCAGCCCTTTGAGGTAGTCCGGATAGGAAACCAAGCCATGGGCACTAGCTCTAAAGTTATTGCAAAGGAACAGTAGTAGAATCTTGTAAGTCTGAGAGTACGTCTCCCCTCCCTTTGCTTGTACTTTCCAGAGAACTAGAGATCGCCCCTTCTGAGCTATTTTCTCCACCCACAGGCCTCTTTTGAACACACATTTCTCTTATCAGACTGTTTGTCTGGCCTGCGGCTCTTCCTCTTGCACCTCAAGATTATTCTCACAGCCAGGGACGTGCGGTCAGGGGAGGCAGGGGAGGCAGAGCCTCACTGCTCTCATCATGAAAAGAAAAAAAAAAGGGAAAAGGGAAAAGGCACACGTGGTCCAATTCCCTGCCTTCCTGAGTCAACATGAAGGGGACTGCGGAGCGGGCTCCGTCAGCTCGCACTCCGCGGTCCCCTTCATGTTGACTCAGGAAGGCGGGGAATGGGACCATGTGTGCAGGAGGCTGAGACTGCCTCAGCCTCCTGCACATGTGGTCCCATTCCCCGCCTTCCTGATGATGTCACCAGCCTCACCAGCCATAAACCTCACCGCACTTCACTGCTCACAGCCCATTACACAGGGGTGAAATTCAGCAGGTTCTGACAGGTTCTGGAGAAGCGGTAGCGGAAATTTTGAGTAGTTCGGAGAACCAGTAAATACCACCTTGGCTGGCCCCAGAGTGGGGGAGGCAATGGAGATTTTGCAGTATCCTTCCCCTGCCACGCCCACCAAGCCACACCCACATAACCGGTAGTAAAAAAAATTGAATTTCACCACTGCCATTACGCAGAGACACTTACACATCACACCCGGATACGAGTAACCCTTGACTTATGACCACATCTGAGCTCATAATTCTGTTGTTAAGTAAGATGTTTGTTTAGTGAGGTTTGTCCTATTTTACGACTTTTCTTGCCTCGGTTGTTAAGTGAATCATAGCAGTTGATAAGTTAGTAACACGGTTGATGAGCGACTCTAGTTTGCCCATTGACCTTGCTTGTCCGAAGGCCACAAATACGAATGCATGACCCTGGGACACCGCAACGGTCATAAATATGAGCCAGTTGCCAAGCATCTGAATTTTGAGCACGTGATTATGGGGATACCGCAAAGGTTGTAACTTTGAAAAACAGTCATAAGTCACTTTTTTCCGTGGCATTGTAACTTTGAACGGTCACTAAATGAACTGTTGTAAGTCAAGGACTACCTGTACACACTCATTCATACCTAGGAATTCTTATACATATTCTTATGCATAGCAGGATATCGCCATCATCATTTTAGCCTTTGTCTATCCACTGCAGGATGAAGGCCCCTTCCACATGTTTCCTTGTTATCAAGGCATAGAGAAGTTGGGGGGGGGGGGCATTCTTCTACTGAAACTATCACAAGGGGTCAATTAACTGCTTTGTAATGAAGGACAACAAAGCTTCCTGATCAATGTAACCTCTAACCTTAGCCTGAAGAGAGGGCAGAAGTAGCTTTTTGGACATGCCTAATTAAGACTATGGCTATTGGGAAACTGCCAGCCAAGTTGGTAGGAAGAGTCAAGCCGTGCATTAGCCTTGAGTCCTTGCCCAGATAGCAATAGCACTTCGACTTATATACCACTTCACAATGATTTACAGCCCCCTCTAAGCGGTTTACAGAGTCAGTCTATTGCCCTCAACAATCTGGCTCCTCATTTTAACCGCCTGAGAAGGATGGAAGGATGAGTCAACCCTGAGCCTGGTGAGATTTGAACAGCCAAATTGCAGACAGCTGGCAGGCAGCAGAAGTAGTCTGCAATACTGCATTCTAACCACTGGCTTATTTGCTCAGATGCATAAGCCCGATCCTCCCCAACATCCACGAAACCTTATCTCTGCTTGTTCCCGGGGAAAGGCAAGCATTTTGAGGGGATTCAATTGATAGTTGATAGGAGGAAAAGGATGATGGGAAAGCAAATGCCGGGCGCACCCAACCAGAACTACTCACAAGTAGCTCAAGCAAGCATCTTTATTGTTCTCCAGTTATATTATAAGAATCTTCCCCAAACTGCTTTCTCCTGGAAACCAGCAGATAAAGTTTCATGGATGTTGGGAAAGGCCAAGTTTATGTCTTTTGCATCTGCACAAGGACACAAGGCTGATGCATTGCTTGACCTCTCCTTTCCAACCTGGCTGGCAGTTTCCCAAAAACCATAGTCTCAATTAGGCATATCCAAAATGCTACGTTTGCCCTGTCTTTAGGCTGAGGTTACATTGAGGTAACTGAGGTTACATCCCTTCATTACAAAACAGTTAATTATACCAATAAAAACTTTCGAGTGGCTAAACCAGGGGTGTCCAAACTTGGGAACTTAAAGACTTGTGGACTTCAACTCCCAGAATTCCCCAGCCGGCTGGGGAATTCTGGGAGTTGAAGTCCACAAGTCTTAAAGTTCCCAAGTTTGGACACCCCTGGGCTAAACCATAGTCCATTCAACCCTTTTGATTTATGGGCCTATCTATGAAGCCCTAATTCAGAGTGTCACTGAACAAAGACCTAAAAACTCAAATAACTTGGTCTGTTTGTCGTGTTTTTGAATGATATTCCAAGAGCGTTTCAACATAAATTCCCTGCGCACATATTCAAACAATCTCAGCTTCAGTTTAATTTGCATCAATTCTCAATTATAGAAGGGCTGGCCCAAATTCTATGAAATCCACCCGAAAGTGCTTTTTCTTCTTCTTCTTTATTGAATTGTTGCAATAGATTCACGGACGGAGCCCTTACTCAACCAAGCCAGAAACAGGAAATGTAAAGGTCAAAGCCATTTGGATTTTATTTCAGTGAACTGGATTTCCAGCAAACTTTCAGAAATAAATATGGCCACTGACCAAAGCAAGGCCACATTATACCAGCCTTCAAAAAGGTGGACGTGTGAGGAGTAGGCTACCCTATAGAAATGGTCAGATATACTGTGGATTGACATAGTCATGGTCACAAGATGCAGCCACAACCACCACCGCTTTCTACATTGCCATCCCACATAGCTGGAGTCTGCCTGTGATTACCATAGCCTTGCGGGCAATGACATTGCCCCTGGCTTTATCTATGATGAATCAGAACAACTAACTAGAGGATGCAGATGCTACTTCACCTGAAATGTACAAGATCAAACACTTCCTCTTCTTAAAAAGAAAGCCTCTTTCTTAATAGTTAATATATGAACACTGATCTTCCTAGCTTACCTTCAGAATGTGTTGCTTCCTTCAAATGTAGAGGATTAGTTGATGTTATCTTCAATTAATTGATGTGCACAGCCACAGAATAGATTGATCACTCGATCCATTTTAGACTTCCTTCTGTTTTTCTCTCCTGACCACCCCCTATTCTCAATTAGTTTCACCTTTTCGTCATTGGCTTATAAGTTTGATGCACATTTTCGTACACATTTCTCTTTAAAATGTAGGGTTTTGCAAGTATTTTGAGATCTTTTTGTGCTTATTTCAGGAATATCTTCCTTCCTTCTCTTTCTTTCTTTCTTTTTTCATCCCTCCCTCCCTCCTTCCTTCCTTCCTTCCTTCCTTTCTTTCATGCTTGACTGGAGGACTGCATCAGAAAATTCAGAGATATGCCATTATTAAGGAAGGGCAGATTGGATGGTTGGGCCTTAAAATGGAAATTGAACTTATTTTTCCTATATTATTACTCAGCAGCAGCCAAAAAAGTTTGTAACACCAGCCCACTTGCCCACCACCTAGAAAACCACATAAGGCTAAAAAGGGCAGTAATTAAGCTTGGAAAAATGACATCACAGGGCAGGACAGCTCCACATTCCTGCTGAGGAATGCAACTGGGTCTGGAAAGCTGCAAAGAGCTATTGACCCTCTCCTGGGTAAATACATGCCAGTTGTCAAAGTCACAACTAGAACCCTTGAAACGGCTTGAAGTTCTGTGTTGCACTTTCTCCTGTTTTCATTAATCGGGGAGTAAGTTACGCCGAGTGCCGTAAGACACATTTACAAGAAAGTCCCTGATTAAAACCGTAAGGTTTCCAAACGTTTCGTTTTGGCTGGATTGCCTCCCTAGCCTTTGGTGTTACTGTTACTGTAAATGAAAGTTGAAAAATTATCTGAAAGACTTGGAGGATTCTTAATGGGGCTGCATCAACTGCTTTTCCTGTAATCCCTGTGGGTTTTCAACAATCTCGGATCAAGAGGTGTAAAAAATGGGGATAAAACTAGGATAAAATGTCATGCTCCTTCCAACCACCGAGAACAAATCCTTTGTTTCCCTCTCCTGGAAGACTCAAAAGGCAAGTGCTTAAATGATAGATTCATCTGTCCATTCTGGTCTTCCTCCAAGCAAGGCAAAGCTTCAGAGCGTGCCAGATGCATTTCCTTGGCTGTATCTGAAGTGCCCAAGCCCAATTTACACCAGAGGTGAAGGAGAGATTAAATTTTCAGTTGAAGCAGTACACAGTCTTCCAGCACAAGCCTGTTCTCAATTTTCCTGGAGTCTCAAGAATTTACTCCAACAACATGGCTCAAAAATCAAGATTAACTCTCCTCCCCCCCCAACCCACTTTATTTCATGACTCATTCTGGAGAGAAAATAAACTCTGATCTGCCGTGCCATACTATCGCCTCTGTTTCTGACATCACCTTGAATAGCAATGTGTATCTATCTGGTAAAGTGAGCCCCTAAGAATGGAAAATAAGTAGAGATTGCAGCGATTTCTTTGGGCTGCCAAAGAATTCTTACTAGGGAAACTTTGCTCCAAGAAAAAGAAAGAGAGAAAGAGGGAGAGGAGGAGGAGGGAGGGAGGGAAGAGAGGTTAGGAGGAGGAGGAAGAGGAGGAGGGGGGCTAGGAGGAGGAGGAGGAAGAAGAAGAGGAAAAGGTGGAGATTATTCCAACTACAAAATAATCTCCAACAAATTATTATTGACAGCCAGCATTCTCTTCCTTTGTTCCTCTATCTCTCTCCCCAATTTAATTCTGCTCATTCCAAAGACCATTCCAAATTGTTCACCCTAAAGGCAGCAGAAGAATCGTGGTGGAGTACTATTCCCCCTCCTTTCTTTCTGCCTTCCATTTTGAGGCAGAAAAATGACCTGACTGCCTACAAACAGCAAACATGCTAACCAAGCCTTCTGTAACCCAGCTATCTCGGGTATTACAAGAACACCTAAAATGTTATTTATAATATATCAGCAATAATTTAGGATTGCCCAAGCCAACCATTCCCAACTTGGTGCCCAGTTGGCTAGGGTTCTTGACAGTTGAAACCCAACACATCTGGATGGCATCAAGTTGGGGAAGGCTTGGCTAATTTTTCTCTCAACTTGGACCACTTCAAACCTAGTTCAAAGTCAGACGTCTGACTCCAATCCAGGATGCTTTCTGAAG
Source organism: Natrix helvetica (assembly GCF_964273705.1). Lineage (NCBI taxonomy): Eukaryota > Metazoa > Chordata > Lepidosauria > Squamata > Natricidae > Natrix > Natrix helvetica. The sequence goes on from NC_138548.1 coordinate 228,324,422, forward strand.
GCAACAGGGATGCTATGTATTCTGAGCTTAAATGCTGCAAAACTACTTAGAGGATAGAATGAGGCATTGTGCCATTAAGTATTCAGGCTGCAAAAAGCAGGGATATTTACCAATTCAGCATCTTACAGTGCTTCCTCATTATCAGAGGTTCCTATCTGGTGGTGCCTTTCCCTGGCTATATTCTATTTTTGCTTCCAATCAATCAATCCATTTATTTGTTTATTCATCACATCATTGGCCGTCTGCCCCCAAAACTGTCTCTAGGGCAATTTGCAGTATTATTCATGAAAACTGTGCAAAGATGCAGTCTGAAGATTCAGTCTGAAGGTGATACTAGCAAATTGCTGAATCACACATCTTTACAAATTTGATCAGGTATTTAGACCGAAGTGTGATATTTCTAAAATCTATCTGATGATTAGTGGGCCTTTTGCACAAACTCCTCTTTTCCCCCCACAGAACCAAACTAAGTTTTAGACTCTTATTTGGAAATCTGAACTGATTAAAATGATTTGGATTAGTCTTATTACCGGTATATTCTGCACCCTGTTTTTAATGTTTTAACATTTAATTTTTATTTTTTTTATTTACATGACTTAAATTGACTTACTTATTGTTTCAAATGTCAAAGACACCTCAAATTGGTACCCAATAGTAAAACTTTATAATATAAATATATAGTGATGTGAGGTTGCAGGCACTAAAGAAGTGGCCCATTTGCAAACATTTCTTTAAAAAATTAATTAAAATAGTTAAGGCAGCAATGCTATTGTGGAAGGGAAGGCTGCCAGGTGGATAAAGAAAGTTAGGAAATTTTCACTATCCACTGAGAGGAGAATCCAAGAACGGAGAGGGAAAGTACCTGGTGGCGCAGTGGTTAGATTGCAGTACTGCAGGCTATTTCTGCTGACTGCTGGCTGCCTCAATTTGGCAGATTGAATCTCACCAGACTCAAGGTTGATTCAGCCTTCCATCCTTCTGAGGTGGGTTGAAATTGAGAACAATCTGAGATTTGGGGGCAATATGCTGATTCTGTAAACTGCTTAGCTTGGCTCTAAAAGCACTGTGAAGCGGTATATACGTCTAAGTGCTATTGCTATTGCTACCCTAGGTGAGTCAGAGACCTGCACTCCATTGCAACTCAAATATCATTGCTTTGAACCACGCAGGGAGTAGATTCAGGCACCTCACCATAGAGCCCGCTGGATATAGAAGACAACATTTCAATGGAGATTGAGCTTTGCGAAAACAGATACCTTATTTTTAACAAGTTGGCAGTAGAAATGCAGAGAAGTAGGGAGAAAGATCTAATTGTGGGAAATAGTAACAAAAATCACACCAAGGCCCCGGAAGCAGAGGTGGGTTGCTGCTGGTTCGGCCCAGATTGGCCGAACCAGTAATAGCGGCAATGGGAGGCTCTGCCCAGCCACCCGGAGGCTTCTGCGCATGCACAGAAGTGTCTCGTGCACACGGTAGTGCGCGCAGGAGCACGCCCAAAACAGTAGTAAAAAAATTAGCAACCCACCTCTGCCCAGAAGGTGCAAATTCCCACCCTGATTTCAACAATTCTCCTACTGTTGGGATGGCGATGTTGTTGACCCTTTTTCTCAGTCAGAGTTTTATTTTGAATTTCCTAATGTTTTTAATGCAGAATCAACTCGAGAACTAACTTCCAGGAAACCTAAAGGAGCGAGTCGTTCTGATTGCTCCAGTGTGGAACTAAATTTGTATTTACAGGGGATGCAGGATTATGATGCAAGTGCTCAAAATTCAAAGACCGTGTGAACAAAGAAGGGATGGTTAAGTAAATTAAATTATCTTAGTCAGGCAAATATGAATTATGTGCTATTTCAAAACAATTATGTGAAGACATGAAATGAGATTAAGACCGACATGTTAAGATGGGTGAAAATAACATTGTCACTGTCGGAGAGAATCTGTGTGATAAAAAATGAATGTTTTTCTAAGAATGTTTTTGTTTCAGACAATACCTATTTTGAGAAATCACATACCATTTAAACAATGGCAAACAGATAAATCTAAATGTATATATAGCAAGGGCAAAATCCACCAGTAAAATATAAAGCATTACAAGATGCAAAAAAAAAGAAAAAAAAGAGGAGGACTGAGTTACCAGATTTAAAATTATATTTTGTTGCTTGCTTGTTTGGTCTGGATGAAAGAATGGATGTTGCTGAGAAACAAGAGACTTTTAAAATTAGAAGGCCACAACTACCTGAAGTTTGGATGGCATGGAAATTTATGGCACAATGGAGTTAAAATTAATGTGGATTTCAACAATCATTATATTAGGCATGCCAAAGGGAGAATGTGGGATAGATATAAATCCAAAACACCTTTATGGATTTCAGTTCAAGAAGCATATTACAGAAGAGAAACAGCAGACAAAGGCAAATGGTTGACATACCAGGAATTATTTGAAAACCATCAAGGGGAATTTAAAATTAAATCAAGAGAACAATTAATAACAGAAGGATTCAGTTGTCAATGGTTTTCCCCATTTACAGTTACCAGAAAAATTCAAAATGTACAAAAAAGACTCATGGCATGGAGCAAGACAGAATTTGAAGTACAGATGTGCTCTGATGATGAACATATAATTGCTAAAATGTATACACGTTTGTTGAAATTTGAAACATAGGAAGACAGGTTCAAGAATATATAATAAAGTAGGCTAAGAATGTTGGTTATACTATACAGGTTGATCAGTGTGAAAATAAGTGGCCAAAAAGGTTGACATTTGCATTGTTCTATGAAAATGCTTATGAAAGGTATTGTTGGAACATGACACCAGAAAAATGATTCAGAATGTATAAAGGGACTTCAAATGTATGATGGAAATGTGAACAACCTGAGGAAACATTCTATCATGCTTGGTGACAGGTAAAAAAGCTTTAAAAAATAGATGTAAATACATACATTAATATAGAGGATTTTAAAGTTTAATTGAAGCCAGAACGTTTTCTTTTAGGACTGATGGATAAGCAATTAGAAAAAAATGATGGAATATTATTTTAGTAAATGATTATTGTGGCAAGATTATTACATGCACAGAAATGGAAAGATTCAAGACTACACTCTATGGAGGAATGGTTGGGGAAATTGAAAGAACTTGCTGGGATGGCTAAACTAAGTTCTTTGATCAGAGAAAGATGTATTGGTGACTGGAAACCTCTTATGGATGTCTTGCATAAAAATAAAATAATAAATTTGTAGCTTATGACTTTAATAATTAGGGAGAGTAGATTATAGGGAGAAGTTTATTATGATGTGACTTTAGAGATAGAGATTAAAATATAACTGCAATTGTAACTGTTGTGGAAAAATATCAGAAGTCACTTTATGTGTCTCTTTTCTTTTCTTTTCTATTCAATTCTTTTCTTTTTTTTGCACTTCCCCCCCTTGACGTCTACGTTTTCCTTTCTTCTTCCTTACTTTATATTAGTTTGCATTAGTTTTCATCGTCTCTCTTAGTACCAAACAACTTCCATGTCACCATCAAATTATCTTAGCCAGGCACATCACATTGATAACAAAGAAGGATTGTTGAAAAATCAGATTAGGGCTGGTTGATATTAAATGCATTGCATATGCAGGAAAACTGCTGACTATGTTGACATATTTGCACACAGTATATTTATCTTATTCACACTTATGATCCTGGAGTGAAAGTACATCATGCGCACAATAGAATCACTGTAATTAAGGGCTTTCCCAGAAGTTTTGTGTGAGATGAGTAGCATCTAATGAGCATGAATAAAAATCTTTTTTGCTTTTAGAACAGGCAGCAGCAACCTGAGGACCTAAGCCCGTGATGGTGAACCTATGGCATGCGTGCCAGAGGTGGAACGCAGAACTCTCTCTATGGGCATGCGCGCCATCGCCAGCTGCTCTCCTGGTTTCTTGTGCGCACATTGACAGTTGCTCTTTGCAGGCTCTGGAGTGTCAGAAAACGTCCTGAAAATGCCCAGGAAAACATGCAAAAAACGGCCTGAAAATGGTCCAGAAAACGGGCATGCTTGCGCCGGCCAGCTGGTCTTCGGGTTTCCAGTGCTCAGACATGCGCTAAGACTAGGTGGTGTGTGCATGTGCATGCTGGAAACCTGAAGATCATCTTCAGCTTCATATGCGCCGGCCAGCTGGTTTTCGGGTTTCTGGTGCTCTGGCATGTACACATCAGTGGTGGGTTTAAACATTTTTTAGAACCTCTTCTGTAGGTGTGGCCTGCTTTGTGGGAGTGGCTTGCTGGCCATGTGACCGGGCAGGAGTGGCTTGCCAGCCATGTGACCAAGTGGGAGTGGCTTGCCAGCCATGTGACTGGGTTGGCGTGGCCAACTTGCAAAATGTGGTGAAACTCACTTAACAACGCTCTTGCTTAGCAACCAAAATGTTGGCTCAGAAACCCCCAGAATTCCTCCTCCAGTCATGGTGTTCAAACTTGACAGCTTTAAGACTTGTGGACTTCAACTCCCAGAATTCCTCCTGCAGTCATGTTGGCTCAGGAACTCTGGCATTGAAGTGTGCAAGTCTTAAGTTACAAGACCCTTGCACCCCAACCCTTTAGAAAAAAAACCCCAGGGATGTTCAAACTTGACAGCTTTAAGACTTTAAGGTTTAGATGGGACTCTTAGAAGCGGCCGGGGTGATTGGTGAGCCAGCCAATCAGTGAGCGGCCGGCAGCAAGTGTGGTGCGGACGGGCGGGGGGAGGGAGCTGGAACCAGTTCTAAATGGCACGGTAGATTAGGGAACCTCTTCTATAGAAGAGGTTAGAACTGGCAGGAGCCCACCCCTGGCACACATGTACATGCGTTCCGGTTTGGACACTGGGTGCCAAAAAGTTTCACCTTCACTGCCCTAAGCTAATGCCACATGTAATATTTTGTGTCCACCACAGCTGCAATAAGTGACATAAGCCCCTGCAGAATTGGGCAGAAAACAGATGAAATGTGTAATGTAAACCCTGATTTACGATCAACGTGATTCTAAGAAGTTTTTAAAACATCACCCAAAACTTAGAATCCCCTCAGACATTTCTGGCTTCATCCATACAGGACAAGTCCTTCCTATTTTACCCCATCGCTCCCCTAGAACTGAAGCATTGACATTCTTTTAGTATTTTACTCTTCAATTTTCTTTTCCAAGTATGAGATTGTATAAAGTCAACACATGTGCGACCCTGCTTCACATTTGTACACCCTGAGAAATGGCAATCATTGCAACACCATCAGTAGCATGAGGCACTAGTCGATAATGTGAAAAGATTTATCCGACCTGGCTGTCTGTTACTTCCTCCCAAGAAATGATATTCTTACAAGAATTCTGTTAAGCGTGAAAGTTTCAGCAAAGCCCCCCCTTTTCTTCCTGATGTGTTTTGATTAGATGTTCAGTATAATCCTTTGCTGTCCAACAAAGGATTGTTAAATAGTTGGACTATGGCAAAAGAAAAAGAAGACTTTTCTAGCAAGGAAATTGATATGCATTTGGAAGCTGAGCTGTCCCAGAAGAAATTGTGCAAAATATCTGCAGTTCTACCAATAAGAATCTAGTGTTGGAATTAAATGCCCACAATTAAAGAATTCCATAGAGACAGACCTTCCAGGGTCCAAGAGGCCTGAATAGGAAAATATGCTCTGTGTAGCAACAAATACAGTGTAAATTATGTATAAAGAGACTTGTATCTTTATTATACAACTGTGTGGCTTGCTGAAATATTTAACAATGATTATTAATGAACATTTTGTTTTACATTCTTTGATTCCTAACCAAATGTTAATGTTCTCCCTCCAGAGAGCTTTCCTGCCAAAGTCTATCTTCTGTTTCCCAAAAATTATCTTCCCTTAAAAACAAAATCTTCAGTTTCATGCTTACAGTACTTCAAACTACAGTTCTGTGCAGCGGTGGGCTTCACTTATTTTTACCACCGGTTTGCCCCGCGCGCACATGCTGGCTTCCCATGTGCACCATCCGTGCATGCGCCCAACCTTCCGTGCATGCGCTCAGCCTCAAAAATGGGGCTAAATAGGATGGCATAGTGCCAGGACAGGTGGGCGAGCCAATGGCATCAGAAGCACATTCAGGTTGTCGTTGACTTAGAATAGTTCATTTAGTGACTGTTCAAAGGTAGAAAGCACTGAAAAAAGTGACTTATGACCGTTTTTCACACTTACAACCATTGCAGCATCCCCATGGTCACATGATCAAAATTCAGACGCTTGGCCACTGACTGATATTTATGACGGTTGCAATGTTCCAAGATCACATGATCCCCTTTTGTGACCTTCTGACAAGCAAAGCCAATGGGGAAGACAGATTCACTTAACAAATGCGTTGCTAACTTAACAACTGCCGTGATTCACTTAACAACTGTGGCAAGAAAGGTCGTAAAATGGAGCAAAACTCAGTTATCAACACTATCACTTAGTGTGTGGGGAATCCTTCATCAGACTTGAGAAACAAAGCTTGAATGTTAAGGATCCAATCTTCATTTCTCCAGTCCGACACAGAAATTTGGCAGGTAGCTCTTTCCCTCTGTCTCCTTAATGATCCATGAGACTACTTAACAACCATAACTGTCAGAGCTGGGTTTGCAATCATTGAGTGAAGTAGACATGTGAGTGTCTCACTTAAGGGCTACTTCACTAGAGTCTGATTCCATTGTGATCATAAGTTGAAGACTACCTGTAATTTTTTAATACTTATGTGTAGCAATTGTGGTCCAGGGGTGGGTTCCTGCCACTTCTAACCTATTCTATAGAAGATGTTCCACAAATCTACTGTGCCGTTTAGAACCGGTTCCACCTCCCTCCCCCCCCCATCCGCACCACACTTGCCCCACCTGCCGCTCACTGATTGGCTGGCTCACCAATAACCCCACCCACCTCTAAGAGTCCTATCTAAACCTTAAAGTCTTAAAGCTGTCAAGTTTGAACACCCCTGGGTTTTTTTTTCTAAAGGGTTAGGGGTTCAAGGGTCTTGTAACTTGACAGCTTTAAGACTTGCGTGCTTCAAATGCCAGAGTTTCTGAGCCAACATTTTGGTTGCTACGGAAGAGCGTTGTTAAGTCAGTTTCACCACATTTTACAAGTTGGCCATGCCCACCCAGTCACATGACTGCAAAGTCACTCCCACATGGCTGGCAAGCCACTCCTACAAAGCAGGCCACACCTACAGAAGAGGTTCTAAAATATTTTGAAACCCACCACTGTCCAGGTCATAGCATATTACAGAGTGTTTTGTTGGTTGGGTCTGGGAATAAACTCATCTTGGTGGTAACATTTAAATTTAGGAACAAGTGATGTCATCATATTACTAACTTTCCTGAAGCTCTTGGAACACTTTGGAGAGAAGTTTTTCCCTCTGTTTTAATTATTTGCCCTATTTTAAAGTATAATTTAAATAGTTTTGATTGCTACATGCCTGGTGTTGTTCTATATTTCATATTATAGTCACGTGGTAACCCCCAAAGTAACTTTGCACCCAGATTTTCTTTCCTCCCTTTGCAAGCTCAGTTGAGGCATCTGCTTGCTGACTGGAATGCAAAATTCCCCAGCATGTCCATCATTTGCCAAGTAGTAGCTATTTCTCAGTCCTTCACATTGTAAGTCTCAGACTTCAGCATTCAACTCCACGGCAGAACACTTTCAGAACTTGAATTAAATGTTAATGATGAAAAATGTAATCACTACACTGTTTTATTATGTATGAGTAGTAAAAAATAATTACTTTCAATTTACATAATATCCAACCCTTTTCAAATGCTATTCATTAGCTTGACACATGGCGAATTAGAATTATTTATCCCACTTTTCTAAATGTTTGCTGTTTCCTAACAGTTTATCACCGGGTTTGCTTTCTCTAACAAGTAGAGATAATTGAGAATCGATTCTTCTGGCCAATAAATGCCCTAGTTTGTTTACTATGTTAAATCTGCAGACCAAGTATTGCTCCGTTCGTTTCCCCAGAATCAACCAAACTGTTCTCCAAATCTGCTGGTATTATATGGTTTAAAATTTTACCAATCCTTATTTTGTCATTTGCCATATTTTGTAGATATTCCACTGGGAAGGCTAATTTCTGTAGTTTCCCAGCCTGGTAATGACCCGATCAAACAAAGGTGGAAGGCGTATTTTTAATCGTAGAGATGTCCACATCCAAGATACCTTAGAAAATATTCCTTATTTATTGGAAAGTCAACCCTTTGGTCATTACCAGGTTGGAAAGCTACAGAAATATGACAAGCAGGAGGAAGAGAAGGAGGAGGAGGGAAAGGAAGGGGAAGGGAAGGGAGAAGAGAGGAGAGGATGAAGGAAAGGAAAGGAAAAGAAAGGAGAAGAAAGGAGAGAAGAGAAGAGGAAAGGAAAGGAAAAGAAAGGAGAGGAAAGGAAAGGGGAGGGAGGAGGGGGAGACATTTCTACTATTCAGAGTTTTAGTATATTCCATCTTTGTTTAAATTGGTTTGAATTATTACTACCTGTCCATAAGTACGGTAGGCTGTAGCAGTACAGAAATGGTTTACTATTGCCTTCTGTGACACTATATGAATAGATGCTTTTGCCAAAGTGACTAAAGTGATTGGCTGCTTCCAATCTCTTCTGATATTGCTGCCGACTAATAAAGGTCCCTCTTGCTTTATCTGGACAACTGGCAGACCCCCATGCCTTGAGTGACTGTGTTGGATGCATATGCTATTGGCAACAGCATTCACAAATCAAACTGCAACACAGTATGAATTTACATTCTTTAAAAATGTGCCACTGCAATTCCAAAAACGGCGGACTTTTAAATAGGGCAGCAGTGAGCAACACAGCACCATCCATGTATGGAGTGGGGACAATTGGCCACGGTCAACTTGCCACAGCCAATTCGCCACCGCCAGCTCACCACGGCCAACTTACTGTGGGACAATTCAACCATTCAATTTAATTATTTAAAATAATGTAAAAAATATTTCCATTGTTTGTCATTCAAGTTCATTTTTTTCACTCTTCTGGTATCCTTTCTTTAATGAGTCTATCCCACTATTTCTTTGACATTAGTGTAACTCTTGCTCCGTGGTGAGTTGTCCCACAGCAAGTTGGCCATGGCGAATTGTACCTGGCGAGTTGAGAGCAGCAAATTGTCTGCAGTGAGTTGTCATAGAGCCACCCATGTAGAACCCCTATTCATAAATTTCCCATTTGTAACATTTATAGATACATCTCAAAAGCAGAAATCTATGATGATACGTAAGCACTTGGCTATGTTATTGTGTGAGGTTTGGTGGTGGAGGGTTCAGTGGAAACTTTGCATGAGAATTAACTTTTTTTTTTTTAAGATCTCAACTTTTAAATTTTGTAGATAATGGAAAGCACTGTGCAAGTTCAGGCAATGGTGATCTAAAATGCCCAAAAAGGTTACCAACACAACATGTGGGAATAATCCATCTGAATAAATTCTTTCCAGAGGCATTGTTGAGGTATCCCATACAGCTGTTTTGTTATCTATGAGCTAGCTTCACATGATGCTGATTCACAACCCCTCAAGATCTTGTGCGTGTTGAAATTCAGGAAAGAAGGAGATAAAACTCAACGGACGGGCAAGATTGCTGAATTCTAGGAGTGCTGTAATGTCTTTTAGGGGACAGAGCTTAAAGGTGAGGATCACCCAGTGTGGATGATAATGAAATACATTTTCTGGAGTCTGGACAGACATCTGCAATCCATGTAATGACAGATGGATCATCTCAGGCGAATCAAATCTAATTCAAATGGGCTTGTGGTTGTAGGATCTTTGTGGGTGGCATGCTGGAAGCAGGTCTGATCTTACCAACAGTGGTAAGACATCAGTTCCAGCAAACACCCTGAAGACAAGAGCTAAAGAAGCACAGGAGTTTGGAGGAACCATGCTAGTATAGGTTACAATGATCCACATTTGTCAGAATTTTTACTTTATTTGAGATTTATTAAATTTTGCATGGTTTTGGATTTAAAGGCCTTGGACAAGATAGCTTTTGGGTGCCATTCATCCTGGATATTTCTTTTCCCAGGTTTTCTTCCTAATGTTTCTTCTTCTTCTTCTTCTTCTTCTTCTTCTTCTTCTTCTTCTTCTTCTTCTTCTTCTTCTTCTTCTTCTTCTTCTTCTACTACTACTACTACTACTACTACTACTACTACTACTACTACTTCTTCTTCCTTGGAGCCCAAAGACTGCCTATCTGCAATTTTCCTTTTCTTTCTCAGTGACGGGAAGGAAATTCTGCATTTGTAGCCCCAGTATATTTTTCGTCTTAACCCTTTTCTTAGATTCCATCTAGAAAATCTGTCCACACATCCCCCCTGTCCACATATTAAGTGGTGAATTTTAAAAAGCACTTGTGCTAAGATCAACTTTCATCTCCATGTTTGGAAGTTTGCAATGCTGACTACCTACTCCCAGCTTATTCTGCCTATCCAGGAAGAACAGGTACGGTGGGCTCCCTTTTATATCTTTCCATTCAGACAATGACTTGTTTATGGCTCACCAACGTGACCCTTCTCAATTGCTGCCTTCCTTCAATGGGACAGCATTTCCAGGTACTATTTAGGAAAGGGATTAAAAGTGGCTATTCCAGTAGGCGACAAAGGCTGGGACATTTTGAAACTGTTCCCTCTGATGGTGGATTTCCCCCACCCTCCAAAACAGTGAATGTTTTGAGTTATATTTGTTGTTGTATTTCATGCTGATGTGGTTTTAGTTTTGTGTTCAGAGTTATTTACAACTGGAACTATATAAGGGGAGGAGAGGGAAGGAGGTGGGGGGGGAGAAGGAGGAAAGGGAAGACAGGAGAGGGGAAGGGAGGTGAGAGATCTGTTGGTTTGAAATTTTAAATGCATAAGGGACTAGCACCATCTCTATATATGATGAGAATATTACATCAATAATCAGCAACGCATATCTTTATCCAGATGCGCCTTTAGTGTTTTTCCCTTTACTTTATAATGTCAGGGCTGGAACTAAAGTTTGAAAAGTATGGGGAGAACTGTTCCACAACTATGGGGACAAGAGAAGGAAGCATGAATCTGCATCAGGAGACGACTTCCTTCTCTTCTCTGAGGGTGAAGAGAGCTCATCAAATGATAATACAAATAACATTAGAATGATTTGGGTCAACACATTGCCTTTTATGTGCTTATGAAGATTTTAAAAGTGGGAGATACAGTAGCAGTCCCCAAAAACCAACCTCCAATTCCCACTAGAGACTATGACGCCATCCCCCATGTCCCTCTCAGCCTCCAAAACCGCAGGGGTGGGATTCTACCATTTTGGACTGGTTTGAACGAACCGGTAGCTCCAACGATCAGCTGGGCCCGCCCACCTACGCTATTTTCCTACCTTTCTCTTCTCAGCTGATTCGCGCGGCAGAGCAGAATGCTGCGCGAATCAGCTGTGTTACTCTTCCGAAGAAACCCAGAACTGAATATTTCTTAAAACTGCGCATGTGTGTGCAAATCACATGATCACCGAACCGGTTGTTAAAGCGGGAGGATCCCACCACTGCATGCAGGGTTTTAGGATGAAGAGTTAAGCCTCCTGCCCTTTTTTCCATCCTTCACTTGGGGTGGGGACTCAACTCAATCCTGGAAAATGACATTGTGAAAATGGGGCCATTTGCTATCCAGGTTGAGCAACATGATCTCAAGCTGTGTGGGGGAATGAATGGGAGGGTGGGGTGGGGGTGTGGGCAAAAGTAGCACACAAGCTGCAGGCTGCCATAACTTTGAGAGGCTTCATCTGAAGACTTGAAACGAGCCCTCCCTCTAATTAGATGGAGCCCGTCTCCCTGGCCAGATATTCTTGGAAGCAAATTGTTTCCATGAGGGAAACATTGCTGGTCCTCTTGAGATCCATGCAGCTAATGATGGATGGTGCTTTGAGAAAGCTGCTGAAAGTGAAGAGAAGCATTACTGACAGGTCTTCCTAATGCATCAATATGTCAACTTAAAGCAGGTCTCTGGGGGTAAATCAACAGCTGTGGTGTGTTGAATTGCCATGAGGAAGAGCCACAGTGGCTCCAGGCCGGTGAAACCGGATTACTCCAGGATATGCTGTTTGTGCACACAGGAAAGCTTTCCTCAAGGCAGTTCAGAGAACCCCCAAATCCCACTCCTGGCTGGCCCTGCCTACCCTGCCCCTCCCAGGAGTCCCCACGCAGCCCATTTGGGATGCAGGTAAGTGCAGGGTGTGCTCCGGGAGGACAAAAAAACGGGCCTCCCGGAAGTTCGGGGAAGGCCGGAAATGGGCCCATTTTTGCCCTCCCGAAGGCTCAAGGAAGCAAAAGAGGGTGGGCAAAAAGACTCCCCCCCCTGCCGTGGTGCAGGAGGCCAAGTAGGCCATGCCCACCATGGCCACGCCCACCCAGCAACCGGGCAGAGAACCCCTTGCTAAAATTTTTGAAGCCCACCCCTGCATACCTCATGGCCTGGGCTTTCAGCTGGGCATCCTGAAGAAAATTCACTAACATGGTTGCTATGCTTGTTTGCTATTAAAGAGAGAATGGGAGGCGTTCCTTTCCTCAAGACAGAGAAATGGAGAAGGTCTAAAGGTCTTTGTCTCTCCAATGTTGTGGAATTACCACCAAAGTAATACAGTTGGTCCGCAACTTGTGACCCACAATTGAGCCCAAAATTTGTGCTAAGTGAGATGTTTATTAAGTGAGTTTTGTCCCATTTTTACAACCTTTCTTGCCGCAGTTTTTGAGTGAATTGCTGCAGTTGTTAAGTTAGTAACATAGTTGTTAAGAGAATCTGGCTTTCCCCGTTGACTTTACTTGCCAGAAGGTCACAAAAGGTGATCACATGACCCGTCCCCGCAACCATCATAAATATGAGTCAGTGGCCAAGCATCTGAATTTTGATCATGTGACCACGCGGGGAATGCTGCAACAGTCGTAAGTGTGAAAAAAATGGTCAGCAGCTGCTTTTTCCGGTGCTCTTGTAACTTTGAATGGTCACTAACTAAACTGCTTACAAGTCGAGGACTACTTGTAAAATAATTATGGTGGGCTTGCGCACTCATGTGCTTTGAGAGAGATTTCTAGTTACACCCATTCATAGCAGTGTGGCTCTTTGCAGATCTCATTTCTTGGGGCACAACAGTTGGAAGCAGATTTAGGCTTTTCAGGCAAGAGCCTGAAATGTCAGGTTGACACACTGATCCCTTATCCCACCATAACTTAATACAGCCTTGGGAGGATCTTTTTGATAGACTAGCATCTTAATTTAGCAAGGAATTCCCAGCGTGAGGCTGGCCTTCTCACACCAAAGCTATCAAGATTCACCTTGAATTGGTGAGCAGGGAGAAAGTTGGCTGGCCGTCTTATCTTTATGACTCCACGTGTCTCCACGTCTACAAAGATGAGGAAGAGAAATTCCGGGAAAGCAAGAACTGTCAACAGACAAGATGGCATCAGACGGCTTCAAAATACACAGCTATTTTCTAAAGAGGTTCCAGAAATATCAGGGACTTATGCAACATACGATTGGAATGAGAATCCGAGGATTAACTAAGCAGTCTTAATTCATGCAGGACATAACAATGAGAAAGCAGGAAGGAAAGAGAGAAAAAATCTAGGGGCTGCGATTGAAAGGTAAACAAACTCAGGAACTGGGTAGCTGATGGGCTGGCATAGAGGAAGACAAGTTGGCGCCAAAATTCAAGGAAGATGGAGGAGGATGTATATATAGGCAAAAGGTAAGAACGGCCTTGTGGATAGAACATCATGAGAGAATCGATTTTTAGGGTGATTTTAATGAACTATAAAGGGAAATGGAATGAAATCAAATAGAGTTTCTTCTCTGATTCCTCCCCCTCTCCCTTTTTGGAATTTAGCCTCTCAGTCTAAAAGAAATTGTACACCTCTGCCTTACATGAATTACTACCTCTTGGGTTAAGGTTTTCAAGGGAATAGCCTGCTAAGGAAAGAACAATGTGCCTTACCAATAGTTTGAGCCTTTCCGATAAAGGTGGAACAAAACACATGATGATAAAAAGGAGCTACTGACAAAAGAGTCCAACTAGAAAGTGTAGGAAATTAGCACCCACTTCTCTCCTAGAAGAATGAAATATTCTAGGAAATATTAAAAAGGAAAAATATTACACACCTCCCTGGATGAGAAAAGGAGAAACGTGCTCTTGGGAAGCAGCCCTCACCTTTGTTAATAGCCCCAGAAAGACTGGGCCTTCCTATCTGCAAGACAAAAGGCCTTCAGCTCCAGGGTGATAGGATTAGCCCTCACTCAAGATCCAAACCAGGACAAAGGCATTAAGCCATAATAGGAATTGCCCAACACCCTTTCAGAACACAAGCTTCTTCATTACATCATTGCCCAGCAAGATTCAACCAAGCCTGGGACACAGATATCCTACAAAGTTAACTAAGACCTCTGCATATCCCCCTAGGAGTCTGACAACCAATAGGATACATTTCTTGCAGAGCAACAGGAAGCTCTAGGGCAATGGTTCCCAACTTTTTTTGGCCATGCCCCACCTAAGTATTTCTAAAATCCTGATGCCCCCCCCCCCCGTGACATATAATTCTTACTTTACTCAAAAAGTGAACTCTACTCACGCGGAGGAAGCCTAAAAGACCATTAACTTGGTTTAAACAAATTCAAATTGCCCCCATTAAAAATCAAATTTTCCCCCTTTGGGGCGTGGGCCCCACATCGGGAACCACTGTTCTAGGGCAAAGGAGGGTATAAATACCTCTCACTCTCCACTCCCATGAGTTCAGCTGGTTCACCAGGACCATGTGCTTAATAGTTCTGCTCAGGGGTGGGTTCCTGCCAGTTGTAACCTCTTCTATAGAAGAGGTTCCACAAATCTACCGTGCCGTTTAGAACCAGTTCCAGCTCCCTCCCCCCGCCCGTCCGCACATCATCAAGATGAAGACCGAGAGGAGGAATTCTGGGAGTTGAAGTCCACAAGTCTCAAAGCTGTCAAGTTTGAACACCCCCGGGTTTTTTTTCCTAAAGGGTTAGGGTGCAAGGGTCTTGTAACTTGACAGCTTTAAGACTTGCACACTTCAATGCCAGAATTCCTGAGCCAACATTTTGGCTGCTAAGCAAGAGCGTTGTTAAGTGAGTTTCACCACATTTTACAAGTTGGCCATGCCCACCCAGTCACATGGCTGGCAAGCCACTCCCACCCGGTCACATGGCCGTCAAGCCACTCCCACAAAGCAGGCCACACCCACAGAAGAGGTTCTTAAAAATTTTGAAACCCATCACTGGTTCTGCTCCATTAAACCAGCTTTCCAAGCAGCCTCCATATTTCCAGTGTCTTTCTCCCTACTTGGAACTGAACCCAGATGGGCATTTCTTCCAACAAAAGAATATTGCAAATGCATGATGCCTATCTCTTTGTGTGTTATGTTCCTCATAGTCACAGGTATTGGAATGGCCTTTCTAATCCATACTATATCACTTTTATATCCGGGGATCCATCAGGATGTGATTTTAATGAGTAGAGTAATATTAACGTTTTGGTTAACTAAAGACATATTTGTCCCTGTAATTTATCCACTTTAAAAGCAGCATTTCTTGCTTAACATCTGTTGGGATAAATCATCAAAAACCCACAGTAAGGGATTATCTTCCCACGTTTGGCAAAATTGTCTGTACGCTTCTGACTCCCCAAAGCCTAGCAGAGTTCTTGGAAATTCAAAAGCTAAGAAGCTATTTGGGCTGCTTAGTAGACGTTTTGGCATGATGCATCTCTTTGATTTTTGCTGTCTCATGTTCAATATTGCGGGGTCTGCTTTTTACGTGACCAGAATTCCTAGCCTGCATTGTGATGAATTAAGCTTATTGACTTGAGTCTTTTCTGCTTCTTGCTTGTTGTTTGATAGAAAAGCATCTGATAAATAATAAATAATGAAGCAACTTCATTACCCAGCATAAGCTGGCTACAGCTTTCATCGGGTGACAATAGCTTGATATTCAGATGTTGGTTATTGTGTGCATTTCCTTATGGCAAAATATTCCACATGTCTGTAAATAATGCCATTCTGCATTTCTGAGAAGCTGGAAAGTTTTGCACATGGCAAGTACTAGAAATCAGCATGTGCCTGAGAGTTATATGAGGGTAGTCCTTCACTTATGAGTACAATTGAGCTCAACATTTCTGTTGCCAAGCAAGAGAGTTGTTAAAGGAGTTTTGCCCCATTTTACAACTTTTCTTGCCACAATTGATATGTGAATCCCTGTAGTTGTGAAGTTAGTAGCACAATTGTTAAGTGGAAATGGCTTCCCCATTGACTGGTTACCAAAATGTTGCAACATGACCCCAGGACACTGCAACTGTCATAAATACAAGCCAATTGCCAAGTGACCCAATTCTGATCACGTGACCATGAGAATGTTGGAGGTCATAAGTGTGAAAAATGCTCTTAAGTCACCTTTTTCAGTGCTGTTGCTCAAGATTGACACAGCCTTCCATCCTTCTGAGGTCGGCAAAATGAGGACCCAGATTTTGGGGGGCAATATGCTCACTCTGTAAACTGCCTAGAGAGGGCTATAAAGCACTGTGAAGTGGTATATAAGTCTAAGTACTATTACTGTTGTAACTTTGAATAGTCACTAAATGAGTGGTTGTAGGTTGAGGACTACCTATATTGATCATGGATTAGCAGAGTTAGCAAAAGAAATCCAATCCAGCTACCAGTTTCAAATCCCTGCATTGACTAGGGCCCCTTTTAATCTCACCCAAATGAAGATTTCCTAATCATTTGAGAGCAAGGACCAGCAAACATCAAACATAACTTTTGGAAAGACTGCACACCATATAGAAGCACCATTCTTAACATTGATGGAGAATGAAGATTTAAGTAACAAAAAAAATGTTGCTTGAAATTTGATGTTGTTTGAGATTTCACCATGGCTGCTGTCACAGAGCATACTGCAATGAAGTCAAGTAAGGCTGTTGCAGTACATCTTATGTTTTAATTAAACGAATCGTCACCTACAATTTTCTACTCATGCGTTTTTACAGACTCCTTATTTACAACATTTCCCACCACCATCCACATCCCAGAGATACCTGGAGGATTGCAGGGTTTTTTGCTGCAACATGTAGTAATTCTTCCCAAAGTGTACATATTACCAATAATTTCCCTGGGGCGGTCAGTTACAAGTGAGATTACCATCACAAATACCAAGATAGAGGATAGCCTTGTGAATTCCTATCTGTTTGTGACTCTAGTAAAATGCCCACGGAGGGTGTGGTTTCATAGGAAGGACCTTCTTTTCTCTCAGAGGTGACCTTTGAGGGCAAATTCTTGAATTCTGATCATGATTTCCAGCAAGATTCTCAGGCATTTCCCTCTCTAGTTCAGCGCGGCTCTTAAGGAATGGATCCATTGATCTATTTTGACATTTGCTTCATGCATCAGAAGATGAATTGTTATCCACTTGCACCATAATCCAACATATGTCTCCTTGGAAGTAAACCATTTCAACTTTCTGATCTCCAGATATTTGAAATAAGGATGATATCATCCTTCAGCAATTAAAATGTTCAAACTGAATAGAACATCAACGATCCCCTTTCCTGACTCTAGTTTGCAATCCACAGGAGCAATGCCACAGTTTATGGTTAATCACAAAGACCTACATAGCAGGGTGAGATTGTAGCATCAAAGTAGTAAGCACAACTACTACCTCTTTTTACATGTAAGTGACATGTGTGTTGCACATTAAAAGGGGGCAGGGCTGCAATTGCACAGCTGTGTCTGACATTTTAATGTCAATCCTCTCCTTGGATGCTTGTAGACACGTAGGTTTTGGTTTGTTGTAGTTTTATTTGCAAACTACAAAGATGAAGCAGGACCAATATCAACAATACTGGACCCAGAAGCATTTGACAGGTGTGGGATGCTTCTTTTTTCTGCAAACCGATCTTTCATAGAAAAAAAACCCCACACATTTGGTACTCTCAAGGCCCATACCCAAAGAAATTCTTTTCCAGATTTCAACCAGAGGTGGGTTGCTCCCGGTTCAGCTGAAACGGTAGTGGAATTCAGGCCTGGGTCGCAGAACCAGCAGCGACCCAGGCCTATCATGCCCCCGAACCATTTCCCTTGCTGCCGCTGGGACGCCACCATTTTGGTTTTTAGTGACTGCGTGCACAGTTCATTGTAAATTGTTCTGCGCATGTGCGAAGAACAATTTACATTGAACAGCGCAGGCACGCACAGCGTGTGTCTGGCGTGTGCGAGGGTTGCGAACTGGTAGTAAAACCGACAGAAACCCTTCCGATTTCAACCCCTTTTTCTGCTTTGGCCATGGTGATATTCTGTCTAGACTATATTCACCACAGCTGTTCATGCTGCTTCCTCTCCTCCTCCCAAAGTTGTTGTTATGGGGACATAGGAGGGCGGCGCCGAGGGGCAGGGCCTTCTCTGTGATGGGCCCAGCCCTCTGGAATGACCTCCCCCCTGACATTAGGACAACAACCGATCTCCGCTCCTTCCGCACGAAACTCAAGACCCACCTGTTCCAACTAGCCGGCCTGGCCTGAATTATAGCTATTCCAATCCCTCTGGATAAAATTTTAAATTAGGTTTGACTTTGGGTGTTTTAATTGTTTTTAATTGCTTTTGCTGTTTTTAATTAATTGATTATTTATTTATTATGTGTTGTATAACGCTTTTTGTATATCTCCTCCTTGTTATTTATTTGTTGTGTAGTAAATTGTACGCCGCCCCGAGTCCCTTGGTGGAAAGGGTGCGGCATATAAAATGGATTAATAAATAAATAAATAAATAAATATTAGTTATGTCCGCTATCCTGTGTTATATATAAAATGTGGTAGTTAAAATTTTCTTTCATTAAGGATTGAAGATTGACTTATCCGGTGTTTTCAGTATTATTGAGCCATAGTTTTCTAACAGCTGAAAAGTACTTAAACAATTTCCAAAAGTGTTTAGAAAAGGAAGTGCTGGTATGTGAACCCAAGACGTTGACTGCAGTTTGACCAAAAAGATTGTTCCCTGATCTCCTAATGCTCAAAACCTACAGTTTGCTGTTGCAAGATCTCCTTGCGTGGAACAGCCGGGAGCCTTGTAGGCAATCCCTTGTCTTGTCTTGTCCGTTTTCAAACAAGCACACATAAATAAAAGTGCATTGTGTGAAAACCATACACTTGATTTACGTATGCTTTTGCAGAGACTGTAAGAAGAGTGAACTATTTTTCACTCATGAAACATCAGAAATGCTGCAATTCAGCCTTTAGAAACAGGGATGAAAATATTTGAGCTCTAACACGAAAGAAGGAAAACACCAGAAAACCGTTGTTCCGTTTCTTTGTTCCTTCCCTGGCTGTTCAAGGTTTACTAATAATACCTAGAACACCACCAGAATGTGGACTGGCAGCTTTTCAAGTCTAATAAGAGTTATTATCGATAGAGTTTAGTCTTTCGTTAATATGAATGCAGCTTGATCGCTTCTCAGGCGCTTGCAATGGGAGATTGATTAAAAGCAGCCTCTGGGCAGCTACCAGAGATTAAGAAAAATGTAACTAACTACCTGTTATGTCAAGTTTGATGTTTTTCAGATCAAAATTCACTGTGTCAGCTTGTTTCCTTTATTCCTGGTTTAAAGAAAACCCCACACAAGCAGGCGTTCGCACGCACACACACACACACACACACACACACACACACTATAATGAGGACTTTGCATTCACTGGGATCTTCGTGAGACTGACTCCCTAGATTTATATTTTCCAAATTGTTGTTATTTTCTACCTAAAAGACAGCTTCAGATAAAAGACTGAGCGGTTTAGAGCAGGGCAAGCTGGGTTTTTTGATTATGCCATTTCCATGGTTTTATTCACCAATCCACACTCCGGATGCTTCTTGAGAAATGGATGAAAGCACCAGGTAGGACAAAAATGTGGTCATAAATCTTCTATCAGCGAAAGAAAACCCTTTTTGTTCCCCCAGGCTTCTGTGGGAAAGACGGAAGGGCATGTTAAATTCTTCGATTTGTGGAGGGTTAAATTAAAGCAGAACCTGAATTCTGACTCAAGCCATTGGTCCCTGAACTCCATATTGGCCCTGTTACGAGCAGTTACTGAGCCGTGGTGCCGCAGTGGTTCGAATGCAGTACTGCAGGTTACTTCTGCTGCCTGCCGGCTGCCTGCAATTTGGCAGTTCAAAACTCATCAGGCTCAAGGTTGACTCAGCCTTCCAGCCTTCCGAGGTCAGTAAAATGAGGATCCAGATTGTTGAGGGCAATATACTGACTCTGTAAACCGCTTAGAGAGAGCTCTAAAGCACTGCAAAGCAGTCTATAAGTCTAAGCGCTATTGCTATTTTTGCCTCCTCACCAATTTGCACTATTCAGGTGGCCCTGAGGACACAGATAAACCTCCAAGTGGCCTCAAGGACTCTCTAAAATGATGCAAATGACCAACTGTCTGCAAGGAATATAAATCCTTCCATTTCCCACCATCCATTCAGAGCTGAAGAAGCTTCTTGGATGAGAAGTGAAACGTCTTCAATGAAAAAAAAAACACAAGACAGTCCAGTTGCCTCTTGGAAAAAAATAACCTTTGGGACACTCTGTGGACATTGCTGATATCAAGTACAATGGGAAATCAAAAGGAAAGCCTGTAAAAGGTTTGTTCATGAAAATCACGTATTTTTACTGGTCTACTGACCAAAAGTAATTGAAGTTTGCTTTTGTGGGAGTGGGAGAAACATCGGGGTGAGCAGCTCCTTTACTATCACTTTTCAGATTCCTCCGAGATCACTATGTAAAGTCAGGGATCTCACAAGACCCTCTTTCTCTCTCTCCCTCCTCACCCCATAGCAAGATAAGCAAATGCCCTTGAGTTCAAGGGAAGGGGTGCCCCTAGTCCCTGCCAAAAGTACCCAACAAGTGACAGGCATTTCTTGCCTCCTAAAAGCTCACTTGACTTGACCACAGCCATGCACAGGCTGTGGATGAGATGTAATGACAAGTCTATGAGAAATGTCCTCATAAAGAAGTCACCAAAGCCTTGCTTCTAATATGGTAAGATGCAAAGAGGAAAATAATCACTTGATAGTAAACCTCACCAAATTTAGTTCCACTTACTTTTCAGCAAACATGGTTGGGATTATACCAGACATCTCAATAAATCACTAATATGAAATGACATGAGCACGATTAGCTTTCCAATCAGCGCATTGCCAAGGACCCGTTATATTTTTATGCATTTTCCTAAAAATGCTGCTTTGTTTCTCCACTCATTTTTCCTTCTCTTTTCTTTTTATCTGCGTGAGGCTCATGAGCATTCCAAGATATGCAAATCCATGCTTCAGCAACCCAGATTCTGGAAATAGTTGGAAAAATCTCATTTTTCAATGTCTTGGCTCCCTCTCCTATTTTTCTGGGAGGCACTCCAGGTACCTGAAAATTGCAGAACATAAAATTGGGGGAGAAGATGGATAAGGGGAAAAAAAACAATGTATAATTCAAGCTCCTTCAGGAGAAAACTTGGATTTGCTTGATCAAATCAACCAACTTCCAGTCCAGCTGGAACTGAGCCAATCAAGCATGCTGAAACAAATATTTAGCATAACTATACGGCTAAAAGTATATGGAGAAGGCAGAGAGAAATCACTTGTTTGAAAGCAGCCCTCTGCCAAAATCCACGCATGAAAAAAAAATCCAATTTCTGTTAGCCTTTAACTTTAAGGGTATAAACAATTCCTCATGTGCAGGCTGAAGACAGAGCGATGCATATATCTGTATGTTTGATTGAGACTCTCAGTTCAATAAACATCTCATAATTGTTTTCCCTCAAACTTTGCAATGAGTTAGTTACTTTCCAAAAATCCTGTAAACGACTTTAGGAGGCCAGATAATTTGTGGTGCTTCTCTTTTCCCCTTTTTTATATGTATTGCATGAACAGTTTCCTATATGTTGGTCCAATGCTAAACAACTATTTAAAAGGATTCACGTTTCCAAATTTATGAATTGAGGGTAGTTGACATTCAGATGAACAAAAATTGGGAATAGTCAACACCTCAGAAAATGGTTCTCTGTATAGACCATTTGCTCTATCTGAATATAAACTGCTGCAAAGCGATACCCCATACAATTCTGCACAGAATTCTTCTCTCTTTTTCCTCCCTTGCCTCCTTTAGAATAATTCCTATGCCTGAACTATGCAAGGATCATGATTATCACTACTCGCAATTAGTCCAAACTGAATCTGTGCTTCAGTTCTAACCCTATTTGCAATTTGTAAGCTATCGTTGCATGTAGCCAGCGTTCCCATTAGAAAAAGCACAAGAATTGGCTTGTTTACCTATGAACTTTATTATCACGCTTTCTCTCAGGAGTGATGGGCAGCCTCCATTGTTTTTCAACAATCCTATGAAAAACGTTGGGCTAAGAGGAAGCCATATGCACCAGGCATCTAAGGATCTTCCACAGCTCAACCTGGATCTCTCTACAGCAGCGGCTTCCAACCTTTTGGGCACCAGGGACCAGTTCTGTGGGGAGAGGTTTTTCCACAGACTGGGGGGGGCATTGTTTTGTGCTGCCTGCATCCTGCAGATGGGGGTTTGTTTGTGCAGTCTGGTTTCTGGCACGCTGTGGATCGGTGCCAGTCTACAGACCTGGGGTTGGGGGCCCCCTGCTCTACAGTACTCCTGGCCCAACACCTTTGCCATTTTACCACACTTATCTGATCAGCCCAAATTGATCAACTAGCTATGTCCATAGCTAAGAGGGAAATTAAAATTCCACACCACACAAGAGGATTTGAGGCCTACAGAGTACTACAAGGTTACAAAAGCAAGTAACGTAGGCACCCACTGAAAACCCAAATAATGTTGTGGGGGAGGGGAGAGTTCGAATATATGTTGTTTTCCTTGCAATTTTCCCAAGAAAATTTAATCTACTCAGATAGGGCTAAGAATTTGTTACCTGCAGTCAGACTCATGCATTCTGAAATTAGAGTCCCATTTTTGATTCTGATTTATTCCATAATCATCACAACCCTTTTCTCCAGAAAAGAAAAACTTTCAATAGGCTTGAATAATAGGTCAAAAGCACTTGCTGACAAATATCCCTGCCCACCTTTGTTTGGGTAAAGTGCTCCCTACCGAGCAGCTCAGATTTTCAGTAGGAAGCCATTCCTACGCCCATTTCGTAGCAAGTCTAATTTTAACTGTTGATTCCTCCTGCATGCAAAGACTTACTTCAGCATTTCAGAGAGGGTTTGGTTTGGCAGAAAATATACTTTTTCAAAGCCTATTAACATAAAATTGAGAGAAAGTATAAACAAAATAAAACGAGACAAAAGAGCTAACCAAAGTGGAGAGATAAACATCTGCTCTTTACCTTGATGAGTAACTTAAACTTCGGAGTGGAAACAAGTCTACATGAATACAATACAGTGCAAGAGGGAGTCTCCATTTAACCAAAATCAAAACAGAAATTCGAGCTTCCATTAGGGATAATTATGATAGTTCTTACAGTTGCACTTTATCTGATCAGAAGTTGGAGAGAAAATGAAATGAATCCAGCCTTGGTCCTGTGGCTCCTATAAGATAAACCAAATGAATATAATTTATAGTCTTTAAACTGCCGCATTAATTATTTTCACAGCAATGTATACAGCTACCAGTCTGGAAAAAAGAAACAAACCAGGAACAGCACATTTTTTCTAGCAGCCTGGTGATCAGCGTTCATGGAGCTTATCTTGGTTAAGGGATGGCCAAGATGCAAGTAGGACTGCAATTTTTCTTCTTGCCAGCTTTCACATGTATCATTATCTCAACTGGTAAAGGAGCACGGTGGCTCGTGTGATTGGAACACTGGGAAGGAGTTTAATAAGCCTGTGTTGAGACCCGAGAGCTGCCACGGGGAGGGGTTGAGCTCTTGTCCTTTGCTCCAGCTCCTGCTGGGGATATGAAAAGAGCCCCCAACTGGGTGGGATGTCACTTCAACCCGGAAACTCCTTGGTGCTTCTGACACAAGTAAAAAATTAATAAATCTCAACTAGTAGATATCCCACCTTCATGTTCACTTGAATGCTGATTAGCACAGAACTAGGAAGGCCCTAAACTCCCTTGGATTCACTTAAATTTCCTAATCAAAATTTAGTACTTTACATTTAGAAGGAAAAAAAATAAAACTACAGACTAATCTAAAGGTTTAAGAAGCAGTGTGAATTCTGAAGAACATGTGCTTTTACTGAAGACTCACATATCACTCTAGTTTCATATAATTCTCTAGTTTCTTATTTTTTTAAACAATGTTCAGTTAATCTTTTTATATCAACGTATTTTTTTTAAAAAAGGTTTATACTTGAAGTTATGCATCTTTGTGAACATTTTTTCTAAGAAATACATTGACTTACATTTTTGCCCAAAATATAGCTTTGTAGTAATCTAATGTCTTTTCCTACTATAACGCATCATTTTGTACATTGGTTTCATTAATACACACCAACGTTTGTGCCAAATTTTGTTTTTAAATTTGATGATTTGCATTGCCAACTTTGGAAATAACATAGGATTGTTGAGTTGTACTTTGGGAATTATCTTCAAAAGGCAACGAGAAATGCATTCACATCAAAAGCAAACCACACAGATTTCTTCCTCATTTTTGCCTCCTCCTTTGGGCAATAATTTCTTCCCATTCATCCAATCCAATCCATATACAGGTACAAATTCCATCCTGCTTTTGGCTTCTCAGCCAGTGGTGAAATTCATTTTTTTTACTACTGGTTCTGTGGGCGTGGCTTGGTGGGCAAGGCAGGGGAAGGATACTGCAAAATTCCCATTCCTTCCCACTTACAAAATCTCCATTCCCACCTCATTCTGGGGCTAGCCAGAGGTGGTATTTGCCAGTTCTCCAACTACTCAAAATTTCCATTACCAGTTCTCCAGAACCTGCTGAATTTCACCCCTGCTCTCAGCCCTATGAAGGAACTTAGTACTTTGGACTCTCTCTTTGCCGCCAGCTTTGGGAAAGCAAAATTATTGCAGCCCCAAGCGATGAATGAGAACCAAGTCATGAGACGTGAACTTGGCCAGCAGACAATACACATCCCACAGGACTTGTTTTAAGAGGTTTCAAACATTTCTGGGTGGAATCTCCTTAGAGGCTGATCAGACAGTCTTCCAAGCGCCCAGGAGTAAACTCTTTGTGTATAGCTCAGGTAGGACGGTCTGGTGAGATCATCTGGGCTTCCACCATCCCTTCCCAAGGGTGGTGTCTGCAACCCACAGGCGCCAAGCGGTGAAGTCATTGTTGAGCTTTTGAAGTTTCAAAAAGGGTGGAAACAGCCTGGCCTGGGCAAGACGGAAAGTGCTGACTCATCCCCGTTTGTTCTCTCGGATCAAAGGCCAATAACCTGTGGCAAAGAGATGAAGTTACCTCGCTTGCTTGATCAAAAAAAAAATTTTTTTTAAAAAATTCCACTGAACAAAGATGTCAAGAGGACCACGTGAAGAGAATTCCTGACAAAATATTATATTGGCCAGATACCACAAAAGCTGTGCCTTGCCAAAAAAAAAAAAAGTGCAACCTAATTCAGGGACTCAAATGTTGCAAAGTCATAATTGTTCCTAGCTGAGAATGACTAACAAATTCTGCTTTAACAGAAATTGGAGGTGATTTTTGTCTCCTGGGTGGTAATTGGATGGGAGCAGACTTAATTAACTGCGATACTACTTTATTGGATCTACAGGAAAGTCAATTCAAGAATTAGTCCATGTTTTTTTTAGCTTTAGCAATCTACAATATGCTGCAATTTGGCACTCAAAACCTTTGAGATAATGTCAATGAAACAAAGTAAATGTGTGCCTGAACCCAACCCACCTGGAGTCCACATGCGAAGCAATTATTAGTGGGATCAAAATACAAATGGACAGGTTTTTGAAAAAAAAATATCTGCCAAGGTTGGGATTAAAATATATTTCATGAATGAATTCTTCCTGGAAAAATCATCTATTCCTAAATATCTATCTATCTATCTATCTATCTATCTATCTATCTATCTATCTATCTATCATCTATCTATCTATCTATCTATCTATCTATCATCTATCTATCTATCTATCTATCTATCTATCTATCTATCTATCTATCTATGCCTACAGTATATCTATCTATAATATCTATCTATAATATCTATCTATCTATCTATCTATCTATCTATCTATCTATCTCTATCTATCTATCTATCTATCTATCTATCTATCTCTACAGTATATCTATCTATAATATCTATCTATCTATCTATCTATCATCTATCTATCTATCTATCTATCTATCTATCTATCTATCTATCTATCTATCTATCTATCTCTACAGTATATCTATCTATAATATCTATCTATAATATCTATCTATCATCTATCTATCTATCTATCTATCTATCTCTACAGTATATCTATCTATAATATCTATCTATAATATCTATCTATCTATCTATCTATCTATCTATCTATCTCTACAGTATATATATCTATAATATCTATCTATCTATCTATCTATCTATCTATCTATCTATCTATCTCTACAGTATATCTATCTATAATATATATCTATAATATCTATCTATCTATCTCTACAGTATATCTATCTATAATATCTATCTATAATATCTATCTATCTATCTATCTATCTATCTATCTATCTATCTATCTATCTCTACAGTATATCTATCTATAATATCTATCTATAATATCTATCTATCTATCTATCTATCTATCTATCTATCTCTACAGTATATCTATCTATAATATCTATCTATAATATCTATCTATCTATCTATCTATCTATCTATCTATCTATCTATCTCTACAGTATATCTATCTATAATATCTATCTATAATATCTATCTATCTATCTATCTATCTATCTATCTATCTATCTCTACAGTATATCTATCTATAATATCTATCTATCTATCTATCTATCTATCTATCTATCTATCTATCATCCATCCATCCATCCATCCATCCATCCATCCATCCATCCATCTATCTATCTATCTATCTATCTATCTATCTATCTATCTATCATCTGTCTATGGAAATACTCAGGCATCATACTAAAAGATTTTTAGTTACCTGTGCTGAATTTCTCTCATTCTGCAACTCATTCTAGCTCTACCATTGTACATGTTTCTCTTCCGAAAGATTTATGGCCATCATGGGCAAGACTATCAAAATATATAAATGAATTGAGGGGGGAAACCATTATCTTTCTCCCTGGCTCCCATACCATGTAAAACCTGCATCTATTGGCACATAGGTTGCAACAAAGCCATCCACTTTCTGGTTTTTCTGGTGTACAATTTGCATTGTCAGTATCCGTGTGTATATCTGTACACTTAGGGCTCAGCTATCAACACTACATTTTGCCTCTGTGCTGACGTGAAACCTAATACACAAAAAGTGAGGTCCTTGCAGACCAGAAAGGCAGCTACTGATGGTGTCAAAGAGTCCTTTCAAAAGTCTAAAAAATATTGCTTGGAGCAAAATAACAGAATAAGAGGGTTGGAAGTCTTCTAGTCCAACCCGCTCTCAAGCAGGAAACTCCATACCGTTTCAGACAAATGGTTGTCCAATCTCTTTCTAAAAACCTCCAGGGTTGGGGCACCCATAACTTCTGGAGGCAAGTCATTCATCTATAGGTTTCCGTAGAGGATTAAGGGGAGTGAAAGATGATATGTGCACGATGATGTCATTACATAAATGTTGTGACTTGTACATTTGGGGTTTAGACCCAGGAATTCAAGCACATAGTGACATTTGGCTTCATCGTGGTCGGGCAAGTGTCTCCCATTCAACTCCTTAACTCCATATTGATGTAAAAGATGAAAACTATAATCCTTGCATCTACATAAAGATAAACTAAAAAAAAAATCACCTCTGTTTCTTTGATCACTCAAGACAACACGTGGCCCAATGCAGGGGTGGGGTCCAGCAGTCACTACTGCCAGTTCGTTTGTGGTTGCATCACGCTTGCCTGTGCAGTGCAGTAAAAATTGTTCTGCGCATGCATAGAAGCAAAAAACAAGATGGCGGTGCCTATGGCGCCTCCCGGAGAACTGGTTTGGGGGCGTGGCAAGCCTGGGTCGCTGCTGGTTCCAGCGACCCAGGCCACCAAACCACTTCTGGTTCAGCCGGACTGGTCCGAACCATTAGGAACCCACCCCTGGCCCAGTGGTCACCCAACCATTATCTTTAGATCTTGAATGATAAATATACACAGGAGGAATAGACATATTCTCCCTGAGGAAAATGAAGCAGGGATCTTACCCTTAGCCAAGCACTGTCTTACTTCACCAGAATGGAGAGAGAAACAATAAATGAAAAAAATGTTCAGTTAATTATTCTGTGGCATTAACACCCTATTCGGTCTTGCCCTGTCTTGAAGAGCTCCAGGCTAGGCAGTTAACAGAGATCCCATGAAGCTCATCCCTAATTTCTCTCTTTGGTATGTAATGAGGAGTTATACCTAGGGGAAAGCATCATTAAAGAGTCTTTCAGTGTTATTATTGCTACTATTAGGGCTACAACAATTATTCCCACAGCACCACCAGACAGATCCTCCCTCCTTTCAAAATATGCCTGCCGTTTTTTTCCTTCCTAATACCGCTTCTCACATGCAGGATCAGGATGGCGAAAGGTGTAGGCTGTTCAATGACGCATTATTAATTTCTTATTTGTTTTATAAAAACTCTTTGCTACAACAGTTACAATAAAAGCTGGGAACTCCGTATCAGCTTTTTCCACTGAGATGACTTCTAGCTGTATTTGGGACTGTTAGACTCAGCATTCCCAGCCCTTCTGGGACAATCTGCTCAAAACAGTAGAGACCTTCCAATTTCTAGGTTCTATCACATCTCAAGACCTAAAGTGGACACCTACCATCAAAAACATCATCAAAAAAGCACAACAAAGAATGTTCTTTCTGCGCCAACTCAGGAAGCTCAAAGTTCCCAAGGAGCTGCTGATTCAGTTCTACAGAGGAATTATTGAGTCTGTCATCTGCACCTCCATAACTGTCTGGTTTGGCTTTGCAACCAAACAAGGCAAACACAGACTTCAGAGGATAATTAGAACTGTAGAAAAAACAATTGCTACCAACCTGCCTTCCATTGAGGACCTGTGCACTGCACGAGTCAGAAAGAGGGCTGTGAAAATATTTACAGACCCCTTGCATCCTGGACATAAATTGTTTCAACTCCTACCCTCAAAATAGGGCACTGCACACCAAGACAACTAGACACAAGAACAGTTTTTTCCCGAACGCCATCACACTGCTAAACAAATAATTCCCTCACCACTGTCAAACTATTCACTAAGGCTGCATCATTATTACTATATTAGTCTTCTCATCGTTCCTATCACCCATCTCCTCCCACTTATGACTGTAGGACTGTATCCTTACGATTTATATTGATTGTTTCCTAGTATGATTTGATTGCTTATTTGTACTCTATGACTATCATTAAGTGTTGTACCTTATGATTCATGACGAATGTATCTTTTTTTTTTTTAACGTATATGCACCAAAGACAAATTCCTTGTGTGTCCAATCACACTTGGCCAATAAACTATTCTAGTCTATTCTAAAATGATTTGGGACATAATCAGTGCAAATAAGAAATGAATAGGGCTAATAAAAATTAAATAAGACTTCCCAAATAAATGATTTTTGTAGATGAGACTAATATGGGAGGAAAGGCAGCTGTCAGGCTGCATTAAATGGGGGGGGGGGGGAAGAGAGATTAGGAAGCTTCACAATGGATTTAAAGGATCTTTTAAAATTTTGACTTTTTTGTGGATGGTTTGAGAGGTGGTGAGAGAAACCTTCAGAATTAAAAAATCATTAGCCTGGCTGAAAAGATTCACTCTCTAGCTCTCTCTAGTGTAGCAGTGCTGAAACCCAATGTCTTTTTAAAACAGGGTGCTTTCTTAAAAGGTTATAGCATTCCTCCCTAGCCAATATTAAAAAGCCTTACTAAAGTTAAAACATCTAATGAGCATGTAATCTCTGTTACACCTGTTACACGTGTATTCCAGGTTATAAATAGAAGTCACAAAATAACATATATAGTGGATTGTATAGGAAATACCTTGTAAAAGCTGCATTGCATTACTTTATTATTCCTTGAGGCATTTGTCTTGGTTTTTTTTTTTTTGCAACCATTTATTTTTAATTTATTTTTATTTTTTCAATACAAATTATTTATAAAAACATCTTAATAATTTTTACTGAAGAAATGTTTAACAAAGAAAGAACCATAAAAGAAAAAAAGATAAAAATAGGAAATAGGAAGCAAGCAAGCAAGCAAGCAAGCAAGCAAGCAAGCAAGCAAGGAAGGAAGGAAGGAAGGAAGGAAGGAAGGAAGGAAGGAAAAAGAAAAAAAGAAAAAGCTTCCAAGCTTCTTGAAAGTGGTTATAGACAGATTTATATTTTGTGTTCTCCCCCCCTCTCTCTCTCCTCTCTTTCTCTCTCTTTTTCAGTCTTCAATCCCATAAACCACAAATTCAATTTTCTCTTTTCTTTTTCTCTGTTTCACTCTCTTTCTCTTTTTTGTCCATAAAGGTTTCCAGGCACTAAAGTATAATAAAAATTGAATTTAAATAAAACGAATACAATGAATTTAAACTGTTCCCTGTCCACACAAAAACTAAAGTATGATGGAGAAAATCTGGATGAAAGCAACCTTTAGATCAGGTGGCATATTGCTATTAATAATAACTAATTAAATTAAAATGCATTAGCCACCCAAATCCCGTGGACTCTGGTGGGTGTCTTCTTTGACCATTTGACAATCATTATGCAGAAGCCTCAAGCAAACCAATGCAAGGGGCAGGCAGCTGAACAACTTGGGCATCTTTCACAATTTTCTTTTAATTAAAATCTCTGATCGCATTTTTCTTTGCTTCAGATGACAATTAAGAATGTGGTACCCTAATTAGCTTCCCAGGGATGGAAACAGGGATACTGCTGTTCCAGGGCCCAGGTCTTCTCCTGCTTTTATTGTACTGTTTCCTCACATCTGTTGAGGTTCTGACCAGAGGCTGGGTCCTCTGATGCTTCTTCCAGTCTCCAACTTCTGCTACAAAGTTTACTCCATGTCCTCTAATGGCTCCCCTGCATGTTTCCAAACCCAAAGAGTTCTTTTAGCACTCTTACAGAAGTAGTTGGATATTGTGTTCTTTTTGGATGTTTCTCCACTACAAGTAGTCTTCAACTTGCATTTGTTTAATTACAGTTCAAAGTTACAGCGGCACTGAAAATAGTGAGTTATGACCCGTAGGATCATTGCAGCCTTTCCATCAGAGGTGGTATTCAGCAGGTTCTGACCAGTACTGGAGAATCGATAGTGTAAATTTTGAGTAGTTTGGAGAACCGGTAAATATCACCTCTGACTGGTCCCGCCCCCATCTATCCTCTGCCTCCCAAGTCCCAGCTGATCGGGAGGGAATGGGGATTCTGCAGTAACCTTCCCCTGGAGTGGGGAGGGAATGGAGATTTTACAGGATCCTTCCCCTGCCACGCCCATCAAGCCACGCCCATGGAACCGGTAGTAAAAAAAATTGAATCCCATCGCTGCTTTCCATGGATACGTGATCAAAATTCAGCTACTTGCCAACTGACTATGGTGATTGCAATGTCATGTTGTCCCCCTTGACAACCTTCTGACAATGGGGAAACCAGATTAATTAATTTAACAACCGGGTGACTAACTTAACAACTGCAGTGATTCGCTTAACTGTCTCATGCAGCTGCCTCATTTGTGGTGGTCAGTTGAGGACTACTTGCATTGGGTCAAGCCAATAATCCTGGGATTCTCATGAATAGTCCAAAGAAGACTGGCTATGTTTAGTGGCTGATATTAGCCGTAGCCAGGTAGGTATTGACACCCTGATACATGATTTACATTATTCTAGGTCAGTGATGGCTAATCTTTTTGCCATCACATGCCAAAAGCAGGGAGAGCACAGGGGGTGTCATGCACACACGTGTCCACACCCATGATTCTATGCGCCCTCCCCCCCACGCATACATGCTCAACCGCCTCCACGCTCCCCCTGCTTTTGCCATGTGATGACACGTTGGACCCGTTTTTCACCCTCCCCA
This sequence comes from Natrix helvetica, assembly GCF_964273705.1. Classification (NCBI taxonomy): domain Eukaryota; kingdom Metazoa; phylum Chordata; class Lepidosauria; order Squamata; family Natricidae; genus Natrix; species Natrix helvetica. The sequence goes on from NC_138548.1 coordinate 228,356,577, forward strand.
GGCTCCAGACTCTTTCTAGGAGTCTGGGGAGTGCGAAAAAGGCCTTCCCCTCAAGGCCTTCTGGAGGCCAGAAATGGCCCGTTTTCCGACTTCCGGGTTGTCCATTGAGCCATTTTGCTCTCTGAAGCCTCCGGAGAGTGAAAAACGGCCCAACGCACAAACCGGAAGTCTTGAACTTCTGATTTGCGCATTGGATGGTTTTTCACCTTCCGGAGGCTTCAGGGAAGCTCCAGCACATGCATCATGTGCCCTCAGAAATGGCTCCGCATGCCACCTGTGGCATGCGTGCCATAGGTTCGCCATCACGGTTCTAGGAAATCAAGGCGCAAGACAGCTCACTACCCCTCAAATTTTCTCATGAGTCATGAACTCAACAGAAAGGAATGATTGCCCCCAATTGCCCCATTATGAGCTTCCATGATGGACCGGAGACTTGAACCTGGGTCTTCCTAGCTAAACCTAACCTTTTAACAAGGGTACCACAATACTTTGGTTCATGGCTCATCTTCTGGGTTCAGCAGTATCTTCTATGTTGCCTACTTCAGGGGCACCAAATTTAACGTTCGCATGAAAGTCTCTCCCTCTAGTTGTAGGAGGAAAAATATAATATAAAAGTCACAGTTCTGCTGCCTCAGATTTGATTTGCACACAGATAACATCCCTGGCACACTGAACATTTGATGTATGTCCAGGGGATACCCTGATTCTTATCAATGACATTTATTTGGAAAATTGCTGTTCATTCATGTTCTGAATGAAATGCAGTAGACCGTTTTAAAATGTTGAGAATCTAGATGCAAATATGAGGCCCCAGAGAGAGAGAGAGAGAGAGAGAGACAGACAGACAGACAGACAGACAGACAGACAGACAAGACATCTTTGGCAGCTCCCAATGATAAGGCACCAGGTTTCTTGCTCATCTCCTTCCTGGGGAGGGGGGGGGGATCTTGACAATAAAGGATAACCGATGTTGTGGTTAACATTATTAGAACCAGTCTCAGTGTTGCCAGAGTGATTATCCTGTGTCTGCAGAATCGTTTTAAGTAGGGAGGACAATGGGTGCCTATGGTTTCCAAATGGAATGAGCTCCATCCAAGGTATTCCGTGTTTGAGATGAACAGATGGAAAGACATACTTTATTCAATTTAAACCGGTTTGATTAAAACCTAAGAGCAACAGTTATTTCTAATTTCCCATTTCTTAAACTACTAACTTCAAGGGACAAAACAAAAACAACGAGGAGCCACTGAAACAAGATTAAGTGAACAGGGATAATGGATTCAAATAAACCCTGATAAAACAGAGTGTCTGTGGGTGTTTGACCTGCAGAATTTCCACCTTTAGTCCTCAATATGGACAGAGTCCCTGTTTGGTTTGGGTTGTTTGTGGATGAACTTTCCTGCTTCTAATATATTTGCACCGCAACACTCTGCATGCTCATCTGGGCAGACTGAAGTCTCTGTAATTCAGAGAGATTTACATTCAGGTTAAGCATGCACATGGGATGGTTGTCAGTTCCTCACTAGGGATTTCCACGGCCTTCCACCATCCTCCCACTTTCACTGGGCCAATGGAATAGAAACGAAATCAGGCTGGATATTGCTTCGGTTATGGCAGGCGCCGAGAGTCCCCAGCGAGGAAGAGCACTTAATCACAACAATGCTAGAGGAAGTGGTAAGCCCTGAAAATGTGACAAGCTACCATTCTCATCATTCTTTACTGCAGGATATTGACAGCTGGAAATCAGGGGAATTGAGTTCTGTTTTAATTCCAGGGCATGAGATTGTGAAACAGGGATTGACCCTGGGATTGTATTTATCACTTCACTGTTACTATTTAAGGATTAGGAGCAGGATTCAAAAAATTTAGCAACCGGTTCTTTCCCGGTTGTTGGGTGGGTGTGGCCATGGTGGGTGTGGCCTACTCAGTGTCCTGCACCGGGGGGGGTGTTTTTGCCTTCCCCAGACTCCGGAGGCTTTTCTTGAGCCTCCGGGAGGGTGAAAATGGCCTCACCTGGGCTCCAGGGGCCCTCCGGAGGCCGAGAACAGGCCTGTTTCTGGACTTCTGGAACTTCCAAGAGGCCTGTTTTTCACCCTCCCAGAGCCTCCATGTAGGCCCTTCACTTACCTGGCATCCAAAACGGGCCGCGTGGAGACTCCTGAGAGGAGCGGGGTGGGCAGAGCCAGTCAGTCCTTCCAACTACCGGTTTGGCGAACCAGATGTAAAATGAGCATCCAGTTCACCCGAACTGGTCCGAACCGGCTGAATCCCACCCCTGGTTAGGAGTTTTATAATGGTGCTGAGTGAGAATATGTGATCTGAGAATATGTTGGAGCCATTGAACATAGAATAACAGGGTTGGAAGGGACCTTGGAGGTCTTCTAGTCCAATCCCCAATAAATTAATAATTAATTCCATTCATGGAGGGCTTACGTCTACATTGTTCCAAGTAGCTAGGCATGCCCATTTAATTGGCAGAACAAGAATCCAATTCAGCAGATTGTGGAAATCAGAGCCTGAGATTTTTTTTTTTTTTTTTTGCACTGTTTCTCCAGTTCAAGAATGGGCCACCTCCTCTTTCAGGAGAGCAATAAGAGATGATATAAACTTCAGCCCAGCCTTGGTCTGCTGGGAAGGTGATTTGGCTTTGCATCAAAAGTCGTGTTTCATCCTCTTTCTGGTAGCACATGGAGGGCAACCCAACCCATCTGCATTGTTTCAGTCTATTTCAAAGAAATGCCTCTGTTGAAGTTGGCTGGTAGATGCTCTGGAAAGTCTCCACTGGTCCCTTCTCTGTCTGCACCCAGCGGCCATATTAAATTGAGGGCTGCTTGCCATGAAGAGATGGACCTTATTTTTTTCCCCTGTCAGCAAGTTCAATGATGGATTTGGAAAGTGCTGTTGCTTTGGGGATTTCCTCCCTTCTTTCAACTAACTGAAAAGCAACTGAAGGCAGAACAAGAAGCAATGGGTGGAAACTAATCAAGGAGAGAACCAACCTAGAAATAAGGAGAAATTTCCTGACAGATAGAACAATTAATCAGTGGTACAGAGGTTGTGAGTGCTCCAAAACTGGAGGTTTTTAAAGAAGAGATTGGACATCCACTTGTCTGAAATGATATAGGGTCTCCTGTTGAGAAGGGGGTTGGACTAGAAGACCTCCAAGGTCCCTTCCATCTCTGTTATTCGGTTAAATGAACAGGCGCCCTGCCGAGTTTTCCTTTTCTTTACCAGCTTAAGTAGATGGAAGATCTGTACAACTGTGGTATGATGTGTTTTCTCCACCGATCCTCAAAAGATCTGCCTACAGGAGGGTGAAGATTGGGAAGGGAAAAGAAGCAGCACCAGTTGTGGTCCAGATACAGCAGAACTCCTGGTTGTTCCTGTGGCCGAATCCAGAAAGGGGTTTCTCAAGGAGCTTCATTTTCACTTGGTTTATACCCACCCAGTAGATAAGCAGCTGAAGGGACATGGGAAAGGATCTAGTGCCAGAACTAGTACGAGTTCACATGTCATGCCGGCTGGGGAATTCTAGGAACTGAATCCCACAAGTCTTAAAGATGACAAGTTTGGACACCCCTGTAAGTTGTTGCATGGGGAGGGAGGATAAGGTGTGAATGCACGAATTATGCAGCATTTCATAAATCTTATTTGCCAAGAAGCCCCAGGGCAAGGAAGTCGTTGACCTTGGGAAGAATTGCAGTTGCCTCACAGTAATTAATCAGGATGCCAGAGACAGAGAGCCTCTTTCCTACTTCTAAACGGGGTTTCTTCCATTATCTCTTCCTTCCTGGAAGTGCAGAAGGAAGGTTGAGGAGAATAACTGGCCACATCCTTTCCAGTTGTTCACTGGGGAGTGCTCAACATTTTATCCACTTTCTTCCCCTTCCCTTCTCCTTGTTTTATTCCCTTCCCTTCCTTCTAGCCTCAGTCCTGAGAATAGATGCTTTCCAAATACTTCCCATACCCCCAGGAATGGGCACATCTTTAAAGGTTTCCTTTGGAAATAGAACCCAAAGCAATTTCACATCTTCCTTTCCCTCTCTTCTTTTGCTTCTCTGCCAATTTGTACCATTTCTTTGGTCTGCCTTGCAATGGACATTCCCTCATAACTCTCCATATTCATACCAGGAAGCAGAAAACAAACATCCTCACCAGGAGTTGTGTAAATAACATCCACACCACCATTAAAATAAATCAGGAACAACAATAATGTTCTGTCTGAAAAAGGAGGAAAACCTGGAATGGATTTTATTTTAAGGAGATAGAATGAAGGTGTTCCTCAGTCTTCTTCATCCTATATTAAAAACAGGTGATAATTTTTTTTAATGCTGTCTTGCAACTTGCCAAGGATGTAAGAGAAATGTTTAGTATCTGGTAATACTGCATTCAGTTCTGGTCGCCACGATGTAAAAAAGATGTGGAGACTCTAGAAAGAGTGCAGAGAAGAGCAACAAAGATGATTAGGGGACTGGAGACTAAAACATATGAAGAACGGTTGCAGAAACTGGGTATGTTTAGCTTAAGAGAAAGAAGGACTAGGGGAGACATGATAGTGTTCCAATATCTCAGGGGTTGCCACAAAGAAGAGGGAGTCAAACTATTCTCCAAGGCACCTGAGGGTAGAACAAGAAGCAATGGGTGGAAACTAATCAAGGAGAGAAGCAACTTAGAACTGAGGAGAAATTTCCTGACAGTTAAAACAATTAATCAGTGGAACAGCTTGCCTCCAGAAGTTGTGAATGCCCCAACACTGGAAGTCTTTAAGAAGATGTTGGATAGCCATCTTTCTGAAACGGTATAGGGTTTCCTGCCTAGGCAGGGGGCTGGACTAGAAGACCTCCAAGGTCCCTTCCAACTCTACTATTGTATTGTACTGTATCCAGAAATAGCCCTCTAAGAAATGAGGGATAATAATTTTTCTGTTTTTAGATCTTTTTTTCTTAATTCTAGGCACCGTGACAGCATGTAAATAAAATGAACCTTCCTTGTTTCCAGCAACACTTTTTGTTGTCACAATAAAGAAAACCTTTAACTAACTGAATTGAATGTAAGATGTAGACTCTTCTGGGTAATTCAATTCTAGGAGTAGGCATTGGTTTCAGTCAGGTGACGGGGGAAATGGATGGCATGAACATTTAATAAATAAATTAAATTAAATAAGTTGGTGGTTATTTCATTTACTCCATGAGAAAAATGAGATGGGGGCAGTGGTGGGATTCAAATAATTGAACAACCGGTTCTCTGCCCTAATGGTTTCGTCCAACAACCAGTTCACCAAACTGCTCATAAAGTTAACAACCGGTTCTCCCAAAGGGGTGCAAACTGGCTGAATCCCATCACTGGATTGGAGGGAGGGGGTTTCAGAAGGGACAACCAGTGGTTTGAAGTGATCACGAGATTGTCTTGAGTGAACTGTCCCTTCGGAATTTGGACTCCAAAACCTGTGACTTTCTAGAATTTGGCAGGATTCGGAAACAATAGCACTTACACTGCTACCCCTACAAGAGTTGAAATGTTTCTAGATACTACTCACTTCATTTCCAGATATTACTCATAGAGAGAAGGCTGCAAATGTTTTCCTACCTAGCAATATAAAAAATTCTCTTAAAGCCTACCCCAGCTCATATTTTGTAACTTGGTAACTCAGAAAGGCACAATTAAATATGCGTATTGTATCAAATTCTGTCTCAAAACAAAAAAAAGGAAAACTTTAAACCCATCCCTTAGCCAAATCAGCAGGGGGGGGGGGAAGTTCAGCTCTGAAAACCCCGAATGCATTTCTCTAAGATTGGGTATATTATAGAATCGACTAGGACTGGAAATTTCATCCTGTTTGGCTGAAAAGTAAAAAAAAATCAGCAGATGTTGCGGATTTCCCAAGTTAATTAACAGGAACATAGAATCTTGGGGCTGGAAGGGACCTCAGAGGTCTTCTAGTCCAACCCCCTGCTCAAAGCAGGAAACCTTAGACCAGCCTAGGCAAATGGTTGCTCAGTCTATTTTTGAAAATCTCAGTACTTTCATTTCAGTGGCGTGATTCAAAATTTTTTACTGCTGGTTCTGTGAGCGTGGCTTGGTGAGCGTGACATGGCTTGGTGAGCATGGCTTGATGGGCATGGCAGGGGAAGGATACTGCAAAATCCCCATTTCCTCCCAATCAGCTGGGACTCAGGAGGCAGAGAATACATGGGGGCAGGGCCAGTCAGAGGTGGCATTTACTGGTTCTCTGAACTACTCAAAATTTCCACTACCGGTTTTCCAGAACTGGTCAGAACCTGCTGAATCCCATCTCTATTATGTTCCTGAACATTTGCAATTGGAATCATACAAAGAGAGACCTGGAATACACCAGTGACGTGCAGTCAGGGGAGGCAGAGCCTCACCGCTCTCATCATGAAAAGAAAATTTTTTTTCCCTTTTCTCTTTCATCTCTTTCTTGTGCGTGCAAGCAAAATACCCCAGGATCACAGTGGCGGGGACAGCAACTCCTTCCGCTGTGCTGTGGTGAAGAGCCACATGAAGGAGGGGAATGGGACCACGTTTGCAGGAGGCTCCTCAGCGCCAGCCTCAGATCAGCGCAGCCGTGGTCCCCTTCATATTGGCTGAGGAAGGAGGGGAATGGGATCATGTGTGCAGGGGAAGGGGACCGCGGCTCGCGCTGATCTGAGGCTGGCGCTGAGGAGCTGCCTGCCCATGTGGTCCCATTCCCCTCCTTCCTGTGGCTCTTCTTCGCAGCGCAGCGGAAGGAGTTGCTGTCCCCACCACCGTGATCCTGGGGTATTTTGCTTGCACGCTTGCAAAAATCAAAGCAGTCCTCTCTTCATGATGATAATTTGACGACGTCACCAGCCTCACCAGCCATAAACCTCACCGCACGTCAATGGAATACACTTGGAAGTGAGTGTGAATTTCACAAGCTATTAATCAAATATTGTAGCTGTCTGATACCAAACATTCACTCACTAAAAGACACCGAAAGGTTAGCAGGATCTGTACCTACTTTAGCCAATAGGCTGAAGTGTGCATTAAAAGCACCAAGGTCTGCTTGCTCGATGGACAAGAGACAGGGATTTCTTCAGATCTCTCTCAAATCTCTCTTGAAGCAAGCTATGGCCAGGGATGAGATTCAGCCGGTTCAGACCAGTTTCAGGAGAACCAATAGTTCCGGTGATCAGTTGGCCCCGCCTACCCGCCCCTGCTCTATTCCATCCTATATTTCCTTTGTTTGAAGCCCAGATGATCGGCGTGGCATTTGCCATGTCTCAGCTGTTTTACTAACCAGGGCTGCAGGAAAAGGTAAGATTTAGTGGTGATTTCAAAAGCAATGTCCACTTGCAAAGTGCACAAGAAGCGAACCAGTTGTTACACCAGTTGAATCCCACCACTGGCTACGTCTCAAAGTGTCAAATTGGCCCAAATGGAATTCTAAGCTTGGTACAGATGCTAATGAACTCATACAGGTAAACAACTCATATAAGGACCATGTGGGTAAACTCAGCAAAGGACCGGTTGGCTTTTCCTATTGAGAATACATGTGGTGACAATCCTGCATTTGCCCTGCCCAAACAATGTGATGGGGATTCCTTGGGGAAGCAGTTGTGAAAAGTTTACTCCATTATGGCTTGCTGTACTATTGAGCCCAGGGAGACAACCAAAGCAGCGTTGAGTAACTGACCAGAGGGTGGAAAAAACGTGTAGAAAGAATTACTCTTTTTCAAAGTGGGGGGGGGGGAGATATCTGTTTTCTGTAACATGTCTTGTACTCCCAGATGAGACTCAAGGATCTGGCTTTGAGATATTTACACAGTCGTGAGTTTTTACATTCTAACCTCAGGTCCCATTTGTTTCTTTTGGCTCATTCCGGGCAGCTGAACTGGAATAAATTTCGTTCCCAAGAGTACGGCAGTTAATTAGAACCTATAAGAGGTTCCAAAACCCAGTGGAGATGTTACTCTCTGTGCAAAATGCTGTGAAATCATTGACAAATTTCCAGGAGCGTCTGGTGGAAAAGGAGCATACTTGGATGGGCTGTTTACTTGCAACCATCTTCCTAAGAACATCAATCTTCATTTTGCTTAAACATGACGTGGCACGCTTCAAGACTCTCTCTCCAACACATAAAACCAAGAATGCCGCTGAAGCCAATCAAGCAGCCTAGGCCATAGGGATGGGGAGAATATGCTCAGTAATTGACTGGCCATTTACTGGCAGTAAATTCCAGGCAACAACTAAGGAATGGAGAACATCTCACCAGAGGTGGGATTCAGCAGGTTCTGACCAGTCCTGGAGAACGGTAGCGGAAATTTTGAGTAGTTCGGAGACCCGGCAAATGCCACCTCTGACTGCTTGGCAACTGACTCATATTTACGATGGTTGCAGTGTCATGTGATCTCCTTTTGCGACCTTCTGACAAGTAAGTCAATGGGGAAACCAGATTAATTAATTTAACAACCATGTTACTAACTGAACAACTGCAATGATGCCATGCCCACCAAGCCACACCCACAGAACCAGTAGTAACATTTTTTGAATCCCACCACTGAACTCAACCACTTCCTCCCTCCACAAGTTCTGCAGACCATGGGAAAGTTAGGGACAAACATGCAGATGTGAGCTCAGAAGCCCCTTCCTAAAAGTTGTTTCCCCCCCCTCCATACTCAGTATACGTAGTCTTAACGTAGAGCCATTTGTTTACTAACCAATTGAAAAGTTACAATGACATTGAAAAAAAGTGACTTGACCATATTTCACAATTACAACCATTATAGCATCCCCATGATCATCTGATCAAAGTTCGGGTGCTTGGCTCCTATTTATGACCGTTGTTGGGTCCCAAGGTCATGTGATCACATTTTGCAACCTTCTGACAAAGTCAATGGGGAAGCCAGATTCACTTAACAACCGACTTACTAATGTAATAACTGCAGTGATTAATTTAACAACTGTGGCAAGAAAGGTTATAAAATGGGGCAAAACCATGGTATTCAGCCGGTTCAGACCGGTTCACCAAAGTCGGTAGCGGAAATCACCGCTCTATGCTGTCCTGTTTAGACACGTTTTTGAGGCCGGGCACATGCGCGGAAGGCGCACATGCAGGCAAAGTGCATGCGCAGAAGGCTGGACATGTGTACAGAGGTGGTATGTGTGAACTGAGCACATGCTCACGTGGGCATGAACTAGTGGTAACGAAATGTGAAACCCACTGCTGTGGGCAAAACTTACTTAACAATTGTCTCAGTTAGAAACAGAAATGTTGGGTTCAATTGGGTTCGTAAGTCAAGGACTACCTGCAAGATCGCTTCTTTCAATTTCTCACAGAAGGGATGTGCAACTGAAACACAAAGCTGTAGGCAACCAGATCCAGCTTCTTTCCAGGATGCTAGAGATGTTGAAAACATTTTATTATATCCCGTTCATTTGGTTTAATTTAATTTAATTTTATTTCATTTCATTTAGGTGAAGCCTAACTCCAAACTTAATAAAATTCACAAACTGCCTCACAGATCTGCTATTTAGTTCCTGCATTCAGCTTAGCTTTCAAGACGAAAGCAAAGTTGGTTGCTGCAATTGCTGTGTCCCCTCCCAAAAAGAGGGCATGAAAAGGAGATCCTTTTATGCCTTAGCATGCAGGAAGTGCTGGAACAGGTCTACGGTTATGGCCTGCCAGTGGCCAGCGGATCTGGCAGTAGATTTGGACAGTGAGGAGGTTGGGGAGGAACATGGGTCAGTTCTGGAGACTGGAGAAGGCTTGGACAAGGGCTCTGCATCAGAGGTAGAGATGGGGCCAGGGCCATCTGACAGTTATCAGCTCCCTTCGGAGTCAGACATCAGTAGGGCAGAAGAACAGCTGGAGCCTATTCCCAGTGTGTGCATGCACAGAGCTGCCATGGTAAGGGAACAGCTAAAGAACAAGGGTTGACTTGGGAGTAAAGCCACAGGTGGATGGTGAATGGCCCCTCCCATAGGGAATAAAGAGGAGGGAAAGGGGTGTGGAGTTTGCAGGAGACAATTAGTTCAATTCATTAGGGTGAAGATCTGTTCCTGACGTCTTGCCAAGTATGTCTGCTACAGAGTGGCGTTTGGAAGATATCGGCCTGGCAGCTCTCCAAGCCTGATAAAGGTCTGTAGTTGTGAAATCTCTTGAAAAACTGTTGGCTGGGACTTTGCTGGAGAGGAAAGGGGTTTTATCGGATCGAGGAGTCGGCTTCGTGCCTTTGGGAAGCCTAGATCAGAGCATCTCCTTTTATTTATTTATGTGCCTTTAAAATAAATTGTGCAGTAGGAAAACAACAATGGTAGAACAAGGCTCCTCAGAAGTCTATAAGCTCATCTGGCTGCTAAATAAAGAAACCAATTTAGTTGGATTTAATTGAGGTTCCTTTTTCTTTTATTGTTTGATATCATTTGTGCTACACCAAAAATGAGTTAAACACAGCTTTAATATAAGGTGATATTACCTAAGCATAACTAGTAGCAATAAAAATACTCTGAACACTATACGTGTGTGTACAATTAAAAAAGGAATCTACAGGTAGTCTTGACTTAAAACAGTTCATTTAGTGACCATTTAAAGTTACAGCAGCGCTGAAAAAAGTGACTTATGATCATTTTTCACATTTACGACCTTTGTAGCATCTCCATTAACATGTGATCAAAATTCAGTTGCTTGGCAACTGGCTCTTACTTATGACTGTTGCTGTGTCCCAAGGTGAGGTGATCCCTTTTGTGACCTTTTGACAAGAAAAATCAATGGGAAAGTCAGATTCACTTAACAACCACGTGATAAGTTTATCAACTGCAGTGATTCACTTGACAACTGGGGCAAGAAAGGTCGTAAAATGGGGCAAAACTCACTTAACTAATGTTTCATTTAACAACATAAATTTGGGCCTCCATTGTGGTCATAAGTTGAGGACTACCTGTGTAAGCAGGTTGTTGAGGAGAGGGTCTGTTCTTCCTTGCTCGAGGCTCTCTTTCACTCTAAGGCTGGTTCTATAATCAAAGGACAATCTACAGCATTCTAGTATTGTTTCACTTGGTGGCCGACTGGATGTGCTTTGACATCCCGCCATTGCAGAGAGTCCTTGACATATCACCGCAACTGGGAAGGGAAATTCCATTCCTAAGCAAGGCAGTTAAAGGAGCAGTGCCTAATTTTACAATCATTTTTCCCACGGTTGTCATGAATCATTGTAGTTGTTAAGGGAATTATGTAGTCATTAAGCCAGGGGTGTCCAAACTTGGGAACTTTAAGACTTGTGGACTTCAACTCCCAGAATTCCCCAGCCGGCTGGCTGGGGAATTCTGGGAGTTGAAGTCCACAAGTCTTAAAGTTCCCAAGTTTGGACACCCCTGCATTAAGCACATTTGGCTTCTGTGGTTGACTTTGCAAGTTGGAAGCCAGCTGGAAAGGGCACCAACGATGATCACATGACCTCAGGATGCTGTAACCATTATAAATGTGTGTCCGTTGCCAAGCTCCCACGTTTTGATTATGTGACTGTCGACAGTTGTAAATGCAAAAAACCACTTTTTTCAGGATCCCTGTAAGTCCGAGCAGTCACTAAACCAATGGCTGTAAGTCAAGTACTACCTGTATAATGAAGATGCATGATCCAGAATAAAGTAGTTAGCATTCTGAGTGGGAATTCTGGGAGGTGCAGTCCAAACCCATCAGGAGGCGATCAGGTTTAGGAAAGTTGGTTTCCTGCTTGATTCACGGCTACTACACAACCTAACCTATCTGAATTTATCACACACACCCTTTGTACTGTCTTGCATTGTACTACATTGTATTTTTATTCCGAGCATTCTACTGAAACCTCAATAGAACTGACGATAATAAAATTCTTGACTTAATATACCTAGCTTCTTTTCTTTTTTAATTTTTATTTTAAACACACAAATACAAAGACATAGACTACATTTATACAACATGCCGGAACTTTAGGTTCCTTCTTATAGCAGTTTTTGATCGGTACATTTTTTTATATGCAATATTTTCCCTCCTAATACCTTATCATTGAGTTTCACCATTTTTAACCCTCTTATTTCACTATTATTTACTTATCTACCTATATTTTGGCTAATTACCTCAGACAAACGTTATCCCTCTTTTATGTATACAGCATTTATCCTTCATTTATAATTTTTATCTTTTTTAAGTACTTATCATTAATCTTTGTTTCTTTCCTCCAGCCACCTGTACCATTTTTCCTATACCAAATAATATTCTGTCTCATCTTTTCCTTGGATTTCTTTTGTTAACACAGTCCAGGATCTTTCTTATTTCATCTTCACTTGGTGTTGACTTATTCTTCCATCTCTGTAGACCTAACTTCTGGCTGTCCAGCTTCTGAAACAAGTACAGGTAGCCCTCAACGTATGACCACAACTGAGTCCAAAATTTATGTTGCCAAGTGAGACATGGGTTACATGGGCTTTGTCCTATTTCACGACTTTTCTTGCCACCGTTGTTAAGTGAATCGCTGCAGTTGTTAAATTAATAACATGGTTGTTAATTAAATCTGCTTTCCCCCATTGCTTGACAGAAGGTCTCAAAAGATGATCATATGACCCTGGGACCTTGCAACCGTCATAAATGTGAGTCAGTCGTCAAGCATCCGAAGGTAAATCACATGACCATGGGGATGCTGCAACAATCGTAAGTGTGAAAAACAGTCATTTTTTCAGTGCCTTTGTAACTTCAAACGTTCACTAAGTGAACTGTTGTAAAACAAGGACTACCTATAATCCAATTTATGCTGTGATTGCAGCAGACTGGAATTCTGCATAGCAGGCAAACTTTTATGCTACTCCTCTAGACATCTCTACTAGTAACCTGAAGTGCTTGGTTTTCAGGATCACAATCAATATCCAGATGGAAACTATCTATAGATACTCCTTTAATCCGGGACTTAGCCCAATGGCTCTTTTTAAAAGCCACAGCTTTTAATGTACTTTGCAATGTGGCTTGAATAAGATACCTGTGAGCCGTGCCTAACTGGTTTGTAAACACACTAATCTCAGTCCAGCTTTCAAAAGAAACAAATGAAACAGCCAACTTCAGCTTTACTCGGTTTAAGGTTTTTTTCACCGTCGGTCTCATTTTTGCATTAAAAAGCTTGCAGGTTTGCTAACTTATGTAATGATTGTATGCTCTTTTCTTAATATACTCACTTATGGGCATATTTCCTCCTAATATAAGCATTTCTGTTGTTTAGGAACTACATTGAGAGATTCATATAAACTGAAAATTGAAAAACGGTAGTAATTTCATCTGCATATTAGATGGAGAAACATGATTATGATCACTTGAACATCTGTTTTCTGATATCTAATTTCTATTCAAAGCCAGATAATGAAAAACATCTGTGGATTTCTGACTACACAACAGGGGTAAGTGAGGTTCATGTCCCTCCCCCCCACTCACCCCAATCCAGTTTAGGCTCCCTGGGACCTTCCATAATGGGTTTCACTCTTTTGGATGCTAATGTCCCTTGTGACCAATAGAGAACTCAGGAGAAGAAAAATACGTATATGTATACATGAATATATTCACAATTTTCAAATTCAGAAAGTCCTATAATTGCTACAGCTCACTTCCAGGTTAAATAATCTTGCAATTGTCAATACTTTTATGTCAATTTGGCAGATACATTCTGATGCAAGGATCAATAGTAATTCATAGATCTGTATTGGTAGGTATGGTATGGTATGGTATGGTAGGGTAGGGTAGGGTAGGGTAGGGTAGGGTAGGGTAGGGTAAATGAGTAGGACGGATGGGTAGATGGATGAAGGGAGGGAGGGAGGAATAAAAACCAAGCAGAATAAGTGGTGAATGATTTGTATTAAACAGCTAAAACCATAAGACTTTAAAATCAGTTTAAATGCTACTCTTGCATGTCATCATGTCAGTGGCTTCACATTAGTCTCCGGAGTGATTCCATTTCACAGTATTTAATTAGCACACAAAGAGATATGATACGAAATACCTTGAATTTACCCTCCAGAATTATTCTTTTCTTTCTCCCTTTCCTATCATTTTTAGTTTGTCCAGTGCCACATGTGAAAGATAATACAATCTTTATTCCAGATGTTATGCCATAACTTATTTTGTTTCATTTCTGAGATGTATATGCTACCTTTCCATCCTGTGTTCATAGCACCCGCTCCTCCAATTTTTCTCAACAACCATCTCATAAAGGCCAGTTGGGCTGTCTTGAATCTGAGATTAAGCCCTTCTTCACTCCTCCAACATTTCCAATGAAATTGGCAGTTTCCCATCAATGTTCAGAGGGAAAGAAAAATACTGCAAGATCTGTAATGGATTTGACTGGAGGAGCTAAGAGTGACTGGAAGGCTGACAGAGTAAAACAGGACTTGCCTACGTAAAATTTCTCCCTCTTTGAGGTCAGTTTCACAACAAGGACTGTCTTCTTCTGGATTAGTGACCAAGCCATCTCCTCACCCCACCCCCACCCCAAATGCCCCAAATGGCCATAGAACTGTGTTAGGAGCAACGTTCTGAGGGAGCTGTGTTATTATTGTGGTTCATTGCACAATCAGACTGGATTTTGGCGATTTTATCCAACTATTGAGTCCTTCCCTGGGAAAGGCAGAAATAAAGCTGGTTTGGTATAGTGGTGAAAGCATGAGGCTAAAAACCAGGAGACCGGGAGTTCTAGTCTCACCTTAGGACCAAAGCCACATGGGTGATCTTGGGCCAGTCACTTTCATTCAACCCTGGGAAAAATGCAAGGTCAAACAACTGAGAAATCCTGACAAGGAAACAGCATGGACTTGACCAGGCAGTCTCCAAGAACTGAACATAACTGAATGAAAGAAATAAAAAACTGAGGAAAGTGTGTGTGTGTGTGTGTGTGTGTGTGTGAGAGAGAGAGAGAGAGAGAGAGAGAGAGAGGGAGGGAGGGAGGGAGGGAGGGAGGGAGAATAGTAAAAGAATATCAGCCTTTGTCTTAAGTTGAATTTCACTGAGGAAACGCAGTTTGTTTTCTTTATTCATTTATTGAATTTATATAGCCACCCATCTCACGCTTGTGACTCTTAAAGCTTTCCAGATTGTCAACTACATAGAACTCTGCTCTCCACTTTGCTGTCACTTATTTTATAGAATCTGCCCCCATAATTTTGTAATTTTTAATATCCTGTTAAAATGTTAACAGAGTATAAATTACCACAGTTTCGCTGGCTGACATATTTATAGGTTCACAGTCATGCACATATACATATTGCCAGGTCAATCCATATTCCAAACACTGTTCTATGAAAAAGCCTCATTAAAGACTTGTGGTTTTTTTGTGTGTGGGGGGGGGAATCATAAAGTGTCTCTATATATTTCAGGGTTTCTAATATTTTTGTCATTATGAAGAAACAAAATTGCTGAGCTGGACGGAAACACAGATCTTGCTTTGCTGGAAGGTGCCTGCTAAGGATCCCCACCTGCCACAGAAAGAGGAGAGGAGACTCCGCCCCTGCCTGCCCACAGATGCCCTCCCACCTAATTGAAGAACCACCCCCTGACTTTACGATTCAGGAAGCTTTTAAAGACACGATGTTTTAAACATACATTTGGGGCAAGGATGAGTGGTGTACCTGAGTGGAGATCAGTCAGCCTGTTTGGTCTTTTTTTCCTCCCTCCCTTCCTTTATCCATCTACCCACCCACCCATCGCATCATGGTCTTCATAATGCAGTTATGATTATAATGAATGGAAGTGATTTCGTATCATCATTGTTAATAATACTATATAATTTTAATAAATGCGTAATTAGAATTTACTGTAGTGTATGTATTTTGTGATTTTTAAACAATTACCTAGCGTTATGATTGAAGCAGCATAGTAGCATGTAAAATAATTAAACACATTTTCACACACACACGCACACACGCTCACACGCACAATAGCATGCCAGAAAGGTTGCTTGCCTTAGACCTGAAATCTAAAAGAAGTCTTAATTTGTTTTTGTTTTTAAAATATGACAATGATAGAACCATTGTTTGGAAGGCATCTTGAAAAATCTTCTAGTCCATTTCCTGTCCAATAGGTTTTACTCCATTGCTTAATTTTTATTAGCATTCTGAGAAGTCTTTCTACACCACGTGCACACATAGAGAGAGAGAGAGAGAGAGAGAGAGAGAGAGAGAGAGAGAGAGAGAGAGAGAGAGAGAGAGAGAGAGAGAGAGAGAGAGAGAGAGAGAGAGAACATTGTACAGGCCTTTTACATATACATTTTGGCTACTTCCTACATTGTTTGGCATTTCCTAAGTGATATCATTAATAATTTGGGGGAACAGTTACTCAAAGGGGTAAGAAATTTAGCAACTTGTGCCTCCTTTTCTTTCTAGCTATGTTCTGTAATGTGCCTTTTCTTCATGCCTTCCAAAATAGGAACAAAAAGAAAAATCACAAGAAATGTTGGAGGTAGTGGTTGCAGAAAACTTACCTAATGATTATTTGGCATCAGTAATACAGTTATGCTGGGTTTCTCTGAATAATTGTTCCCCTCCATATAATTTTATCTGGGCAGATTATTCTGTTATTCTGTATTTTACAGTAACTTCTGATAGACACACTATTGAATCAGATGGGTTTAAAGGAACTGGAGGAAGTAAGTGGAAATGATCATGCTTCTTCTCACGATTCTGATAGAGGACTTTGCTTGTGCTGAGCATGACACACACACATTAATGTAAATTGTTACACTGTGTATAATTAAGAGCGCGCTTTTCTCTTTTTGTTAATTGTCTTTAATGGTACTTGTGTTTTACCTGTCTACACTGCCCAGAGTCATATGCAAGTAAGATGGGCAGCCAAATAAATTTAATAGATAAATAACTGTAGCAAATGAAGTAGCCCTCTGAATCTGTAGCATGACCTTGAGAGGTGGGGAATTATCATTCCTTTGGAGGGAAATCCTTGCCATAATTTCATGTTAGGTAAAATTGCCAACCAAAGTGCATATGTCTCCCAAAATGTGTGCATCATCATTTGCACATCCCCAATGGACTGACAAGAAGCCGCACTGAATTTAACAGGACTTATAACATGCATATAATTGCACTGCTTGTGGGTCAAAAGTAGTAGATACATCTTGAATGTTGAAGCCTCAGCATTCCTTTATACATCGTTTAAACATTTTAATGGTTTGGGAATTGCCATTACTTTATGGTATGAGAACCAGCTTTTTCAAAGTCCTAAGACAGACACAAGGCCGCAGGTGTAGAGGAACATTGATTTAAGGAGAAGGATTGTAGCCCTTTAGATACTGTTGAGTGTCATTGCCTATCATTTCCAGGCAGCACGAATAATGGTAAGGCCTAGAGGCCAATGACATGTGGTCTACTGTACCTCAAATTGTCCACCTGCACCAAGAGTTAGAGAAAATTAAAAGAAAAAGGAGTCTTGCAAAATCAAAGTCTGTCTTCCTCCCATCACATTTAGATCCATTTTAAAAGAATTCTACTGGGGATGACACTTCAACATTCAAGATATATTTAATTGGGTAGATAATCGTATGGATTTTTTTGAACTTTTCAGATGGTGGAACTCAAGGCAGCCTTTGTGGAGGTCTTAGGTCACTTTGCATCCAACTACCCAGTTCAAAATGCTTAGCTTCCACAAGGGGATTGCATCATGACTCCAAGAGAGGAAAGAATGTGATCCATATTGAAATGGTCCATCTCCAAATTGTACACAGGAAGAAGGAAGGAAGCTGATTCCCGGGGAAAAGAAGTCAACTCCAACCTTAGAAGATGGGGACAGAGAAAAGGCTAGTTTATTTTGTTGTTCCCCAATGGGTAGTGGGCTCTTTGCCAAACTCTTCTGAACGCCTTTACCACTACCCTATTAGGTCTCAATTGGAAACAATTTCACTAACAGGCAACCCGATGAGATAAGTATGGTGTTTCCGTGCTTTGCTCTTTCTTCTGCAGCCAACCCTGTCATGTTTGGCTCTTAAACATCTGCTTGTTTGAAAAACATTCATAAATAAACACCAGAAATGCCTAAATTGCCGGTCTTCCTTCCTGGAAGAAATTGAACATAATTAATCAAAATCCAGTGCTGCACTGACTCACTGCCTGTGAGTAATAGCAAATCTGTCTTACTTTTGAACTTGTGATCACGTCTCCTCTAATCAAGATGGCAAAGCAGACTTTTGGTTGGAAAAATGCAGTGAAGATCTGTTTCATTCTGCGTCCAGCTGACTACAACAAGTGGTCACATTGGGATTTGTTAAAAATGTTCCTTATCCTGATGTTAACAAGAATGTTAAGTGCGGTTAAGTGAGAATGGGCAGGAGCGCTTTATGTTTATGAAGAAAACAAAGGGACTTTGGATTCAACTTACTCAACACAATTAGGGTGTGTGTGCACATTGCTGGAGCAAGTTAGAAACATAAAATATTGACAGTGGGAGGGGGGAACGGGGCAATAAAGTTGCTTCTTCCTCTTCCTCTTCCTCCTCCCTTTCTTCCTCAGAAAAAAGCCATTATGATGTGTTAAACATTGAATGCCTGTTGGAAGAAAGTCTTAGCTGACATCTACACAGTGAAGATGTCAGGGAGATCTCACTAGGAAGAGAATTCTTCTAATGGAAAACATTCTTAGAAAGTCCACTTTTCTCTCCATTATCAAGTGTTTATAATGACAGAACAGTTTGTTGCAAAGATGAGGTCTCCAGGTATGAAACTCTCTCTGTGTCTTGTTCTGTCCACTTGGGGACCTTCCCTCCAAACAGAACATCCCCCCCAAGCCCCTGCCTGCCTGCCTTCTTTCCTTCCTGCCTGCCTTCCATCCATCCTTCCTTCCTTCCCTCCCTCTTTTTGTATTTCCTTCTTTCCTTCTTTCCTTTCCTGGGAGCTTGAGGTTGCTTCTTAAGTGAGACCAGTAAATACTTATTACGTATAACACAATAACTTTCTGACCGAAATCATTAGCTATGATGGTTATCATAAAGCTTCCTGTCAAGTTCTAGACTTCCGGTTCCGGCGGCTACGGCGACAGGCAAGCCTTTGCCTGCTCCCGCTCTCCCGGTGGGCTTCCCCCGCTTCTGGGGGGGCACAGGACGCCCCGGAGAGGTGTCCTGCCGAGGGAACGGCTCGCGGAGGGTCCTGGCGTCGGCGGCGGCTGGCGGGGGCTCCTCCGCTTCGTTCTAGGCACTGGGGAGCAGTATCGGAGGGCGCCCGTGTGCGCGCGCCTCGCCCCATGCCGATCGGAGAACGCGCTATTGAACGAAGCAGCGGCAATGTGGTGAGAGGCTGCCCTTCTCCATTCCCTCTATCTTAAATTTATGGACCCTTCAGCATCTTTTTAAGAAAAAAAAAGTTAAACTTTCGGACTTTTGCCAGAGGTGCGGCTAGAGGGAGGGGGATTTCCCCCCCTCCCTTGGACAAGCGGCTTGAGAAGATTTTGCTTTCGCCCCCAGGGGAAGGAGGAGGGGGGAGAGCCAACTAATGATGCCTCACCCTTATAAAAGTGACTTTCATCGGACTTAGCTCCAGAATCTATGGGCGAACTGAGAACTTTTTGAATTTTTAAAACTTTATTATGCCTCTGAGCCCAAAGCTGGCAGGGCAAGATGGCACACTTCCGTTGTCTTCATGAACTGTGAAACCTGACTCCACCTCTAAAATTCAGGCTTCCGGTCTTTGTCTCCGAGCCACCCAGAGGAATCTTTTGTGGATTGTTCTTCTTTGAACTCTTTGGGGAAAAAACTTTCATCTACTGCTAGACTGACTAAAGAAATCCCCATCTGTTTGGATCCTCTGCCTTCTGGATTCGCCTGCCTGCTCTACTTCTCCAGCTGCCCAGTCTCTATTTTGACAGACTTCCTTGCTTTAAAAACCATGCCTCCAAAAAGACCACCTCCTGGAAAGCCTGGATTTGCTACTTCTGCCCCAACGTCTGCAACGTCTAGCCCAGCTACACAGTCAAAGATAACAGAACTGATGCAACCCAAGACTACAGAGATAGACTTTCAACAAATGCTTCAACAAATTCTACAGGGCCAGGAGGAAATTAAGAAACAGTTAAGGGAAATGAAAGATGAAATTAAACAGAACCAAGCCCAAATCCTTAAGAACTCACAGAGACTGGACCTTGTGGAGGGTGGGGTGGCGGAGGCGAGGGGGGGGGGGTAGAGGCCTTACAGAAGGGGAACAAAGAACTTGACATCCAACAAATGAAAATAGAGTTTGAGAGAATGTCCTTTTACCTTAGATTTCAAAATGTAATAGAAGCAGATGGGGAAAACATAAGGGACATTATGACTAATATTTTAGCTGAATACATACACAAAGATAAACAGCAGATGGATTGGGAGATAGACCTAGCTTATAGAGTGAACTCAGCATATGCCAGAACACATAATGTACCCAGAGAGGTTCACATTAAATTTCTTAGGAAAACCACAAGAGATGAAATACTGGGTGTGCAAAGGGGGCAAACATTGACATACTGTGATAGGGAGATAACCATTCTAAAGCAGATTCCCAAAAAAATTAGGGAAAAAAGGAAAAATTATTCGCAATTGGCGAATAAATTATACCAGAAGGGGGTGTGGTTTAGATGGTTGATGCCTGAAGGTATGCTAATATTCTGGGAGGAGACAAGAATCAGAATTAATACACCCATAGAGGCACAGGCCTTTATGGAAAAAAACAAAGCCAACCTAGAAAAAACAGAAGATACTACAACGGTCATACAGGACACGGGAGGGGCCGGAGCTCTGCCAGCGGGGGGTGAAGGGGCAACACCAAGAAAACTCAGATCACAAAAATAAATAAGGAAATCACAATGTTATAAACAGACCGAAAGTAAATATGAATTTATAACTAGACTATATATTATAATTATATAAATTGATTGAAAATTATTTTTTCTAGAATTAAGATGCTGACTTTTTATGATTATGTATTAAGATTTGATATTTTGATGTAACCTAGGAGTTTGGAGGGAGGGGGCGTCTGCCACATTTGCAACTGCCAAAATTTGTAATTCCACCTACCCCTTTTCCACATAAATGTTTTTAAAAAAACCAATAAAACTTTTTGAAAAAAAAAAAAAAGTTCTCTGTTTCAATATTTCAAAATTTGTGTTCTCAGAGAAGTGTCCAGTAAAGGATGGAGCAAGTGCTTAGATTATTTTTTTTAGAGAATACTTTTGGGGGCTCTGGGAATGTAGGAACTTAACTATCTGTTTTAAAAGGGAGCCTTGCTTTTTTTCCGCTCACGTAAGAGTGACAAGCTGCCATGGCATGTGGTTGATAGATAAGGAAAGCAATCTATCAATGGTAAGAAATACATTTCAGTGTGGATTTTAACTCAGCTCTTTTTTCTTTAAAACAGAGGTAGGGCCGCAGCTAAACAGATAAACAGTAAAAACATCGACCACAGAAACAATAGTTCTGTAAGATGCTTAAAAAAAAAATAGCTCCCTATATTTTGGGGGGGCTACATAGAACTTCAGAAGAATACTTTGGGTAGCAAAGCAGCATTCTAGCCTGAAACAGAGCTTGCTGTTGAAGAAACAGACCAGGATGTTAAATAGAGTTCTGTGCATGCTCCGAACTTGGTCAGGGGCCTTTTTCCACCACAGGTAAAATGTTGGCCAAACTGAGTTGTTTGATTGTCACCTCCATTTCAGGCCCTGAGGCAGAGCAATTTTCAGCTCGGGTCATTACAACAATTTGGATCAAGATGATGCCACAAGATAGAACAGGGAGGCTTCATGGAAATATACTGTTTATAAACAACACTTGTGAATGGGTGCTCTTCAGGGGCAACAATATTATATGAATGTTGAGACAAATTGCAATCAGTGCTAAGGCACACGGCATGGGTGAAATTTGGCAGGTTCTGGAGAACCGGTAGTGGAAATTTTGAGTAGTTCAGAGAACAGGCAAATACCATCTCTGGCTGGCCCCAGAGTGGGGTGGGAATGGAGATTTTGCAGTATCCTTCCCCTGCCACGCCCACCAAGCCACGCCCACCGAATCGGTAGTAAAAAAAATGAATTTCACCACTGGCACATGGGCTATATAAGAAGGGTAGTGTCTAATTTAATCTCTGGGTTCTCCAAACCAAAGAACCTCAAGTAAATTAGTTAAGAAATATCTAACATAATGAAGTTCTAACCACGCTTCAAAACAATATTGGACTAAATTAAATAAATGGTCTGATCTAGAATAAAGTTGACACAATCTTCAGAATGCCTACAAAGCAAAAGTGCAGTAGTAGAGAGTTGTAGATGTTTTATCTCTGTGTTGGGATTTCAAGAGTCCCATGTGAATATTGACAATCCCCAATCAACATTTACAATCACATATCTTAATGTCTGAAAATATGAAAATAACAACCAATAATTCTTATTAGGTTCATTTCACTAATTCCGCGGCAATTGTCCTAACATAATAACAGAATAGACCAGGAAGCATAAGGCCTCTATCAGGAATTCAAACTGTCTTACAAATTGCATTGGTTCCCGATTTATTTCTTGGCAAAATTCAAAATACTAATGATGACCTTTAAAGCTTGAAAAGGGTTTAGATCCAGAATGTTTTAAGGTCCTTGTCCTATATCGGTCAGTCTACTCAGTAGATGGGGAGGCCATGTTTTGTGTGTTAGTTATAGTGAAGCCTGAATTGATAGAGACAAGAGAAAACAACCTGAATTTAAAGTGTGAGACTCCCTACCCTACAAGTTCCAAGTTACCTGGATCCCTTTTTGATAGCCATTCATCTGTACATATGTTCTACAGTGAATATAATTTTTATTTGATTTTTATTGTAGTTAATATACCTTGTTACTACACAATGTCTCTTTGTATGATGAGTCAATCCAAGAGTAGAAATGGGTTGCTATAAAAATTGAATATAGAAATTAAATAAATAAAAGCAGTTTAAATTAGTATGCATCTCATCCATCAAAGCATAAGCATTCAAAGGGTGGAATATCACCCTGTATAAGAAATAAATACTGCTGTCCTGTCATAGGAAACGAAAACTCAATACAAAGGTCTTAAACTTTTTGGGGCTGGAGAATCATGCTTGGAGATGATTTGAGGAGATGCTTTCAGCATTCTCTTAAAATGGCTGACGAGAAATATTTGCCTGTTCTCCAAATGCCTGTCGTGGTGGAGGTTAAGCATTTAGAAAGCACAAATTTATTCCATTTGTTACTGTTATCTCCTCAAGAGCCCTCTCCATCTTCCCTTTGGGGTCCCTTTTGAATCCCGGAGGCTTTCTTGGAAATAAAATGGGGCCAGGGGCTAGCCCTTTGATCTGCAGCATGCCAGCTTCCCGTCTTTCAATTAAGAAAATTTTCTAAAATGCGAAAAAGCAGGTAGAGCATGAACTCTGGAGGTGTCAAGGGAAACATCCACAGATAAGTGGATGGGATTGTGTTTCATTAGGGGCTTCGGTTTCAGGCATTTAAAAATCATTATAGTATCAGAAAAAACCAGATTACGTGTTAACAAAATTGCTATAAAAATCAGTATTGCTATCTTTGTTTGCTATTAGGTCTTTTTTCCCCTCATTCTTCAGCAGAAGGATTTTAAGAGCAGCTTCCTTTTAGCACCGAGGCAAAAACACAAATGTAAAAGCTGCCATTCCTCTTATAAGGATGTATCAACCCAGTCAGAAGGAAGATGGTTGCATTGCCAAGTTATATTGGGGTACTCACATCAATGTTTGTGACAGTTGAATGAATGCCATGAATGGATTGCTGCCCACAGCTCGGTGAGTGTGCAAATAAGGCGTGCAGCTTTTGACAGCAAGGCAGGTTACCTGTGCCAAGTGTATAAGAACTGTAAACTTCAGGTTGCTATAAAGTTCACATTGCTGAATCATGGATATGTTTCATAAGTAGTTGTGTCCTTTTTTAGTAAAGCAATGTGGTTTACATTTAAGATTAGGTTAGCAGTTAGCAGGACTTCTGTTGCAATTCTATTTTCCAGGGGATTATAACTTGGCTGTAAAAAGTTGACTGCAGAGATGAGGTTTAACAGAGACAAGGCCTTGGCTCAGCTGTCAATGTGGGAAGTGCTCTTTTGCAGCATTTTTTTTAAAAAAACAACACCATTTCAAATAGTTATACAGCAAAAGTATAGTATGTGTTTGGCTATTTACAGGGTAGATTTATATGGCATCTTACCACAAACAACCGATTCAGAAACCACATTATTATCAACCCTCAGTTTTTAGGAATATCAAAAAATTTGGAATCATTGCTCATATTCACAGCATTGAAAGAACAAGGGGTCAGACTAACAAGTGACTATGCATAACCTAATGCTCAAATTGTAGAAAAACAGCCATTGTTTTTATTGCTATTATTGCTCCCGAGGGATACCACAACTCTGAAATAAGATATTTGTTTCCTTTTTTTAATCCTTTCATTCAGTTGCCATTCCTGTTCCTGGAGCAGTGGGGGGGTTTCAAATTTTTTTAGAACCTGTAGGTGTGGCCTGCTTTGTGGGAGTGGCTTGCCAGCTATGTGACTGGATGGGAGTGGCTTGCCAGCCATGTGACCGAATAGGAGTGGCTTGGCAGTCATGTGACAGGGTAGGAGTGGCCAACTTGTAAAATGCGGTGAAACTCACTTAACAACGCTCTTGCTTAGCAACCAAAATGTTGGCTCAGAAACTCTGGCATTTGAAGCACGCAAGTCTTAAAGCTGTAAAGTTACAAGACCCTTGCACCCCTAACCCTTTAGAAAAAAAAACCCAGGGGTGACAGCTTTAAGACTTTAAGGTTTAGATAGGACTCTTAGAGGTGGGCAGGGCCATTGGTGAGCAGGCCAATCAGTGAGTGGTGGGCGGGGCAAGCATGGTGCGAACGGGTGGGGGGAGGGAGCAGGACCCGGTTCTAAACAGCACGGTAGATTTGTGGAACATCTTCTATAGAAGAGGTTAGAACTGGCAGGAACCCACCCCTGTCCTGGAGCAATGGTGAGATAAAGATCTATACCTATAGGGCAGTGGTGAAATCTAAAAATTTTTTATACGGGTTCTGTGGGAGTGGCTTGGTGGGGGTCATGTGACTGGGTGGGCATGGCTATGTAGTCATGTGATGGGGACAAAAGAGAGAAACTCACTTAACAATGTGAGCAGGGGGTTGGACTGGATGCCCTCCAAGTCCCTTCCAGCCCTGGATTGCTGTGCTCTTTCAAAATGAAGCTGCGTCTAGTAACAGGTTTGTGGTCCTCCTTCTCTCTCCCCGCCCCTCTCTCTTTCTTCCACAGCACCACCCCACCACTTTTTAAAGCATTTTTTCCCTGCCTATTCGCCCAAACCGGCAGGAAAAAAAATGCTTTGAAAAGTGAAAAAAACGCTTCAAAGGATCGTGTGGATCAACTGTGAGTCACATGATCGTCGAAAGCTCCCCCCCCGCACCAGCGCTTTTTTAAAGCATTTTTTCCCTGCTGGTTTGGGCGAACCGGCAGGGAAAAAGTGCTTTAAAAAGCAGGGGGGAAAGCTTCGGACAATTGCGCAGCTCATAGGTGCGCCGCGCGATCCTCGGAAGCTTTTTCTTTTTTTACTACCGGTTCGCAGAACCAAGGACAATCGTCCTTACCAGTTCGGCCAAACCAGGCCAAACTGGGAGGATTTTACCCCTGTTATAGGCCCCTCTATGCTGGGAGGTCCCTTAGAGAACATTTTTGTATATCTAGAAGTTGGAGAAGGAAGACCACAGGTTAATATTGTTCCAAGCCCATTTTCACCTGAGACAATTCCAAACTTTGACATTAACCTTTCTTGTGTGTGTCTCGGTATATGTCTCTGTTATATGTTTGTTTTGTCCACATATTTATTTCATATGTTTCATTGTACGCCGCCCCGAGTCCTTCGGGAGAGGGTGCGGCTAAGAAATAAATATATTATTATTATTATTATTATTATTATTATTATTATTATTATTATTATTATTATTATTATTATTATTATTATTGAAAATAGAAGTGGATGTGGGTGTGGGATCCTCTCAGGCCTTCTCTGTAAGTTAGTTGAATCAGCAGAGCAACATGCCAGCTATTTAAGTTTTAAACATTATGGGGGGAAAGCTTCCTTGCCACAGAGAAACAGCTCTGCCAGCGCAACCGTTTACCACCTCTTTGCTGCCAAAAATCTAGAAGGGACAGAGTGCCCAGAACGACTGAGACAGCAGAGAGAGTAAAATTACAACAGCAATGACAATATTGTCAACTAACTTATTTAGTTATCTTCCTTCACCCAAAAAAAGATGCTAGAAAGTAACCTGACCATAGATTTCTGCTGGACTAGGTGTTGTAGGAAGTTAGCACCCACCCCTCTTCTAGAAAAAATGAAATATTTTAGGAAATATTAAAAAGGCAGAATAATATAGTTCCCTGGATGGGAAAAGGAGAAACATGTTTTAAGCTCTCTCTTTCTCTTTCTCTTTCTCTCTCTCCCTCCCTCCCTCTCTCTTTCTCCCATGTACCTTTTTGCCCTTGGAATTGAACCCACAAGGACATTTGGGTAGAACAAGAAGCAATGGGTGGAAACTAATCAAGGAGAGAAGCAACTTAGAACTGAGGAGAAACTTCCTGACAGTTAGAACAATTAATCAGTGGAACAGCTTGCCTCCAGAAGTTGTGAATGTCCCAACACTGGAAGTCTTTCAGAAGATGTTGGATAGCCATTTGTCTGAAACGGTATAGGGTTTCCTGCCTAGGCAGGGGGTTGGACTAGAAGACCTCCAAGGTCCCTTCCAACTCTACTATTGTATTGTATTGTATTTCTTTCAACAGTGTCTTGCAGAAGGTTTCAGATGGACATGAGGACATCAGGATTGTGGTGAGACCCAAGCTGGAAAACTTAGAATGAAAAATGGAAGGATGTACAGTAGATGCAGGATGGTCAAGAGAGACTTCTGGGAGAAGACTAATTCCTGGAAAATAAGAAAAGTGACTTCTACAGCAACCCCAAAAAAAGAGAAGACAGTTGCACTAATGCAAATGCAAGGGTGCATGCTGCTTTTGGGTGGTACACCAGCATCCTTATTAAAAACAAAAGCATACTTGGTTAATTGTAAAATCCATTGACCTTAAATTCATGAAATAACAGTGTTCTCCAGAGCTTCAGGTTTCTTTCTGTCTCATAAAAATTACAACTCAATGGCAATTTTTTATAGAGGCTTTGGGGAATGCGGCCAACATTTTTGCAAACCCCTGTTACCCCATCTCACAATTTGTACAGTACTGATTAGAAGAGCAAAATAAGTCTTTCGGTCCCTAAGGGTTAAAATATGAGAGGAAAAAATAGCTGTCTCCACCAAGCCAACATTAGATGTCCATTCATCAGAACACCAGACTAGTAACAGCAAAAAGATGTAATTACCTCAAATCCCATTGGACTGGATTGGCCGCTAGTAAAGTGGCAGCATTTGCAACAACAGAAGCAAACTTGGAGACAGCAGTGAAGGACAAACTGAGAAAGATTTACTGCCCCCTCCCTGCCCTCCACAGAAAGAAGCCTTCCTGGAAACAAGCTACATGATCAGAGAGTAGTTTTGGCCCCTCCATCAGTTTCATCAGGATGTCCTGTTTAAAGAAGAGTTAAATTCTCCAAGAAACTTAAAAATAAGTAGATCCAGTTTTGCATTGACAATGGATGAGACAGGATTTTTTTTCTAGGTCTATGCCAGAAGTGGTTTGCTCCTGGTTCGGCCTGGATCAGCCGAACCGGTAGTGGCGGTGCCAGGAGGCGTGCACAGAAGTGTCATGTGTGAGTACAAGCGTGAGAAAGCTGGCAGCCCCAGGATTTGAAACCCACCTCTGGTGTATTCAACTTGGACAAAAGAAAAAGTTGTTTGTTTGTTTGTTTGTTTGTATCTCGTCTTTAAGCAGTGAACATATCCAAGACACCTTCCTCCTCCCTCGTAACAGCAATCTTGTGAAATGGGCTGGGTGAGACATTGAGTGATCAGCCCAGTCACCCAGCTGTTTTCATAGCTATTTAATAATATTATTAATTATTGTAATTTAGGATAATGAGTAACTGTAATTTAATACTATTAAAGATACCATCACAGGACGTAAGTTATTATTATGGTTGATTGCACACAGTCAGCCAGAAGTTTAGATTGGATTTGGCATTTTTATCCCTGCATTGAGTCCTTCCCAATGATCTGAAATAGGCAGATGTTATTGTTTGTTATAAGTATTGTTGCAGGATGGAATCTCTATCAGACTTTTTTGTCTTTCTTGTCGACAATTGTTAAGTCTGGGGTGTTATGTGGCAGGTGACTGTCTGTTTGAATTCTAAAGTCTCAGAGCAATTGAATTTCTTCATTTTCTATGACTTTACTATTTTATGGTCCCACCAGTTCTTGCTTGCAGGCAAATGATATTTCTTGCAGATCTTCCAGTGTATCATTGCTGCTACTTTATCATGCTGCTGTTTGTAGTCAGTCTGGGTGATCTTCTTGCAGCGGCTTACTAGGTGGTCCACTGTTTCCTCAGCTTCTTTGCATAGGTGGGGCTGCCGTCTTCTCCATTCTGGCTTTGTATATATTTGTTGTTGTTGTTGTCGTCGTCATCATCATCATCATCATCATCATCATCATCATCATCATCTATTCATAACAATGTGAAGTCACAGCTACCAGTTCTTTAGTTGGTGTGGACCTTCATATGCACTGAGATCTTCCCAAGATCTGCATAGTAAATGTGTGGATCCAAGCATAGTGGCCTTTTGAAATTGACATACGGAAATTTTGTGAAGGCACAGATTTTCTAAGCGCTGCCCAAGATTTTTTGGTATGGTACTCAGTGTGCCAATAACCACGAGGGACCACCAGAGCTGGTTTATGCCATAATCTTTCAATATTCGTTTTCAAATCTTGAGACTTTGTGATCTTCTCCAATTCTTTGTCTTCTATTCTATATCCCTTAATATTGCCACATCAATTACTCACACTTTCTTCTTTTCAGTCACAGTTATATCTTGTATATTATGAACTAAGCCTGTATTTGGAAATCCCACAATATAACCTGCTCTTTTTCAACTTCTTTTTCAACTATATACAGTATCCCCATCAATTTTTCATTACTGGTACATGACAATTTGTACAGATGTTCCAGTGAATCATTTTGGCGACTACGTTGTGTGATTGTTCGTAATCAGTTTGGGCAATCTTCTTGCATATA
The DNA here is from genome assembly GCF_964273705.1 of Natrix helvetica. Taxonomy (NCBI): domain Eukaryota; kingdom Metazoa; phylum Chordata; class Lepidosauria; order Squamata; family Natricidae; genus Natrix; species Natrix helvetica. Next base: position 228,385,772 of record NC_138548.1, read on the forward strand.
CTCCTGAGCTGAGTATATGATCTACTGTTTCTTCTGCTTCTTTGTACAATCTGCACTTTGAATCATTTGCTGATTTTTTTCAATTCTGGCCTTGATTACATTAGCTCCAATAGCTTGCTCTTGAGAAACCAAAATCAAGCCTTCAATTTCTTTCTTTTTTATTGTTCACTTGTAAGTCATTTATTTGTATCCATTTTCTCTTCAATCTTTTGTAGAAATTGACCAAGTAATGTTTTTCCTTGCCGGCATTCTATTCATGTTTTTATTATATTATTTCAAAGTTTACTTTTTGTTCACTGTACATTTAATAAGTTCCAATTTTTAACTTACATCATTGCTTGTTCATGGTTTCTTTTGCAATAATCAGCCAAAGCACTTTTCTCTTCTTCAACAGCTTGTCTTCTATTTTTGTGGGTCAAATATAATCTATCAATATCACCATGGGAATGTAATGCATGATGAATAATCATCACTTTCTTAATTTTTGGTCCAAACTGTCCAGTTAATAATTCCAACAATGCATCATATCACAGATATGGCCCAGGTAGCTTTGATGGTGTTTACAATTCAATCTTGTCTTTAGCAATTTTTTCACCCTCTTGGACATATTCTTTATTAATTACATTTTTAACTTGTTCATACTTGATATTATCCGACTGTAAAATACCCAGATGCTTATAGGCTTCATCTTGATGGCTCCTAATGATTTTGGCCATTTGGCATTTCAATTCCATTATGTTTTTGATTTTACACTGCTTTATTGATATTATACAATATTTCTCTGGGCCAAATTCCATTCCAATATCTGTATAGAGACTGCTTGATAATCTATATTAAAAATCTTACAGTGTTGTTGTTGCTGCTGATGATGATGATGATTGCCTTCGATCAATGTTGACCTTGTCAAGCCCCTGCAGTTTTTGTGGCAACTTTTTCTGGAAGTGGTTTGCCTTGCCTAATTGCACATCCGAAGAGAGTGACTGGGCCAAGGTCACACAGCTAACTTTGTGCCTAAGATGGGACTAGAATTGGCAGCCCCTAGGCTGGCACCTTAACAACTGCACTAAACTGGCTCACATTGTTGTTGTTGTTGTTGTTGTTGTTTACTTTATTCATTAAACATGAAACTCAGTCAACTGGACATTCAAAAATGCATCACAAATACCATTGACTGGTGCTAATGGTTGACACGGGTTGCTGCCTGTGTCCTACCGTGTTTCCCCGAAAATACGCCAGGGGCTTATATTTTTTTGACCCACGAAATATGGCCTTGGGCTTATTAAAGGGGAGGGCTTATTATTTTTGGGTTGCCGGGCGGCTGCTCCCTTGTGACTGGGTTCCCGAAGAGCCGGGCACAGCCTCAGGGTCGAATGGCTGTGTTGCGCTGTCGCAGCAGCAACGCAGCAGCCATGAGGTGACCAAGCTTATGAGCAGCCGCCCGGCAACCCCCCTTTCCAGCCGGGTACAGCGCCGCTGACCGACCTAGCAGTACCCGGAAGGCACCAAGCAACGCGAGCGCCTGTTCGCCGCCCTCCGCCTCCCGTGGCTCAGTGCCTTCGGAATGCCCCTAGGTGAGTGAATGGGGCTCTGCATGGCTGGAGGGGAGTTCGCAGCGGCTTTTCCTCTCCCCGCTCGCGCGAAGGGCATCTGCGCTGCTGGCGCCGTCCGCCGCTTGGGTTTTTTTTTCAAAGCACGGAGGATGGATGCCGCTCTGGAAGTACGCTCTATGGTTGTGGGCTGCAGATTGTACAACCATAGAGCGTACTTCCAGAGCGGCATCCATCCTCCGTGCTTTGAAAAAAAAAACCAAGCGGCAGACGGCGCCAGCAGCGCAGATGCCCTTCGCGCGAGCGGGGAGAGGAAAAGCCGCTGTGAACTCCCCTCCAGCCATGCAGAGCCCCATTCACTCACCTAGGGGCATTCCGAAGGCACCGAGCCACGGGAGGCGGAGGGTGGCGAACAGGCGCTCGCGTTGCTTGGTGCCTTCCGGGTACTGCTAGGTCGGTCAGCGGCGCTGTACCCGGCTGGAAAGGGGGGTTGCCGGGTGGCTGCTCATAAGCTTGGTCACCTCATGGCTGCTGCGTTGCTGCTGCGTTGCTGCTGCGACAGCGCAACACAGCCATTCGACCCTGAGGCTGTGCCCGGCTCTTCGGGAGCCCGCTCGCAAGAGAGCAGCTGCCCAGCAACCCCCCCTTCTTCAGCTGGGCACAGCGCCGCTGACTGACCTAGCGGTACCCCGAAAGCACCAAGCAACGCAAGCGCCTTTGCCCCCACCTCATTCCCGTGGCTTGGTGCCTTCGGGATACCGCTAGGTTGGCGAGCGGTGCTCTGCCTGGTCGGAGGGGGGGGATTGTCCAGAGGGTTTATTTTCGAGGGTGGGCTTATATTTTTGCGCACACGAAAAATGTCGCAAGGGTTTAGTTTCAGGACATGGTGTATTTTCGGGGAAACACGGTAGGTATCAACCAAGTACCTTCTTAAGATATATGATGCTCCGAGTAGCACAGTTTTTTGCAGTTCCGCTGGTGTTATTACAGAAAGCAGCAATTTCTTGATGCGTTTTGTAAAATTCTTAGACATGGTACCAAGTTCCCCGATGACAATGGGTATCACTGTTACATGTTTCATCATTAGCCGTGTATTTTGATGGTCAGGTCTTATTATTATTATTATTATTATTATTATTATTATTATTAATAATAATAATAATAATAATAATAATAATAATAATAATAATAATAATAATAATAATAATAGTAATAAACAACCATCTACTATACGTGGATGACTTTAAAATGTATGCAAAAAGCCCCACTGAACTTAAATCAAAGCTTAACACAGTTAAACAGTGACATCAAAATGAACTTTGGGCTTGAAAAATGTGCTATATATATGTGTGCTATATAATAGAAAAAACAGAAGGAATAGAACTGGGAAATAGAAACATAGTGAAAGCATTAGCAAAAGATGATGGCTACAAGTACCTAGGCGTACTGGAAGCAGATAACATCTTGAATGGAAAAGTCAAAGAGTCAACGCAAAAGGAATACATCAGGAGGGTCCGCAAAATATTAAAGTCAAAGCTGAATGCTGGAAACATAATTAAAGCCATTAATACATGGGCAATTCCAGTGATACGCTACTCAGCTGGAATCATCAACTGGACTCTGGCTGAACTGGAAAACCTGGACCGGAAAACATGCAAACTTTTGAATATGTACCACGCTTTACATCCACGAAGTGACATCAACAGGTTGTACCTGCCAAGAAAAATAGGGGGGCAGTGGGCTATTGCAAATCCATCAAACTGTAGAAGAAGAAAAATGAAGTTTGAATGATTATGTGAACCAAAGTACAGAAAAATTGCTGCAAACTGTGAAAACGGAGAAGAGCATAAAAACAACAGAAACAAAGGCAGAATGTAAGGAAAAACAGCTGGATGACAGATTAAATAGATGGAAAACCAAAGCTTTGCATGGACAGAACTTGAAAAACATTGAAGGAAAATGTGATGACAACTTGACATGGACATGGCTTAAGATGAGAACCATCAAAAAAGAAACGGAAGGTTTAATACTTGCTGCTCAAGAACAAGCACTACAAACTAATGCCATGAAAGCAAAGATACAAAAAATCCACTGACAACCTAAACTGCCAACTTTGCAACAACAAAGTTGAAACTGTTACACATTTAATATGTGAATGCAGCAAAATCACACAAACTGATTATAAAGCTAGACATGAGCGAGTTGCTAAATTAATCCACTGGTCATTATGTAAAAAATATGATTTACCTGTATCCAGAAAGTCATGGGAACATAAAATGGAAAAAGTTATCGAAAATGAGAAGGTGAAGATCTTGTGGGACTTTCGAATACAAACGGATCGTCATTTGGAGCACAACACGCCAGATATCATGGTTGTAGAGGGCCGAAGTGTACAGTTTATTGATATTGCTGTTCCAGGAGATGCCAGAGACGAAGAAAAAGAACTAGAAAAAATAATGAAATATTGCGACCTGGCCATCAAAACTACACGGCTATGGATGAAGCATGTAAGAGTGATACCTATTGTCATTGGGGCACTTGGCACCATGTCCAAATATTTTACAAGATACATCCACAAATTGCAGCTTCCTGCAATAATACCAGCAGAACTGTAAAGAACTGCTAATCAGAACATCTTATATTTTAAGAAGGTACTTGGTTGATACCTAGGACGCTGGCAGCAAACCGTATCAACCATTAGCACCAGTCACTGGTATTTCTAATGCATTTTTGAATGATCAGTTGGCTGAGTTTCATGTTTAATGAATAAAGTATATAATAATAATAATAATAATAATAATAATAATAATAATAATAATAATAATAATAATAATAATAATAATAATAATAATAATAATAATGACTATAAAATGCGGCACAATTCAGTGGCACAAATGATCCACTGGAATTTGTGCAAAAATTATAATATTAAAACAGCAACAAACTGGTGGGAACATAAGCCTGAAAAAGTCATCGAGAGTCAGATGGTCAAGATCTTGTGGGATTTTCGCATACAAACGGATAAAATACTGGCGCATAATACACCAGACATCACACTGGTTGAGAAAAATAAGGTTACAATCATAGACATCGCAATACCAGGTGATAGCAGGGTCGCCGAGAAGGAATATGAAAAAATCACAAAATACCAGGACTTAAAAATCGAAATCCAACGATTATGGCACAAACCAGCAGTGGTAATTCCAGTGGTAATCGGCACACTGGGTGCTATTCCAAAAGCACTGGAATTACATTTAAAACAGTTAAAAATTGACAAAATCACCATCAGTCAAATGCAAAAGGCTGCACTGCTTGGATCTGTACGTATATTGCGAAAATACGTTACGACGTCCTAGGCCCCTGGGTGGGGCCCGACTAGTAATTAATGCCAAATCCGGCAAAACAACTGGCCGCTGTGATACACTTCTGATAATAATAATAATAATAATAATAATAATAATAATAATAATAATAATAATAATAATAATAATAATAATACAAATAATAATAATAGTTGTTGTTGTTGGTCTTATTAATGTAAGCAATTTATGATATGAAAGATCCCCATCATGTTAACAATACAACATGCTACAAAATTCTAAGATTTGAAACACATCCAGAGAGCTTCTAAAATCCCATAATACGGGGAGGAAGAGTCAGAGAAAAAACAAGAAGCAAGTGTGATTTGGCAGACCCTAAATAATGAAGACCTGTAGCAGGCCCACTGTAGGGGCATCTCCTTTTTCCAATGCTGAGGTTGGAATCAAATACAAGATGAATAGAATGAGATCACCTTCTCCATTCCTTCGCAAATCCTTGTGAAGGCGCAGCCCCTGATACCAGTCAGTTTCTTAACAAACTCCAGACATGCCCATTGTCAGAAAGGGAGACATCTCCCAAACCCTCTTCATTTATTTTTGCTTCCAAACAATAATCACTTAATCTCACTCATTTGGGTATGGAGTCTGAAGAAAGCCAGTTGGAAAGGATTTGGGTTTCTATTATGCCAGCTAAAAAAATGCTCTCTGTGTGCCTGTATGTGCGTGCTGGCCTACACATGTATTCCTCCTTTTAAAAGGTGTAGAATTAGCCTTTAATAGAGTTGGCAGACACTCTGGCTCTTGCTGCATAGGGGGACAAATATGTGTTGTTCAGATCCAAAGGAACATTTTCATCACGGAGCACAATGTTTGCAAGCACGAGTCCAGAGACAGCTTTCTCCATCTGTAAATATGTCAAGAACAAATTGGCAGAGGCGATCTTCTGTGCAACTGGAATGTGCAGGAAATAGCTGGAACTATACTTATCCATAAAATAAACAGCTTAATTCCCACCGCCACCCCCAAAATGGCTCTTCTCGTGTCCTGCTCACCATGGTGTGGATGGAAAGCTGCCTTCCACTCAACTTTTAAAGCAGAGCTCAAGTGTGTCATTAAGAGGAGGCTGCTCCCTTCGACTAACCGCAGTCACCAGCAGAACCCTGGGTAACTTAACCACTTCCCCAGCTGTTCCTCGACATATAATCGAACGGGCCATGTAAAGTTCTGTTGAAATCCTGCCAGCGTTTGCCAATGAAATCAGGTTATTATACCTGGCAGGAATCCTAAATCCTTAAAATATCGGCTGCCCCTGAGCAACTCAGCTTTGCAGCGGAGTAGAAAAAACAAATAGATGCTCCCTAAAGAACTGCCTCGGAAGTGTCTTCCTATCATTTTTAAATGTACAGTAGAACCTCTGGTCACGGACACTTCGGACCACGACCAAATCGGGTTCCGACCAAAAAATTCACAACGTTTTTTCCCGTGGCCGATTTCCCCTTCCGCACCAATGTTTTTGTAAGTTCCAAATTTCCAAAATTTGTGACCCAAGTTATGAAACGAATTGTGGTTGTGACCAGAGGTTCTACTGCATGTAATTAAAATGGCCGAGAGGACATTTGCATTTTAAATCTCAAAACTGCATTGACCCGTGTTAGAGGAATGCAGATCGCTCTGATGCAGTGGTGGGGTTCAACATTTTTTACTATCAGTTCTGTGAGTGTGGCTTGGTTGGCACGGCTTGGTGGGCATGGCTTGGTGCGTGTGACAGGGGGAGGATACTGTAAAATCTCCATAACCACCCCACTCCAGGGGAAGGTTGGGTATGGTATTCTGCACAATCCCCATTCCCTCCCGATCAGCTGGGACTCAGGAGGCAGAGAATAGATGGGGCGGGGCCAGCCAGAGGTGGTATTTACCGGTTCTCTGAACTACTCAAAATTTCCGCTACCGGTTCTCCAGAACTGGTCAGAACCAGCTGAATACCACCTCTGCTTTGATGCACTTTTCAATAGGCATCCAACTTTTTGATATTCTTGCCTTGTTTTATCCTTCCAACAAAACAGATCAGACATGGCAAGTTCTAATAAAAGTCAGTTCCCAGATTTATTCATCACACAAAGCCACCACGCAGCTGGATTTTGCCACGGCGCACCATGGGAATCCAACCACTGTGGGTTGGAAACTGCTGGTTGTGGCACAGCACAGTTGTTATGGTTATTAATTGGCTGACTGGTTGGGTGATTAAGATAACGCTATATGGAACAAACTATGGCTTAATTCAGAAGTGGCAACTTTTTTCAGCTCAAGAGCTTTTGTGTAGCATGTCAGAATAATCACTTATGGTCGCTGCTGAGGCTCATTCTTGAAGACACAGGTTTCAGCTTTCAAACATGCTCAGCCAACACAAATCAGAGCATGCTATGATTTCATCATAATTCTATTTTCTGAGAATCATATGGAATGTAGGGAAGCATTAACAGTACATTTGCATCATTGTAGTTTCCCATAATTCTTTGAGATTGAGGGAGGATAATTTCAAATTGTTTAATCTTAATATTTCCATGCAGCTCTTCCATCCACAGATCTTCCAGGCAGTTTCCTAGCAGCATATTTTAGTAATGATTTATGTGAGAATTCAGATTGTACAGTTAGGCGGTTGGGATTGCACTATTTAAAATTAATCTCTAAATTTGCTAATCTGAAGGTATTATTTCTACTTTCTGCATTGCCAGAAATATGTCACAAAGGCAAGAATCAGAGTTACCAGGGTCCTTCAGCTCAAACAAAAGACACTTAAATCTAGCGAAAAAAATTTGGGCTGTTCCCATTGAAACTTCTAGAAGGTATCACTAGTCAATGAAGAATATCTGCAAAGTTAAAACAATCAAAGAAAATATAAGATCTTAGTCATGATTAATTAACCAATAATAATAATGATAACTGACACATCCCCTTGCCAAAGTATATACTCATATCTAAATATTTTGATGGCTTTCATAAGCAAATTATCTGCCCCACAAAAAGGGATTTCCACTGGGGGATATCTAACTACTCCACTGTTAGGAGTTACCAGTTATACGTTTAGTTTGGCAAGAGGCACTTCTGCTGATAACTCAGGAAATACTGTTATGTTTCCAACTTTGTCACTGCCTCCCCTTGTTTCTGTACCTCTGACCTTCAGCTGGCTATGTAGGCCTGTTTCATTGTGAGAAGATCACTCAGCTTGTACAGGTAGTTCTCAACTTATACCCATTCATTTAGTGACTGTTTGAAATTACAACAGCATTGAAGAAAGTGACCTCTGTCCATTTTTCACACTTATGACCATTGCAGCGTCCCCATGGGCATATAAGATCAAAATTCAGACTTTTGGCAACTGGCTTGTATTTATGACGGTTGCAGTGTCCCAGGAGCATGTGATCCCCTTTTGCGACCTTCTGACAAGCAAAGTCAATGGGGAAGCCAGATTCACTTAACAACCGGGTTGCTACCTGAACAACTGCAGTGCTTCACTTAACAACTGTGTCAAGAAAAGTTGTAAAATGGAACAAAACTCACTTAACTGTCTTGTTTAGCAATGGAAATTTTGGGCTCAATTATGGTTGTAAGTCGAGGACTACTTATACCTGCTGTTAGTTCTGAACACTTTCTCTCCAGTTTGGTTTAGAGAAGGCCCAGCCTTGAACATGAGGTACAATCACAGCCTCATTGGTCTTTGACTTTTTGTTATGTAAACTATGCTGAGATATGCCAACGAAAATGTATACGTTTTTGATTCCCAATATTACTTTCAAAGTATCCCTGAAACTTCAAACAAACTGTTCAGCCAATCCATTTGTAGCTCAGTGAAATAGTGCTGATGCTACGCGCCTTTTCAGGAATGCCAAAACTGTTCGTCTAAAAATTGTGGTTTACTGTCATTTGCTATTTGTTCTGGAACATCTGCTTTCTGCAGGGAGTTCTCTTATTACATATCTGGTATGAGCGGTTTTTGTTGCTGAAGTTCCTGGAAACACCTTGAGTCACTTTTGAACATGCACCTACTGACCCTGAAAAATATTATTCCTCTAATAGTGTGGTGACGTCCGTATTAATTCTTTGCCATATTAAGCAGATGGTTCTCACAGGTGTATTCCTTTTTAACAACTTTGGGACATGCTGACAACCTGAAAGCCATGGCACATTGCTATTTGTTATCTGTTTGTTCTGGCCGTGAAATAGCATAATGAATTATGGTCTCCTCCTTTACTACCCCAAGATAGGAAGCAGAGGTAGTATTCAGCCGGTTTGGACTGGTTCAGGTGAACCAGTAGCTCTGTTGATTAGCTGACTCTGCCCACCCACCCCTGCCCTATCCTGTCCTTTATTTTCTGCTTTCTAGCTCATCTCAATCGTGCGGCACATCTGATTCCACCCCCCTCGCTGTTCTAATCACTGTTGCTGTCTTGGAAGCTTCTAAATGCTCCATTTTCAGCGCTGCACACAAGTGCTTTAGGAGCGCATGCAAAGTGCGTGCTCATCAAACTGTTTGTTAAACCAGCAGCATCCCACCACTGATAGGAAGTGCTGAGCTCTTCCAACACTCAAGTTCTCAACCCAAATTGTGTGAGACCCTCCAACCCCACATTACACACTGCCATCAAGTATACATTCACCACAGCATATAAAACTCCAAGAACTGAGATGTTGGCTAGGTATTCCTGTCATTCTGGAATAACAGTATTAAGCCTCCTCTTGTTTCTCTCTAAACTATCTCAGCTGTGACAGGAAGAGTCTCGACCCTTGTGAGAAAAAACATGTCAAAGGAAACTCCATCTAATGTTGATTTTTCAGACTGTTTGTTCTGCAGGGGTAAAACAAACAATCCACCGGCATTTGCATATTGAATGTCCTTTTGAATTCTGCCTTGTTTCTGCTTTCTCCAAGGAACAAAGGCCAGTTCTGGATTAAAGGAGCTGCTCTAAGCAGAAACTGTTTAAGGCATTGAAGATTGATAGTGGCGGCTGACAATCCAATCCATGGTGAGAACAAACTCCTTTCTCAACCAGGGTTGGTTGAAATCAATGGTGGGTTTCAAATTTTTTTAGAACCTATTCTGTAGGTGTGGTCTGTTTTGTGGGAGTGGCTCAGCGGTCAGGTGACTGAGTGGGCGTGGCCATCTTGTAAAATGTGGTGAAACTCACTTAACAACGCTCTTGCTTAGCAACCAAAATGTTGGCTCAGAAACTCTGGCATTTGAAGTGTGCAGGACTTAAAGCTATCGAGTTACAAGACCCTTGCATCCCTAACTCTTTAGGAAAACACCCCAGGGGTGTTCAAATTTGACAGGTTTAAGACTTGTGGACTTCAACTCCCAGAATTCCTCCTCCAGTCATGTTAGCTCAGGAACTCAGAAATGTCAGGAACTCTGGCATTTGAAATGTGCAAGACTTAAAGCTATCAGGTTACAAGACCTTTGCACCCCTAACCCTTCACAACACCCCCCCAAACTAAAACTTTATTTTTAAAAGAATTTTGCACCCGGGGAAAGTCAGAACGGCACACCAGCCACACACCACCTCCACTGAAGTCTTTCTCTCGCACTGCCAAAACCCTTCACCGCTCTTCACCTACGGTCACCCCTTCAACCTCCCACCCATGGAGGATGCACGGTGGTCCTCCTGGAGGGGCACTTTTCCCCACCCCCAAATAGCACGTAGGCTGAGAAAAGTGAGAGGGGAGAGGGAGCTGCTCAGAAGGAGGCAAGGCAACCTCAGGCACTATCCGGGGACGGCCCCTCAGAGGTGTCGCTTCTCGGCCCGAAAAAAAAGCAGCGGCAAGGAAGGAGTCTCCTGTGGCTGCAGCAGCAGAAAAGTGTTGGCAGTGGCTGAAACACAATCCTGGGCAGTCAGTCCCAATTCTCCCTCACCCAAGCATGTCCCGTTGTTACTGGTGCCACTTTTGGTGAATCCGGGACATGCTTGGGGAAGGGAGAGACAGAACTGACTGCCTGGGATTGTGCTTTTGCCACTGCGTTGAAAATTTCTACGGATTGACGCCACAAGCGGGAAGAAAAGAAACCTGTCTTGGGAGGGACCTTCCCCCCCCCTCCAGAGAGCCCATGCAGGGAGAGAGGAGGTGGGCTGGTTTGAATGTGGGCAGGCAGTTTGGGGCTGGTGCCTCCTTCACTTGTTGGGGTGGGTGGAGAAAGATAAATAAAGCATCCCCACCACCAAGGATGAAGGGGAGCGCTTTCGCCCTTAGCTATCGCATACCTCCTTTCTTTCTCCACCCACCCGAATGAGCAAGGGAGGCACTGGCCACTAAACTGCCTGTCTGCGTTCAAACCAGGCTGCCTCCTCTCTCCCCACACAGGCTTTCTGAGGGGGGAGGGAAGGTCTCTCCCAAGACCTCCTTCCCTTAGCTCGCGGCGCAGTTCCGGGATGGCGGGATATTCTTTTTTTCACCGGTACAGGGGCGTGGCCTTGACCCCTGCCTTCCTGCCACCTCCTGTCCCACACAATCTCCCCGCCACCCCACCGACCTGGGGACACTCCCCGCTGCAGTTGGCTTTCACCTAGTGATCCTTCCTGGCTGCACCCCTAGAGCAGTCACATGGCGGTGGCAAGTGGGCTGCTGACCGACCCAGGGTCCGCTCCAACTTCAGCTCCTCTGAAGAAGCCCCGCGCCCGCTTCCTTCTTTTTGGGAAGCAGTTTGCAAAGTCCTGGTTTTGCAAGGTGCTGTCAAAGAGAAGGAAGCATGGGCTTCTTCCAACAGCTGAGTCCTCCGCTCCGGCAAAGGAAGTGGGTGAGCGGGGCAAGCATGGTGCAGACAGGCAGGACGAGAGAGAGAGCAACGACTGGACAGGTGGGGGAGCGAGCGGGGGGAGGGCAGGGGAGGGACTGTTCCGGTACGGGGCCTCTGGAGGCCCCGGTATAGGAACGGACGTAAAATTATTCCAACTGGTATGTGCGTACCGTACCGGCTGAAAACCACCTCTGGTTGAAATGCTTAAATCCTTGAAGACCTCAGGGCTTCCAAGTCTAGACATGATTCTTCTTTAAAATTGGAAACTACAATGATATAAAAGCTGTTAAGCATTCATTGCTCTCCTCCACAGTACATAACATGTAGGTCAATGCCATACTCTAAGAATTACAAGCCACCTTCAGTAGTGAAAGTGGGTGATGTTCAAAACTACTGTTTTCTTTTGTAGAAAGTTTGCACTCACTCCTCTCTTAGAAGAATGAAATAATTTGAAAAATATTAAAAAGGCAGAATATTATATTTCCCTGGATGAGAAATGGAGAAACATGCTCTTGGAGACAGAAAGCAGCCCTCATCTTTCTTGATGGCCCTCAGCACTTACGAGTTAAAGAGATATTCATAAGCAAATTCCCCACAGCAAAGTCTGAACAAAGGTAGGATTAGCCCTCAGCCACAATAGGAATTGCCTAACAAGCCCCTTCATTGCATCAGCAGACCAAGCTTCAACCAAGCTTGGCTCAGACAAGGGATATGCAAGCCACAAAAGAAATCTCTTCTCTGTAAAAAGAAAGAAAATGGTGCTGTTTGTTTGTAACCATTCAAATGGGATTCCTGAATTTCAGCGAGGACATTCCCCATCAACATGATGGGAAGAGATTTATTTGACCTCATTAAATTCATCTGTATTCAATCGGAAAAGTATGCTACTCAGGCTTGTGGCGGTGGCTATCTATCTGTTGCACTTTTTTTCCCTTTTATAACATTGAAGCTACTAACAATAACTTTGACATTAGGCAGAAGCTGCAATTTAAATATTCTTAAACTGCACCAAATGAGATTTTGAAGATAAACATAACTAAAACCTCCTGGAAATAATGTTGATTGTAGCAAAAGTGCAGATTATTCCGATAAACAAGGTCTGTTACGCCCTTGGCAGGAGGAAGTTGGATCTTGTTATTTGTAGCGCAAGCTTAGACATTCATCTAAGCAGTCATAATAATATCCTTGTCATAAGTTACTAGGAAATGTACCAGGAATGTAAACATGGATGTGTTTAGGAATAAGGGAGAGCTAAAGAAGAAACACAAACTAGAATGAAGCGGTATTTAGTTTCATTTTCATTTTATTGTTAAAATTCCATTTACTTTTGAGTCCTCCTTTCGCAATGCTGGAAAGCTCTCAGGGTTGAACTGTAGGTTGCAGCTCAGGGTTGAACTGTAGGGCCCTCACTGGTACTGATGATGTTACCTAGTTTGGTAATGAAACATCTACAAGAAAACCACCAAGCTCAGAGAGCACCAAGGACCCCATAGTAAATAAAGCACATGCATTAGGATGACGCAAAAAAAAAAAAAACCAATGCATTTTTCGGAGTATAAGATGCACTGGAGTATAAGATGCACCAAGATTTTGAAGAGGCAAATTAAAAAAAAGTTTTTGCACTCTGTAGACCTTCCGAAAACAGGCCCGTTTTTTGTCAAAAAAAAAAAGGGGACATGCATAGCCTTTAGGAGGCTTATAGAGTACTCCTGGAGGCTGGGGGTGCAAAAACGAGCAAAAAAAGGGGGCATTTTTTGCTCATCTTTGTCCTCCCCAGCCCCCAGGAGCACTCTGGAGGCCTCCTAAAGGCTATGCACGGCTATTTTTGCAAAGGGGGCCGGGTTTCGGGAGGCCAAAAATGCTGTATTCATTGTATAAGATGCACCCAGATTTTCACAAAAAGGTTTGTCTTATTCTCCAAAAAATACGATAGTAAACATTATCTGAAATGTTATCAAGACATACTTGTTTACATTTACTGTTTATGTGTTTCAGTGTGTTGCTGCTTGCCATTTGCTTACGAATATGTTTGCCTTCATAATTGTTTCATGGTATTGAATCAAATTTAGAAAGTATATATAAGTTTATATGTGCTTTCCCAGATCAAGATCTGGTGGGAGCTCCATGCTAGTCCATCTCCAAGTCCTGCCTGCAAACATAAAACCCTGGGATAAATGTTTTATGGAGTATTGTCCATTAGAATTTGTCTTAGAAATTTCCCTAACTTTAAGCTGATTATTTTGATTTGTACAGTGCTTTTACTTCAAGAGTTGTTTCCCCTCCCCCCCCCTTTTAAGATATGATCAGGGAGGAGGCAACACTGAAAAATGCCTTTGATTTTTCCTGCACTTTGTTTAGCTATTCAACAAAACAAACTTTGAATGGAGACTGAAAACTTTTGAAAGCCAAAAGTCATGGAAAATACAGTGTAGTTTTATTTCCCTGTGGATTTGTTGCAGAAAAGCCTGGCTCTTAACCCAAGCATGCCTAGTGGAAATTCTACAGTTAATAGGACCCATCACAGAGTTTCTGACTTGCACATCCAGGATTAGGTGACTCCTTCCCATCTTGTATTCAGCATTTCACAGACGCTTGCTAAAGCACTCGTCTCTCTCACTTCCACCTCCAGAAGGCTACCCAAGGCCTCGTCGCTAATGATGCTACTTCTTTCTTCTTGTTTCCGTAAACTTCTGTTGGAAGAAATGTCCTTCTGGGTTCAGTTCCAAGTGGGGAAAAAGACACTGGATTCATGGAAGTTGCTTGGAAAGAAGGTTTATTGATGATGGACAGGACCACATGGTTTGAGGCAGGGGTGGGCTCCGCCTGCTGCTACTGCTGGTTCGCTCAGGGACAGGCTGCACACATGCGTGTAATGTGGGCTATGCGTGCAGGCACAGTACTTAAAAATGCTTCTGCCCATGCGCAGAAGCAAAAAACAAGAGAGTGCCGACGTAGGTACTGCTGAGAAAACCAGTTCAGGAGCGTGGCAGGCCGAGTTACTCATCCAAACCGGTCCAAACCGGTAGGAACCACCTCTGGTTTGAGGTCCTGGGGAGAAAAGGGGGATCACATGCCTTGAAGATCTTGAAGAAAAAAGGGAGGAGGTGCTGAGAGAGCCTGAGTTTTATACCCTCTCTTGGGCCCCGCCTTAGAGCTTCCTGTTCCTGTGTAAGAAATGTATTCTGATTGGTGGTCAGACCCCCAGGGGAGGCATGTCATAGCTAACTGTAGGCTGTCCTGTGTCCCAGGCTTGGTTGAGCCTTGCTGGCTGATGTAATCTTCCCAGGTGCCATGTGATGAGAGGGGTAGAGGGCTAATCCTATCATGTCCTGATGATAGGATTAGCCTTAATCCCATCGCTCTGGAGCTGAAATGTGTGTGTGTGTGTGGGGGGGGGGGAATGACAGGGAGCTGCAGGAAGCTGCTTTGTCTTTAAAAACATGTTTTTCCTTTTCTCATCCAGGGAAATATAATATTCTGCCTTTTTAATATTTCCTAGAACATTTCATTTCTCTAAGAGAGGAGTGAGTGCTAAGTTCCTACAATTCAAAATTTGTTGCACAAGATTCTCACGCCCTGTATTTGTCTTAGAATGGTACAAACTAAAGGAACCAGAGAGGTCAAAGTATATGAGCAGCAGAGGTGTTGGAGAGGGGGGGGGGAATCAATATGGCAGCAGACAGAGAAAAAGACAAAAGATCTGCGGGGCAGATAAAAGAAATTCCTCCTTCTGATTATTTTGTGGCCAGGGAGCGTCATGTACAGGAATGTGGTGTTACTTCACTTGAATTCAACTTCCAAGGCAGAAGGTTCCCCATAGGAATAGGGGAATTTTTAGATTGGAAGGGTTTCAAAACTGGTGCATGAAAGCACTCTATTATGACACCATCACGCACACACTGTACTTTTCAGAGCCACAATGCAGTTGTAATTGTGAGAGAGGGTGGGTGGCTCCCATCTTAGAGTTGCCAGTTCTTTTCCTCAATTGATTTTCTTCTTTTAATAGCACACAGTTAGAGAAATGTTTGGCTGGAAGGGGATGGGAAGGAGGACTGTTCCTATTGCTGCAACAAGACAAGCCACATCCAGATGAATGCATCCCCATGATCAGTTTTTATAAAGAATGAAAAACTCCTCTGATCCAGAAAGTTACCAACTCTAACCTTACAGTTTTCAAGAAAATGGATCCACATGGATTCCCAGTTGTCATTCCGGAAGTCCAGATTTTCAATCACACTTTAGTTCCAACTCTGTAGTTACAGAACGGAACAGAACAGAATAACAGAGTTGGAAGGGACCTTGGAGGTCTTCTAGTCCAACCTCTTGCTCAGGCAGGAACCCTATACTATGTCAGACAAATTATTTCCTAATCGCGTCATAAAAATGGGTTGGAGGATTCACACCTTCTGCAGGCAAGTTGTTCCACTGATTAATTGTGGAACAACCTGCCTCCAGAAGTTGTGAATGCTCCAACATCCAACATATAATAAGATATATTATTAAGGATCTTCTCAAAAGGGTGACCAATTTGTGCTGCCCTTAAAGGCAACAGAGTAGAAAATGAAGAAAGCTGACCCTTTGGAGACAAGGCCCCTGGACATCTTCATCTATGCTGATCAGATCTATGCAAGGTCACAGGTACCGTGTTTCCCCGAAAATATGACAGGGTCTTATTTTCTTTTTACTTACAAAATATGGCCTTGGGCTTATTATAGGGGAGGGCTTATTGTTTTGGGGTTGCCGGGCGGCTGCTCCCTTGTGAACTGGCTCCCCAAGAGCCGGACACAGCCTCAGGGGCAAAGCAGCCATGAAGTGACCAAGCTCACGAGCAACCGCCCGGCAAACCCCCTCTCCAGCCGGGCAGAGCACCATTCACTGACCTAGGGGGTATCCCTAAGGCGCCAAGCCACATGGCGCTCTGCCCGCTCCCCAGCTCCTGTGGCTTAGCACATTAGGGATACCCCCTAGGTCAGTGCATGGAGCTCTGCCCGGCTGGAAAAGGGGGTTGCACCTGTTCCACCCCCAGCAGGCATGCCTCCTAGCCTCAACATGTCCGGGCCCAGCTCTCCCTGCAGCAGCATCCGCCACCGCCGCGCTCCGAGCATAATGTCTTCTCCAGTTCCAAACTCCAAAACTGGGCTGCCGAGTCTTCCAGCAGCGTCTGTTCTAGGAGTGCGCTCTATGGTTGTGGGCTGGCTGCTGAAACTCTCTGTCCGGAAGACTCTCTTACAGAATAGTTGAATAGAACTTTTAATAAGTTTAAATAAATACAGTAATACCATGTTTCCCTGAAAATAAGACAGGGCCTTATTTTCTTTTGACCCCTGAAATAAGCAGCTGGCCTTATTTTCGGGGAGGTGTTATTATTTTTGGGGTGCAGGAGGTAGTGAGCGTGGCCACCTCATGGCTGATGCTGTGTTGCAATATTTTCAGTGAGGGCTTATTTTGGGGGGGGGCTTATTTTGGCGCATGTGCTGAAAATCCCGATTGGGGTTATTATCTGGGGAGGTCTTATTTTCAGGGAAAGAGGGTAGTGAATATGAGAATTCAGCTGAATAGAAGAGAAGAATGAGGTACACGTTTAATGTTGAAATAAATGCATTAATAGTGAACATGACAATACAGAGAAAATGAGAACAATGAGCAAACTTCTTTTTTCTTACAGTGCCTTCAGCAATTTGGCTTGTTTTAATTACATTCCCATTACATTCCTACATAAACAGCAGAGGGAATAAGGAAGAAGAGTCTTGACAGGGAAAATTAATTTTGAAACATTAAGCCGAGAGCGAGCTTGCCAATTTTTCTTTCCCTGGCTGGCAACCTCTGCTGAGGAACTCTCAGCAATTCTTACGGAGCTATTTTTAAATGTCAGGTCAAATTTTACAGTTGGGGCTGAGAAGACCGTTAATGGAGAACACAAGTGCAGGAAGGGGGTTTAATGTACCGCTAAGCATCTTCATGTTGGGATGTGGCTTCTCAGCACCAAAGTTTCAGGTGGTGGTTTTAGGAAATCCAAAAGGACTTACAATACAATACAATACAATAGTAGAGTTGGAAGGGACCTTGGAGGTCTTCTAGTCCAATCCCCTGCCAAGGCAGGAAACCCTATACCGTTCCAGACAAATGGCTATCCAACATCTTCTTAAAGACTTCCAGTGTTGGGACATTCACAACTTCTGGAGGCAACTTCTGTTCCACTGATTAATTGTTCTAACTGTCAGGAAATTTCTCCTCAGTTCTAAGTTGTTTCTCTCCTTGATTAGTTTCCACCCATTGCTTCTTGTTCTACCCTCAGTTGCCTTGGAGAATAGTTTGACTCCCTCTTCTTTGTGGCAACAGGAAGAGATAATCGGAATACAGGTAGTCCTCCACTTACAACCATTCGTTTACAGGTAGTCCTCAACTTACGACCACAACTGAACCCAAAATGTACGTTGCTAAGTGAGAAATTTGTTGTGAGTTTTGCCCCATTTTATGACTTTTCTTGCCACATTTCCTGCCACATTTGTTAAGTGAATCACTGCTGTTGTTAAATTAGTAACATGGTTGTTAAGTGAATCTGGCTTCCCCCATTGACTTTGCTTGTCAGAAGGTCACACAAAGGTGATCGCATGACCCCGGGACACTGCAAATGTCATAAATGTGAGTCAGTTGTACGTCGAGAGCTACCTACGCTGACCATTCAAAGTTACAACGGCACTACACAAAGACATAGGTCTCCAATCAAAACCCGTGTCCCAACCTTGTTGCATTGTATGGTGCCACAAACTTTAGAAAACAATCAAGGGAACTAATCTTTTCCCCCCTGAAAATTCTGTCCATAAATCCTCTGGGGAAAGAATGAATTGAAGTGGAGGACATTTCATTCTGATAAAACCATTGTGAGAAGTTTATATTCAAATATATTTCATTCTTTAGACCAGGGGTCGGCAACCTTAAACACTCAAAGAGCCACAAAGGTCCTAACCGGAAGCCCCCCGTTCAATTCTGATGCCAACCAGAAGTCCGTTTCCCCCACCATAGAGTCTCCTCCTAGCATGGCGTCATTTTTCCTCTACTTGTCCTAACTGAAAGCCCTATCAACTGTGGAGCCGACCGGCAACAGGAAGCCGCAGCAGAGAGATGAAAGAGCCATATGCGGCTCCAGAGCCGCAGTTTGCTGACCCCTGCTTTAGACTGTTTCCATCTTCCCTTAAAATGTTAACAGAATCCACAAAGATCAGAGAATCAGTGTCTCCAAGTTAATCAAATTAGCAAACTTCCTCAAATCCCAAAATAGGCTCCCCTGACCTAATCCCCATATCAAAAGATAAAGTCTTCAAACACAAATAGAGTCAATTAAACTAAGATTCCCAGCAGAACTGTATGTTTACAAGAATACAGGCACACACACGCCCCTCAGCATATAGACACTTTCCACATCCGGGACAAACTCCCCCTATAAAAGTTTGCCACTGTACTCCATTTCCTTGTCGCCTCCCACTAAAAGCAAACTGTTTTGCCTTTAGGAATAAATATTTTTCCTTTCCTCACAACTGTCTGGATATCATTTTTATTTATTCTTGTGCAACCCCAGTTCAGGTTGGAAACCCAAATTATTCTTCTGACTATATGGAGACTCTGTCAGGACTTGAGACTAACCCGGCTAACGGACCTAGCCTGGATCAGTTCATACAACTAGCAACAGACCATTTTTGTCTATGGATGTTGCTCAGGGGTGGGTTCTGGCTTCTGTTACTGCCGGTTTGCTCAGGGACGCGCTTCGCACATGTGTGCGCTTGATGCGTGCTATGCGCACATGCACAGTAATAAAGAAGCAAAAATCAAAATGATGGCACCCACGGCACTGCCGATAAAACCAATTTGGGGGTGTGGCTGGCTGAGTTACTACTTACTCAGCCGAACCGGGCCGAACCAGTAGGAACCCAAACTCACGAACCTTTGAGTTTGAACCAGACAGCTGCTTGAAAAGAAGAATCTTGCAAGCACCTCCAAATTTCTGGGTTTTGTGCCCAGGGAGGGAAGAAGTGAATTGTGTGTGCGTATGTGTGGGTTTCCCCCTCCTTTCTTTTCCACTACTGTTCTATTTTATGCTCTGTGCTTTTCCTAACTACCCCAAACTCTTGTGGCCATCACCTGACTGTGACCAAGAGACTTTGGATAGCAAGGGGGATTGGCACTCCAAGGGGCTGTGAATCACAGTAGGATGTGTTGGGAAAAATAGAGTGGATGAGCACGTTTTAACTAGGTGATTTCCAGTCTTGTTTCATATACATGCATGTGTTGTAAATGATCCAACACTGGATGTTTTTAAGAAGAGTTTGATATCCATTTGTCTGAAGTGAGGTAGGGTTTCCTGCCTAAGCAGGGGGTTGAACTAGAAGACCTCCAATGTCCCTTCCAACTCTGTTATTCTATTCTATTCTAAGATCGGGAATTTTGGTTCTTTGCATTTCATAGATGTTTGAGAACCTGATATCAAGCTTGTTTCAATACAAATCTCAATTTCCCACCATATTTCACAGCTATCGGAAACACACCAGCATTAGTAACAGGATCCACAGTGTGACTCTTGGGTTTTGCTTACCATAATTGAACAAGGTGCAGACATTATAAATCTGTATATGCTTTCCGGTGGCCTAAAAAGGTTGACAAACCACTGGCAACTGTCTCAAGATCTCCCCTCAGTGATTTCTATCCTCTGGCCTGATAAAAAGAAATCAATAGAGAAATGGACTCCTAGAACGAGCAGCCAGAATCTATAAGGAGATGTTACAGAGCCCTGAATTAAGAGCACAGCGTCTTTCAGGAACTAACAGGGCCAGCAATTTAGAGCCTAAAGAAGCCTCCTACTCAGCAGAGTATCACCAAATGCGACAAATTCTGCATTTGAAATATGTGAGGCATTTAATAGTGAATTAGAGCCCTGAAGAAGGAAAAAATTTAGATGAGGTGCACCTGTCCATTCTTTTAAAAAAAAAAATCTCAGCCCCATCCCATATATTGAGTTAATACATTGGTCTGCTAGACAGTGCTGGGCTTCCAATTTTTTTTACTGCCGGTTCGCTTGTGCCCATGCTCGTGCTTCCACATGTGACACATCTGCGCATGCACAGAAGCGTCCGGGCGGTTGGGTGGAGCTTCCTGCTTCATGCTACTACCAGATCTGTTCTTAAATCCAGGTGAGAGAATAGTAAGATTTCCTTCATCCATGATTTGATTGTTGATTACATGACTGGCCTTGTTTGTGCGAAATGTGGCTGAGTGAGTTGGCTGGATCAATATTAGATTATTATTATTTTGGGTAGTCAAGGCTGTAATTGAGTCAAGGAAGGAGGAGGAAAGAGGGATTCCTATAGGAATCCCTTCCTCTATCAGGTATTTCTGTCTCTTTTAGAGCCAATCTAGATGTCTATACAGACAGTCCTCTACTTACAATTCATTTAGAGACCATTCGAAGTTGCAGCGGCACTGGAAAAGAGTGAGATATGACCCTTTTTCACATTTAAAACTGTTGCAGCATCCCCATGGTCACATGATCAAAATTCGGCCACTTGGCATCTGGCTCGCATTTATGACGGTGGCCGTGCCACCGCCATGTGATCCCCTTTTGCAATCCCCTTTTGGTCATGTGATCCCCTTTTGCAATCCCCTTTTGGTCATGTGATCCCCTTTTGCGATCTTCTATACAATCAGAGACAATGGAGAAGCCAAATTCACTTAACAAACATGTTACTAATTTAACAACTGCAGAGATTCACTTAACAACTGAGGCACAAAAGATCGTAAAATTGGACAAAATTCACTTAACAAATGTCTCACTTAGCAGCAGAAATGTTGGGCTCTATTGCAGACCTAAGTCGAGGACTACCTGTACCGGGCATTTAGGCAAGCTGGATATTCTCTCTGCACTCTAAAGCCCGGTGGTCCATCTGCCTCAGCTGAGTTTTTTGTTTGTTTGTTTTAATATCATGAGCTGGAGGATAATAGTTTGCAGCTGAGTCTGATGCAGCCTCTGAAACTCCTGAGGCATTGACTATATTAGAGAAAGCCTCTACTGAGACTTAACTGTCACTCTATCATCATTACATATATGTATGTTCTGACCCCCCTCTTCGTACACCAAAGCACTCCAAGACAAGAATACTGCTAGACGATTTATTCACAGTAAATTAACACACTGACTAGACCTTGGCAGCAATTCAGACTTCCAAGATAAGAAACAGGCACGAGAGCTTCTCCAGCATTGGTAATTAAGTTGAATCCTGCAACCAGCCTCCAGGAAAGTCACTCCTTATATACTATCTTGAGAGGAGCCTAATTACAACCACCTGGGTCCAATTATCTTCTGTATCTGCATAGTTGTTCTCTATCAGCCCTCCGTTTCTGGGCATCCAGGACCAACTCCCTTGTCTCCCCACTGCTCCAAGGCATGACATCAGGAGCACACTCCCTTTGGCTATCACCGCTGCTCAATGCCTCAGGTGCCTCCTGGTGGCCAACCATCCTCTCTGATCCCTGCTCGGAGTCGGAACCCTGTCCAGGGTCCTCCACATCTTCCAGAGCCGACTCATAAAGCCCCTCGCTGTCGGAGTCTGGTTGCAGCTCCAACGGCTCCTGCTGGGCCACAACATACATACATACATACATACATACATACATACATACATACATACATACATATATATCTATATATATATTGTATATATATATTTATATATGCATATGGGTGTGTGTGTATGTGTGTGTGTGTGTGTGTGTGCATCAGTGGTGGGTTCTGGCAGGTACACCCTGGTACAGGCGTACCGGTGCCTGCTGGGAGCAGCAGGCACTGTACCGGAACGGTGCTTTGGGGGACCCAACAGCCCACCTGCATTCCTTACCTGTATTTAAGTCAACTGGGCCATTTGTGCATGCGCATACAGCGTATCGCACCTGTGCAACACTCCACCGAGCAGCTGGAGCTTTGCAGGGCGGTGGGTGCACATTCGTGCTCAGCACACATGCATGTCGTGGACGCCCAACGCTGTCGCAGTGTACCAGTTGCGACGGGATCCGGAAGCCACCAGTATGTGTGTGTGTGTGTGTGTGTGTGTGTGTGTATACTGTGTATATATACTGTATATATACAGTACATACATACATATATATATATACACACACACACACACACACACACACATACTGTATTATCTTAGCAGCTAATACAACTGCCAGATATGTAATACAGCCCAGATTCGAATCCCAGTAAGGGTATGGCTAGCTGATGAGAGCTAAATAGCTTGAAATAGATCTATACTAGTCTCCCTTTATTTATTTATCAGCACAAATGCAACACAAATGTAACAAAGGCAACATTAAAAAATGGCTTTCTGCCTGGATGGCTCCTAGGGTGAGCCAAAAGACAGAAAAGGGAAGCAGTGGAGAACGAGCCAGATGTCGTGGTGACACAACGTGCTGTCTCGATAATCCGAGACCACCGTTGATTCTTCTACCAGCTGCACGGTCCATATGGACCTAAACCATCCAAGAGAGACGGTGACAGCAAGACAAATCCTTGCTGGTCTCAGGGACACCACAAAGTCCCTGATCGACCCAAGGGAAGTTCTCCAAGCCGGCGGTAAACAGACAGTCCCCAGGCTGACAAAGTTGGAGATGGCTCCGGAAAGAAGGCAGTGAAAGTGAGTCCAGCTGGTGAGATTTTTTTCTTTGAGAATGATTGCCCAAAGAAATTTTTTTTAAAGATAGATTAGTCCTTTAAGCCAGAGGTTCCCAATCTTTTTCGGTTTGCGGCTCCCATAACACTTCGGATTTTTTCCGCGGCTCCCTTAATAGGTACATCCGATTTTTTTAAATTTTTGACTTTTTAAGGATTTGGAAATCTACTTTTTAGTTCGTTAAGGTTAGGTTAATTGAAAAATAAATTAAACACGAGCTTTAAATTCACAATTTATTGAACATCGTTTAATGATTTAAAATTATTAATGGGATGGATGGGCTTGTTGTTCGCTGCACAACTTCTCAAATCTTGGAATAAAATTGGAAATGGCGACTCTCATTTCTTGCTCGACGTTAATTTTCGAGCGATATTTACTTTTTATTACCGTGACTGCCGAAAACCCAGCTTCGCACAAATAGGACGTTGCAAAAGGAATTAATATTCTTAGGGCTTTGCAACTAAGCAGTGGGTATTCCTCTTTTACTGATATCCAAAAATCAGAAAGTTCCATGCTAACAAATGTTAACTTCAATGTTGTGTCGCAAGACAACTCAATAAGAGATTCTTCTTCTGTAGAGGTAAATCCTGATGGAGCCTTGGCTCTAAATGTGTCTTGAATCCAAGTAAATTTTTCAATGTTATCTGCTTCAAAGTATTTTTCGAACCATTTGATAAGCTGAGATAGGTGATCTTCAAAAAGAGATTTCAAATTGCAAGACAAACTGATTTCATTGGAGGTTAAAAACTGGTGCAACAAGGGAAAGCAATCATTAAGATCATCTTCATTAATTTTTAGTTTCCATAGCTGTAATTTTTTTCTGAAAGCTGAAATCTTTTCTGTTAACTTTAAAATGTGCATATTGCGTCCTTGTAAAGAGAGATTCAATGCATTCAACTTTTCAAAGATATCACATAGGTATGCGAGTTTAATCAAAAAGTCTGTTTCTACAAAGTGTTTGGCATACTCATGTTTTTCTTCTTCAAGGAAAGTGTATATTTCTTGCTGTAATTGGAACGTACGAGACAATACACCCCCGCGAGAGAGCCATCGTGAGTGGCAGTAGTACAACAAAGATGTGTATTCACCTCCCATATCTTCACACATTCTTTTAAAAAATCTTGCTTTCAGTGGCCGAGTTTTTATATAGTTTACTATATTTACCACATGTTCTAAAACTATATTTAGTGGAGGACTTATATACTTTGATGCAAGTGCTTCTTTGTGAATGATGCAATGGGTCCAAACTGAATCTGGAGCTTTGTTTCGAATAAAGGCCTGCAATCCTCCATAAGAGACGGACATCGAACGACCACCGTCAGTACAGACGCCAACGCACTTTGTCCAGTCTAAATTATTTTCAACCATAAATATATTCAGGATCTCGAACAAATCCTGAGCCTTTGTACTTCCAGTAATACTTTTACAAAAGAGAAGGTCCTCAACGATTGAATTACCATCTAAGAACTGTACGTAACAAATCAAGTGTGCGTCCTTATTATTGTCTGTGGCCTCATCGAGTTGCAGTCCATATTCACTTCCTTTTAATTTTTCAATTAATTGTGCATTGAGATCCTCCCCCATGTGCTGAATTCTGCGACTGATTGTATTGTTAGACAAAGGGACATTTGAAAGCAGTTTCCCCGCCGACTCACCAATCATAATGTTCACTAAATCTACAGCAGCCGGTAGAATGAGTTGCTCTGCAATAGTATGGGCCTTTTTACACTTAGCAACTCTATATGCAACTTTGTATGATGCTAGCAAAGCATTATTTGGTATTGACATATGTTTATAAATGCTGCCTTTTTGTTGTTTTAATTCAATTAACTTTCTTTTTAAAAAGTTGCGAGGTTTACCAACAAAGTTAGAATGGTTGGTTTCTAAATGTCGTTTTAACTTACTTGGAAGCATACATTCTGGTGCCAAAACTTTCATGCACAATACGCACTGTGGTCTCTCTTTATCATTTTCGTTTATTGATGTAAAGCCAAAATCCAAGTAACTGTCGTCATATTTACGACGTTTTCGCTTCTCGGAACCCTTGCCACTAGTTTGTGGAACTTCGTCTATAGATTTAGCACTATCTTGATTATTCAAGTTTAATAAGAATTTGTCCATTTTAGGGTGATCAGAAAAATAGCTTTTGAAAAGTAACTTAACCACCACACTAGCCCAACAAACAAAAACTTATGCGAGCACTGAGAAGGTGATAACAAACGAATAGGAATCCGACTTGTAACTGCGCATGCGCACTAGACGTTTCAGAAATGGCGCATCAGCGTTAGACCCAGCGGGCGCAGGTATTAATTGAATATTTCGCAGCGCCCTTATGACAATAGCGCGGCTCCCCAGGGAGCCGCGGCGCACACTTTGGGAATCACTGCTTTAAGCAAAAGAATAAAGCGGCGAAATTTATCTTTATTGGACTGCCTTAGAAAGTTTTTTTTCCCCTCTTCTATGTAACAGCGTTTTATGGATTGAAGTGATTGGAATGCTTCCCGTTTCTCCTCTTAAGTGAATGAATTGATTTTTTCTCCTAATCTGTGCTACCTTTATTTTTTGGCTGATCTAAAACTTTTTTTTTACTTTAATAATTCTTCCTCTTACTGTTTATTAAATTTTACTAAAGACACTTAGAGATTTTTGTTTTCCTTAAGCTTGATACGAATAAGAGAAAGTTGAATTTGCCATTTGGAAGCCAGAACTTGGTTTTTTTTCTTTTTTTGAAACAAAGTATCCTTTGCTCTATTTTCACTGAGTTTGTTGACATTGTAACTAGAGGGTTTCCAGCTTGTCTGTAGAGACTGATAACGGCTCAAGGACACGGACCATTTTCTTGCAGGTGTCTTTGTGGAATATTTTGGACAAGGGAAGGGAAAGAAAAGAAAAGAGAGAACCTTCACTTTTTTTGAAAAAATTAAAAAGATCTTATGTTTAAGCAAATTTAAAACAAAAACATTTTTATACATAAAAGAGACATTGAAGGCGAGAGTGGCAGTGGATTTTAAACTTTTTTCTTTTCTTCTGGGAAATATACATTTATATACAGATGAAGAAACCCTACGTTACCAGGATTTTTTGGATGGAATTCTAAAGATATTGGAAGGATTTGAGAGGTTTGATAAGAAGTTGGATAGATTATTGTCTGGCTCAATAAAAGATGAAGGGACTGGAGCCTCAAAAATTAAAGAAGAGAGTGAAGATATAGAAGATAAAGACACGATAACAGATGAACCTAATAATGGAGCAACTATGAGTGAATGTGGAAAGGAGGGAACATGGAAAAGTGAATCTGATTATTATTACATACTTGATGATCTGGAGCTCTACCCCTCCTGTCAAGATATGGATTTGATGATGGAATTAAGAAGAGAAATAGCTCTAGAAAGACATCTGATAATCAAAGACATGTTAATTTTAATACCAGTTCAAGGGGAACAAGGCTATATGAGAGATCTGTCAAGCAAAAAAGTGCGGAGAGAAGTTTTAAAAAACTTTATAAAGAAGTTTATAAGAGAATTGACACAACAACTGGCTAAAGAGATAAGACTGTTTTATTACTGGAAAGACACAGGCTGATGATGAAGATTGATAACTCAAAACATAGTTAACCTTTGGTGATTAATAAGTAGGATTTCTTAGACACTTTTAGAATGTTTTCTTTTAAATGTTTATTCGTTAATTAATAACTCATTATGATAATAATAATGAAATAATAATCTCAATTAGTAAAAATAATTTGGATATAAACTCTAAATTGGGACCTGGGGAAAAGATTTATCAATTTCACTAATATATTTTTGTTTAGATTTTATTATAAAGATATAATTTTTCTTGGGCACTTATAAACTTTACTAACAAACTTTTGTTTAGACTTTATTATAAAGATGTAATTTTTCTTGGGTCAGAGGGGAGGAGATGTGATATAAATGACAAAAAAAATCTTTTTTTTCTTTAAATAACTATAATAATAAGGAAATGTTAATGGATAATGTTTAATGATTTTTATATGTCTTGGCATGGGTAAAAGCAATTAGATATAAGCCTTAAATAGTGAGTTGGAAAAAAAAGGGAATATGCTATAAAAGGGTAATTATTGGAGGTTTATAGGAATTATGAATGCCAGTAGGTGGTTGTGTCTTTAAATACAAATGATTCTAGATAAAAACATGTTTAAATAATTATAGCTAAATGAGAATGATGGTACATTGATGGTAAAATACATAAAGATCTTCGATTTTAAAATGTAAATTAAAAATATGAAGGATGTATAGTAACGCACGAAATTTATTTGTATTATTTGGGCATACCAGGGGTTGTGACACAATACATACCTATTTCCCTGGCTTACCTGATAAAAGAGGAGAGCCTGTGGCTTAGTGGCTAATACAACTGCCAGATATATAATACAGCCCAGGTTCAATTCCCAGTAAGGGTATGGCTAGCTGATGAGAGCTAAATAGCTTGAAATAGATCTATACAAGTCTCCATTTATTTATTTATCAGCACAAAGGCAACACACACACATATATACATGCTGGTCTTGTTGTATTCGGGTCTTTTCCCATAAGATTGAGATTGTCTTGGCAACATTTCGGCAAGGTCTCACTCGCCATCTTCAGGCTGGGTTTTGGGCTTAAAGAGTGGTTAGAGCTGCTGTCTTTCTATAAATCTTGGTACGGTGTGTGTGGAGTGCTAGCATTGTTTCAGTAAGTGGAATGATTGGTTGTGTGGTTGTATCATGATTGGTAGATTGGTGCTGATTGGTGCTGGCTGTGTGTACATTGTTGTTTCGTGTTGTAATGGCCTGGGTGGTGGCTGGGGCTCGTTTGTTTACCAGGGCTGGTTTGTTTGTCCTATGTATGTTGCAGGGCAGATTTTGCATGGTATTTTGTAGACTCCTTGGTTTTCTAGCTGGATTTTGTCTTTGGGGTTTCTTAAGATGTTGGCTATTTTTTGGTCAGTGTTGAAGGCTCTTCTTGATATTGTGTTTGTGAAGAATTTTGCTGATTTTATCTGTGGTGCCTTTGATGTAAGGGAGGAGGGCGATGCCGTTGTCCTGTTCTGTGTCTTCTTTTTTGGGAGGGAGACTCCCTTTGGATTAGGTTGGTAATTGTTATTCTTTGGAATCTATTGGAGATTAAAACATTTGTGAGAGTGTGTAATTCAGCTTTCAGGTGGTCTTTGTCGGCTAGGCGTTTGGTTCTGGAGATGAGGGTCTTGGCTACAGAGTTGATCTGTGCGGGGTGGTGATGGGATTGTGCATTTAAGTAGCAGTTGGTGTGTGTTTTTTTCTGGTAGCTTTAGGTTTTAATAAATGATAGGATTCTTATGGCTTAAAAACTTTAAAAAAAACAATCAAGATATTTTTTGCTTTCATGCTTTCTATGGTTGAGATATAATAAATTTGAAAGAAATTTTTGGGCCTATTCACTTGCAACTCCTTATAAGTTCAATTCAGTTCAGTTTACTGAGGTCATAGACCAGTACAAGCAGAGCACTCTGTGAATGAATGAATGAATGAATGAATGAATGAATGAATGAATGAATGAATGAATGAATGAAAATGTGCGTGGGTGTCTGTCTGCACGTTTGTGTGTGTGTGTGTTCTGAAATAAATAAAAGAAAGCTTAAGACAGATTTAAAATACATTTGTCAAACAATCAAACTAACACTTCTAAGTGAGGTCCAGGCTACAGCCTATATTAAATTATAACGCAAATTCTTATTGGCTGGATATTATTATGATAACAAACAAGATTTTTGAACAACTAATTAAAAGTTAAAGATATTAATATTTACTAAGTATATCCAAATATTTCTTAAAATCTGTATCTTTCAATCTAAAAGATATGTAGTGATGGAAGAATGCTGTGTCCCAGTCACTAACATTTGGTTTGATGAAAATCTGTTAACCTTCAACCTTTGAATTTGTTTAATTTATTAATCAAATTATACACTGTCCATCTCACTGTCTAAATAACTGTCAGCAGTATACAATTTTTTTTTAAAAAAACTATAAAACTATGAAATCCTTACAAAAATAGACAAAGTTAAAAAGATGCAGCAGGTGCCCTCAAACCATCAGTCAGGCCCAGGGTTGGGTACTACGTTTGGAACCCCATGCCAGTTGACAGAGCCAGGACCTGACACTCTTCTGGGAGTTCAGAAGAGTGAGGGCCAACCTCACCTCAGGGGACAAGAATGTTCCATAAGGCGGGAACAGCAGCAGAGAATATTCTCCTCCTAGACCCTGCCAATTGGAATTATTTAACCAATGGGGTCTGTCACATGCCCTTCCTGTCCTACTAGATAGGACAGATCACTGTAATTGGGCTGAGAGAGTTCCTCAGGCAACCTGCTCCCATGCCATGAAGGGCTTTAAAGGTCATAACCAACACTTGAATTGAACCTGAAGAAAACCAGCACCCAATGCAGTTCACGCCACAGAGTTATTATATGCGTATCTCTAGGGGTGCCCAGAACTGCCTGCACTGACACATCCTGCACCAACTGTACCTTCAAGAGTAGCCCTATGTAGAGCACACTGCAGTAATCCAGACAGGAGATAAACCAGGGGCTGAGTGACTATCTATGTAGGGGTGAGCAATTAATTTTCCCAAGGGCCCACATGAGGGACCGTTGTGGAGGGCTGCTGATGCATCCAGCCGCTGATGCTGCATTGACACCAGGGCCCCCACCTTTGGCTCACCCCCAACACCATTGCTGCACTGCCCCATGCCACCTACACCACTGATGCCATGGGCCAGACTGGGACTACCCACCGGCTGGATGTAGTCAGAGGTGGGCTTCAAAAATTTCAGCAACCGGTTCTCTACCTGGTTGCTGGGTGTGCGTGGCCATGGTGGTTGTGGCCTAGTCGGCATCCTGCACCATGGTGGGTGGGTGGGAGTTTTCGCCTTCCCCAAGCTCTGGAGGCTTTCCTCGAGCCTCTGGGAAGGCAAAAACTGCTCCCCCCCGGGCTCCAGAGGCCCTCTGGAGGCTGGAAACGGGCCCATTTCCAGCCTTCCGGAACTTCCAGGAGGCCTGTTTTCCCCCTCCCTGAGCCTCCACATGGGCCCTGAACTTACCTCGCATCCAAAACGGACTGCGTGGAGACTCCTATGAGCGGAGGGGCAGGTGGGTGGGGCAGTGCCAGCCAGGGGTGGGATTTGGAGGTTCTCTGAACCGGCCATAACATTAGCTATGGGTTCTCCTGAACCTGGGTGAACCCATAGCAGCCCACCCTTGGATGTCATACCCGAGCCATAAAATGTCCAGGTCTGATCCATGTGGTTGCTAAGAGTCGGCAACGATAATCAATCAATTCTATGTTTTTTGAAATAACATTGCATGATTTCAATCTTTCGCAATTCCATTCTAGAAAATAAAAAGACTTGACAGATGGCCTACAGAAGATTTTTAGAAGGACACAAGATTCAGAATATAAAATTACCAAAGTGGATCAATGGAAAGGCAATGGTATAGCAGCCACCAGGAACGGCCTTCCGTTCCAGGTAAAGACAGAACAGCCCACCAAAACTGCAAGTAAGAGCATCTTCCTTGCGGTAAAGCAAGAATCTGAAGCTATTTGAAACCATCCAGTGCAAGTGCATGCTGCAACCTTCAAAACTGCGTGTAAGATAGTGGGGCATCCTGTTCAATCCACCTGAGCGTTCCTCATTGGTGAAAAGCAATTGAGATGCCACAGCTACTCCTGGCTGCTGCCGCCAAGAAGTCAGAACTAATATGGGCAGCAGCCTTGAATAACGGGATACTGGGATTTAACTGTGTGAGGTTCAGTAGGAGTCAGAGGGGCAAGAACCATTTGTGTGGACAACACTGTGAGCCCATTGTGCTCACAACTGGCACTGTCCTTTCCTCCTCCTCAGCCCTATTGTCAAATTATATTAATTAGGTTTCTGATTTATAACTCTGTGTACAGAGAATTCACTCTTTCCCCAGTGAACGAAATCAATGGGAAGGCTGTGTTGGAGTGGGGGGGGGGGATAAAAAAAGGAGAGGAGAAGAGATTAATTTGCATGTTAGTGGTAAACACAGCTTGGAAAGATCTATCTGGTTATATTCAAGACGTTGGCTTCGAGAAACAAAATAGGAACGTGTAATGTGGACAGGAAGCAAGAAGAGAGAAACTGGGTGATATATGAGCTCAATGTTTCACAGCCCAAAACGAAGCCTTCAGCCAGCTGATTCACGTGTGTTTCCCATGAATTTTCTCCTGTTTTGGTCAGGAAAAATTTCCCTCTGTACCTTCCTACAACCCTCCCTCTTCCACTAAGCTGAGAGGGACGATACCCTGCCCAGCCATAAGGCTAAATACAGCTTTGTGGCAAGCATGGGCAGCCTATGATCTGCAGAATACATACCGGATAATTTTGTAACTTCCAAAATGTTTGGCAGCAAAATAATAAAATTATTTTCTTTCATTATTTTCCATTTTTTTGTACTTATTTTTTCTTAATACATAAACAATATCTTCAATTGCTCCTTCAAAAACTACACCAAATTATAATTTTATATTTCTCTATTAGTCTGTTTTACTATAAACAATATATAGCCTCTACTTAAGTTTTAACATAGAGAGCATTTCTTTCTTGGCTCACTTCTGTGAGACATACAAATTTCACATGCCTGTTGCCCAAAGACAACAGGAGTTCGAGTCCTGCCTTGAACCCAAAGCCAGCTGGAAGACCTGGGCCGGTTTCTCTCTCTCCCACTCAGTGCTGGGAGGTGGGCAAGGGCAAACCACTTCTGAAAAAAATACCGTATTTTTTGGAGTATAAGATGCACCAAGATTTTGAAGAGGCAAATTTAAAAAAAAAGTGTTTTGCACTTTGCAGACCTCCCAAAAATGGCTCATTTTTCATAAAAATAGGCCAATTTTTTGTCAAAAAAGGGGCATGTGTAGCCTCTAGAAGGCTTGTAGAGTGCTCCTCGGGGGCGGGGGGGGGGGGAAATGAGCAAAAACCGGCCCGTTTTATGCTCATTTCTGCCCTCCCCAACCCCCAGGAGCACTCTGGAAGCCGTCTAAATGCTATGCACGGCCTTTTTGCAAAGGGGGCAGGGCTTTCAGAGGCCAAAAATGCTGTATTCAGTGTATAAGACACACCCTCTTTTTTGAGGGAAAAGGTGTGTCTTATGCTCCAATACGGTACCAAGAAAAAACTGCAGGGACCACTCCAGAGTCCAGAGTAACTCAAAGGCACAAACACACCCATTAATACAGAGCATTGGTGAACCGGATGACGTTTAGTCTGTCTCTCCCCCCCCCCCCCCAACCAACCAACAGATCTCCTCCAAAGCTTCCTATTTTGCCAGCTGGTTTTGGAGTTTAAGTGAGCAAAAAGAGTTAAAATTCCTTGTTGGAGCCAGAAGTTGCAGGGAATGCAAATGAGCAATGAAAGAGATGGGCACCACACACACACAACATCACCCATGCCCTCCTTAAGAGGGAAAGACAAAGCAGGAACTTCATCAAAGTTTGCCAAATACAAATTTGTCAAAATATGTCTTGCTCCTACCAGCAACTGTCCATTCCTTATACCTTATCATGGAACTGGCGGTGGGGTTGGTGGCTCATAGGGGAAGCTCCCCTACCTCTTCCCCAGGCTAATTTTTAACTTTCCAAGCACACTTTTAAAAAAAAATATCAAATGACTACTCACAAATAAGTTTCCTAAGTAACTTGGCTCCCGGGGCTTTCATTCAGGTTAAATTAAAAGAGTGGCAAATCATTTGAACCAAGCCTGGGAACTTCATTTTGCCAAGCATTCTCTTCATCTATCCCATTTGCCTTGGGGGCTGTTCTCTCTGGGCTTAGTCCAAACCTCCTATTTCAGAAAACAAAACGGGTTGGCTTTTCTCAGTCATCACTCTTTCCTCTCCTTTGGCAACGTTGGACATTTTGCAGCCAGTCCTTGAATTAGTAGTTCCAGAGCAGGTAGACAAAACAACAACCACAACAACAACAAAAGTTGGAAATCGGCTCCCCATCAAGCCCCCATTTTTCTATGATCTCGGACAAAGTTTCCTTATTTGCTTTAAATATGGTGTTGAGCCCCCATTTCTTCCCAATAGATTCTAGGGAGACATGCTAGTATCAAAATTCCAAGTGGAAATAGTCCTGCAAAAACAAGCGAGTCACTTAGCCATCAGAAAAGCTTTTCAAGCACACAAACAAAGACATCCATTAAGATTCCTGAGCAAATAGAAATAACTTGAACTGACAACAAATAGAGTGGAATATCCATGACTTTATTTCCTTACTTTAGGAGGACAGTCAGAAATGGGAGTGCCACTATGGAAAAGGCCCTCTTCTTTGCAATACATGGTTTGCCTTGCAGTGGGGCGGGGGTGGTGGTTGGCTAGGCCTCTGGGTAATGACCTATGTATATAAAACATCCCTGTGAGTGGAGACAGCACCACAGCAAAGATTGGTGGCCTGGTGGTAGATTCTGCTGACAAAATACTTTCTGGAGAAGGAGAGGTTGGGAGATGACCCAGTTGTGCTCTGGATAAGCTGTTTCTGGCAAAGAGACCACAGGAATTTAGTTCCTTTAACTTTTTAACTTTTATTTAATTTCTATACCGCACCCTCTCCCAGAAGGGACTCGGGGCGGTGTACAGTCATATTAAAAGCAATAAACATACATAATATAAATATGAAATAAATATAGGTGTGGCTGGAGGAGGTAACAAATAATTTGCTGTACAATAATAGTTAAAGTTAGATTTAAAATTTAAAAATTTAAAAATACATTTAAAAACTACCCCTAAAAACTATCCCGGGATAAAATATTTGCCAGGAGGTATAAATGGGACTATAAGTGGGCCAGGCCGGCTAATTGGAACAGGTGGGTCTTGAGTTTCTGTCGGAAGGAGCGGAGGTCGGTAGTAGTTCTGATATCGGGGGGGGGGAGGTCATTCCAGAGGGTTGGGCCCATCACAGAGAAGGCTCTACTCCTGGGCGCCGCCCGTTGGCATTGCTTGGTGGACGGCACCCGTTCCTTGTGATCAAACATGGGATAAGCAGCTTGAGAACCAAGGGATTGCCATCACATTCAAAACTAGTGTGCAGCCTTTATGGACATTTGACCTGCGAACAATAGAGGTAGATTTTATGTTTTTTGTTCTGTTCTTTTTCTTTTCCATTTCCGTTTTCTTTTGTCTCTTTTCCTTTCCTTTTTTTCTTTTTCACATTTCTTTTTCTATATTTTTTTCTTTGCATTTATTTATTATTGTATAGATAAAATGTTTTAATATTATTTTTTGCTGGGGATGGGAGAAGTGGTGATAGTCATCTATTGTAATGCAAGAGGTACTTCTTGGATCCCAAATCATTTAAAGCCTTACAATCCCAGCACTTTGCATTGGGCTTAGATGTAAATGGGCAGCCCATTAAATTATTTGAAAATGTATTTAATCTAATTGAATACTGGAAACTTATGCAGGAGTTACATTTATGGGAAACGAAGACAGTATGTTTATCTGTCTCTTTCACTTAGGAGACAGATTGAGCAGAAGATTGTATAGTGCCAGACTCCTAATGTCTGACTAAAAGGAGAGAGGGGGGAGAGAGAGGGAGAGAGAGGGAGGGAGGGAGGGAGAGAGAGAGAGAGAGAGAGAGAGAGAGAGAGAGAGAGAGAGAGAGAGAGAGAGATGGATATTAAAGTGGTATGGGCAATGTTAGAAGCACGTCTTCTCGAAGACAGTTGAGCTGTCTTCTCAAACCATTCTTTATTGTCTTAAAATGAAGTATCTGCCTTCATCTTCACAATGTTTTTAGGCAACTGCAGCTGGGTGTACACTTGTCACCCTCATGATATCATGATCGGGGATGCGACTCATTCCAAAATTGTGCCAAGTTCTATTTTTTTTTCCTTACACCCTAAAGGTATGTTTACTCAATCATCACATCATCAGCTATCTTAGCTTTGTAGGAAACCCAGGATGAAATGCACTTGGATTAAGTTGGGGGGTGTCTGTTCACATTGCTATTATGACACTCAATATGTTACCATGGCGCATTCATTTAAGTAGGTGAAGCACATTGAGAGGTTTGCTGACCAAGCCAGCATCTAAGTGAGTTGGTTTATTTCTGCGACTTGAGGAAGAAACAAACTGACAGTATAGCAATGTCCTTAATATTTTTGGACAGATGGTCCTGGAGAGAGCTAGATTCTCTTTTGCATGGCTCTTTCACCTGTTCTCTGCATAAGAAACTGGAGAGGCCTCACATCACCTCAGTGTCACAAGATCAGGGTGAGAAAGCTTAATTTGTTTTCTCCCAATTCATAAAAATAGCCCTATACAATTCTGCTGTCTTAGCTAGAATGGTGAACATTTCCATTATTACAGAGAAGAGAGGAAGTTGTATCCATACTGACTACTATAAAGGAAGAGAAGATCCTGTAAGTCAGGGGTATCAACCTGTGACCCATGGGGTGCTTAGATCTGGTCTATGGGGCCAGCCTGGAAATAGAAAATGTTATTCCCGCGGTGTGCCTGCTAGTGAAAATGGGGTTGCATGTGCCCCCCCCATACCCCGTTTTGGCCAGCATACTGCAGGATGCTGTCCAGGGCTAAAACAGAGCACATGTACCCTGTTTTGGCTGGCAGAGTGCTCCCCCCACAGCCAGCCAGTGGAGGACAACTACAATGCTGATCCTTCCCTCGAAGAATTCCAGTTTGACACCCCTGCTGTAGGTTGATGCCTTATAAATCATAGTTGACGTAAAAAAATGTCTTCTTCCAAGACACTAACAGATATATCTGATCAAAATACAATTGAATCCTGATAAAATATGTGGTTTTTGCTATATAATTTTGAACATAGTGATGTGTTTCCAAATGTTACAGATTTAAGAAGAAATGAGGGTGAAACCTTTGAGTCAACATCTCTTTCCTACATATTAAGTCTGGAGTGATTCACTTATTCATTATCCTCCCCAAGGTCCCTACGTCAGGAGAAAAAGGAGAAGAAAAATTGGCTCTCAATAGAAAGGGAGATTAGTAGTAGCCAGCAAGGCAAGGGCACCTTTCAGTCTTATGTGTTGTTTGAGACGGTTTTTTAATAAGTAGGCATTATTTCTGGACAAGGAACTATGGGTTGAGGAATCAAGAAAGGGGTTTCACGATTTTTATCTCCCCTTCTTCATACATGAAGAGAAATGCCAATTTCTATCTAACTGAAGAAGTGCTGCAATCATTTTAAGAACGTTGAAATCTATTCTTCTTAATACTGTCTTCCTACTAGTTCCAAAAGAATGCAAACATTCCAGCCACACTTCTTGAAAAGATACAGAGCACAAGTTATTCTTCCTACCCCCTGCCCATTCAAGCAGATCTATTGTAAAAAAAATACATTAAAAAAAACAAGAAAGGCTGAAAAATTGCTCACTTTACCATCACTGTACA
Organism: Natrix helvetica; assembly: GCF_964273705.1. Classification (NCBI taxonomy): domain Eukaryota; kingdom Metazoa; phylum Chordata; class Lepidosauria; order Squamata; family Natricidae; genus Natrix; species Natrix helvetica. Next base: position 228,422,583 of record NC_138548.1, read on the forward strand.
ATTATTTGTTTATGTACCACACTTTCCATATCTGCTTCAAGCTGTCAAGGTTAAGGATTTGAATGGAGCATCTAGTCAAGGAATGCACCTTCAGTACCTAACATGGACCACAGTTCAACGTTCGCTTCTCATCCAAGAAGCTTCTTCAGCTCTGACAGGATAGTGGGGAACGGAAGGATTTATATATGTCTTCAGAAGAAGAAACAAGAAAGTCCAGTTGCCTCCTGAAAAAGTACCTTTGGGACAACCATGACCTGGATGACTGAGAATCTCTACAGAGTTTTAGCTATACGGTTTGGGATGAGCACCCTTTGAATCGTGTGGGAGTAGGAATGGCTTTCCAGAGGGAAAAAATTACAGACGACAGGAACCAGGAGCCCTGCTCAGGTGACCCTGAGGACACAGATAAACCTCCAAGTGCTCCAAGGACCCTCTAAAAGGATGCAAATGGCCATTTTTCTGCAAGGAATATAAGTCCTTCCATTCCCCACTATCCTGTCAGAGCTGAAGAAACTTCTTGGATGAGAAGCAAAATGTCTTCAAAAGAAAAAACATGAAAGTCCAGTTGCCTCCCGAAAAAAAGCACCTTTGGGATATTAAAGAGAAAGCGATATTGTAATATATGTACACCTCTCTTCTCTTTCATCATCTCGGTGATGATCTAGAATGCTATCTTCTGAAAAAGGATTTTTGCAAGAACTGGAGCAACCTATAATATAGGTGCTTGTGTCTAAATCTGTGGCAGGTTGGTTTAGGAACATTATGTATGGTCAGCCTGCAAAGAGAGGAGCCCAAAAAGAATTGGAATTGGTTAATATTAGGTCAAAGATCACCAAAGCCTTTCGTCACTTCCTCTTCCATCTTCCACAATCTGATTAACAAGGAAAACTGAAAGTCTATCTGAAGCTCCCAGATTGGTAACTTGATGCATAGGTTTTTTTTTTAATGTTGGGTCTTTCATAGGATCTACATAAGAAAAAGGAAAGAACTAATGAAAGGTCATCCCAAGCTCACAACAAGTCAAAGGAAATATTCATTGTATGACGTTTGTCAACTACATTCTTACATATTTGATAGGAAAACATTTTGAATTATCTAGATATGATTGATTTTTTAAAATGTTTTTACAGGCCAGTTGCTTCATACACTATATTGCCAAAGGTATTCGCTCACCCATCCAAATAATCAGAACCAGGTGTTCCAATCACTTCCAAGGCCACAGGTGTATATAAAATCAAGTCCCTAGGCATACAGACTGTGTTTACAAACATTTGTGAAAGGATGGGTCGCTCTCAGGAGCTCAGTGAATTCCAGCGTGGAGCTGTGATAGGATGCCACCTGTGCAACAAATCCAGTCGTGAAATTTCCCTCGCTCCTAAATATTCCACAGTCAACTGTCAGCTGTATTATAAGAACGTGGAAGTGTTTGGGAACGACACCAACTCAGCCACCAAGTGGTAGGCCACGTAAACCCGTCCAACATCAGTGTGTGACCTCACAAATGCGCTTCTGGAAGAATGGTCAAAAATTCCCATAAACACACTCCTGAACCTTGTGGACAGCCTTCCCAGAAGAGTTGAAGCTGTTATAGCTGCAAAGGGTGGACCGACGTCGTATTGAACCCTATGGATTAGGAATGGGGTGTCACTTACAGTAAGTTCATATGCGAGTAAAGGCAGGTGGGTGAATTCTTTTGGCAATATAGTATTTCTGCAATTCTGGACTTTAGAAATTAAGATGCACTACAAATAGGGAAAGGTAACAGACTGGGACCCTACAACAGCAAGCATTAAAAGCGGCACAGATAATTGCCAACTCACTTATGGCAAGCCACCCTATCCTAATTAGCTTCTTGTTGCCACCAGTCTTGTCAGCTTTCCACCAAACTTTGACAATAACATGGTGATAAAGTAGAATAAAATATGGATTAAAATATAAGAATGAAGACGTGGCATAGAAGGGACAGTTGGAAGCCTGTTTCAAAAGATAAGGAAATGTCATCAACCTTCTACCACAACATGTTCCAGTAAAAGGCCCTATGTCAAAAGTCCAAAACCACAAGGTTCAAATAAAGTTCGTTAATGACATGTAGCCCTTACCTGTAACAAAAGGAGAAGTAAGACCCCCATCTCCTTATAAGGCTTTTCCCCCAAAATAACCAATAAGAAATGTGTTAAGTATTTCCGTGTTACGCTGCTTTGAGAATGTATAAAAATGCCTGCATCAATAATAAAGGTGTTCAGAAATTCACAACGTGAGCCATGGGCTAACGTTTCTGAACCTGGCTGCCAAATAAACTTTTCCTGTATCCTGAGAAGTCTAAGCCTGTCATTTTCTGCAACAGTGACATTGTGTATCTGAATTTACAGTAACTATTAACAGAGTTTGAGATTGCATGATCTGACCCACCCACAAACTGATCCTTTGAGGGACAGAATCTTCTAAAACAGGGAGGCTGTCCAACCTGGGCGACTTTAAGACCTGTGGACTTCAGGCAGCCATGCTGAAGGTCATTGAAATCCACAAGTATGAAAGTTGCCAGGGTTGAATACAGGGGTAGGATTGAGCTGATTCGGGTGAACCGTATGCTAATTTTGCATCTGGTTCACTGAACTGGTTGTTGCAAGAACCGGCTGGCCCCACACACACATACACCGCCCCTCCCAGGAGTCTCCACGTGGCCCATTCATCATGCCAGGTAAGTACAGGACCCACGCAGAGGCTCTAGGGCGGGAAATGGGCCCACCGGAAGTTCTGGAAGTCCAGAAATGGGCCCATTTCCAGTTTCTGGAGGGTCTCCAGAGCCCAGGGGAGGCCGTTTTCATCCCCCCGGAGGTTCAAAGAAAGCCTCCGGAACAGTGGTGGGTTTCAAATTTTTTTAGAACTTCTTCTGTAGGTGTGGCCTGCTTTGTGGGAGCAGCTTGCTGGCCATGTGACCGGGTGGGAGTGGCTTGCCGGCCATGTGACTGGGTGGGCGTGGCCAACTTGTAAAATGTGGAGAAACTCACTTAACAACACTCTTGCTTAGCAACCAAAATGTTGGCTCAGAAACTCTGGCATTGAAGCACGCAAGTCTTAAAGCTGTCAAGTTACAAGACCCTTGCACCCCTAACCCTTTAGAAAAAAAAAACCAGGGGTGTTCAAACTTGACAGCTTTAAGACTTGTGGACTTCAACTCCCAGAATTCCTCCTTTTGCTCTTCATCTTGATGATGTGCGGACGGATGGGGGGAGGGAGCTGGAACCAGTTCCAAATGGCACTGTAGATTTGTGGAACCTCTTAGAACTGGCAGGAACCCACCCCTGCTCCGGAACCTTGGGAGGGTGAAAACGGGGGGCCCTGCCGTGAGGAGGCCAAGTAGGCCATGATGACCACACCCACCCAGCTACTAGGCAAAGATCTTAGTCCCTTTTCCAGTAAACAAGAAGCTTACTGGAAGTGTTCTTGTTTGATTGCTCTCTTGATTTTCAAGTGACATGGAATTCTTCAGATTGCAAAAGACTGCCAGCAACTGTGAAGTTCATATTATGCTACTACTGAATACTCCCAGGAGAGGCTGAAAAATGAAAAGAGATCGCCGGTGTTCTCATCACTCAGTCTCCATCTGTTTGTCTGGAAGAGCTGCAGTTAGGGAAGGCCTTTCTCCAACATTACATCACAGGCTGTATTAATAAACACTGAAAATGTAGCCCAGTCTGTTCCTCAGCACCTGCCTCCATGCGTCTGCTTCCTGACACCTGAATGGCAGGCGGGTTATTCATGAAGTGGACTTCAGAGTACTGTATTAGCCTCACTAATGAGGCTCTGCTTTGGGGTAGAGACATAAAAAAAGATGTCTTTAAAAACAACAACAAAGCAAAGCACCAGCTTGCTCATCCAGTGGATAGCAACCGATCTCCTGAGGAGATCGTATGACCAAGTGGACTCTTGATGAAGGGTGGGTTTGGGGGTCTCAACCGGTGGCGGTTGAGACCCCCAAACTTTTAGTGATGGGGGATTTTAACCTGCCATCGATGGGAGAAGCATCAGAGGGGGTTCGGGAGTTCATGGCTTCCATGACAGCCATGGACCTGACTCAAATGATTCAGGGCCCGACACACGAGGGAGGACACACTCTGGACCTCGTTTTTGTCTCTGGCCAGTGGTTGAGTGATCTGGGAGGAGGGGACTTAACTATCACTCCCCTGTCATGGTCAGATCACTCACTCCTTCGTCTTGACTTCCCTGGTGCTACCTCCCGCTGCGGGGAGGCGGAACCGGAAAGCACTAGATGGTTCCGCCCCAGGCGCCTGATGGAACCAGATAGGTTCCAGACGGAGCTTGGGCCACCTCCTGTAACCTTGACCCGCCCCCGGGTAGAGGACCTGGTGGTCGCGTGGAATAATGCGACTTCCGGGGCCTTGAACCGGATGGCGCCTTTGCGGCCTCTCCGGCGGCAACGATCCACCCTGGCCCCTTGGTTTACCGAGGAGCTGAGGGTGATGAAATGCCACAAGAGACGTCTAGAGAGTCGTTGGAGATCCTCTCGTTCCGAACTTGATCGAACACAGGCACGAGCCCATTTAAGGACGTACCTTGTGGCATTGAGAGTGGCCAAACGCCAATATTCTGCCACTCTCATTGCATCCGCAGAGAACCGCCCTGCCGCCCTGTTTCGGGTGTCCCGCTCCCTCTTGTTTCAGAGGCCGCGGGAGGCCCCTCTACAGGGCAGAGCAGAGGAATTTGGGAAATATCTGCAGGATAAAATCGCTCAAATTAGGAAGGATTGGGTCCCTGTTAGTGGTCCAATGGAGACGTCCGTGGCGAGTCTTGAGGAATCGACCTGGGAGGAGTTTGACTTGGTTGCCATCGAGGATTTGGACAGAATGCGTGGACGACTGCGACCCACCACATGTTTATTGGACCCGTGCCCCTCCTGGCTTGTACTGGCATCCTGGGAGGTTACACGAGACTGGCTCCTGGACCTAGTGAATGCCTCGCTGAGCGAGGGGTCTCTCCCGGCCGCCTTGAAAGAGGCGGTGGTGAGACCCTTGCTCAAGAAGCCTTCCCTGGATCCTTTGGAGCTGGCCAATTATCGTCCTGTCTCCAACCTTCCCTTTTTGGCGAAGGTTGTAGAGAGTGTGGTGGCCTACCAGTTTCCACGGCATCTGGAGGAAAATGATTATCTAGACCCGCGCCAGTCCGGCTTCCGCCCCGGTCACAGCACGGAGACGGCCTTGGTCGCGTTGGTGGATGATCTCTGGAGGGCCAGAGATAGAGGTTGTTCCTCTATCCTGGTCCTATTAGACCTCTCGGCGGCTTTTGATACCATCGACCATGGTATCCTGCTGCGCCGGCTGGAGGGGTTGGGGGTCCGGGGCACCGTTTTGCGGTGGTTCGGCTCCTACCTTTCTGGCCGGACGCAGCGTGTGTTGGCAGGGGAGGAGAGGTCGACCCTACGCCCCCTTACTTGTGGGGTGCCACAGGGGTCGGTCCTCTCGCCACTCCTGTTCAACACATATATGAAGCCGCTGGGTGAGATCATCCGTGGTTTCGGGGTGGGATACCATCTGTACGCTGATGATACTCAGCTGTACTTTTCCACCCCGAACCACCCCAACGAGGCCATCGAAGTGATGTCCCGGTGTGTGGAAGCCGTACGGATCTGGATGGATGACAACCGACTCAAACTCAACCCCTCCAAGACGGAGTGGCTGTGGGTACCGGCTCCCCGGTTCAGCCAATTAATTCCATCATTGGCCATCGGGGGCATTCAACTTGCCCCCGTGGAGCAGGCGCGCAATTTGGGCGTCCTCCTGGATGCCCGGCTGTCCATGGATGACCATGTGACAGCCGTGGCAAGGGGGGCGTTCCACCAGGTTCGCCTGGTGCGTCAATTGCGCCCCCTACTGGACCGGGACGCCTTATGCACAGTCACTCATGCGCTGGTGACGTCTCGCTTGGACTACTGTAATGCTCTCTACATGGGGCTTCCCTTGAAATGCACCCGGAGGCTACAGTTGGTCCAGAACGCAGCCGCGCGGGTAATTATGGGGAGTACTAGGTACTCCCATGTGACACCATTCCTGCGCGAGCTGCACTGGCTTCCTGTGGTCTATCGGGTGCGTTTCAAGGTTTTGATAACAATCTTTAAAGCGCTCCATGGCTCAGGACCTAGTTACTTGCGGGATCGTATTCTGCCCCATACATCCCTGCGACCAATCCGCTCGCACAGAGAGGGCCTCCTCCAGGTGCCGTCCACCAGACAGTGTCGAGGGGCGGCGCCTAGGAGTAGAGCCTTCTCTGTGGCGGGCCCAGCCCTGTGGAATGACCTCCCCCCGGATATTAGGAATACCTCTGACCTCCGCTCCTTTCGTGTAAAGCTCAAGACCCACCTTTTTCAAGTTGCTGGCCTGGCTCAACTTTGATCCAACTATATCGCTCCTGACGGGTTTTTTATTTGGGGTATTTTAATTGCATTCAATTTATTTAGGGGTTTTTAAACATTGTGTTTTTACTTGTTTTTATCTATCAGTTCACCTCCTCCTTGTATATGTCGTATATATGTCTTGGTATATGTTTTGTTATATGTATGTCGATATATTTATTTCCTATGTTTTGTTGTACGCCGCCCCGAGTCCTTCGGGAGAGGGTGCGGCTAAGAAATAAATATTTATTATTATTATTATTATTATTATTATGAAGTGACAAGCAGCTTTGGTAGCTTAAGATGTCCTTCTTCTCTCAACTCTTTAAAATAGGTATGCCAGAACTATAATTAATCCCAGTGAAACCAAAGACATCCACCTGACAGGTTGATCTGATGCGGTGGAAAAGGGCAAAAAGATTTTTTTTAAAAAAAAAGATGGCTCAGAGAATGCTGTTTGATTTCTCTAATGAAGGAATTTAGCACCATTCTAGTCTGTGTCACGAAAAGAATCAAGACAGGAGAAAGCCTGGGGGGTAAAAGGGTGTTTGCAGAATTCAGAAAGAGGTAGGCAGGATAGTGTTTTGTGGTTTGTTTGTTTTTTTTGAAAAGCAAAACGTGGAGATGTCTACCACATTCAGAAAGTATTTCATAAAACTTTGGAAATGGAGCATCAATGAAATTTACAAGAATTGGGGGAAGATAAGTGCCTCATCCGCACAGCTCATCCATAAGTGGGTTTTGTCTTTGCATGTTTATATCTTTGTGTACGTATGGAAACTTTCGTTTACATACTTCATGACGAGAGGAATTAATTGCAATAAGAGGTCTTGTAAGATTATTATAGAGCCACCATTTAACAGTCAAATGCATTAAATTAGCACCTTCATTTGGCCCCCTTTACCATTTGCAATCGTTTTATATGCCACACACTCTTTTTGGCAGTGAGGCTCTTGCATGTTTGAATATTCTACTCAAAGTTTGGTGCGCTCACAAGGCTGTGAAAGTAAGTTGTACCTATCTGGTTTTTCAGATTCTATCGCTGTTCTGATACATTATTATACAAGAAAGCAATTTCTTAAGTTCCTGGTTCAAGGTTTATTTACAACTCTACACCACAAAAGAGTTTGTATTTTTCCTTAAAAGCAGAATACTATATTTTGATTGGTTAGGTAACTTCTTCAAGCACAGTATGTTTTAAACTGGAATCTATACTATCATAAGTAAGATGCATTGAATTGGCCGGCATTTCCATCTATCTAAATACCTGTATGTACTGGGTTATAATATTGCTCCATAAGCTTACTTGTTAAATTGTTTGAAATAGTTGCATGTTACAAGAGGGGATTTTTAACCAGGCTAAAGGTAAATGAAAAACACTATTAATTGTAAAATAACATTACATGAGTCTATGATGATGCTTAAAAGTTCAACAATGCACAACCCTGTTTTCAAAATTTTTGTAAAAAAACCAAACAAAAAAGCGCTTCCCAAATGCTTCCATTTTCGGTAGCATTGTTCATTATTTTGCTTATCGATAGTAATGCTGAAAGATAATTCATTTTGATGTTCTGTTTGACAGATGTTTATTTTTATTTCTATTTTGCTTCTGCTTTTGTAGCCCATATTTTATTCACCAAGATACTTCTCTGCCTGCTCCCTCTGCTGCTGAACAGTGACTGAAATTGGTATTTGCGTATTTGGTGGCATTTCCGCCCATTTTACATGATTGGGTGATAAAGATTTACTATACATTGCCTTGGTAACCATCTAGATGTTTTCCACTTCCATAAACAAACAACTTCCCTCCAAGAATTAGAGTTAATACCAGAAGATTTATGGCTGTTTTCAACATGTACTTCTTTTAGGACAGATCTGAATTTAAGACTTGACTGCAATTGCAAATAAATGTACTAGTTGGTTTATACTGAATCAGCAGAATATAAGCCAGGACACCTCTCTGGGCTCTCTAGCCAGATCCAATTACAAACATTTGGGATCAGAAAGTTCATCTATCCATCTCTGATTTGACAGTCAGAATCCTTTTCTTTCTTCTTTTTTCCCCCCAATTTAAACTTAGTAGAGCTTCTGCTTTTTTCTTCTAAAAAAAAACCCCAAACCCTCTTCAACTTAACTGTTATCTTGTTCTTACTTAGATTATTGTTCTTTCTTCTTTCCAAGGCTGGAATCTGGAATTCATTTTCACTCATAGGCATTCCGCCCACTCCATCTTCAAAGTCTTGCACAGGTTTAAAATCCCTGTTTTCTTAAATCTTTTAAAAACTTGGACATTTTTTTGTTTTCACACATTGCTTTAGTCCAGTGATGGTGAACCTTTTTGACAAATGTGCACGCATGCACACCCATCGGGATCACAACCCGGAACAGTAGCTGCCTAGGGAGCATGCGCGCGCCGGAAAATGGAAGACCAGCTCTTCCAGTTTCCAGCACTGCTGCACGCACAAAGGCACACATGCGCACCAGAATCCTGAAAGAGGAACAGGCAACACCGCATGTGCCAGGCAACATGGCTCCATGTGCCACTTTGGGCACACACGCCATAGGTTCGCCAGCATGGCTTTAGTCTCTCCAGCTTCTCCTCCTTTATATTATACTCTCCGTTATCTCCAGCAAGTCTTCACTAGCTTCACTAACTGCTTTCTTTCTCTATGGCTGGATTCACACGTGATGTTAACTCATACCTGACTGGGTTCCCACAGCATGTTAAATATACCACAGTGATTCTGTGCATTAAGCTCAAATCAAACAAATCAAATTATGACTTGGAACAGTGTGCATGCTTTTTTTGTTTCAAACTGTAAAGCAGGGGTGGGAACCTTAACTAGAATTCCCAGCAGCCCTAGCAATGCGGCCCATGGTGGATCCTGGGAATTGTTGTTTAGGAATACCTGTGGCTGTAGGTTTGTCATTTTTGATCTAAACCCTTTTTTTCTTTTTTGTTCCATCATTACTAATCAGGGAATAACTCACAACATTGCATTTATTCCCCAATTTCTCTTTCTTTTTCCTCTTGCCATTTCCCCACTGGACAGTTGTTCAACCTGACAGTCCCATTCCCTCCTTCTGTTGTCAACACTTATCAACTGAAAGCAGGTAAGCAGGGCCTAAATATATATTTTTTGACCCAGGACTGGAGCCATTACTGATCATAACAAAGCCATTCTCCAAGTCCATCATTTTTGGTTCCTCCCAACCAACTTTGTCATTCTTCTTGTTTGGCTGGCATTTTCAGTTGCTTTTCATATCATTGACCAATCTGTGGCTTCTATTTCAAGCTAGCTGATTTAGCCTGTGCTTCTGCTTATTAGTTTTTTCTCCAATCATTTTTGGATTCAAGGATCCCAGGTAAGAGCAAAACCTTGCAATGTAACTGCCAGAGATTCAGTGTCAACATTGGCTCATGTCACACAAGGTTCATGTTTGCCCTTCTCCACTTAACAGGAAAATCTATACGTTCTCTTTGATGGTCTTACACAAACAGGATCAATGTTCTTTATCCTCTGGAAATCATGACTTCATTACAGCTAAGTAGTTGTAAGTTTCCAAAAGCCTGCAGTATAAGATACAAGATAGTGTATTCTGTTGTCAAGTTTGAATTTGGGAATGCTTTGTAGAATAACCCAAGTTCAGTTTTGAGCAGCCAATCTACCTTGATAAATATGCAAAATGTTGGGCTTCCAAGTAACACCCCCATTGAAAAAAGACTCTACGGCTTGGGTTTCCTCAAAGTTCCATTTTATTGGAGTTGTCATATTGGCACATCTGGGAAAACCCAAATCTGAAAGTTTCCAGGTTTTCCCTACCCAAACAAAAGTTCAAGTCCCTGCCCAGCACCCACATGTCCATCACATGGTCCAATCAGGCATTGTCCCAACTGGAGATGCCTCCCAGTCACACCCCTCCAGGTGCAGGGCAACATGTCCTTGACTCTCTGAGAAAGGAATGTTATTTTGACTATATATCTCCAATACTCCATATAATCCCCCTTCCCATTTTCCCACAGCAGAAAACATGGCAGCCTGAAGGCCCAATGCAAAAGATGGCTTCCAGGTCTGACACAAAGTAGACAAAGGGTGATAATCAGTATAGACACATGGTTAGTGATGTCAACAAAATCAAAAGGGGGCCAAGTGCAAGAAATATTATATGGATGCTTAATCTATGTAGTCAAACTCTGCATTTGGTTTCTAGATAATTTAAGAGTTTGATGGAATGTTAGAGACTGGCTTTTAAAGATTGCTTTGGATGTAGGCAGCATATACATTTAAGAAAGAAAAAAATCAAATTCTGGGATCCAAAATGGGAGAAGGCAGAACAATGGAGGTAGAGGAGCAAAGAGAAAGGGCCCCGGATATAGGCAGATAAATGTTACCCTGTGGGAATATAAATATTGCCCCCTGTACTATGTTGCCCCCAAAATAAGACAGGGTCTTATTTTATTTTGACACCCCCCCCCCGAAATAAATGTTTGACCTTATTTTCAGGGAGGTCTTATTATTTTTGAGGTGCAGGAGGCTGCGAGCGTGGTCACCTCATGGCTGCTGCTGTGTTGCAATATTTTTGGGGAGGGCTTATTTTGGGGGGAGGGCTTAATTTTAGCATATGAGCTCATAAGCCCGATTGGGCTTATTATCCAGGGAGGTTTTATTTTCAGGAAAACAGGGTAGATATCAGGAACAAAAGCAAAAAATATAGAGGTATAATCTCAGAGATGCATTTTTTTAACATTAACATTTGTGTTCCTAAAATTTCAAAAACCATTCCATTCTCATTATCCTCAAGTAAACCAATGCTGTTTGATACTGTCGGCTTTGTACACTCTGGATCATTTCCTTCACAGCTGACAGCTTCGAACAGAAGATTGTCAGTTCCCTACCCTGGTATTTTCCTTGTTTACATTGTTAATTTGCAAATCACTTAACTCCTGGCAGACTGGAGTGGTGTTTGGTTACGTTGTTAGGGTGATCAGCACTTTGGAGAGCTCCCATGACATCATAAAGAAGCCAGCTTTCAAAAAAAAATTGAAAATCTTAGTGCATGAAAAAACGTTACAACGGTGATTTCAAATTCATGGAAGTAAAATTGTTTTTCATCCATGCTTGACTCCTGGTGATTTCAAGGAAGCATTCATGCAGTTTTCTTCATTCTAGTACGGAAGCAGTTTGCTTTGCTTCTCTGAGGTTTTTTTTACTTCCCAATCTAGATTATGGTTTGGGGATTCCAAGACTGCTCCCATACAACTACAGGTAATCCTTGACTTACAACAGTTCATTTAGTGACCGCCCAAATAGTCTGAAAAATGTGCCTTATGACTGTTTTTTCACAGTTATGAGCTTTGCAGCATCCCCCACGACCACATGATCAAAATTTAGATGCTTGCCAGCTGGCTCATATTGATGATGGTTGCAGCATCTTGGGATCTCATGCCATCACCTTTCGATCAACCTTCTGACAAGCAAAAGCAATGGAGAAGCCAGATTCACTTAAACATCAAATTACGAACTTATCAACTGCAGTGATTCGTTTAACAACTGTGGCAAGAAAAGTTGTCAAATGGGGCAAAATTCGCTCAACAAATGCCTCATTTAACAACAGAAATGTTGGGCTCCTTTGTTATGAAAATAAATATTCCATAAAAATTGATGTACAGATTTTGAACCAATGCTCCTTTATTATTTGACTGTTTTAGTGCCTGAATCATTGTTGCTTTAGCCCAAAATGTGCTGAAATTTCAGCACTATCAACTCCTATGGTGGAAAACACCCATATTAATCAGATTGAGAGCTGACCGTGTATGTTTAAGCAGCAATTCTATACATATTGTGTGATACGCAGAATGTCTGGAGTGTATCCTTGTGTATATGTGACGGATCTTGATTCCAGGACACAAGCGGAACATTTTTTTTCTTAGTTTTTATTTTTATTTTTTCATTTTCATAACATATAATCACATGTATACTATTACATAGCCAACAATATATTGTATTATTAAATGTTTACACCAATTCATCTTACCATCAACAATGGTTGCAATGGTTGTTAAGCAGGAGGACCAGTTGTTAGTCACTCTTTTCAGTTCCTTTTGAACAATCGCTAAATGGATGGTTCTAAGTAAGAGGACTACCAATATGTGGTACAGGTGTGAAGCTGGCAACCAAGTCCATATCTTCACTATTTTATACTAAAAGTGTTATTCTAAAAGATTTGATGGATCAAGGCCACGAGAAGCAACAGAAGTCAGTATCTCGGGGTCCTTTGGTGATGACCATGTCATATGGAAATTTCCATTCGGAACAAAAGAGGACGAAGTGACAAAGAGCATGAATTATTGAATAAAAAGAAAGGAAAAAAAGAGACACGTTGGATATCTTTGAAACTAAGGGTGAAAGTAAGGATACATTAAGATCTGAAAGAAGGATGTCTGATTTGGTGGAGCGGAGCTCATGAATATATGCAGGGAAGTTAAAATGTAGGATTAATTATGAATGAAAGGCCTAAACCATATGTCTGGAAGTAGCTGTTGTGGGTGTAAGAATCCTTGGATTAGTGGTACTTGTAAGTTATACTGCACTGAATGGAGATGATGGAAGAACTGAAAATGAATTTAAGGGGAAATTATACAGCATCCTAAATAAATGTAATCCATGGGAAAATTATTTTGCTACCTGTCATGAATAAATAGAAAATATAGGAAGAAAATGTTTGTCTCTTTGGAGATCCAACAATAAATAAGAACAGTGACTGCTTGTTGAGTATCTGCTTCATCTATTTTATATAAATACACAATTGTCATAAGTCTATTAACGAATGGCAAGGAATTAAAATAACTCTAGTAACACGATTGATTTGACTATTTGTCAAGATAGACTGAGAGAACTAGAGTAAAATATACAATGTCTGCAAAAGTCTACATTTCCTGCATTGGATGAAGAGAGCACATCTTTTGCCTTCTGTCCTGGCCACTTTTCACAGAGGCTTTTTAACAAACTGCATCACTGTTTGGTTTGGTGGCTGCAGTGCCTCAGATAGAAAGTCCATACAGAAAGTGGTAAGGACAGCCGAGAAGATTATAGGAAGCTCGCTTCCTGTTATTCAGGATACTGCTTATAAGCGCTATGTGCTTAGAGCTCAAAGCATAGTTAGAGACCCCACATACCCACTTTACAGTCTGTTCCTGTTGCTCCTTTCTGAGAGGAGGTTTCAAAGTATTTCTAGCAGGATACCAGATTCTGTAACAGCTTTGTTCCCTATGCCATCCATTTGGTAAGCTTGCAAGATTCATTTTTCTCACCATGTACATGTATACATCAGGGGTGGGTTCCGGCAGTCGCTACTACCAGTTTTCCCATGTCCGCTTTGCGCATGCGCGCTTGATGCGTGCTGCGTGTGCATGCACAGTGCAATAAAAATTGCTCTGCACATGCGCAGAAGCAAAAAACAAGATGGCGGAGCCTACAGCACTGCCGGAAGAACCGGTTCGGGGGCATGGCAGGCCTGGGGGTGCTGCCGGTTCCAGCAACCCAGGCCGCCAAACCACTACTGCTTTGGCTGAACTGGGCCGAACTGGTAGGAACCCACCACTGGTATACATCCAAACTAGACTGTGTTGTTTCACTGTGTCATATACCTGGGTATGTGAATAACTTTGTATTTATTTATTTATTTATTTATTTACTTATTTATTTATTTATTTATTTATTTATTTATTTATTTATTTATTTATTATTTATTTATTTATTTATTATGTGGTCATGTTTATGTAGTGTATATTGGAGGTGGTGACCGTTTAAGAGCTGTGTGCAGTGAAATGTCATTTTAAGGTATGCCAATTAGTGTGTGACAATAAAGTTATTCTAAGTTCTAATGTTGATGAGACACTCTGAATGGGGCACATATTGTTACTGGATTTGGGGGAAATTGGCATGGAAGTAGAGGAAAGAAGTGAAAGAAGCTAGAGTGAAAACAGAATGACTTCAGAAAGAGAAAACGATGAGTCCTGCTTTAAAAAGAAACTATGACAAATCTGTATATGTACATAGTTTAAATTTAAGCAACAATGATTCTTATACTTACAATATATCTCAATGCAATGCAATGCAATTAGGCGTAAAAGATAATCAAAATCTTGGAAGATATAATTGATTATAAAAGAAATTGGCAAACACATAGATGACGAAGGGGAAGGTCTTAAAACAACCCATCCATTTGTTGGGGAAGAAGAATAGAGGCTGTTACAGATGGTGTTATAAGCCACAATTCAGAGTTTGACTCTGACCCAGAATTTGATAGCTTTGAATGTTGTGTTTGTTGTGCATATCACCAACCTTGAAACAAAACAGATGACTATTGGGTTTAATTCAGAGAAAGGATAGCTAAAGTGGATTGGGCAGTGTGGGTGCATGTCATTGAAAGTTCATCAGTTCAGAAGTAGTTGGAAGTCTGCAAAGTACTCAACAATGAGTGAACCATTGAAAAGGAAAAGTAATGTGAGACAAAATTACTAAGCAGTACTGATGTTTGCCAGAAGATAGATGAAAGAAAGTAAGACAGAAAGATCAAAGGCTTACCTATCAGGAGATCCCAGTTGAATCTAGGCCAATTACCAGTTCCTTTGGGCTACACGGAAAATTGCTTGTAAATTCTGTAAGCCCTTTTCCTAACTTTAGAGGGGATAGGTTTAGTGTTTAGCAGCACTGAAAGGTGCATGTATGCTACATTTTAAGTTTTTATCAACACATGCTAAGATGTCTGAAATGGTGTAGGGCAGGGGTGTCAAACCCACGGCATCACTGTGTCATCACGTGCAACTTTCCCTCCTCCTTCACTAAAACAGGAGTGGGCATGGCCAGCGCATGACGCATCCGGCCCATGGGCTGCGAGTTTGACACCCATGGTGTAGGGTTTCCTGTCTGAGCAGGGGGTTGGATTAGAAGACCTCCAAGGTCCCTTCCAACTCTGTTATTCTGTTATTCTATTAGTGCTTAGAATGGCTTCAAACTAAAAATTAAGAGTGTAGAGGAAAAGTAAGAGCCTTTTACTTTTATAACAGACTCTAGTGCTGGAAGGGAAGAAAACTGTTCACTATAAAATGCAAAACAATTGTAGGGTCATAAATCATGTGCTGGCTGGAAGCTAGGGAACTGACATTTCTTTTAAGTTAAATAAAATAACAGGAAAAACTGGAATACTACCTGGCACTTTCTTTCAATCAAATCCTTCTCAAACCCATGTACATACTCTGTGACAGTGCTATGAAAAGAGGAATCACCCATTAGTAGTATGCACATAGTTCCCATTTTAAAAAAATGAAAAAAGAAAGATTAGTAGAACGATGAAGAGAAAAAGACTGTGGATGAGGAAACGTACATATATAGGAATGATTGTTGCCAAATATAAAGATAAGATTAGAAAAAGATTTCGAGGAAAAGAAAAATGGAAAAGAATGTACTAAAGAGGAAGGAATGGTTAGGATGAAAAGAGGCAGAGAAAGCACATTGATTTTTATAAAGATAAAAAGTTGTTCTTGTAGTGAGCGAAAAGTGGAAAGGCGCACCTCCATCAGAGAGACCACGGTTTTAAAAAGTGATGAAGTATTTGAAATGACTCTGAATGGAAGGACTGTTGGAATATTTTAGAGATTTGTTGGGGATGTGAAACATTAGAGGGAAATCAATGCTATAACTGAAAATAATAATAATAAGTTTGAATTTATTAGCCGCTCCCTTTCCAAGTAGGACTCGGGGCGGCGTACAATGGGGCATATAAAACACAGAAAATATATAAAACACATAGGCGTACATACAGAACATACATACAGATACACAAACACGGACTCGGAGGAGGTAAACAATTTACATCATATAGACAGTTAAAAGACCCGCATTAAAATACCCCAATTGTAAAAACCCGATATAAAATTAAGATTTAACGTTTAAAATACAATTTAAAAACAGTTAGGAGGAATAAGAATAATTACGATTGAGCCAGGCCAGATAATTGAAAGAGGTGAAAAGAAAGTAAGAAATGAGTGAGGATCAAATCAAATACATGCACACAAAAACCTGATGAACATTGAATGAAAACTGGGAGACTGTGAGTTCTAGTTCCACGTTAGTTGACAAAGCAGGCTAGGTGACCTTAGGCCAATCCCATTCTCTCTCAGCCCTAGGAATATGCAAGGGTAAACCACTTCTGAAATCTTACACGAAAGAAGGAAGGAAGGAAGGAAGGAAGGAAGGAAGGAAGGAAGGAAGGAAGGAAGGAAGGAAGGAAGGAAGGAAGGAAGGAAGGAAGGAGCCCTTATGTATCCGTGGGAACACTTAGGGTTTTTTTTTAAATTAAAAGAGTCTTAAGTTGACTTCCTCCCTCCCTCCCCCAGTTCTGCAGGGGATTCAACTCTCAGTTCATTCCACTTCAGATTGCATTATTTATATCCACTTAAAGAGGCATTATTTACATGTGTTTATATCTATTGCAATAAACATGCAAGCCTTTCCGTTTGAAAATCAATAGAGTCATAGGATGTTTAACTGGGCTGAAAGCAGCGCTCTGCCAAAGGACTCCTTTCCTTCAAACGCAGGGAGCCGCCTGAAAGGGATGAAAGGAAATGGATCAAGCATTTGACATAGCATTAATTTCAATCCAGTTATCTCTCTGACCCGAACAGAGCATGAATCCAAATAAATACAGGAATAAACATCAGATTCTTACCAATTATAAATAAGCTTCTTATGACTAAGAAAGCTGTTGTTGTTGCTAACATAAACTATCCACTCAACAGACATGAATAGTAATGCTGAGGAATCCTACAGAGATTAAAAACTTGTTCTCATTTTTTCTCTCTCTTCAAATTCACCCTTTACAGATTGCCCCAAAAGTGCCCGTCAAAAATCAGTGGGATTCTTGAATAGCGATTGTGAAAAACCAAAACAAAAATGCCAAAGAAAACAGGAGAAAGATACAATCAATTGACATTTTAAATACGTAGAAAGAATGAATCAAGGCAAAATATAAAGTGAGACTGGTGAATTTATGATCCATCAAATTGAACACTGTCGCCAAGCATTAATAATAAGTAGTCTACTTATTAAAGAATAGCAATACTTTCTTACTATTTTCATGTGAGCCAAAGTATGAAGTGCACAAATATTCAGGATTTTTTTTAAAAAAAAAAATTGATTGCTATTTCAACCCCCCAAAACAATTCTGGTGAACGATAATAGAAGATTAATTTTAGCACCACTTGGAAGGTATTAGATGACAAGCATCAAACCAATTCCATTGTGTTCCATGATCAATCAGTCAGAATAGAGCTGGAAGGGACCTTGGAGGTCTTCTAGTCCAACCCCCTGCTGAAATAGGAAACCCTACCCTATTTTACACAAAGAGCCGTCCAATCTCTTTTTTAAATCCTCCAGTGATGACACACTCAACAACAGTCTGACAGGATGCTGTTCCCCTGGTTAATTGTTCTCACTGTCAGGAAGTTTCTTCTTAATTCCAGGTTGCATCTCTCCTTAATTAGTTTCCACCCATTATTTGTTGCCTTGCCTTCTGATGCTTTGATGGAGGCCCATGGCTGGTGGTGAACAAATGGAATGATTCAAAGGTGAAAACAAGTCTGTTTTATTACTGCACTTTGAAAAGATTCGTCTTAAGTATAATACAATTGTTTGTGTACATTTTACCAAATATTATAGATATTTCAGCATTTCTTGCACTTTTTAGGAGGGGGGGAATCCCTCACCTGCTAATTGAAAATGTATATTATTATTTTTTTGCACATCCAGCCTATATTCTAAACTAAACTCTCTATTTGGGTTATTGCAATGTGCTAGAATATTCAATGTTCAATGTTAGATCTATTTGACATTTCGATTGTTTTTCTTTGCCCTTTTTTTGTGCAAAATAGTTTCCCCCCCCCCCTTCATTGTTAGTGTTGGATGTTTGCTTTTCTGTTTTGTATATTATGCTTGTTGATAACAGAAAATAAATATGTTTTTTTTTTTAAAAATATCTTTCCTGCGTACCCAACTACCAGGGGTGTCAAACTTGATTTCATTGAGGACCGCATCAGAGTTGTGTTTGACAGGCGGTTGGGGTGGGTGTGGCCAGGGTGGACATGGCCAGCTCAATGTCACTCGTATCGGGGGCTCCTGTGGTGGCCCAAGTGCTCTGTCAGTGAAAACGGGCTCCCGAGCTCTGTTTTCGGCTGCAATGGCCTCCTGCAAGCCTCTGCCATGTGGCCCTCTCGAGCTCCATTTTCATTGGCAGAGGCACCCCGGGCTGGTCCTTTGATGTTTCCAGGATAGCCCCATGGGCTAGATCTAAGCACCCCATGGGCCCTGGTTTAGAACATTGCAATGCACTCTATGTGGGACTACCCTTGAAAAATATCTGGAAGCTTTAGTTGGTGCAGAATACGGCCATAAGGATAATCATGGAGTCCTATAGAACAGTGCATGTCACACCTTTGCTGTGCGAGCTGCATCAGATGCTGGTTTGCTTTCAGGTCCACGTCAAGGTGTTAGTTATGACCTTTAAAGCCCTACCTGGCAGGGGTCAGGTTATCTATGTAACTGTCTTTGGCCTATTACATCTGACCACCCCACCCAGTCAGGCAGGAAAGGTATGTCGCAGACCCTATCAGAAAGGACTCTGACTGGCAGGGTCCAGGAAGAAAGTCTTCTCGGCCACTGCCCCCTTCTTTTTAAATTTTACACACGTTTCCTATTTTAATACTTTATTTCTACAGCGCCTAGGGTCCCCCCTGTGAGGAACATGGGTGGTTTCAAAATTTGATGAAGAAATAACCTAAATAAACAGTCATGAGCAAAGAATTCTATTCTGTGCTTTCGCTGTCCGGGCTCCAATTCTCTACTTCAGTCAGACATAGAGTGACTCACTTAAGTCACTCTTGCTTAACACCAGGAACTTTGGCCTCAATTGTCGTCATAAACTGAGGGTTACCTAGTCCAGGGGTGGGCTGCTGGGGGTTCGCACGGGTTCAGGCAATCCTCTAGCTAGGATTCTGCCTGGTTCGGCAAACCCCCAAATGCTACCACTGGCTGGCTCCGCCCATCCCACCCCTCCCAACTTGCCCTGCCCCTCCCAGGAGTCTCCACCCAGCCTGTTCATCATGACAGATAAGTGAAGGGCCCACGTGGAGGCTCGGAGAGGATTAAAAAAACGGGCCTAACGGAAGTTCCAGAAATCCAGAAATGGGCCTGTTTCTGAGCTCCAGAGGGCCTACGGAACCCGGGGGAAGCAGTTTTTGCCTTCCTGGAGGCTTGATGTAAGCCTCCAGAGTCTGGGAGGGTGAAAAACAGGCCTACCAGAAGTTCTGGAAGTCCAGAAACTGGCCGTTTCTGGCCTCCAGAGCGCAGCAGAAGCAGTTTTTGTCCTCCCGGAGGTTCAAGGAAAACCCCCAAAGCCTGGGAAGGGCAAAAAATGCCCTCCCCAGCTGTGGTGCAGGAGGCTGACTAGGCCACACCCACCATGGCCACACCCATCCAGCAACTGGGCAGCAAACCCCTTGCTGGAACCTTTGAAGTTGACCCCTGGCCTAGTCATGAATGATTCTGATTCTTTGCACCTGAATACCACACTTCTCTTTCTCAAAGCACTCTAGAACTGTAGTCCAGTAAGACAGATTCTCCACTTGGATGCCTTCCTGCTTCCCTGGATTACAATGCACATAATTCCCAGATAGCATGGCCATTAGTATATTCAAATACATCTAGAGGACATGTTTGGGAAGGCTGCCATCCACTGCACACACTCACACACACAAACATTGATTGTGGCAGGTTTCCCACCACCATTTTCAAAGCAACAACATGGTCTAAACTGGCGGTTCAGAAGCAATCCATTGAAGAGGGTCAAATGGAGTTTCGTGTAAAACCAATTTTTGACATTCTAAGTTTGCAAAAACATTTGGTAGGTCCAATAAATAATGGGGGGGATGGGCAAGAATGAGAGACACTAGAAGAAAAAAAAGACACAACCCAAACAATGTACAATAAATCTTGTGACACGAAGGGTGCCAAAGGTTAATGCATGCAAACCAGGGCTGGGTTCCTGCCGGTTCTAATCGGTTCGGTAGAAGAGCCTCCAGAAATCTACCGTACCGGTTAGAAGAGGTTCCCCATGGAGTGGTTGTCCCGCCCCCCTTGCTTGCTTGCCCTGCCCGTTCCATCGCCGCTCGCGGGCAGTAGCTTGTGCTGCATGGCCAGCCCCTAAAGACCTCCCCGAACTTGCCTAGGAGGTGTGGCCACCAGCAAAGCATGGGGGCATTCCAGGGCATCCCCACCCCTCACTGGTTCCTGCCTCCCTTCCCAGCGAAATTTTCCAAAGTGTGGTTTTCCTCCCATCCCTTGTGCCCGGCTCTCGCTGAGCTCCGGTAAGGAGGAGAAGAGCCCTAGCCTCTATTGCTTCTGCAATAGATGTCCAGAAGCAGGTTTTGTGGCTAATGGGGTTTGGGCTTCCAGCCCGATAGCCCCCGCCGCTTCTGGATGTCTACTGCAGTCGCGAGGAGCGCACACAAAGTCCAGTGGAGGCACGAAGGTTCTCGGCGCTCCCCAGTTGCTTTTACCCTTCCCAGAGCGCTATGTTCTTCCCTGCCCACTCCTCTGCTTCTGGACGTCTATTGCAGTTGCGAGGAGTGCACAGAGAAGAGCGTGAAGTCCAGCGGAGGCAGGAAGGTTCTCGGCGCTCCCCAGTCGCCTTTGCGGCTTCTCAGAGTGCCGAGAACCTTCCTGCCTCCACTGGACTTCGTGTGCGCTCCTCGCGCTCTTCTCTGCACTTCCCGGCGAGCGAGAGAGGGAGGGAGGATCAGGCTGCCTGATCCTTGCTCGCTCTCTCGCTGACCCGCCGGGCTTCCTCGGCATGGCTCTGGCTACCTCCGTCCTTCCACGCCCGGCAGTTGCGGCAACATCATCAAGACGAAGTCCAGGAGTGCCGAGAACCTTTCTGCCTCCGCTGGACTTCGTCTTGATGATGTTGCCGCAGCTGCCGGGCACAGACTGACAGACAGACGGAGGTAGCCAGAGTGGCACCGAGGCAGCCCAGTGGGCAAGCCAAGAGCAAGCGATGGAGGATCAGGCTGCCTGACCCTCATTCGCTCACCCGCCAGTCTGCCTCAGCACGGCTCTGGCTACCTCCGTCCTGTGCCCGGCAGCTGCAGTGACATCGTCAAGACGAAGTCCAGTGGAGGCAGAAAGGTTCTCGGCACTCCCGGAGAAGAGCATGAAGCATCTATGCTTAATTTTATATTAGGGTTATTAGCATTATATAAACTAGTTTGAGATGGGAGGCCATAGAAATTGAAAAATAAATAAATAAACATTAGGTTTATATTCCTTTATCTGATTGGATTCTTTTGGAGTTTCGTGTTAAAAATGTCTGCCTTGTTCACAAATATAACTCTAGGCTCCAGCCAGGTCTGATTTAAAAAAGGGGTGTCTAACTTTGGAAATTTTAAGATGTATGCACTTCAACTCCCGGGAATGCTGGCTGGGAAATTCTAGGAGTTGAAGTCCACCAGTTTTAAAATGCCAAGGTTGGACACCCCTGGTTTAAAGTGAAAAAGGGGGGTCAGAGCACAGCAGTGCTTTCAAAGACACTTCCCTGTATTATCTGTGCACAATTTGAAGAAAATCTCTTTCCCAAGGGAGATTTATAGCCTCCTGAGAAGCTGCTTGAAGTTCACACAGGAGAGGGTAAGCATTTATCTTGAGAAAGAGCTTTTTCCTCACAATGTGGTGGGACAATAATAAATGGAACAGGATTTCCAGCAGTGTTTTTTTTTCCACCGCATTTTGATGGGCAGCTGTTTTTTCAACCTCCTCCTCTTGTTGTGAAAGGGAAGAAAGAAGTCACCTTGTTTTTAATTTTGGACTGAGACTAAAACTGTGTGGATCCTGATTGGAATATGGGTGGAGTGCTTGACTTACGACCATTTGTTTAATGACTGTTTGCTTGCACTGAAAATGTATTGTTTTTTATTTAATGGTTTTATTTTCATGTATTGTGGATAGAATATTTTTTAATGGTTTTATTTGCATGTACTTTGGGAGATTTGTGTGTGTGAATTCACTACAGAAATAAACACAAAATCTCGCAAAGCTGCCTTGCACCAACCTGGCCTGCCCATAGAAAAGCAGCCACTTTGAGACACATTAAATGTACAACAGTTTTTTTGCTTTTCAAAGGGCAGGGCAGGTTGGTGCAAGGCAGCTTTGCCAGATCTTGTGTGTTTCTGTGTGATACCTGGTTGTTTAGGTAATTGTGGTTCCTGGTTCTGTGAGCTTCCTGGCACTGTCCTTTATAATTTCCCACAATGCCTTGATGGTTTTTATTCCAGTGGCTTTGTCTTTCCTGTCCTTAGGGTTAGGGAAAGAAACTGGTTTCATCTGCAGTCTTTTGGGGGGAAATTGTTATTTTTTTGGTGTTTTCCTGGCATTGTCATGGTTTGTGTGTGGGTGTGTGTAATGTCCCGCAGTTATCTACACATTAATAATGATCAAGTACTAATAACATTTCCTTATACATTTTAGTGACCTTTCCTTACATAATTGGTGTTTTCTTTCATACTTTTAGATTTCTAATTTCTGTTTTTGTTACTTAGCAATTGATAAAACAAATCTCATGTGAAAAAGTATTCAAAGCCTTCTTGATTTTAATTGTCAATTTATTCATTCCTGCACAGTCTAATATTTTTCATTTTCATTTCTTTGTTTTTCCACTGTTGTGCAAGCACAATTTCAGCAGCTGTTAACATGTGTAAAATTAAATATGTATTGTATTCCCTTTGAAATGCCCAACCAAATATTACTGGTTTTAAATCCATATCTTGCTTTACCATTGCTTCTAACCATTAACTTTTGAATAGCTACTTGGTCTGTCCTAAGTACTGAACCTAATTCATATATTCCTGTTTTTTGAACAGGAATAAACTTCAGAAAAAGAAATCTGTATTGCTCTGTGAATCTACCTATGACATTCATTCTTGATCTAACTTCTTAGATGAAAAACTATATCTTTCCTGTTTGTTGGGGGACATTCTTCCTGAAAAGACTGTACATTGTTGGGTGAAAACAGAGGTCCCTTCTGTTACCTGTAGTGTAGTCCTCAGCTTACAACCACAATCAAGTCCAATGTTGTTTTATTTCTTCTGCAGTTAGTATTATTTAACAGGATAAAGAGGCAACAGAGTATGACCGCTAGGACAGTCATCTTTCCTATGTAAGTAGCTGTTTTATTGCTTTGTGTGCTTGTTTCATCCTTAATATAGTAGTGTAAGCAATTAAAGTCTTCCTTTTCATATCTCTGTGTGCAGACCATTCATTGGAGTAAGGTGGTCAGTGGGTGACTTCAACATACAAAAGGACAGTAATCTTCCTTTTCCATTATTTTGTGTGCTTGTTTCATGCTAATGTAGTGCATGCAATTGAAGAGTTCATTTGTGTGTCTCTTCTTTGTGCAGGCCATTTATTGTAGCAAATGTGATGTAGAAGACCGGCAAGAACAGTCATCTTCCTTCTGTAAGTAGCAGTTTTATTATTTTGTGTGCTGATTTCATCCTAATGCAGTGCATGCAATGAAAGAGTTCATTTCTGTGTCTCTTCTTTGAGCAGGCCATTCATTGGAGTCAGTGATATTGAAGACTGGCAAGGACAGTCATCTTCCTTCTGTAAGTAGCTCTTTTATCATTTTGTGTACTTATTTTAATCTTATTTAATTAGTAAGTACACAAATTAATAAAATTCCTTTTTTATATCTTTTTGTAGATCATCCATTGGGGCAAAGAATTCAATGACATTGTCTTGGCCACTCCCACCCAGTCACATGACTGCCAAGCCATTCCCATCCAGTCACATGACTGCCAAGCAACTCCCACCCGGTCACATGGCCGGCAAGCCACTTCCACCCAATCACATGGCCGGTAAGCCACTTCCACCCGGTCACATGGCCAGCAAGCCACTCCCTCCCAGTCACATGGCTGGCAAGCTACTCCCACAAAGCAGGCCACACCTACAGAAGATGTTCCAAAAAATTTTGAAACCCACCACTGATGCAAACATAAGGGAGATGGGGGGGATCTGTGCAAGAGGAACAGTGTTTTTTACTGCTGACTCATTGAAGATTAAAGACTAAAAAAATAAAAAGCAACATTGGTTGTGAATGCTTACATGCAATCTCAACCGGAACTGTTTAGTTATACAGATGAAGAAAATGCAGAAGTATTTGGATGACTCAGTTGAGTCATTCCAACTCCCACAACACCCACTCAAATAATTTTGCACATTTTAGATTTGCTTAGTCACTGAAAGGACTGCCAAAGGGTTTTCTAGGCTAGCCTTTCTCCAAATTGACACCCTTGGATTACAATTCCTTGAAATATCTCCTAACTCTGTCCATTGTCATGAAGCTGGATTCCCAAATCCTCTTGTCCAACTGTCCATTCCCATTTTTCCCCAGCCTGAGGTTATCCATTTGCGCTAGCCTGATTGTGTTTTTGGTTGAAAATGAAGGGAGTTGCAATCTAAGAGTCCAGAGGGCACAAACTAGGAGAAAGCTCAGCATGGCTATGATATGGGGGAATCTCCAGCTAGGATGGAGGGAAGTGTGAAAAGGGGACTGTGATTAGAGTCCTTGTACCACAGAAAGCGGCACAGGCCGGACACCCTCCCCCCAATCCCTGAAGTCTTATCTGACTGTCTGGTGAGATCTTTGTAATATACTCCTTGTCAAGTGCCAGTTCAAATGAATATTGCAAGCTTAAATTCTCTACAAAAATCTGAGCTACTAATGGTCAAGGGAAATGAGTGGGAATTAAGGAGGCATTCAAGGTGGGCTGGACTTAGATCTCTTAAGGGCATGCAGGGACTCGTGGCTTATAACGCATTTGACCCCTCCCTTGGGCTCAGCTGGGTCCTCTCCTATAGTCCTCAAATTACAACCATTCATTTAGTGACCATTCAAGATTACAACAGCACTGAAAAACATGACTTATGACCAATCCTCAGATTTACAACTAATGCAGCATCTTCAGTCATGCGATCAAAATTTGGATACTTGGCAACTGGCATGTACTGTATTTACAATAATTGCAGCATCCCTTACTCCTGAAATTGCCATTGGTGACTTTCCCAGCTGGCTTCCAACAAGCAAAGTCCATAGAGGAAACCGGGTTCCCATAATGACCACATGATTCACTTAACAATTTGGCAAGAAAGGTCATAAAGTCAGACACCAATCACTTAATAATCGCCTTGCTTATCACCAGAAATGTTGTAGTCATAAATTGAGGACCACCTGTAAAGCTACCCATTGTCATTGTAAGTTGAGAAGCACCTATAAAGATTCCACTATGCATGAATGGTTCTAACTGCTTGTGCCCAAGAATACCAGAGACATGGACTTTGGTTTACAGGTAGCGCATTTTTCAGAGTATAAGACGCACCAAGGTTTTGAAGAGGCAAATTAAAAAAAAAAGGGCATGAATAGCCTTTAGGAGGCTTATAGAGTGCTCCTGGGAGCTGGGGGGTACAAAATTGAGCAAAAAACACCCTGTTTCTTGCTCATTTCTGCCCTCCCCAGCCCCCAAGAGCTCTCTGAAAGCCTCCTAAAAGCTATGCATGGCCATTTTGGTGAAAGGGACGGGGGTTTGGGAGGCAAAAAGTGCTGTATTCAGTGTATAAGACGCACCCAGATTTTCAGTCTCTTTTTTGAGGGAAAAAAGTGCATCTTATACTCTGAAAAATACGATAACTTCTCATGGATAACACTAAGGAATACCAGATTCTTGAAGGACATGATCTATTGTTGAGATGGCATGCCTTTTTATGGTACAAGGGAACTAAAACACAGGGGTATTTTAGAAGACATTACCTACGGGAGGCTTTGCTACTAAATTGGGAGAAGATTAAAAGACAATATTATTTTAAAATTCCAGTCTGGCTATCAACTATCGAAGCCTTTTCATATGCAATAATATACAAAAAAGACCAAACAGTTAGTTATGGTGAAATATTGAATGCAGAGGGTGAACTTCAATCTATGCAAGATCTGGAAAAGAAAGGTATAAAGATGAACTGGTTTTCATATGTGCAAATACAATCTAGATATGACAAGGACCATAAAGAGGAAGGTTTTTATGATAAAATGACTGAGTTAGATAAAATATTGATGCGTACTGATGAAAAAGTAATTTTAAACTTAATGGACACTTACTAGAGGTTAAGTTAGAAGAAGAACAAATTAAAGGAACTATGATAGCATGGGAAAAAATTTGGGGCATGGGATTGAATTAGAGAAGTGGCAGAAATCGTGGTTCCAAAATTACAAAATGACAATGTCAACAGCATATAAAGAAAATGTGTATAAGATGTTTTACAAGTGGCATCTACCCCCCCGACGAGAATAGCAAGAATGTTCAAGAATAAATCAGAAAAGTGTTGGAAATGTCATCAGACACCGGGTTCATATTACCATATGTGGTGGACTTGCACAGAACCTAAAAGATATTGAACTAAGATCCACACATGGTTGGAGAAAATGACACAAAAATGTATAGACTTTAAACCAGAGACTTTTTTATTGGGAATTATACTAGAAATATATAATAGAGACTTGAAAGACTTGATTGTAAATGTTTTAACAGCAGCTAAAATTGTATTTGCAAAAAATTGGAAAAATACCAACGCAGGAGGAAACTATTCAAAAAATTATGGAATGTGCAGAAATGAGTAAATTGACATTTGAAATTAGAGAACAAGAAGATGAACAATTTTACAAGGTTTGGGATTTGTTTTATCAATGGTTAGCTAAAAAAACATGGTAATGGAAAAAGTGGGAGAACTTGTTATATTTTAAGAATAATAGAATGATATATGCAATACTATAAGGGTTTAGCACTGTTAAACAGATTAGAACGATGTAATGGAATAATGTTGTATGTATGATTTCAATATATAGAATATTTTGTTTAAAACGTAGGAATAATAATTGGGGTTGAACTATTGATGCAAAATGATGTATGTATGGATTCAATATTCAGAATATCTTGTTTAAAATTAAGGAATAATAATTACAGTTGCAAAATTGACATTTAATAATATTGTACTTATGTTTATGAACAATTTGTGATTCGATATATAATTGTAAGCGGTGACCATGGGAAGGACGCACAAAATCTTGTAACCAAACGACACGCTGTATGAAATGGAAGAAGATTGTATGTGTTTTATGTTTTTTGTTCGTTTTTGTTTGTTTAAAAATTAAAAAAAATATTTACAAAATACGATAACTTCTCTTTCTCAAAGTACTCTACAATTTGAGTTCCCTGCCCTCTGGTCCGTGGACCCGCACCAGTCCACGGCATGCCAGCAACCGGTCTGTGCAAACAAGAACAGCCCCATCTGTGGGGAGCAGGCAGCATGTGAAACCACGTTCCCTCCCATCCACAGAAAAACCTCTTTCCACGGAACCGGTCCCTGATGCCCAAAAGATTGGAGGCCTTTTGAACTTAGTTCAGTAAGACAGATTGAGGGACCAGAGGTCTGCCAAATGAAAATTCACGTGATTCTTTGAGGAAAGTCACAACATTGAATATTTTTTTTTAAACTTACCTCTTTTAATTCCCCAGTAAAAATAG
The DNA here is from genome assembly GCF_964273705.1 of Natrix helvetica. Lineage (NCBI taxonomy): Eukaryota > Metazoa > Chordata > Lepidosauria > Squamata > Natricidae > Natrix > Natrix helvetica. The sequence continues at coordinate 228,450,668 of NC_138548.1, forward strand.
CTATTTTTCTGAGAATTCTGGAAGCAACTTTTCACACATCTGGAAGGTATCCAGTTGGGGAAGGCTGCGGACATAAATGTAGGGCAAGGGAGTACACGTTCGGGGTGGGAGGGGGAGTCCAACATTAATTAGTGTTCAACACCGGGTCTCTACAGACCTGGTTTAAGGCGGCTGCTTGCTCTTTATTGCAACATGAAAAATTGTGCAGGAAAAGGACATTCAGATTCATAGGACACAAGAATCTGTTTGGAGGTGGGTTTTTTTAAAAAAAAAAACTTTGCTCCACTAGCAAAAAGCCACTGCTGACAACAGCCATGAATCATCGGAAATGGAATACCTGAGGGAAGTTTTTAATTAAGAAAGAAATGTCGCTTCCTAATGTCTAACAGGTAGGTCAGGATCTGACTAGAGCCAGGCTATTTCCGTGACTGACCACCATCGTGGATCTGTGCAGCTGACGGTTCCAAGCTTCTTTTTCTACCCCCCTTAATCCACAATCTACGCTCACGCTCTCTGTCCTCCTGCAAGACATGTTATGGTACAGTAGAATAAATGTCATTTTTAAAAAATAGTGTCTAGACAGTTGTCTGTGCATGATCAGACAATGTGACCGAACGAAGAAGTCAATGGGAAAAAGGTTGTGAGCCACTGCAAACTGCAAAAACAAACTTCTCCGGCATACGGTGACTGATCTTTACGGTTAATGTTTCTGAGGAGCAGCCCTCTCCCTTCACACCGTCACCCATGCGCCCCTGCCAAGAATGAACTCCCCATGGGAGGAGGCTTTTATAACTTGTTCAGGTGTTGCCATGTCCTGTAATGAGTTTGGTTATAGCTTTGGCCTCAAGAGAATGTATCCGTGTGAAAATGTAGGCTATGAGTCAATTTGGTCTTGTGGTTAAAGCACCAGGTTAGAAACCGGGGGACTGTGAGTTATAGTTCCACCTTAGGTATGAAAATGGCTTGGGTGACTTTGGGCTAGTCCCTCTCTCTCTCAGCCTAATTCACCTCGCAGGATCGTTGTTGTGGAGAAAATAGGAGAAGGGAGAAGTATTAGGTGTGTTCACCACCTTGAGTTATTTGTACAATAATAAAGGGTGGAGAGAAGAAAGAAGGAAGGAAGGAAGGAAGGAAGGAAGGAAGGAAGGAAGGAAGGAAAGAAAAAAGAAAGAAAGAAAGAAAGAAAGAAGAAAGAAAGAAAGAAAGAAAGAAAGAAAGAAAGAAAGAAAGAAAGAAAAGGAATTTTTTTCAGCACAAGGAAAAAACAGCCAATTGCTAGACATCAACACACCAATCACACCAATAAGAAAGCACTCCATAAATACCATGCATTGAATAACCCAAAGCACATGTTGCAGTAGAGAGAAGTTCCCTGAAGATGGGCTCCAGTACAAGTCCCAAAACTCGGACAATTTTAACCTCTGGTCTAGGAGACCGACCCAGATTGGATCTTGAAACAATAAGTATGGTAAAATACCATGCAGATACTTCCAGGAATATCTGAGAGAAGCCGGCATGAGAGAGCTTAATCATGCTAATGGTGATGCCTTTTTACCTGGCTCCAAAATTGTATCTGTATTCTCCAAAGACATTGCCTTATTTCATTTTTTTTAATGTACAGCTTTATAAATTGCAACGAACAAACCCCCAAGCAGGCATCTACACAAATGACAGAAGCAGAGAGAATTCTCAACACAGTATTTTTCAGATCATCATTTATTAGGATCTTCTCTCTCTCTATTTTTTTCCCTTTCATCCTCTTTTGTGCTGCTGCTGTTTGCATGACAATTAGTAAAGGGAGATTGTGGGAAGGAAGTCCTGTTTTTTTTCTTGCAGGAGCAATGGCTGTGTTCACTTAACTTAACCGCTGCTCAGAGAATTTGTTGAAAGAGAACTCTGGGTTTGCAAAATTCACTGAATCACAGCTTAGCCAAGAGAAGCTGGAGCTGCAAAACAGGACAGATTGAAAGGCTGTCTGGCTCCTTTGCGGTTCAGTATGTTATGCACACACAGCTTATAACTGGGAGGGTAAAGAAGGGAGTTAATGTGACTAATAAGCTCTGTGATTAATAAACGGAAAGAATAGGAAATAGCTCTGGGGCAGAATCCCAGGCTCGATCAGAAACTGTCTCTTTGAAAGCTTGGAATTTGGAAAACCATTCCCAGACAATTATCTTCTTAAGCTAGAATGGACCTTCAGACTTACTCATTGACTCACTACTATAGGCAGTCTGGTCTAGTAGTTAACCGAGAGTTCAGGAGTTCTGGCTCCTCCTTAGGCAGGGTGACTAGGTGACATTAGGCCAGTCACTCTTTCTCAGCTCAACCCACCAGAGGTGGTATTCAGCCAGTTCTGACAGGTTCTGGAGAACCGGTAGCGGAAATTTTGAGTAGTTCGGAAAACCGGAAAATAGGCTGGCCCCTCCCCCTCCCAGTTGATCTCCTTTTGTTGCCCTGAACAGGAGAACGGAGCTGAAAAGCAGGTTAGTGGACTGGGGAGGGAATGGGGATTTTGCAGTATCCTTCCCCTGCCACTTCCCCTGCCACGCCCACGTCCACAGAACTGGTAGTAAAAAAAATGGAATCCCACCACTGCAACTCACCTCATCGGGCTGTTGTTGTGGGGAAATTAAGAGGAGGAAAAAGTACAGATAGATCCCCACAACAGTTCATTTAGTGAAGGTTCAAAGTTACAACGGCCCTCAAAAAAGTGACTTATGACCACTTTTTCACATTTAGGACCCTTGCAGCACCCCCGTGGTCACATAACCAAAATTTGGACACTTGGCCACTGACTCATATTTATGACAGCTGCAGTGTCCCCGGGATCATGTGTTCCGCGTTTGCGACAGGGGTGGGTTCCGGGTGCTGCTACTGCTGGTTCGCTCAGGGACACACTGCGCGCATGCTTGAGGCACACTACACACACATGCACAGTACTAAAAATGCTTCTGTGCATGCACACAAGCAAAAAACAAGATGGTGCCACTTATGGCACCGCCAAGAGAACCAGTTCGGGGGCGAGTTATTACCTACTCAGCTGAACCGGTCCAAACCAGTAGGAACCCACCTCTGGTTTGCGACCTTCAGACAAGCAAAGTCAATGGGGAAGGCAGGGTTACTTAACAACGGTGTTACTAACTTGACAACTGCAGTGATTCCCTTAACAACTGTGGCAGGAAAAGTAGTAAAATGGGTGAAACTCACTTAACAAATGTTTCACTTAGCAAAATACATTTTGGGCTCAATGGTGGCTACCTGTACTAGGTATATTCGAGATAAAACATTCAAATAAACAAATGAAAGTAAAGGCTTGTTAAAAATGAGTAGAAATGGAGAGTGGCAGTGGTGGGTTTCAAAATTTTTTAGAACCTCTTCTGTAGGTATGGCCTGCTTTGTGGCTTGCCGGCCATGTGACTGGATGGAAGTGGCCAACTTGTAAAATGTGGTGAAACTCACTTAACAACGCTCTTGCTTAGCAATCAAAATGTTGGCTCAGGAACTCTGGCATTGAAGTGTGCAAGTCTTAAAGCTGTCAAGTTACAAGACCCTTGCACCCCTAACCCTTTAGAGGAAAAAAACCCAGGGGTGTTCAAACTTGACAGCTTTAAGACTTGTGGACTTCAACTCCCAGAATTCCTCCTCTCGCTCTTCATCTTGATGATGTGCGGACGGGTGGGGGGAGGGAGCTGGAACCGGTTCTAAATGGCACTGTAGATTTGTGGAACCTCTTCTATAGGAGAGGTTACAACTGGCAGGAACCCACCCCTGGAGAGAGGGGAAGTAAGCAGAACTTCGGTTGTTAACACTGGGAATTAACCCAGGAGACAATCTGCTAACTGATTCAGCTGTTCCAATATATCAAGTGAAACATACTGGAGGGGGGAGAACAGCTGGTGTGACATATCTTTAATGCCTAAGTAGATATTAGAGAAACATTGCTAATCATTATTCAGAAGACTCCAAAGGACATTTAAACTCTTTGGGTGTTTTTTTTTTCTTTTACAGATCACACAGATCACACACAGGAATGTCTACCATTCTTTTATGTCACTGTCTCTTGCATTTCAAACTCCCAATGACAGCTCGAAGACACACAAAATTTACCACAGCGGTCCCCAACCTTTTTGGTGGTCGCAGTGGCAGGGGAGAGTGGATGGTTGTGTGTGTGCAACGTAGTCCTGCGTATGCACCAATAAAGCTTTGCGTACTCACCCGCTACTTGCGTGGCCCAGGGTTTGGAGCAGTGGTGAAATTCAATTTTTTTTACTACCGATCCTGTGGGCGTGGCTTGGTGGGCATGGTGTGGCTTGGTGGGCGTGGCAGGGGAAGGATGTTGCAAAATCCCCATTCCCACCCCACTCCTGGGGCCAGCCAGAGGTGGCATTTGCCGGTTCTCTGAACTACTCAAAATTTCCACTACCGGTTCTCCAGAACCTGTCAGAACCTGCTGGATTTCGCCCCTGGTGTAGGGACCCCTGGTCTATGGTAATCACTACCTTCCTTTTGCTGACTTCCTGTTTAAATGACGAGGATGACTTTCAGTCATTCAGAGCGAATGTCAGGCTTGTCCCAAGTTGGACATTTAGGAAAGAAAGACCCTCGACTCCACTGTTGGAAGCGAAAGGTTCTTTTACTAAACAACTCAAGTGATTACAGTAAAGGTGAAACTGGATCTGAATGTTCCCATGCAAAGCCTACAATTTAACACTTTCCCTGGCCCATCAGTCCAGTAGCATTCATTTTTGATGTTTTGGGAAAGGCTTTGAGGTTTGGCGTCCCTTTGATGTAGTTTCGCATTCTGTTCTCAGGCTGCGTCCTTGGCCAGCCTGTTTATTCTGGATTGACACCTCTGGTTCCTGTCAGCCTGTCATCCTTCCCTTCCTTTACTACCACTCCTTACTTCCTCAATTGCCTCCTGCCCTCCCTTGCATTTTATGGCAGAATGCCAGCAAAGAGAAGTATGCTGAAGATGGCAGGCCTCCCAGTAAGCACCATCCTGTCCCTGATTGGTGAATTAGCCAGTGCCAATTGGTCATATCCACAGGAACCTCCCATCAAAATCATCATGTTAAGATGCACTTCTGATTGCCAAAGTTGTATCCACATCATCACTTTTCTAAACTTCAGTTCGTTCTTCACTCCAGCTTCATGATATGAAAATAATTTCATGCATTAAGAAAGAGATAGAAATGGGCAAGGCAGCACAATAGTTTTCTCCCAGTGAAATATATGTTACCCATTGTGGGAACTTCTATCCATAAAACAATGAGGTCATGCTTGGTGGTGGGGAAAGAGGGAGAGGAATCCAAAACCAGAAGAAAATTAATCATAGCGTTAAGCGGGGGGGGGGGAGGACAACCACCTCCACTGATGCAAATGAAGCTAATTGGAATAAAACTTTCCAAGATTTATAGTGTTATTTTGCCTTTAGTTAGAATGCAAACCCATACCAGAGCAGTAAATAAGCTAAAATGTGGTATAATTTAACCCAAGAAAGATGCATCAAGAAAATGTAGTGTAATTGAACTCAGGAAAAAGCCATCAAAAAAACACAGTATAATTTTCCCCATGAAAAATCAAGCTTTTGTGTTCAATGACAAATATGTAGCTTTTGCAACTTTACAGTACACCACTCTAAATATTCTTCTCGTTATTTGAGTTCTTCATTCTTTAATTGCTCTGCCATAAGTCACTCTAATTCTACCAATCGTATAATCAGAAATTTAAAAATCACATCTTAAAAGCTACCAATAAATTACAAATATCACAACCACTGGGAGAATTAAAAATTGTTCTTGATGTGCTTGGAATTAAATCATGCAATAGTTATTATTAAATCATGCAATAGTTATTATTCAACTGAATGAACCAGAAGAAGATTTGGGATCGGAAGCTTAGGAGCCCCTACTCATGGATAGGCAAGAGATGAAGGACAGAAAACAGAATGAAGAAATAAATGACCATTAAATTGTTACTTCTGGAAGTATCCATTACAATAATATTATATCATAGCAATGAATTCGTTAGAAAACAAGTGACTGCTGATAAGTACAAAATATATACCGTGTTTCCCCAAAAATAAGACCGGGTCTTATATTAATTTTTTCTCCTAAAGACACATTAAGGCTTATTTTTCCAGTTAGGTTTTATTTTTGGAGACAGGCAGTACTAAATGCGTCCGTCTGGCTGACGACCTTAACTGAGACTTATTTTTTGGGGTCAGGCTTATATTATGAGCAGCCTGAAAAAAATCATGCTAGAGCTTATTTTCCAGTTGGGTCTTATTTTGGGGAAAACATGGTAGTAGATTACATTACTTGTCCTAACTTTTTTCTTCTTTCATTTTTTCATAGTTTGTATTTTGGGTTTCTTGGGGGATGCCTCTTTTCTTTTCTTTTTTAATAGAATAAATATTGTCAATTGCAAATGCATAGCATAATGTATTTATTTTTTAAATATTTCCAGAAGTAAAAGGATTTCCATGGTGCTGTTTTATTTTTAAATGATAATTATCTTGATGCAGTTGAAACATTTCCAGTAATTGCTACTGGAATTGTTTGGGAAAAGACAGAAAATAAGAACACATAATTTCAAAATTAAAAGCAAGCTTCTCTGATCTTCTCTCTCCTCTTTCTCTGCCAAATAAAAAAGGTCTTTCTCCCTCAAAAGTAGAAAATGATTTTTAATTGCTTTTTAAAAAATAAATAAATATTTAGATCTTGTGTCCAATGTTTCCTTCATAGATATATCTCATGTTTTGTTCCGTTGTGGATTCCATTTTGCATGTATTTTAAAATCTCTTTTTTTCCCCAGGAATCATATTTTAAGGTTGTGCAAAGGGATGTGATCCCACATTTCATGTTGCACTGACTATTTAAACCAGCCCTATTAAAACTAGCTAAGGGAAACTTAAGTCGGTCTCTCTCACAGACTGGGACAAAATTAGAGGCGGTCCTCATGTTATAATGGCGATTGGGACCAGAACGTATACAATACAATACAATAGCAGAGTTGGAAGGGTTCCTTGGAGGTCTTCTAGTCCAACCCCCTGCCTAGGCAGGAAACCTTATACCGTTCCAGACAAATGGCTATCCAACATCTTCTTAAAGACTTCCAGTGTTGGGGCATTCACAACTTCTGGAGGCAAGCTGTTCCACTGATTAATTGTTCTAACTGTCAGGAAATTTCTCCTCCGTTCTAAGTTGCTTTTCTCCTTGATTAGTTTCCACCCATTGCTTCTTGTTCTACCCTCAGGTGCCTTGGAGAATAGCTTGACTCCCTCTTCTTTGTGGCAACCCCTGAGATATTGGAACACTGCTATCATGTCTCCCCTAGTCCTTATTTCTCTTAAGCTAAACATACCCAGTTCCTGCAACCGTTCTTCATATGTTTTAGTCTCCAGTCCCCTAATCATCTTTGTTGCTTCAAACAAACTTCCATTGCTAAACGGTGTGGTCATAAAGCACAACGTCACATGACCTCATTGCTTCGTGATGGGAGTCCTGGTTGTTGTTGTCATAACTCAGAGACTGCACTGGTAATGAATACAAACCTAATGTGACCGGAGTCCTAGGCAAGCAGGCCAGCAGATGAAAGTTGCAGGCAGGAGGGTGAGTGCTGGGAGGGGGGCTACTGAGCATGGGCAAGCCACGGGTGCTGCAGGTGGGTCCTACCGAGAGTAGGCTGGCCAATAGGGTTTGCAGGCAGGCGCTACTGATTGCAGGCAGGTCAGGAGCAACTTGCAACCTTCCCTGCCAGCTTCCCCATTTGCTTTGCTTGCGGGAAACCCTCAGGAAAGGTTGCAAAAGGTGATCATGTGTCCACAGCTCACTGGGGTATCGTAATCATGAGCTGGGCACCCAAACGCTTGAATCACAATGACATGACTGCAAAGATGCTGCAATGGCTGCATCTGTGCAGATCGGTCATCAGTTCTCCTCAATTAGCACCGTTGCAACTTTGCATGGTTGCTGAACTCATGTTGGTAACCTGAGGACTATCTGTGAAGCCACACCATGGAATTATGGTAGAAGACTTATTTTCCAAAGCACCAGAAAGCAAAATAAGAAACCATGGATGAAAACTAAGCAAGGAGAGAAGCAACCTGGAATTAATGAGAACCTTCCTGACAGTGAGAGCAATTAACCAGTGGAACAGCTGGTCGTCAGAAGCTGTGGGTTCTTCATCACTGGAGGCTTTTAAAAAGAGACTGGACAGCCCTTTGTCTGAAATGGTATAAGATCTCCTGCTTGTGAAAGGGGTTGACTAGAAGACCTCCAAGATCTCTTCCAGCTCTATTCTGAGTGATTGAAGATATTCCCAGGGCATGTTCATGTTCTGAGAAAGAGAAACTGAGGAAAGGCCCTGAGGATTCATTAATTGTATATATACCTAGATAAGGGACATGGTGGCTCAGTGGCTAGGACGCTGAGCATGTTGATCAGAAAGGTCGGCAGTTCAGTGGTTCGAATCCCTAGCGCTGCGTAATGGAGTGAGCTCCCGTTACTTGTCCCAGCTTCTGCCAACCCAGCAGTTTGAAAGCATGTAAAAAATGCAAGTAGAAAAATAGGGACCACCTTTGGTGGGAAAGTAACAGTGTTCCGTGCGCCTTTGGCATTGAGTCATGCCAGCCACATGACCACAAAGACGTCTTCAGACAGCGCTGGCTCTTTGGCTTTGAAATGGAGATGAGTACCGCCCCCTAGAGTTGGGAACGACTAGCACATATGTGCGAGGGGAACCTTTACCTTTTATACCTAGATTAAATGAAAAGCCAAAGAAATGAAAAAAGCAATACTTTGCTTTCTTTCAACCCACTTGAAACAATCTGCTCAATCTTTCATCACCAAAAAAAAAGAACATTGAAATTACAGAAAGTCCTCAAATTATGATCCGAATTGAGACCAGAATTTCCATGCTAAGCAAGACAGATAAGTGAGTCGTGTCTGATTTTACCACCTTTTTAGTCGCAGTTCTTAAGCAAATCAATCACTGCAGTTGCTAAGACAATCATGAGGTCATTAAAAGAATCCGGCTTCCGTAATTGACTTTGCTTGTTGGAAGCTTGCTGAGAAGATCGCAAAAGGTGATCTGCAACCATCGTAAGTACATGCCGGCATGAATTTTGATCACGTGACAGTGGGGATCCTGCAGAGTGCAAGGATCAGTCTTAAAGTCACTTTTTTTCTTTGTTTTTGTAATAGTTGCTAAGTTAACCGTTATAAATCGAGGAGTACTACTATGTCATCAAAATCTACAAACTCTCCACCTGGGCAATTTCTGTTAACGTCTCTGAAGCTTTGGCATCATCTATGCTATAAACAGAAGAAGGGCCACAGAAGGAATTATCGAATAGTGAGGATATCTTTTTTTTCTGAATCAGAATAGACAGAAGCAGGGCCAGTACACCTCTTTCTGTCCTTCTCTTGCTTCCATTTTCCCCAGAAAGATCCAGCAGAAGATAATATGGCACTCAAGCAACTGGAATCAAGATTGAGTGAGAAACTGATTGAATTTCAACAGCCCAGTTTTGCTCCATTTATCAAGTTTGGAGGACGGGAATGGGAGATCTCTCGCTCCGTTCCCGGCCTCAACATGCCTTCAAAAAGCTTAAAAATGGACCCAATGGCTACATCACTAGAGGGCCTTCTGCAATCCTTCAGAAGATCAACCCTTCAAACTTTAGCTTAAGGGAAATATTTACAGTCTCGATACATGGGAAATTGTGAGCTGCACTACCTTCTTTCGTATCAAAATGTAAGAGGGAAGGGGTTTAAATAGTTTTGACAAATATATTCCTTGGGTGGAATAACTCTGTCATAATAATTTCCCAAGCCAATCATTTTTCATTAAGCATATTTAAGTTCGAACATAATTCTTAGCTACATACTTTATAATGAATGATTTCTCATTAAGAACACATAGCAATGACTTTTGGGAGCCAGGCGGTTGAGTTCTGCTTTAGCCTTTCTGACAAGCTCTCTTTGAATCTGTTCTCACAGTTCTTTTTGCAAAGACTTGAGGTTGACCATTCTCCACTTGGCAGAGGTTTCTCAAAAGGGGGGAGAGAACCCACGTATTCTCAAAAGTGCTCTAAATCAGGGGTCATCAACCTTTCAGACCTCAGGGGACCACTAAATTCATAATTTTAAATCCCGTGGACCACTAATATGAAATTTTAAAAAAGATAAATAGCATTTAGTGCAATATAAAGGTAAAAGGTAAAGGTTCCCCTCGCACGTATGTGCTAGTCATTCCCGACTCTAGGGGGCGGTGCTCATCCCTGTTTCAAAGCCGAAGAGCCAGCGCTATCCAAAGAAATCTCCATGGTCATGTGGCCGGCATGACTAAATGTCAAAGGTGCCCAAAACACTGTTACCTTCCCACCAAAGGTGGTCCCTGTTTTTCTACTTGCATTTTTACAGGCTTTCGAACTGCTAGGTTGGCAGAAGCTGGGACAAGTAACAGGAGCTCACTCCGTTACGCGGCACTAGGGATTCAAACCGCTGAATTGCCAATCTTTCTGATCAACAAGCTCAGCGTCTTAGCCACTGAGCTACCGCATCTCCAACTGCAATATAAAAAATGCAAATACTTTTTCTGCGGACCCCCCAAATTTTCTTGCAGACCACCAGTGGTCCGTAGACCCTTGGTTGGTGACCACCACTCTAAATAACAAAACTTTGGGGTGCAAACTTGAAGTGGATTGATATGCAAGTTTAAAAGATGTTTGCATAAATATGTATGCCCACATACATACCGTTATGGGTGTGTAGCAGGCCTTGAAATGCTTTGCTTATGCAAATAAAAATCACAATAATAATTATTGCCTCTGTACGTGTTCTCATAGGCTACTTGTCGAGTTTTCCTTGTTGACTGGTGAAACACGGAAATGAGGTCATATTTTGTTGAAGCAAGACCGAACGATACTTAATAAATGTGATATCTGAGGCGTGTATTTTAATACTACACACAGCCCTCTCTCTTCCCCTCTTTTGAATGCTTATGTTTCAGAGCCCAATTTCTATTTCTCTCCAGCATACATCTGTGTTTGTTATTTCTTTTGGCCTGCAGAGCTGACAATGCGCAACCCTATTTTGTGCCTTCCAGAAAGAGAGCACCGTTTGTTTATCTGTCAGCTAGCTATAGGTGCCAGCATGTAATGTGTACTGGGTGAAAGGAAAATAAATGGAGCTATTATATACCGCATGTAGCCTTCCAATCCCATAACTCTGCATTTGTCTTTATAGCTGACCTAAATGTGGAGCTCCAGAGCAACGTATTCTGCCGCAGCTCTTAAATCAGTTGGCTTTTTGTCACTTTGGTAAACAGTATTTTTCAAGGTATTGAATCTGATTTCATTGGGACTTAATCCTTCTCTGGTTCTTTTCATGGAAGCAGCCCTGGTCCAGCCAAAAACAAAAAGATAAAAAATATCCTGGAACAATCGAAAGAGAAATGCCATTCAAACTAAGGGCATACCTGGTTAGAATGCAGCACTGCAGGCAAACTCTGCCCACAGCCTGGAGTTCCATCCTGACAGGGCTCAAGGTTGACTCAGTCTTCCATCCTTCCCAGCAGTGGTGGGTTCCTACTGGTTCGGACCCATTCAGCCGAACCGGTAGTGGTTTGGCAAATTGGGTCACTGGAACCAGCAGTGACGCATCCGAACCGGTTCTCCCAGCAGCGGCGTAGGCACCGCCATCTTGTTTTTTGCTTCTGAGCATGCACAGAAGCATTTTTATGGCATTGTGCATGTGCACGCACCTGCAGCGCAGGCATGAGTGAACTGGCAGTAGTGACTACTGGAACCCACCCCTGCTTCCCACGTCAGTAAAATGAGGATCCAAACTATTGTTACATCCCTAACAGGGGGCAACATGAAAATAATGCTTCTACTATGCATTGTAAACCACCCCGAGTATGCTGTAAAGCACTAGAAGAAACCCATATGGTTGCACAAAGATATCTCTGATAAACTGAAAGACAAAAAGGACAAGTACAAAAAGTGGAAAGAGGGACACATAACTAAGGCAGAGTGTCAGCAGGTAGCTCGAATCTCCAAAGATGAAGTGAGGAAAGCAAAAGTTCGGGATGAACAAAGATTTGCAACAAAAGTCAAAGACAATTTTTTAAAAGTTTATTTCAACATATTAATAACCCCCAAAAAGTCAAGGAAACAGTAGGTCCACTTAACAGAGAAGATGGCAAGGAAGTAACAGGTAGCAGAGAGAAAGCAGAACTGCTTAATTCATTCTTTACGTCAGTCTTCACGCAACCTACCAAAAACTGTAAAAGACAGACTAGAAATAAAAATTAAAATCAGCAAGAAAATGGTTAGAGAACACCTGTCTGATCTTGAGTAATATAAGTCACCGGGATCTGATGGATTACATCCCAGAGTTCTGAAGGAACTAGCAGATGTTATCTCAAAACCAATGTAGAATATCTTTCAAAAATCCTGGAACAATGGGAATTACCCGAGGATTGGAAAAGAGCTGATGTGCTTTCAATCTTAAAAAAAAAAAAGAGGGGGGGGGGGTTGGAACAGACCCAGGAAACTACAGACCAATCAGCCTAACGTCAATATGTGGGAAGACCAGGGCCGGATTTTCCTATAGGCTAACTAGGCTTTAGCCTAGGGCCTCAAGATCAAGAGGGGCCTTTTATTTTTATTTATTATCCGTGCCACATTTTTTATAAAGGTTAGTACCAATTACAACATGTTTCATTTAATATATTGATATATATCACAGTAATGATGTATTTTATTATCTCTCATGTAATTTACAAACTTAAAAATGGGAGGTGAAAGGGCCCCATAAGTGGAATAGCCTAGGGCCTCTTTTCATCTAAATCTGGCCCTGGGGAAGACACTGGAAAAGATTATCAAAAAAATAGATCTACAAACATCTAGAAACAAATAAAGTTATAACTAAAAGCCAACACTGCCGAACCAATCTTATTTCATTTTTTGACAAAATGACTGCATTAATAGACCAGCGGAATGCTATGTACATAGTATATTTAGACTTCAGCAAGACTTTCAACAAAGTAGACCACAACCTACTTCTTGGTAAACTAGAAAAATGTGGGATAGACAGCATCACTACCAGATGAATTTGTAACTGCCTGACAAACTGTACTCAAAGAGTAGTCCTTAACAGTATTACATCTACATGGAGTGAAGTAGGCAGTGGACTACCACAAGGTTTTGTCTTCATAAACGACTTAGATGAGAGAATAGGAGAACTCATCAAACTTGCAGATGACACGAAGCTGGCAGGAACAGCCAAAAGACCAATTCAGGATCCAAAAAGATCTTGACAGATCTTGTTGGGCCCTATCCAACAACATGATATTTAATGTGGAGAAAAGCAAGGTTTTACACCTGAGCAAAAAAAAACCCAAAGGTACAAATACAGATTAGGTGAAACCTGGCTCAAAAACAGAGGGACCTCGGAGTCCTATTGGAACGATCCCTTAAACATGAATCAGCAGCAACCAAAAAAAGTTAATACAATCCTTGGTTGTATAAACAGAGGCATTGAATCAAAATCACGTGAAGTACTAGTACCACTGTATAAACACTTAGTAAGACCACACCTGGAATACTGCATCCAGTTTTCATCATCACATTAAAAAAAGATGTTGAGACTTTGAGGGGGGAAAAAAGTGCAAAGAAGAGCAACTAAGATGATTAAAGGCCTGGGGACTAAAAGATATGAAGAAGAGCTGCAGGATTTGGGTTTGGCTAGTCTAGAGAAAAGAAGGACTAGGGGGGGACATGATAGCAGTATTCCAATGTTTGAGAGGCTGCCATAAAGAGGAGGGGGTCAACTTATTTTCCAAAGCACCAGAGGGCAGGACAAGAAACAATGCATGGAAACTAATCAAGGAAAGAAGCAACCAGGAATTAAGGAGAAACTTCCTACAATTAACCAGTGGAACAGCTGGCCTTCGGAAGTTGTAGAGGCTTCATCACTAGGGTTTTAAAGAAAAAACTGGACAGTCACCTATCTGAAATCTTATAAGGTGTCTTACTTGAGCAGGGGGGTTGGACTAGAAGACTTCCAAGATCCTTTCCAGCTTTATTTTGATTGATATAAGTCTAAATGCTATTGCTATTGACCTAGTCTTCGACTTACGAGCGGTTACTTAGTGACTGTTTGAAGATACAATAGACCACCGCAGAAGATACTTACAGCCAGTTCTGAAGTTCCAATGGGCACCCCCTGGTCATGTGATTACCTTTTGGGCACTCAGCAACCAGCATGCATTCATGGCCTTTTGCAGCGCCCCAGTCACATGACTGCAGCTTACGATGTTTTTGATGAAAACTGGCATTTGCTTCCCATTTTGGCAAAAATGTTCCATAGCGACCAATGAGTTTGCTTAACAACCACAGCCTTTGCTTAACAACTGCTTCAAAACAAAAGGCGTCAAATCAAGTCCGTCATGAAACGACCTGCTTTACCACCGTCAAACGTACAACCATAAGGGCAGGCTCCATTAATGTCGTAAGTTGAGGACTACCTGCATATCCCCCTTCTCCTCAGGTAAAGCTATCATACTTGGGCTACACACATACAGATAAATAACTAGATTGCAACAAATGTAGGAGTATTGACCTAGAAAAAAGTGGGTATCAATTACCTCAGCTGCTTATCCCTTTCTCACTCACTGCATTTACCTTGACTAGTGCCAGCCATTTTCTTCAGGCATTTTCAAAGATGGAGAAAAAATAAAATCCAGCCTGGGGCAAATCCATGCTGAATTTGATACCTATCATTTCAGAGAGAATGTGAGACGCGTAGAGAAATAAGTCAATAAAGTCAATATAACTCAAGAGCTAGTCAATTGCTGTCTGCTTTCGACTTATTAGCACAGCCTTCTCTTTCTCCGTTAAAGGCACTGGTTTATTTTGCTTGTTCTCGGGAATTAGCAGTGGATGTGATGGTTTCAATGCAATGTGCACCCATTTAGGGCTTTGTGTTAAGGGCTGGCAGTGTGAAGAAACGTTACAGACGTGACAAGGAGGTAAAAATGGGAGTGAAGGTACAATTGATGGCCGAAGAACAAACTCCAGGAAAAGTAAATCTCAATTTGTCTATGCAGGGCTGTTTCGAAAAACATTTGTCAAAATGTCTTCCCCACATCTGGCAAAGGCTAGTTGGATGTTCTCCTGTTTGTTTTTATAAAAAATTCCTTCTTTGAAAGACTTGGGAATTCGTGTTCTGTGTGTGAAGAACTTTTCATATCCTTAAAGCATTTCACACACAACACTCAGCAACCCTTATGAAAACCTTGAAAAGAAAAACCAGCACTTTCATCAGGGTACAGAGGGGGAGAATATATTTCAAACACTCGGTTCAGCTCTAATGTTACATGTGTTTTCATTCAGTACAGTCTCACATATCAGTTTTGTTGAGTGTGAGCAAGATAACTGTATTTAACACTAAAATATGTTTCCTAGAAAATTCTGGAAATTCTTCTGTACTAAAGAGAAATTAGGAATTATTTTGGATGGCCCACAGTGCCTTTGCCACACCATAATGCTCAGAATTATTTAGACAATAAATACAATTATTTACAGCAATTAAACTTGTGTTAAAATTTAAATCCTCCATACTGCTACAACATTAGCTAAGTTGGTGGGAAAGAACAGCAACCTTTACCAGATGTAATAGGGATACACAGCTGTTTTGTACTGCATTTTGACTTAGCCTAGCAGGTCCTAAAGTAGAATAAAATATGAGATCTAATCCTTTAGCCTGTGGCTCATTTTCTGACTTCTGATTATTCAACGCCTGGTGGACTTCAAAGTGTGACCATATTTGCATAGCCTATGTTTTGCTTCCTTTCTTTTTTCCCTTTTCTTGGTGAGCTGGGATTTTCTTCCAGACATGAATTTGCAGTGATGTCAAAGCCCATGAATCCCACACTCAATAAACCACCACAGTGATAACGTTGACAGAGAGCCAGTTTAGCCATTTGATAAACTCCTGAACAGGACTTCCATTCCCCAACTCACTTTTATCTCTACGCAAAGTGAGAGAAATAAAGTAATGGCTTTTTGCAAGTTAAAAAGAAACCTAATCAGCTCTGAGCTGCTTGCCCTGAGGATGATGTTTGTCCGTCGTGTTCGAAGAGGACCTTGACATCTAACAGGTTGTGAGCTATCCACGATGTGTCCACAGGTGGCTGGTAAGACCTATACAGGCATGAAATGTTGTGCCACATGTTGGGCAGACATGTGTGGGCACCATTGTTGCAGCATTTGCAGCTCTGGCTTTGCGGAGTGCTCTCTTCTCTTGTGCTGTGGTTGTTCTTCTGTCCTCTGATGTCTGGAAGCCTTGGTGGATCAGCGTGCACCATGTCAATTGATCTTGTGCCAGGGTTTCCCAGGAGGAGGTGTCAATATCCAGGGACTTGAAGGAGGCTTTCAACGTGCCTTTGTATTGCTTCCTTTACCCCCCAGGACATAAGAATGCCCTGAGGACATAAGAATGTGTTGATGGCAGTATTTAGTCAATAGCAATACTACCACAAAATTTGTTTGTTTGTTTGTTTGTCAAACATGTACAGGATAACAAGTATAGGTATGAACATAAACATGAACAAAGGAAATAAATACAGATAAATGGGGACAGTAAGACAGGGACGGTAGGCACGCTGGTGCGCTTATACAAGCCCCCTTTACGGACCTCTTAAGAATGGGGTGAGGTCCACGGTAGACAGTTTGAGGTTGAAGCTATGGGGGTTTGAGGAAGAAACCACGGAGTCAGGTAGAGCATTCCAGGCGTTGACCACTCTGTTGCTGAAGTCATATTTTCTGCAATCGAGTTTGGAGTGGTTTATCTTGAGTTTGTATCGATTGTTTGCCCGTGTATTATTGTGGTTGAAGCTGAAGAAAACATTGACAGGTAAGACATTGTAGCAGACAATTTTGTGTACTTATGCTTAGATTGGAAGGCAGCCGGCGCAGTTTCAGATTGTCCAAGCCCAGAATTTCAATCCTGGTGGCATAGGAAATTCTATTGTGAGTATAATAATAGGATATCATGACTAGGAGGAAAGTCTCCTATGAAATGTCCATGTTCCATGTTTAGTCTTGAAAATGTTCACTTGGGCAAAAAAATGACTACAAATTATTGCAGAAAACTACAACATTGTCAAAAATAAATAAAAAGTGAGTAAAGAATGAATGTTTACCAGCAACCGACAACTGTTCTAGAAAGCGTGTCATTCTTGTGCAGTTTTTGGTAGCTGTGGAGGCCAGGTGAGAATGGGTTGTGTTTTCATGCAGCCTCCAGACCATCCAGGAGTTATAGACCTGTGGACCCTCCAAAAATAAGTTTGTTTTACTTGTACAGGTAATCCTTGACTTACAAAAGTCTATTTAATGACTGTTTGGCATTACAACAGGACTGAAAAAAGTGATTTACAACCATTTTTCACAATTACGACCGTTGCAACACCCCCATGGTCCCGTGATCGAAATTCAAATGCTTGGCAACTGCCTCATACTTATGACGGTTGCAGTGTCCTAGAGCCATGTGATCAACTTTGATGACCTTCTGACAAGCAAAGTCAATGGGGAAGCCGGAGTCACTTAACAACTGAGTTACTAACTTAACAACTGATTCGCTTAACAACTGTGGCAAGAAAGGTTGTAAAATGGGGCAAAATTCACTTAACAAATGTTTCAGCAACAGAAATTGTGGGCTCAATTGAGGTTGTAAATCAAGGTCTACTTTGTAACTAATTTTTGTAATTATTTCATGTTCCTTTATATAATACATAGCAATGCACATGATTGCAATGCATTTTTTTTAAAATAAATGAATATTAAACAATTGTTTCTCTTTTGTTTGGCTAGTGGCCTGACATACAAGTAAAGTCAAATTAGGAATTTTCCAAATTTTTGATGTGCTGAGCTCAAAAGGTTCACCATCACTAGTCTATAGTACCAACTAAAACATTTCTAAGCAGATTATATGGAAAGCAGTGCAGACGTCTCCATTCCCCCCACCATTTGATTCAAAATGAAATCCATAATTACACTTGATAATCCAACACCTCTTATTTCCCCATTGAATAATAAGAGAAATTCACAATTGGCTCTCCACCCACTTTATTTAACCAGCTCTGGTAAAATACAAATGACCACTAGGGGGAGGCAGAGATTCTGAGTTTTCTGTAGTGCTTTTTCTGTGCCATCTTCTGGTCATCTGGAGTTTTGAAATACAGATTAAAAAAATGGTAACCCCATTTTTAACAAAATACAATGAAGGTGTATAGAGATTCTCAATCATCCAGGTCATGGTTGTCCCAAACGTGCTTTTTCCAAAAGGCAAGTGGACTTTCTGGGTGTTTGTTTTTTTTTGTTTGTTTTTTTATTTTGGAAACATTTCGCTTCTCATCCAAGAAGCTTCTTCAGAGAAGTGAAACATTTTCAAAGAAAAAAACCAAAAAGCACATTTGGGAGAATACATTGAAATTACAAATCCCCAGGGATATAAAAGTGCCCAAATAAATATGACACAGGAACTACCTGAAAAACAGTTAGCAGCCCTGGAATGCACGATCTGACTAGAATAGAGCAATGATAAATCCTAGATCTGATATAATAGTTCAGATATTTAAAAAACAACTTTCAATACAATAGCAGAGTTGGAAGGCACTTTGGAGGTCTTCTAGTCCAACCCCCTACCTAGGCAGGAAACGCTATACCGTTTCAGACAAATGGCTATCCAAAATCTTCTTAAAGACTTCCAGTGTTGGGACATTCACAACTTCTGGAGGCAAGCTGTTCCACTGGTTAATTGTTCTAACTGTCAGGAAGTTTCTCCTCAGTTCTAAGTTGCTTCTCTCCTTGATTAGTTTCCACCCATTGCTTCTTGTTCTACCCTCAGGTGCCTTGGAGAATAGTTTGACTCCCTCTTCTTTGTGGCAACCCCTGAGATATTGGAACACTGCTATCATGTCTCCCCTAGTCCTTCTTCTCATTAAACTAAGCATGCTCAGTTCCTGCAACCGTTCTTCATATGTTTTAGTCTCCAGTCCCCTAATCATCTTTGTTGCTCTTCTCTGCACTCCTTCTAGAGTCTCCACATCTTTTTTTCATAATGGTGACCAAAGTTGAATGCAGTATTCCAAGTGTGGCCTTGCAACGGCCTTATAAAGTGGTTTTAAATAAATAAATGCCATTTTATCTCAAAGCACCACAGCATCTCTCTGAAACAATGCATTCCGTCTCTGGGGTTTGAAAATAGGCTGAAAGCGATGGCATTTCCCTTGTATTAAATGCTTTGGGGGAAAATACAATAGTCAATAACATGGAGAACGGGGGATTCCATGAGTCTAAAGACAAACCTCATTACCAAATATCCTCAGGGCTAGCACTTTTCAATATTGCTGTGTAACTCCAGCGCTCTAATTAACTGCAGTCCAACAAATACAAACCTTGTTTATGGCCAAGATGACTAGGAGCCAAAAAGACCCCAAAGAGGACAATAACAGATCTTAATCTACAAATTGGTTCTGAATTTCTATGCTCTGTTGTGCTGTGGGCACGGCATGAGGTGTAGCTTTTGTGATGACCTTAATTCTGGGTTTTAATTTTGAAGACAAATGTGGGGGAAAAAGGAGACAGGCAGAGGGCTGTCGGAGTAAAAGAATTCAACAGGGCTTTCCGTTGTCGAGAAGAACTCTAATGAATATACTCCACGTTTTATTTATCTTTATTGGTATAGAGAAGAGAGAGCATTTTAACATTGGGGGATTCCTAGTGGTGTCACCAAGTTCTAACAATCCTACTTTTATTTGCGCTTTGGCAGTTGTTGGTGTCAAATTATTCCAGTAAAAAGAGATGTACTGTTTCTGAATTCTAAGGCTAATAAACCAACCTTTCACCCTTCAGTAGTCATGTTTTGTTATATTTCTATGGAGATTCGCAATCATTCAGGTCATGGTTGTCCCAAAGATGGTTGTCCAGTGGTGAAATTCAATTTTTTTTACTACCGGTTATGTGGCCGTGGCTTGGTGGGCGTGGCAGGGGAAGGATCCTGCAAAATCCCAATTCCCTGTCCACTCCAGGGGAAAGATCCTGCAAAATCCCCGTTCCCTGTCCACTCCCAGGGAAGGATCCTGCAAAATCTCCATTCCCACCGCACCACAGGGGAAGGATACTGCAAAACCTCCATTCCCTCATCACTCCAGGGGAAGAATATTGCAAAATCTCCATTCCCACCCCACTCTGGGACAGCCAGAGGTGGTATTTGCCAGTTCTCTGAACTACTCAAAATTTCCACTACCGGTTCTCCAGAACCTGCTGAATTTCAACCCTGTGGTTGTCCCATCTTGTCCAGTTGCATTTTGAAAAAGTAGTTGAAAAAGCAAGGTAACTGAACTTTTGGAAAAGTCCAGTCGCCTTTTGAAAAAGCACTTTTGCATTTTTTGACACACTTTATCAAAATTAAATGCATTTAATTTCACTGTACGAGGTGCAATGACAATAAATTAAACTAAAGTAAACTAAACTAAACTAAAGTAAACTGACTCACAAGGATACTATATTACACTTTATACTACACTATTTATACTATAATTTTGGACAAACAGCATGTCATGGAACAAAGAAACAGGCAACATTCTATTAATATAGTTGACAAAATATTATAGAAAGTAACGCCTTCCTTGTTTTGCTTCTAGAACAATCTACTTTTAATGTACAAGAACATTTAAATATTATAGCAATGGAAAGAGTTACTATATATGTATAACCCAAAATGAGGAAGGATGAAAATGGTTTGCTAAATATTTTCTTTTTTTTTCCTTTTAGAAAATCCCTTGGCCATGAATATGGTTTAGAAATAGACATTAAAGGACATGATTTCCTGATATGAAGCACTTGCAACTAGTGAATTTTGACTTTATTGAACTACATTTGAAAATTATTTGGAGACTCTCTAGAATATATGTAAACACATAGGCTTAAGCACCTCTAATTTCATTGGAGTAAACTAACCTCTGCTGTATTAAATTTTCCATTTACAACCAGGAAGCAGCTCAGTAATTTATCAGAACTTTTGGATGAATTTGCTTCAACATTGGCAATATTGGCAAGAGCTGAAATTTGCCAGGATTGTTGTGATACTGTGAAAATGAAGAATAGTCCATCTTTTTTGTTTCCAAATGGAAGGGATTACCTTCATAGTTTGTCTTAAATAAAGAGGTGGAAAGAATTGTCAGGGACCTGCTTGAAGAGACAAAACATGGAGTTCTTTCAGGAGAACTAAGAATGTTGTCCTTCATTGGCAGAAATATAGAACAAATGTTGGTGACTAGGCAGAGAAGAAAATACAGGTAACAAAAGAGCTCATTTCAAAGATTATTTTCCTATTTCCCACAAGGCCCAGAGTCCCTCTTTGAGGGAGATGGGAAGTTCAGAAATTTGAAATATAAATGAATGAATGGATTTTCTTTATTAATGTATCTGTAAGCAAAGTCATACAGATAAAGGCATTATGTTTCGTTCAGCCTGCATAATGTTCTGCCCCCTTTTTCAATTAGCTGTTACAAACCTCAAGAATTGTCTCTCTATCCCCACCCTTGCAAGATTGAGTGGAAAAGTGGAGTTTACTTTAAAAAAGAGAGAGAGGGTGAAACGGATGAACTATTTATTTGCAGGGCAACAGCAATTTCTTCCCTGCTCCCTAAATGTCACTTAATTCCAGTTCAACATGCAAAACAATTTTCAAAGCCAGTGATTCACTTAACAAGGGTGGCTTGTTAAGAAAAGTTATAAAGTGGGGCAAATTCACTTAACAACATCAATTTTGGGCTCAATTGTAGCCGTAAGTTGAGGGCTACCTGTATTCTAAAAATGGCTGAAAGATGCGAGGAAGAAGCATGGTGGGATACAAGCGGCAGAGCTCTTTCAATTTCATTTTAAAACGATCTACTGCGCCTATCATGTTTCTTACTTGGTGTTTTTTTTCCCCTTTTCCAGAGAGACTATATTGTAGAATAGCACTATTCTGGAACAACATCATTTCGGCTGATGGCCAGCTTCTCTTTAAACACAAAATACTTGTGGCAAATCATAGCAAGACCTTCCTTCCCTCTCAGCCCTTCCCATGTTAAGGACACAGGAGTCAGAAAGAAGGTTCTATAGGTTAAAAGAAGGTATTTGGCCACCCATGTCTACTGTACATGAGATTTTTCTCCATATTGAACCTGTAAAGACAGCCCCAATCTCTTGCCTCCTTCCTGAGACAGGACAGGGTTTGGTCACTGGGACGCTGCGATTTATACCAGCATACTTTTCTGCCGACTCAGGGGTTAGAGGAATGCACATTAAAGTGTCTGGGAGGGGGGGAAAAACCCCAGACTGATACTGCAGAAAATGTGCTTATAAGGAAAGGAAGAGAGAGAATGCAGGAGATGTTAACCCTTGTCAAAATCTGGGCGTTCTTCCTTCACCAAGATCAAATAACTTTGGACTAGGATAAGAGAACATTCGTGTGGTATTTCATATGACATCCGCAACCCGAATCTTAGCTAGGTTTGCTTAAAGTAAGCCCACAGGTAAAATGATAGACAATCAATGTCAGGCTCACTTAACATCTACCACATAGCCCATTTCTCTGCCTTCTCAACAAGCATAACCACTTGGCAGTGGGTAGCTAGGAGATTAAAGACAATTCTCTTTACCTAGTTCCTCTTCAGATTGTATACATCTATTAAGAGGGGGGGAAATCAGTATTTTAGCTGGTTTTTACCCTAATGTGGTAGGCAAATCAATTTCACTTTTCCCTGAGAAATCAATATTAGGCAGTGGATGTAATGTCCTAAAAGGAAGAGGATTTAATCAAAACAACTGGATCCTAGCTACCTGGAGAGCATAAATTTCCTAATTTTTCAATATCTTAACAAATACATGGGAAAATCAGAATGCTGATGCAGTCTAGAGGAAGACATTGTTTCTGGGTCCCCAAAGGAATGAGCCAACCCCATTTCAAAAAAAGGAAAGCTTCCAGGTTATTCTCCTTATGAAAGTCTAATGCCCTTCTCTACCACTCCTGCTGAACATAATACATCCGGTGTGGTGAATAATTAATGGTGCCATCCATCAGAAGTCGCTTGCGAGAGAGACTCCTGTTCTGTGTCTGTATCATGTCTGGTACAGCCACTGCCCATTTGGCCCTATCAGTCAAACTGCCTCTATTCCCCCAGCCCAAGGGCATACTAGGAAGTGAGGCAGGCAAAAATCATCAATCTAAGGCAGAAAACGGAAAGAACGGTTCTTCCTTCCGATCCTTTCTCCTTGTTGCACTGAGACCAATTACTACGGAGCGAGGCAGAAGGTTTCTTCCTTCCACCATGACCGCAGGGCACAGAGGCTTATCTGGTTCAGAGAGCAGCTCTGGAGGTCTCATAAAGTGTGTTGGCCACTCTGGGGCGGCTGATCATAGAGGAGATCCGTGGGAAATGGGGAAAGAGCAAGACGTGTTGCGGTGAACTTATTAATGCCTCAATTTTTTTAAAAAATGCATTTATAGACTTATTTTCTGTTAATGCAAGGTGGCAACTGAAAAATCAGTTTGACAGCATTCTAGCAGATGTCTGGACTTAACATCCTGACAGGCACAAACAACCAGACCTCGCGTGTAGAATTCAAACTAGCTCCTTTATTGTTCTATGCCTGTTTCACAGGAATCTCACCAGACTGGCAGCTTTTACCTGGCTCAAGGACATTCAAAGGGTGGTCAGATCTTGCCCTCTTGTGTTTACAAAATGAGTCCAGGCTAATTCCCCACTTGACCCCTCCTACCAACAGGGCTCTCCAGCACAATATTATTTCTTGATTTCTGCGGCTTCTGATTGGATAGCATTAATATACCACTGAATTAGATTCTGGTGATGTGATAGAAGGAAGGATAAGTTCACTGTCTTAAGTTATTTGTAAAAATAATAAAGACAGCATACAAATAAATGTAAATAAATATATTTTTTCATTCGCATCTTCTCTGATAGTCTTGGATCATCCAGAAACAGAAGCAAAGTCAGAAGATAAGCCACAGCACTGAGATAAGGAAAACAATTCCCATGTACACAATCAATAAAATATAAATTCTCCCCAATCAAAATATTTCCTTCTTACAATAAATGAATAAGTTCCCACTGTTATTTTGAAGACAAATTATTCTGTACTATTCTAATTATGGTCATTTCAATTATGGATCTGAGACATGTTAAGAGACATACAAAGAGCTGGAAATAATCTACCTGTTCCTAATGGATTTATAAACATTTTTTTAAAAAGCATGTAGCTTGTTACATAAAATTATTTTTAAAATGCTCCTATCAGTGGAACGGATTAGTGAAACTTCCTATAGCAGGGGTCTCCAAACCTGGTAACTTTAAGACTCTGGACTCCCAGAATTCCTCAACCTGGGAGTTGAAGATTCCCATTCTGAGAGTTGAAGTCTAGAAGTCTTAAAGTTGCCAGTTTTGGAGACTCCTGTCCTACAGCTTAAAAGATTGATAGCTTAAGAATAAAAGTTACCTCCCATTCTTTCTAGGAGGAAACCCTTCTGGATCAGAATCTTTCTATAGGTAGAAGGGAGGCTTTCAGACATGGAAGGCTTATGCTGAATCCAATTCGTTTTCTACGTTTTCTATCTACTGATCCATATTATTTCAGTCTTATTTGTAAATTATAAATGCAAAGAGGTGAAGAAGATCCAAGGGTGGGTTCCTGCCAGTTCTAACGACTTCTATAGAAAAGGTTCCACAAATCTACAGTGCCGTTTAGAACCGGTTCCAGCTCCCTCCCCCCACCTGTCCGCACGTCATCAAGATGAAGAGCGAGAGGAGGAATTCTGGGAGTTGAAGTCCACAAGTCTTAAAGCTGTCAAGTTTGAACACCCCTGGGGGTTTTTTTTCTAAAGGGTTAGGGGTAACTTGACAGCTTTAAGATTTGCGTGCTTCAAATGCCAGAGTTTCTGAACCAACATTTTGGTTGCTAAGCAAGAGCATTGTTAAGTGAGTTTCACCATATTTTACAAGTTAGCCACTCCCACCTGGTCACATGGCCAGCAAGCCACTCCCACAAAGCAGGCCACACCTACAGAAGAGGTTCTAAAAAATTTTGAAACCCACCACTCTTTTGATCCCACAGGTTTTGCCATTTATCCAATTCTGTAGAATAACCAAAGTTTTTAGGTCACCCTTTCATTGTTTCCTTTACTTGCTCTTCTTCCATTCTAATAGTCAGTATAAATTTTTAAAATTAATTTCTCATCAGTTCCTGTTAGAATCTGGTCCAATTCTGTTGGTTCTTTATAAAAAACATCTATTTTAGCAATTTTTTCATATCTTGATTGTATTAGTACGTGTGGCAGGGTTGTTGATCACCAGTTTTTTTCAATCCAAATAGGTTCATCTTGCTGGATCTGATAAAAAGCCAAGTGCTTCTGAGATTACTTGCCCCGCCAGTGACCCAATTCGATCAATGAGCATTCTCCAAGTTGCAAATCTGCTTGGTTTGGAAGCGCAATCCCATTTATAGCAGGTTGCTGACCTGCTATTTACACGTCCCAGTTGCAAATAAGCCATGGCCCAGAAGTGGGCCACTGCCTGGGGATTGGGAACTTCTGGTATAGAGCATCCACCTGTCCAATATATTTTTTCTCTCTATTGGATAATATGACCAGTAGCCACATTGGCAGAATATTATACATTGGAGGGCCACAGGTTGGAGAAGGTTTATTGCCATGATTGCAGCAGATATTTAGAAGTGAGATTCTGTACTTATATTTCTTCTGTTAATTTCTGAACTTGTATACAAATATCTCCTTGCATTACATCTTACAGGTAATCCTTAACTTACAACCATTTGTTTAGTGACTGTTCAAAGTTATAACAGCACTGAAAAAGTGAATTGTTACTGTTTTTTTGCACTTGTTGTGACCCGCCAGCAGATCTGGCAACAGGTTCAGACAGTGAGGAGGTTGGGGAGGAACATGGACCAGTCCTGGAGTGTTACGAGTGCTCTGCATCGGAGGCAGAGATGGGGCCAGGGCCATCTGACAGTTATCAGCTCCCTTCGGAGTCAGACATCAGTAGGGCAGAAGAACAGCTGGAGCCTGTTCCCCGTGTGCGCATGCGCAGAGCTGCCATGGGAAGGGAACAGCTAAAGAACAAGGGTTGACTTGGGAGTAAAGCCACAGGTGGATGGTGAATGGCCCCTCCCATAGGGAATAAAGAGGATGGAAAGGGGAGGGGAGTTTGCAGGAGACAATTAGTTCAATTCATTAGAGTGAAGATCTGTTCCTGACTTCTTGTCTGCTACAGAGTGGCGTTTGGAAGATATCAGCCTGGCAGCTCTCCAAGCCTGATAAAGGTCTGTAGTTGTGAAATCTCTTGAAAGACTGTTGGCTGGGACTTTGCTGGAGAGGAATTCCCTTTAACCTAAACAAAAGGGTTTTTATCAGGACAAGGAATCGGCTTCATGACCTTGGGAAGCATAGGTCAGAATGGCACTTATGTATGGTACAGGGGTGGGTTGCTGCTGGCATTACTGCTGGCTCGCAACCAGTGCACAACATGCGCAAGTGCACATCAGACATGCGCTGCGTGTGCGCGTGCTGTTCAATATAAATTGTTCTGCACGCATACGCAGAACAATTTACAGTGAACTGCGTATGCACAGTCACTAAAATCCAAAATGGCAGCGGCCAAGAGGTAGCGAGGGAACCGGTTCGGGGCATGGCAGGCCTGGGTCGTTGCCGGTTCTGCAACCCAGGCCTGAATTCCATTAGCGGTTCGTTCGAACCGGGCCGAACCGGCAGCAACCCACTTCTGGTAAGACAGCATCCTATTTGTCACATGACCAAAATTTGGAGGCCGGACATGGGAAAAAGTATTGCTTCTTTGCATGTTGGTTGTACATGTAAGAAAGTGAAGTTTTATGTCTCCGATTTAAAAAAAAGACATGCACATGTGTTTCCTTAGAAGAAAGATGGACAGTGAACAGGGAGATTTAACTGACAGATTCAAAGTACGGTAGTTCTTATTTAACGATCACAATTCACCTTCGTCGTTAGATGAAGCATTTGCTAAATAAAAGAGCAACAGTGCTTACAATCTTACTTCAGCTTTTCTTTGTTTTACAGACATGAAAAGATCGTAAACGTGAGGATTGGTTGCAAAGTTGCTTTTTCATCACTGTCATAACTGTGAAAAGTCACTGTGCAAGGCAACCATTAAATGGGGACTTCCTATGACTTTTAGCAGATCATAAAGGATATCTGAGTCTTAATTTTCTAATAACATAAAGTTAGAATCTCTCAAGTCCTTTGCTTTCAGATGGCTTAATAGACATTTTGGCAAAAACAAGGAAACAATTTGCTTTCTTACAAGAGATGAGAGGAGAGAAATACCCATGCTGGCCTGCAGTTCTGGGATTTTCTGGTGGACATCCAAAAAAGAACAAGATCTGACTCTGCTTATCTTTAAAATAAAATAAAAAAGCTAAGTTCAGTCCAAAAGCTTCCCTTCTTACATAAATCTGATAAAGGAACCCTTGCTAGAAATTAGGGATGGTTTTGGTGCACACTCTGTAGAGAACACAATTCCTGAATGAACTTACAATCAGAAAGATCCTATCCATCAGGAGCCACATACTAAGACTCATCGTAGATAACCCAATAAGAACCCAGGCACCTCAAATGCATGTGCCCAAGGTCACAATCCATCTCCATGTAAATGTTTTCAATAATTATCAGAATATCCTTCCCAGTGGCCTTGTAAACTGGGTCATCTTAAAAAGAGTCATCAGATTGCGGGCATGATAAGAATGGAAAAATACTGACTTTCACTGCCTTTATTATTGCCAAGAAGTAGGAAATTAGCACCCAGCCTTCTCATAGAAAAATGAAATATCCTGGGAAATATTGAAAAGGCGTAATATTACATTTCCCTGGATGTGAAAGGAGAGAAACATGTTGTTTTTTTCTGAAAGAATTTTATTGGTTTTTTTAAAAAATTTGGGAAAAGGGTAGGTGGATATACAAAAAAAAAAAAAAATTTGGCAGCTCCATCGTGCTAGAGGTAGGAATCTCCAATTCTCACAACTTTTTACAGAAAAAAAAAACAAAAGATAAAAGATAAGCAGAAACAGCATCTTATTATACATTGTATCAACCATGTGTTCAATCATCTCTTTTGCCACTTTCTAATATATCAACAATTAAAATGATATTCCAGATATATTTATTTTTGTGACCTGAGTCTTTCCGTTATTGTTCCCTCCCCCCTGTCCCCAGGCGGAGCCGCAGCCCCTCCCTCCATCATGTTTTGTGTTTTGTCGGCTTTTTCACTACTTCTTATATTTCCGTCCTCTAGGAGGGCACTATGTTTTTTAATGAAGGCCTCTGCCTCCACGACACTGTTAATTCTAATTCTGTTTCCCTCCCAAAAGATCAGCATTCCTTCTGGCAATAACCATCTAAACCAAATTCCCTTATTATTTTATTTATTTATTTATTTATTATTCATGCTTCTAGACCGCCCCCTCTCCCAAAAAGGGACTCGGGGCGGTGTACAGTCCATGCAAAATATATCAAAATACAATAAAAATTGAATATGTACAGTTGGAATGGAGGAGGTTAAAAATGGAATTAAAAGAACTGTACAAAGCAATATATATAAATATAGGATTTTGAACCCCTAAAACACACACAATAAGTTAAAAACAATACCCCTAAAATAACCAGTTAATACATTTGCCAGGAGGGACAGTTGTAATTATGCCAGGCCTGCTAATCGGAACAGGTGAGTCTTCAATTTTTGCCGGAAGGAGCGGAGGTCAGTAGTGGTTCTAATGTCGGGGGGGAGGTCATTCCAGAGGGTTGGGCCCATCACAGAGAAGGCCCTACTCCTTGGTGTCGCCCGTTGGCATTGCCTAGTGGACGGCACCAGGAGAAGTCCCTCTCTGTGTGAGCGAATTGGCCGCAGGGATGTATGTGGGAGGATGCGATCCCGCAAGTAACTAGGTCCCGTGCCATGGAGCGCTTTAAAGATGGTAATCAGCACCTTGAAACGCACCCGAAAAACCACAGGTAGCCAGTGCAGCTCGCGCAGGAGAGGTGTTACGTGGGAGTACCTCGTACTCCCCATCACAGCCCGCGCGGCTGCGTTCTGAACTAACTGCAGTCTCTGGGCGCGTCCCAAGGGCAGCCCCATGTAGAGAGCGTTGCAGTAATCCAGGCGGGACGTCACCAACGCATGAGTGACCGTGCGTAGGGCATCCCAGTCCAGTAGGGGGCGCAATTGGCGCACCAGGCGAACCTGGTGGAACGCCCCCCTTGCCACGGCTGCCACATGGTCATCCATTGACAGCCAGGCATCAAGGAGGACGCCCAAATTGCGCGCCCGTTCCACAGGGGGCAATTGTTCGCCCCCTATGGCCAGCGATGGAATCAGCTGGCTGAACCGAGGTGCCGGTAGCCACAGCCACTCAGTCTTGGAGGGGTTGAGTTTAAGTCTGTTGTCCCCCATCCAGACCCCGACGGCTTCCAAACACCGGGACATCACTTCGACAGCCTCGTTGGGGTGGTTTGGGGTTGAAATATACAGCTGGGTATCATCAGCGTAGAAGTGACACTCAACCCCAAAACCACGGATGATCTCACCCAGCGGCTTCACATATGTGTTGAACAGGAGAGGCGAGAGGACCGACCCCTGTGGCACTCCACAAGTGAGTGGCCTCGGGGTCGACCTCTGTCCCCCTGTCAACACACATTGCTTCCGGTCGGAGAGGTAGGAGCCGAACCACCGCAGAACGGTACCTCCGGCTCCTATCCCCTCCAACCGGCGTAATAGGATACCATGGTCGATGGTATCAAAAGCCGCCGAGAGGTCTAATAGGACCAGGATAGAGGAACAACCTCTATCTCTGGCCCTCCAGAGATCATCGACCAACGCGACCAAGGCTGTCTCCGTGCTGTGCCCGGGTCGGAAGCCGGACTGGCGTGAGTCTAGATAATCGGATTCGTCAAGGTGTTGTGGAAACTGCTGCGCCACCACATTCTCAACAACCTTCGCTAAAAAGGGAAGGTTAGAGACTGGACAGTAATTAGCTAGCTCCGTTGGGTCAAGCGAAGGCCCCTTAAGTAAGGGCCTCACCACCGCCTCCTTCAAGGCGGTTGGCAAGGATCCCTCACCCAATGAGGCATTCACCAGGCCCAGAAGCCAGCCTCGGGTCACCTCCCAAGATGCCAGTACCAACCAGGAGGGACACGGGTCCATTAAACATGTGGTGGGTCGCAGCCGTCCACGCAACCTATCCAAATCCTCGGGGGCAACAGAATCAAACTCCTCCCAGGATGGTCTCACAAGACTCGCTGTTGGCGGCCCGTCTGGTCCACTGAGGGGGGCCCATCCACTCCGGATCTGAGCGACTTTGTCCTGCAGATATTCCCCAAACTCCTCTGCTCTGCCCTGCAAGGGTGCCCCCCGCGTCCTCTGTGACAAGAGGGAGCGGGTCACCCTAAACAGGGCGGCAGGGCGGTTATCCGCGGACGCAATAAGAGCGGCGCAATATCTACGTTTGGCCGCCCTTAATGCCACAAGGTAGGTCCGTAAATAGGCTCTTACCTGTGTTCGATCAGATTCGGAGCGTGAGGACCTCCACCTGCTCTCTAGACGTCTCCTATGGTGCTTCATCACCCTCAGCTCCTCGGTATACCAAGGAGCCCGGGTGGGTCGCTGTCGCAGGAGAGGTCGCAAAGGCGCAACCCGGTCCAAGGCCCCAGCCGCCGCCCTATTCCAGGCGGCCGCTAGGTCCTCCGACAGAGCGCGGGTCAGGGCTACAGGTAATTATATAACTTCTTTGATAAGGAGGAATACTTCCTCCTCTTATCTCTTATTTTTTTCGGAATTTGCTTAAGAATGGCAATTTCTTTATCTTTATGTGGTCCCTTGGAACATTATGTGTTCTGGCATATGCTGAATTAATCCTATAAACCAGATCCATATCCCACTACAACTGTTCTTTATCTCTTTTAATATATTCTGCTAAAATTATACTCATAATATCCTTAAGATCTTCATCTTCTGTCTCCGGTAGGTTCTGGAATCTGAGAAAGAAGGACATTCTTTCAAGTTCTATCTTTGCCATAAAATTTTCCAATTCTATATTCCCCTTCTGGACTGCCTTAATCTCCTCCTCCAGCCCAGTCGCGTCCTCCTCTAGCACACCAATTCTCTGTTTATTTTCTGTTATTTGTTGCTGCACACCTTTAAGCTCATCTCTAAAATCTGCTACCTCCTTTTTCAACTCATTTTGTCCCTGCATAATAGCTTGAAACATTTGAGTAACAAATAAATCCTTTGAACTTTCTCCAGTCTTTTCTTGTAAAAATGATGAAATTTTTGTCTGTTGAATCGTTGGACTGGATACAGTAGAAGTTGGTGCCGAGGCTGCATTGCCTGCAGGTGGTTTTCTGGGCCCCATTGTCTAAGTTCAGAAAGAGTAAAGATCTTTTGCAAAAGAAATGGCGTCTGTGAAGCGCAGAGCCGAGCAAGTCCGAGAAGACAGGCAAATCCAAAAGTGAAAATTAACCCTCTGTCACAATTCCAAGCCAAGAAGTCACTCAGAAAAAAAAGGAAATCAAATAGTCCAAATCCAGAAAGACCACGTAATAGGAGAGGCTCCAAGAGTCCTTCAGGGGGGATAATATAAAGCCAGACTTTCCTCAAAGGTAGTTTCAAAAGGCAGGTTTCATTTATAAGTGCGAAGAAGAAGAAGGAAGAAGGCCATCTTGGCTCCTCCTTGGAATCAGGAGAAGAACATTAAAAACTTCCATAAAACTTTCAAAAATCTCAGCAATCAGCTCTTGCAGTTATGATATAAATCTTTTCACAAAGTTCATTCAAGTGGCTAATTCAATTTTTTGCTCTCTATCTCCATTCCAAGATTGAGAGACAGTCTAAATGCCGCTTTGCCTGAGAGGGGTAGAAGAAGAAAAACAACCCCACTCCAATCTTCCTACTTCAAACAGATTGAATCCACAACTTGTAAAAAAGCCGCTACTCGTCAGTTAAAAGCAATTAAGGAGATTGGAGCAAATGAGAGAAACATGTTTTTAAAGACTTGTTTTTAGCTCCCTGCAGCTTCCTGCCCTCACCCCCTTTGTCAATGAGCCATTAAAGCCTGGGCTAGTCTACTTTACATAATAAAGGTAATATCAGCTTTTCACAGAAATTCACCACATGGCATCTGAGAACTCAACCCTGAATGGCCCCATGGGAGTCTGACAACCAATCAGAATACATTTCTTACACAGGAACAGGAAACAGAGAGTTGGGCTGGACAGATTATAAAAAGCCCAGCAAGCCCCTTCCTCTCTTCTCTTCTTCTTTACCCAACATTGAAGCATGTGATCACCTTTTCTGTTCAGGACTCAAGCCATGTGGTCCTGTCCACCATTAAAACCATCTTTCTAAGCAGCCTCCATGTTTCCAGTGTCTTTTTCCCCACTTGGAACTGAACCCAGAAGGACATTTCTTCCAACAAAGTAATCCGGAATATGACCTCTTGCTACAGCTTGATAAGATCAGCTCTTCTTTTTCCTCCTGACTGTACTCCAGGTATCCCTTCTGGCATTTATTTATTTAATTAGTCTGTATAGCTGCCCATCTCAATAAGTGACTCTGGTCAGAGAATAATATTAAAATAACCTTCAAAACAATTGCAATCGCAAATGCAAAAAATTAAAATATATAATTTTCCGGAGCTACTCAACAAACCAAGGTGTCCCCTGGGATCATCTGGAAATAAGGAGAAACTTTCTGAGAGTGAGAGCAATCAACCAATGGAAAAAGACGTTGCCTTCAGAAGTTGTGGGACCTTCATCCCTGGAAGCTTTCAGTAAGAGACTGGACTGCCATCTGTCAGAAATGGTGTAGGGTCTCCTGCTTGGGCGGGGGGTTGGACTAGATGACCTACAAGGTCCCTTCCAACGCTGTTAATCCGTACCTGTATCAACAGGCAGGAAGAAGCAATATAAGGGAATGTAGTCCAAGATCCCTGCCCATTTCAGACTGTGATTAAAACAAATGAAGATAAATATACGAGTCCCAGGATAATGTTGCAGGATCCAATCTGAGTCGATCACCGGGACCACCTGTGGTTTAGTCTTCCAAGCTTTCAGACTCCTGCTGGATCCCGCCCTCGGGGAACGTCTCTCTCTTCAAAATGACATTTTTGGAGGCTGAATCCAAAAGCTTGGTTCTACTGACTGACTCAGATTGGATCCTGTGATTAAAAAAACCTAGGTTGAACTGTTTCTCCCTCCTCGCAAGTTCCCAAAGGAAAACCCCAAGCTCTTTTTGGAATCCCCCTGGTCCAAGGGCAAGTTGATTGAATAGCCTATCTTTCTGCTTGTGTCTGTAATGGATGTTGTGCCAGCAAGCTAGAGGGCAATCAGAAAGCGAGGTATCCATACCAATGGATCAAAGGTAATCTTCTCCAACGCCAAATCACTTCCCAACTCTTCCAAAGCAAAATCGGGTTCTGGGAAAAAAAAACCACAACATCTTTTATTTCAAAGCTATCCAGAAAGAGGCACAGAATCAATAAAATATTTTGGACCTGACCGGCTGTTGTTTTGAAAGGAAGCTAGCTGACTGCAGTGACTGGGAATAGTGATAATAGAGGCAAGATAGAAATTGTCAATAGGGACAGCAGACTTCGTGCCAATGTAGCGTAGACAGATTGCTATTGAATGCAGAGTTGGGAATAGCCCCTATTAAATTTGCTATCATCCTCACTGAAAATTAGAAACCATAACCCTATGAATGCATTTGGTTTATTTTCATTTTTTAAGGAAGATTATCTAAAAGATCTTTCTAAAAATGAAGACCAAGTGCATTTAGAGAGTTTATATACAGTATATAATCTATTTTATTCTCTCCCCCCCCCCCGCTAACGACTACTTCCATGTGTATTCGTACGAAATTCTGTGTTAGGTTGTTATGTCCTACTTGATTCTGTGTGTGAGAGCTGATTTTCCTCCTCCTCCTTTACCTGCTTCTTCCATGTCTTCATTTTTATTTCTAGAATTCTTGCACCCATCACTCAGTAGCTGGTTATTATTACAGAATCCAAACCCCATTTCTATTTCCCAATGAAAAATGGAATGCAACAAAATTGACTTCGCCCTCTCCTTCCCCCTCTCCCTACCCGAATTCCTCTCCTTGCCTTCTTTTAAAGCCCCACCCATTCACCCATCCCCAATCATTACTCCCATGGGTTTGTAACTATGGGTAATCACAGTCTCCCTTGGTGGAAGCTGCCAATTATGGTTGTTAGAGACCCATAGCTGCAGAAGACATCTGTCTTGAATGAACTCTGCATAGACCTTGCCTTGGAAAGCAAGTACCCATTTGTGTTCCTTATGTCAAGAACAACAAAGAATATATGATTTAGGGACAATTATATTTTTTTGTTGGCAAGCAATGATAATATTTCATTAGGTATCCGGTACCAGCTTGCAGCTCGCGCTGGCAACAGAATCAGTGCATGCAGTCAAATCTCCTGCTTTCTAGAAGAGGAAAAATGGTACAATTATACCATCTACAATAATACACTTTTTTTTTTTTTTTGCTATTCCGGAGTTGTGTTTGACCTGGGTACAGTTATGATGGTAATTTATGGAGAGGAGAAGGAAGTATTTGCACTTATGTAACTGGGGATGTTTAATATTTAATCATACATTGTAAAGGCAAAGTCTGTCCTTTGCTTCTTAGTCTAATGGTTTTTTTTAAAATTCTCCCTGGACTCCGGTAGTTTAATTCACTAGAATATTATTATAAAATGTTGCATACATTATTCAGAATCTGTGGTTTAGGTCTGTGCATGATTTAGCTCTCAGGGTCTGAGTTGTGCAGAAGCTATTCTCACGCTTCAGTTCTTCCTCTGTGAATAGAGTGTTCCACTTCTTGATGTAATAGTTATTTACAGTTAAAAATTAGGCATTTATTCATGATTTTAAATCCTAGCATTTTTGTAGGTCATGCTTTCAGTGTTACGACTCCACACAGCTTATGAAGTTGTAACATGTTTCAAATAGATGATGATGGCGATTTATCGTACCAGATTTATCCAAAAGAAACATGACCTGGAATTTAAGATTACAAACACTAAAAAAAAAAAAAACCTCCATTGTATTGCCTAGGTTTTTCTGTTAAGAGTTTCAATTCCCATTAAAATCAAACTTAGATCACTTTTCTCCCTTCAACAGATATATGACATATTTGTATCTGAGACTGCATATAAATAGAGGCCCCACTCCATGAAAGGGCAACACCGCGGCAAACCAAAGGAATTAGTAAAATGAATGAATGACTATTGATTAAAATAATTGCACCAAGCCTTTTTTCTTCTTTGATTGTGTACAAGAAAATAGCAGATAACATAACAAAGAGGCACATGCTTTCTCAGTGCTAAGTCTCATTAATTTATTTTGGGGGCTTTTATTCCCATGTAAGAATGCACAAGTGGTGGCTCAGTGGCTAAGGCGCTGAGCTTGTTGATCAGAAAGATCGGCAGTTTGAATCCCTAGTGCTGCATAACAGAGTGAGCTCCCGTTACTTGTCCCAGCTTCTGCCAACCTAGCAGTTCGAAAGCATGTCAAAATGCAAGTAGGAAAAATAGGGACCAACTTTGGTGGGAAGGTAACAGCATTCCGTGCGCCTTTGGCATTTAGTCATGCCGGCCACATGACCACAGAGACATCTTCGGACAGCGCTGGCTCTTCGGATTTGAAATGGAGATGAGCACTGCCCCCTAGAGTCGGGAATGTCTAGCACATATGTGCGAGGGGAACCTTTACCTTTAAGAATGCAGATTGGATGCTGCCTAGCAGAATCTATTCCTGAGCTGTTGAACCTCATGTTTGATTCCCCTTTTATACATTCAATTGCTGTGTCTTGGTGGCAAGGTCTGCCACGATGTCCTGGCCTACCCACCCCTTGGAAGCGAGTGGCATGTCTCCACTGCAGAGTGCCCTTGAGGAAATGGATTACAGGTAGTTTTCAATTTACAACCATTCATTCAGCTAATAATGACCGGTACCTGAAGTTAAAGCTGTTGCAGTGTCCCATGGTCATGTGATCAAAATTCAGGAGCTTGGCCGCCCACCTACACTTATGATTTCAGGGGTGCTTAAACTCCTCCACCCACCTAATTCCCTGCCAAGTTTTTTTGCTTCTTTCAGGCAGTGGTGGGTTTCAAATTTTTTTAGAACCTATTCTGTAGGTGTGGCCTGTTTTGTGGGAGAGGCTCGGCAGTCATGTGACCAGGTGGGCATGGCCAACTTGGAAAATGTGATGAAACTCACTTAACGACGCTCTTGCTTAGCAACCCAAATTTTGGGCTCAATTGAGGTCATAAGTTCTTTCTTTCTTTCTTTCATCTCTCTCTCCCACTTTCTTTTTTTCTTCCTTTCTCTTTCTCTCTTTCTCTTTCTGTCTCTCTGTTTCTGTGTGTGTGTCTGTCTGTCTGTCTGTCCCTCTCTGTGTGGCTCTTTGTCTCTTTCTCCTTCCCTCTCTCTCTGTCTCTCTCTGTCATTCTCTCTGTGTGTCTGTCTGTCTGTCTGTATCTGTCTCTCTCTCCTCCCTCCCCCATATGTCACTCTGTGTGTGTGTGTCTGTCTGTCTGTCTGTCTCTCACTCACTCTGTGTGTGTGTCTCTCTCTCTGTCTCTCTTCCTCCCCCTCTATCTCTGTCTCTCTCACTTCCCTTCCTCTCTCTCTGTCACTCTGTGTGCATATGTGTGTGTGTGCCTGTCTGTCTGTCTGTCTGTCTCTCACTCACTGACTCACTTAATCACTCACTCTGTGTGTGTGTCTCTCTCTGTGTGTCTCTGTCTGTCTGTCTCTCCCTCCCTCCCTCCCTCCGTCTCTCCCAACCCGCGGATGGGCTCCGGACCAGCGGAGCCTCGTCCTTCTTTTCAACCAGGTGATCTTCCCTAAGACATAAAAAAGAACCTTAATTGCAGGCTCAACAAAAGAAGCTGGAAAGAGATACCGAAGCCAGGAAGCTGAAACCTGGGACTGGAGAAAAACCGTTTCTGTTCCCTTACCAGCCAATCTGGGAAGACGAGTAACGCAAGGGGGATCCCTCCCTCCGCGGATGGGCTCCGGACCAGCGGAGCCTTGTCCTTCTTTTTAACCAGGTGGTTATCTTCTTTTTAACCAGGTGATATTTATCCAGGTGATCTTCGGCTGCTGCACAAGCCCATGGGCATGCACTGCCCTCTTCTCTCTGATAGCCATAGGTTAAAAAGAAGGAGGAGGCCCGTTAGCCCCAAAAGCCGCTGCACCAGCAAAGAGCTTACTACCCCCTCGGCAGGCAGCACTAGAGAGCCAAGGGCTCTCTATAGGGCTCTTAGAGGCATGGTGTGGATGGGCGGGGGGAGCGAGCGGATGAGCAGCGACCGGATGGGTAGGGCCTGGGGGTGAGCGAGCGAGGGGGCCTTCCACCAGTGGAACTGGTTCCAAATGGCACACTAGATTTGTGGAACCTCTTCTAGCGAACTGGTTAGAACTGGCAGGAACTCACCCCTGCTTTCAGAGCAAGGATAGATGATAGATAGATAGATAGAT
Organism: Natrix helvetica; assembly: GCF_964273705.1. Classification (NCBI taxonomy): domain Eukaryota; kingdom Metazoa; phylum Chordata; class Lepidosauria; order Squamata; family Natricidae; genus Natrix; species Natrix helvetica. The sequence goes on from NC_138548.1 coordinate 228,488,353, forward strand.
AGATAGATAGATAGATAGATAGATAGATAGATAGATAGATAGATAGATAGATAGATAGATAGAATCAGTCAGGACTGAGGTCTGGACCAAACTAGCATTGTTTTCTGTTGTAGACGAGCGGTTTATCACTCTTGGTTCTCCTTGACCCAGGGATGTGCGGTCAGGGGAGGCAGGGGAGGCAGAGCCTCACTGCTCTCATCATGAAAAGAAAAAAAAAGGGAAAAGGGGAAAGGCACAAGTGGTCCGATTCCCTGCCTTCCTGAGTCAACATGAAGGGGATCGCGGAGCACGCTCCGCCGGCTCTCACTTAGCAGTCCCCTTCATGTTGACTCAGGAAGGCGCAGAATGGGACGTGTGCAGGAGGAGTGCGCTCCGCGGTCCCGCAGCTCGCGCTCCGCGGTCCCCTTCATGTTGACTCAAGAAGGCGGGGAATGGGACCAGGTGTGCAGGAGGCTGAGGCTGCCTCAGCCTCCTGCACACGTGGTCCCATTCCCTGCCTTCCTGATGATGTCACCAGCCTCACCAGCCATAAACCTCACCGCACGTCACTCCCTTGACCTGTCCTTAACCTTTGGTATCCTCCACCATAGCATCCTTTGGATTGCTCATGAGAGTTGCTTGGCACCTGGGAAGCTGTCCTAGGGAACATGGGATTATCCACAAAACAGCTATATTTGTACAGTGATTTCCCCCAAAAAATGTATTATTCAGCCTTCACTCAGATCAGAGTTATATACGCTAAAAATAGCAAAAACAACATAAGCAAAGAATAAGCAACAAAAAGCAAAACTTGCAGTAGTCAAGCTATCCAGCCGGGCTTAAAACCCGATTGAAAATAGAGGTAGTCCTGACTTAATTACAGCACTTGGGATAGGAATTGCTGTGGCTTAGCCTTGGGGATGGGAATAGTTCTTGGGAGGTCATCTTGCTTTCTGAAAAAACAGATATAGAGAATTATATCACAAGAGACTTTCATTTTCCACTGGCCTTGCCCCATTTTACCATTGCACAACTACATCACATTTCCCAGTGATGCATAGGGCAAAAAGTGGCAGCCAGCCAGTGCCCCTCCTTCCCCCTCCTTCTGCCTTCAAGGTAGCGGTTTTTCATGGTAAGGGAAGAAGGCTAAAAGCCCTCCAAACTGCAACTGGGAAAGATGGGGATGAGTGGCAAAGAACAAGGAAGGGGGTTGGAGAATTCTGAGATATGGTAGGTGAATGGGGTGGGAATTTTTGCTGGTGGAAACCTGCTGGCTCTGCAGCTCCAGAGACAATGCTACGAGAAATTCTTTGCCACATTTCCTCTGGAGCAGGAGCTGGGCCAGTAATGAATTGGCTCCATTTCCTAAGCCCCATTCCAGCGCCAGCGCCTTAAAAAATACACAAAGACTCTGCTGCTTTCTGGTTAGAATAGCCAGAAGAATCCCCTGACAAGATTTCTAAAATGCCTTTGTGCAAAGTCTACCATTACAAGAAACTTCTGTCTCTTACCCTTTCCATTTTTAATGGGGCTTGTGCAGAATTCCCAAATGGATCGTGGCCTTTGGTATCCTGAGTCTCTGTGATGAGATAACACCTAGATCCAAATGAACCATTTGTGTGTGTAGGATTATACTGTGTGTGTGTGTAGGATTTTGTTGTTAATCTAGCTTGGCTTTCTTATAAGGTAGAAGAGCAATAATTTATACGCAATACTATTTTTAAGGAGAATATAAGTATTATATGTTAACTTCTTCTTCTTGTGCCATATCCATCATTGAATGTTGGCGATCATCTTGGCGATCCTATTTTTATCAACAGCTGCACGAAAAAGTTCTGCTGCGTTTTGTCCAAACTAGTCCCTTCGATTTTGAAGCCACAATGTTCTTCTTCTACCTGAACCTCGTTTGCCTTCAATCTTTCCTTGGAGGATTGAGTGAACTATGCCATAGTTTTCTGTGTATTGCATCACATATCCAAAATATTCTAACTTTTGCTTTTTTACGGTTTTGATTATTTCCCTTGGCTTTCCCAGGTGACTTATATGTTAACAAGAACACGAAAATAAAAATAAAATATAATATACTCAAAAGATCAAAAGTTTAGCTTCTCCTCCTTTGACATAATTTTGGAACTTTTAACTGTCCTAAAAACACTGGGATGATTTGATGATATCTGACTTGTGACGGAGCACACAAAGTTGATTTCTTCTTCTTCTTTTCTTTTAAGTTACTTTTAGAGGCATCAGCAAATTTCAGGCCAAAAGCACAAACAGAGATCATGAGGTCTAAGAATGAATAAACAAAGCAGTGTTAAAGCTGGCACAAGAACAGCGCCCTCTCAAGTTTTCTTTGTAATATATGATGTTGGGAGTGGTGCAAAGAACTGGATCATACTGTATGTAGTGCATGAGACACCCGTTGCTTTTTAGCCAGGAAGCATCTGGAACACAACTAAGTGACAGCTGTAGTCAAGGATGCAAGAGGGATCAATAATTCAAAAATGTCTGGTCTGAGATTCAGGAAAATGATGAGAAAATAAAGTTTGAGAACACTGACTAAATCTTAACAAGGAAAGTTGAATGTTGCACAAACAATCTGCAATCTTTATAAGTGTTTGCGGTACACAAATCTCAGCTATGGATCAAGGAATTGGCAAAAGATGTTGTCCAAGCCCTTTGGCATCTCTCTTCAAAATGGAATTAGCAGAGATTAATTGTGAGCACAATTTTTGGAGAGAAGTCTGTAACAATCAGGATATAGATATGCTGTATCTACTGTTATATCTTTTTCAAGAGCCATGGTGGCGTAGCGGTTAGAATGCAGTACTGCAGGCTACTTCTACTGACTGCCAGCTGCCTGCAATTTGATGGTTCGAATCTCACCAGGCTCAAGGTTGACTCAGCCTTCCATCCTTCTGAGGTTGGTAAAATGAGGACCCAGATTGTTGGGGGCAATAGGCTGACTCTGTAAACCGCTTAGGGAGGGTTGTAAAGCGATATGTAAGTCAAAGTGCTATTGCTATTATTATTATATCACACTGACATCTCTAAATAATTGTGGTTAAAATATTTTTAAAATTCATTTTTATTCTTTTTTTAAATCAATAACAACAAAAAAGGAAAAGAGCAAAACACAAAGATAATAGTGATGGAAATGCAAAATTTTCAAAAAGAAACACATTAAAAGTGCTTTAACAAAAAAGTGAAAAATTATAATAAAATATGTAGTATATATTATTATAACAATTACAATTCTATATTCAATCCGAATGAAACGTGGGTAGTCTACAAGTGTTATGCAAAATAAAACACAAAATACAAGATAATAAAATTATGCAATGTGTAGCAAGGATAAGAGTATAATAAAATTAATTCCATTGTTGATGCAATCTTCAAAGGATCTCCAAAAAGAACCAGATCATTAAAGTTTTTGGAAGGACATGAAAGTAGGGACCATCCTTGCTTTAGGAGTAAGCTGTTCCAATAGGACTTCACTTAATAAGGAGATTACTTATAAAGACTCTCTTATTATAATTCCTGTAGGTAGGGACATATATCAGGCACTAACTGTCTAATGCACATGAGTAAAATTCATCAGGAAACATTGATTTCCTTAATAGCCAGTTCCAATCTGTATAGAATTTCAAAGTTTGCTTGATTTGTATAAAACAAGAGGAAGGAATAATAAAGTTGGAGACAAAAGTCTCATGGTTACACTGGAGAAGAGAGCAGAAGAATGTGAACTTCAAACATGGTCAAGAATACCAAAAGTTGATGGAGCCATGATAAGGACATCCAATTTCATGTCATTCTTTTTGCCCAACTCAAGGATGGATGGGTAGCATCATTACTTGGCACTAGGGAAAGATCGGAGGCTGATTTCCAATAATTTGTTTTGAAATTAGAATCTACCTATTGTGTTTCCCTGAAAATAAGACAGGGTCTTATTTTCTTTTGACCCACAAAATATGGCTTGGGCCTTATTATCAGGGGCAGGCTTATTGTTTTGGGGATGCCAGGCAGCTGCTCCCTTGCGAGCAGGCTCCCAAAGAGCCGGGCACAGCCTCAGGGGTAAAGCAGCCATGAGGGGACGATGCTCGCAAGCAGCTGCCTGGCAAACCCCCTCTCCAGCCAGGCAGAGCAGCCGGCTAGGGCCCACAACCATAGAGCGCACTCCTAGAGCGACCGCTGCTGATAGAATTGGAAGCAGAGTTCCAGTGTTTGAAAGCCAGAGAAGACGTTATGCTTGGAGGACAGCGGCGGCAGTGGCAGTGGTGCCCTGGCCCTGCAGGGAGAGCTGGGCCAGGGCATGGTGAGGCTGGGAGGCATGCGAGCTGGGGGCGGAACAGGCACTCGCGCAACCACGCTCTCCAACCAGGCAGAGCTCCATGCACTGACCCAGGGAGTATCCCAAATGTGCCAAGCTGGGGGGCAGGCAGAGCGCCACGTGGCTTGGCACCTTAGGGTTACCCTCTAGGTCAGTGAATGGTTCTCTGCCCAACTGGAGAGGGGGTTTGCCAGGCAGCTGCTCGTGAATGTGGTTACCTCATGGCTGCTTCACCCCTGAGTCTGTGCCCGACTCTTCAGGAGTCCGCTCACAAGGAAGCAGTCGCCCGGCAACTCCCCCCTCCAGCCAGGCAGAACGCCACTCCCCAACCTAGCAGTATCCCAAAGGCTCCAAGCAACATGAGTGCCTTTTTCCCCCAGCTCCCGCGGCTTGGCGCCTTCGGGATACTGCTAGGTTGGTGAGTGGTGCTTTGCCTGGCCGGAGGGGGGGAGTTGTCCAGGGGGCTTATTTTCAGGGGGGGGGCTTATATTTTTGCCCACCCGAAAAATGTGGCAAGGCCTTAGTTTCAGGACAGGTCATATTTTCGGAGAAACACGGTACACTAAATATATTACAAAATCTGTCACTCCCTTCTCTTTTGCCGGGTGGCCAATCTTGTAGGGTGGAAGTAAAATGAAAAGGAGAATGAAAATAACTGGTAAGAATTTCTCTAAACATTTAAACAAGAAAATAAGGAGTAGAGTGGTTCTGACTGACCTTATAAAAGTAACAGATGGCCATGGCATTTTCTCTTTCATCCTATCTCCCTTTCTTTTACCTTTAAAATGTTATCTTATGCTTGCCATGCAGAGGTGGGTTGCTCCTGGTTTGGCCCAGTTCTGCCGAACTGGTAGTGATGGTGGCGGGAGGCTCCGCCAACCCACCCGGATGCTTTTGCACATGCGTAGAAGCGCTACACGCGAGCGAGCACGAGCAAACCAGTAGTAAACCGGTTAGCAACCCACCACTGTTGCCATGTTTTGGTGCTATTTTCTTACAATTTCTAATCTTCCTAGAATATCCCAGCAAATCAGTTTCTAAAAATGTGTAATTTAATTGATTTTATTTCAAAATTACCCTGATTATGGAACAGCCCCTCTTTCATAGAGGTAAAAAATAATTTAGTGAATGTAACTGACAGGTTTGATACAGCACGATCTGTTTATATCTTAAAGTCGACATTTTAAAGGTTGAAGAACATGAGGAGGGTTCTCTGGAAAATGCTGAATAAATATCCACTGTCATAAAATTAATGTAGATCTAACTTAGAATATTTGACTTGCATTTGGAATGTGCAGATATAATATATTGTATGCATATACTGTACTTGTTTATATGCAGATGTTTGGTTGTGTCTGATCTTGTATGCTTTACATAAATCAAAAAAATGATATGTTAACAATGGAATTAAAAGGCCTGAGAAAATAAACATACATTGAGGTCCTCTTAAATTAGAGTATAGTAAGAACTTACTTCAACTCCAGTTGTATTCCATAGTATGAGCCCATCCGTGCAGAAAATTGAACTGATCACTGATCTCAACTGCTTCTCTGTCTAGAGGTTTGTATATTTATTTTTGATACCATTTATTTCTTAACATAGAATTCTATATATTTTATATCCATTGTTTCATTATGAAGCATAAACCCGACAACAATCAGAAGTCGAGCAACTTTTAAGTTACACAACGCGCCATGGAGAGTTGAGAGTTGTTTAACCTGTGCAGGGATTGAATCCAAAATGTATAAATTTGCCACAAGACCAACTTTTAAGACATCATCACAGAAGCAGTAAACTAGAAACACAAGTAGGCTTGGCCAGTTGTACTCATTGGCTGGCCAAAAAAAAAAAGAGCTGGGAGAAAAAAAAGGACATTCTGGTAGTTATATAAACTCACAAGATTGACCCCGATGAGATGGAGAGACAGAGTGATGAAATGCAGAAAAATCTTCATCCCAGATGGAACATGAGAGCAATGGACCATTGTGTAATACCAGCATTGATTGGCATTGTGGATTTAGGCACTGAATCCACCTGAGTGAATATGAAGACTGAAGTATTAAAGTATTTTAAAAACATGGCGACTCAGCAGGATATACTTCCTCCTCCTATCATTTGGCTGGAGGGTAGGGTTGGGGAAAGGATTGTGTTGTCAGTAGTAGTAGTAGAGATACCCAGCCATATTTATATGTAGGTACATGCACTTCCTCAGTTAATACGGTCAATTCACATTTTCTTTTCAGATGGGATGGCATTGCTTCACTCTTTCCCTAGTTCAGATGGTGGATATATTCACTTATTTTGCTATACAACCATTGAATAATACAATGCTTTTCTGAAAAACGAAAGAGTGAACAATAGGCTGTTTTTCATTGGCTCTTCTCCCAAGTGTCGCTTGATATTTCTAACTGTTCTCCCTTTTTCAGGAAGACAATGTTTCAGTCTTGTCGTCACAGCCTACAATAGGACAAGGCAGAACATTATTTAATCCCTTCCTGGTCCTCATGCAACTTTCCTTTAAAATCACCTTGCGGGCAACAGCGGCCTTAATATCTCACTTACATCTCTTGCCAGATCAACATGGCCATCATCATCATCATCATCATCATCAATCAGCCAGATTCTTAATAGAAGTGCAAGAGGCAGAGCAGCTTTGCAGATGACTCACTTCTTATTTTCAAGTCTGTTCAATTTCAGTAAAAATGTGGAAACTGTAGTCGCTCAGCAGCTGGGCTGGGGCAATCCTGATAGTTGTGTTGGAGATAAAGCCGGACTGTTTCGATCTGTTTATTCAACCATTTGACTGAGATTTTTTACAGAGATCTTTACTTGGACAGTCCATTGTGCTTATATATTTTCTATTGCACCATCAAGCCCATCCCTCTTTTTCTGCCTCTCTTCTCTATCCCCCCCCCCCCACTCAGTCCCCCAGTGTCTTGATGAAGGCTTTCCACAGGAACCAGTCAGGAACATTTCAAGAGCACCAAACTGCAGTAGGCAGGCCAGTGATACCAAATGAGCAAGGGACATCTCTCTCCCCCCCTCTCTCTCTCCCTCTCTCTCCCTCCCCCCCTCTCTCTCCCTCTCCCCCCTCTCTCTCCCTCCCTGTCTCTCCCTCTCTCTCTGTCTCTCCCCCCCCCCTCTCTCACAGACACACAAACACATATTTTTAGAATTGTTTTAAGACTTTCAGCACAGTGTAAGTCATTGGGGAGGATATCAAGAAAAGGGTTTGGGACCCTTTGCAGTCCTATAGGTTGCTTTCCTTGAACTTCTGGAATTGGCTCAATTTATCTGTGATTGTCTCTTTTTGTGGGTTTTATTCTCCAATCATTAGATACTATTGCACGGCAGGAGTTTTATCAGTAGAGATTGGTATCAAAAGATCAGTTTCTGATTTTATTAAAGGAGACAGGAGTACATGCTTTGCCCCCTCTCAAAAAACCCTAAACCAGGGGTGTCCAAACTTGGGAACTTTAAGACTTGTGGACTTCAACTCCCAGAATTCCCCAGCCAGGCTGGCTGGGGAATTCTGGGAGTTGAAGTCCACAAGTCTTAAAGTTCCCAAGTTTGGACACCCCTGCCCTAAACCAACCCACCCACCCCCCAGTTCTGCTTTAGAGGGGTAAAATGTTAACTGAACAGTGTTGAGCATTCAAGCATTGGCCATCCATTACTTTGGCAATCCTCCCTTCCTTTTTACTTGCCGAATCCCGTATACTATGGATAGCTAGCAATGCATTTATGACTGGAGACAGACTAACCTCAATAAATTTAGCACAAATACTAAACGCTGCCCTCTACCAGCATTAATTTCCAAAACATAAAATCTGAAACATGCCATCGCTTAAGCTTTAGCGAAACTCCAGGAATGAGTGCTGCAGAATTTGGTACATCAGCTGCTCCCTGGGATTCTTGTGATATTTCTATTTGGATATTTTGATGGTATTATTACAAGATAGTTCACATACTATTGATAGAGGGCAATAATGCAAGCTAATTCAATCAAGGGAAAAATAGGATGCATAAAAAAACCTCCAAAATTCCAAAGAACCCTGCTAAATCCCAATACTGCTGTTCCTCCAGCTGGAGTATACAGGGAAAATCTCCTTTACTTGTTTTCCCAGCATGTCAGTAATGTATCATCCTCATATATTTTTTACTTCCCAGTTTAACCTACAGTTCATAGATTTTATGATAGCTTCCCATCCAGGTACTAACCAAGTCAAACTCTGCTTAGCTTCTTAGCCCCGGCAAGGTGCTACTACCCGCTAAGACAAAGGCTACAGCTAGCGGTGGGATTCAAATAATTTAACAACCAGTTCTCTGCCCTAATTACCAGCTGGGTAGGTGTGGCTCAGTAGTCATGTGACCGGGTGGGTGTGGCCAACTCAACATCACTCACGTCGATGGGCGCTTCATCTTAGCTGTTACAATGTAATAAGGGTTAACCGGAGAGGCAGTTTCTGTAAGCAGGGCAATAAAGATTAGGCTAGAAACAACACCAGAATGTTTCCTTCCTGCCTTCCTTACAGGATTAGCTCCGTAAAGTGGGGAAAAACAAAAGGAGATTTCTTCCAACAACCGGTTCTCTGAACCGCTTAGAAAGTTAACAGCCGGTTCTCCCGAACGGGTGCGAAACTGGCTGAATCCCACCACTTGCTACAGCCATTTATTTGCAAAAGGCTATGTGTACTTTTCCACTTGAAACCTATTTTCATCAGCTCTGGAAAGGAGACCCACTTTCCAACTCTGAACTTTTTTCAAAAATAGGAACATAGACGAGCTTCTCAACAACTTGGTCAAAAGCTTTTTAGAAAGTCCTGAGTGCATCTCTGACCTTCAACAGCACATGAAATAATTTACAACGCTTTAATTAAGCAAAGGATTCATTTCAAGCTATTAATGCCCCATTAACATCCCACAAGCATTATGTAAGGGAAACAGCTGCTTATTGGAGTTTTTTTTTCTTCTTCTCAGAACGCCTTGCCCTTAAAACGACCAAAAGAATAAAGGATGGCAGCAATGAAACACCAGCAACGATCCACATCCAGGGAAACCAATAAATAGTAAAGCAGTAAGCAGTAAGAGCTATAAAAATGTGAGCTCAATAACATCTGCAATGCTTACGTACATAAAAGATAACATGTTCACTTCTGGCAATTACAACTGGATGACAGTTGCTTTAATTTTCTAGGTGAATTTCCTGCCCCACTGCGATGTTTCACAAATGCAAACCAGTGCAGGCTAACAGTGTTCTCCAGATCAGAATCTAATGGGTGGCAAAAGGATAGAGAATTCTAGGATTCACTCTGGCATGGAGTCTTTTCACTATTGGAATCCCTAAAGGAAAACAAAAGGGTAATGGGAAGGGGGATAGAAGGCAAGCAGACAATACTAACAAGATTGACACTTCAATGAAGACAGAAGAGCCATCTTTGAATATTCAGGATTCCAAAAGAAGGGACATCACAAAAAAAAAGTCCTATGTAGCATATATCAGTGATGAAGAACCTTTTAGGCACAGAGTACGTAAATTGGAGCGTGCATGTTTGCACATGCGCATATGCGTGTCAGACTGCCGGAAACCCAACAACCAGCTGCCCGGTGTGCATACGCGTGTCGGAAACCCGACAACCAGCTGGCTGAGCTGGGGCAATGGCACACGTGCCCAGAGAGAGGTTTGCCATAACAGGCATATACAGTATGTACAGGTAGTCATCAACTTACCATTTAGTGACCATTTGAAGTTACAACAGCACTGAAAAAAGTAACTTATGACCATTCTTCACACTTATGACTCTTGTCGCATCCCCATGGTCACACAATCAAAATTCAGATGTTTGACAACAGTCTCATATTTATGACTATTGCAGTGTCCCTGGGTCATGGGATCCTCTTTCGCAACCTTCTGTCAAGCATAGTCAATGAGGAGCCAGATTCATTTAACAACTGTGTTGTGAACTTAATGACGGCACTGATTCACTTAATAAGTGAGACCAGAAAGGTTGTAAAATGGGACAAAATTCACTTAATTGTCTCATTTAGCAATAGACATTTTGGGCTCAATAATGGTCATAAGTCAAAGACTATCTGTAATTTCTCTCAGGAGATAATAACTTGGCCGGACACATGCTCGAACCGGTTCTATCCTCGGGGCCGCCATCTTGATTTTCTGTTCTGCATATGCGCAGAACGATCTTCATGGAAAAATGTACTTCCCCCCTTTTTTTAATGTTGTGCTCATGCGTATACCTTTTTAGGTGAAAATGCGTGCATCTGGCATGCCGAACCAGTAGTAATGCCAGCAGGAACCAACCCCTGCCTCATACCATATGGAGAATGTTAAGAAGGAGAGAGATGGAACAGAGGCAAAGGCAGTATATAATAGAGCTATATATGCCAGTTGTCCATATTTCATGTCAAAAGCTAAGTTGCTGTCCACAGACATAATAGAAGATACTCTATATACCTTCTCTATAATGGAAGATCAGTGTCAGGGTTCCAAGTAATAGACCCATAGCAAGCAAAACTCTTTTAAAAAAATATATTTTTATTGTTTACATATAAATATATTGAATTCAGTGTAATTATCCTGGCATTCCACTTGCCATAAAACAAAAGTAAAAACAAAATAACATATATGCTATTTTAAACAGTGCTAGTGTTGTACAGTAGTTTCTGACCATCATATTCTATATGTCAACTTATCTATCATTCTAATACCTACATTCTAATACATACCGTACATAATCTCTCTTTCCATGTCCACCTAACCTGATTCTTTCGCATTCCAACTTCTACCTCATGTTTCTAACCATTGATAGAATCTATTCCATGTTGCATAGTATTCTGTAGCTCCTTTATCATTTATTTTTAGCGTTAGTCTGTCCATTTCCGCACAGACTAGTATCTTCCTTATTGTCTCCTCCTCTTAAAGGGTGTTTTCGTTCTTCCACTGCTGCGCATATACAATTCTTGCTGCGGTCAAGATGTGTAATATAGAGTATATTAATACCTTAACCCTATAAAAATGTTCTATGGGTGGCATCTACTCCCGGCAATGTTTAGCAATATGTCCCCAAATTGTTGGATATGCAAACAAATACCTGGCACATATTACCACATGTGGTGGACCTGCATAAAGGCAAGAAAATTTTGGACACAAATCCATATGTGGTTAGTAAAAATGACCAGACAACATATAGAGTTTAAGCCAGAATTGTTTTTATTAGGCGTTATATCAGATGGTTATGATAAAGGGACAACATATCTAATATTAGAGCAAGCAAAACTTTGAGGCAGATGGATTCCTCAAAAAATAGCATTATTAGAAATATCATATTGACGCAGATCTGCTGAAAACCGACTCTGAAGGTTCCCATGGTTTTCACCTATTTAAAAGTAAAAGTGTTCCCTCAACCCCAAACAAACAGTCACATGGTCCAATCAAGCCGCTGTCTGGTTGCCTGGTGACATCACCCCTCCTTGCTCTGGCCAGGTGTGAGAATGTCCTTGGTTCCCAAGAGAAAGTATTTTATTTTGGCTATAAAACCCCAGCTATCTCTAATCCCCCGCTCCCTATCCCTCAGCTCCATTGTGGTAACACGGAAGCTCCAAGATGGCTTCCGTCAGGTCAGCTTCAGGGTTGACAGTCAACAGTGAAGGAAGATTCCATTGTTTGTCCAGTCAGCGGCTGTGCATGGAATGGAAGGTGAAGACTTCTTCATTTTAGGCGGATGTGAGCCCTGAGTATTACAAATGGCCCTGGAATGCTTTTGTTAAAAGGTAATATAAACATACACAATCTATACTGGAGCAATAGCTCTATTGATCTGAGGGAGGTTACAAATATTTGCAGGCTTTCAGGTTTGCCAAGCTCCTTTTGATGTATGGATTATGGATTTTTTAAAAAATTGAAAATCCAGACAACTCTTGAAAACACAGAGAGAGGCTTCACTCACGTTTGACATGGTAGTGTGAGTCCGGTCCCATTCCTCTCTATTAAATCAATATTTTGCTCCCACCAAAGCTGCAGCACTGAAGAGAACAGGCCTGTCGGGAGAAACCGCAAGCACTACGAGCGAGACAGTATTAAAACAAAGTCCTTTGCAGGAATGGGTGTTGGGGGCTCAAAGAGCTCAGTAACTCAGCTCAAATGAACTCTTAGAAGGTGTGAAAGGAAGGCAAAGCACTATTTGCTCAAGCAGTTATTTAGAGAAAATGTGGTTGCCTCATCTACTTTTTTTTTTATTTTTTTGCTGCCTTATATACAGACATGAATAATGATCAATTGCTTTCCCCAGCTATGTCTGGAGGAAAACAGAACTGAATTTTATAACCCCTCCATCTCTTTTCCTCACCCCAGATAATCATTTTCCTGTCTGCTGGCCAGGCCACTGAGGAATATGGACAGATGGCTTCATTCAGTGGATATTTGCAAGCAGTTTTCAGCTTGTTTCTTATTTTTAGATACCACGGCAAGGTGAAGAATAATCTCTGATTCATTCTCTCTCTCTGTGTGTGTGTGTGTGTGTGTGTAGTATACCATTTTATTTTTGCCTTTAATAGGTCGTCAATGCCTATTACAGGACAGAGCTTCTCAAATTTTAATTAATTAATATAGGTCCCCATTTGAACCTTAAGACAGCAGTCTCCCGCCAACGCATATGCTGTGGGCCAATAATGGAATTTATGAAGATGAACAAGCAACAGGGCCTCAGGAAGAGATTGGCAACAGAAACAAAAGCAGAGCCTAATCTCCAAATTCAAAACAACTCTTTGTGAAGTCCTTTTTTTACTACTTTTTTTAAAAGGACTAATACGGCTGCCTATTGGGCAATGCAGGAGAAATCCATTTCATTCCGGTTCAATCCGTTGGCTTAGTGGTGGTGGGTGAGTGAAACACGTAAGGGAATATCTCTTCCGCCGCCTTGAGTCCGGAAGCAGTTCCATAGGTAGAAGGCATAGACATTTTGGTGAGGTACCGACGTTTAGTACTGTGAGGAGCCCCAGACCGCTTCTTTTAATTGCTTCTTTTAATTGCTTCTCAAAAAGAGAAAACACAGGTTGTGTTATTCTTAGGCCTCAGACTTTTATACATAAATGAGCTTGTTAGCTTCAAAAAAGAACTTCTGTAAAATCAGCAATCACTTCATTCCAGTACTTCCTGAATCTGAGAGTCACATTATTTGAATGTATGATGTTGTGGTAACTTCTGCAACTTTCCTCCCTCCATCTTAGCTCAGGTTAAGTTTAATGACATCTTCAATGTAAATGATTGCTTCATACCTTTTCTAAAAGCTATTGGTACAATTAGACTCTCTCTCCACAATGCTTTTCTATCTGTGGGGCAAAAGACATGGATGCCCATATTGTTTTGGTGGAAAAAGTAAGAAATGGGGGAAGGTCATTATATGGACCAATAGCTAGCAAAGAAAGAATGATGCAATTCCTTCATTGTTCTTCCAATCAAGTCCAATTTGTTGGAACTGAACCATGAAATGACGTATCACATATAGGTTGTTCCAAAACTCACATTTTATGTGGATTTCCTAGCAGTAAATAAAAGTTATGGCCATTCCAAGAATCAAAGAAGCCAGTTTCTTTTAACATAATTTAGGGATGTTTGAACATTTCCAGCAGCCATTTAACATCATTTCTCCGTTCTCGGTCTCGCTACAGTACAGCAATAGAAGAAATGGTTATGGGGCAAGAAGTGATTGATGAAATGTGTTCTGAACTTTTTCAATTGCCCGAAATATTGCAAACGCTCCCAATTTAGGCACAGTATGAAAACTGGCTTCAAAGATTTGAGAGTCGCCTTTAACTTGATTTCTTGGGAAAGGGATCATTGCCTGAGCTAGGACAAGCATGAGTCTAATATATTTCTCCTGTGACTAACAGTTTCCGTTGGCAGAGAATTAAATGCCCTGATAGATTAACCTGCCTGTACAACTGAGAAGCCATCTAGCATCCACTAGTAATATGAAGGTTCATGCCTAGAGAACATAATCTTGGTTTTAGCATTATTAATGGCAAGGTGCCAAAGAGCAATCCCCCCCCTTTTTTTAGGGATTGTCATAATGCTACACAGAATCGACCAAATCCAGTTAATTCCATGCCAATGAGATCACGTTGTCTTTATAAAACAAGACACATCGTTTATTATCCTCCGTGTTAAGCAGAAAGAAAGAAAAAAACGGTCTCTATGTTCATCTCACAAATGGTCATGTAGAGATTGAAAAATGAATATCTAGTCATTCTGGCCTGTTTTATTTCTAAACGGCAATTGGGCCAGTGTACGGTCCATCAGAATTTGTGCAGAATTTGCATTATGACACATTTGCAAACAAAAAAATTTTTTTAATGGTTTAGGCCAGGGATCGGCAAACTTAAACACTCAAAGAGCCATTTGGACCCGTTTCCCACAGAAAAGAAAACACCGGGAGCCACAAAGGTCCTAACCGGAAGCCCCCTGTTCAATTCTGGAGCTGAGCGGAAGTTCAGTTCCCCCACCCCCGAGTCTCCTCCTAGTGCGGCATACTTTTTCCTCTACCTGTCATAACCGAAAGCCCTATCAATTGTGGAGACAACTGGAAAACCCTCCCCTTGCCATAGAGTCTTTTCCTGGCGCACTGTGCTTCTCCCCACCCCTACCGGAAGCTCTTCTCAAAATTGTGACGCCGACCGGTGACGGAGCCGCAGCAGAGGGAGGAAAGAGCCACATGCGGCTCCAGAGCCACATGTGGCTCCAGAGCCGCAGTTTGCTGACCCCTCGTTTAGGCAACTTCCAATTTCTGTGGCAATAGTCCTGTTTGATAACAGCAATGGAAATTAGGCAAATGAAGTTAAAGCAAGGTTTCCTGCCTTTAATGTATTTGTGAACACGCTGATTGACATAAAATTATGATTTTGTATAAACCTTCAGATTTACCTATTAAAGCTAGCTTGCTCTTCACATAATATAGTCCAGAGGTGATATTCAGCAGGTTCTGACCAGTTCTGGAGAACTGCTAGCAGAAATTTTGAGTAGTTTGGAGAAGCGGTAAATACCACCTCTGACTGGCCCCACCCCCATCTATTCTCTGCCTCCAGAGTCCCAGCTGATGGGGAGGGAATGGGGATTTTGCAGTAACCTTCCCCTGGAGTGGGGAGGGAATGCAGATTATCCTTCCCCTGCCATGCCCACCAAGCCATGCCACACCCACAAAACCACACCCACCAAGCCACGCCCACAGAACCAGTAGTAAAAAAAATTGAATCCCACCACTGATATAGCCTGACAAGGAAAGTCAGGTTGGATGATAACATTCAGGAGTGTGTTATAGCGCATGAAGTGTTCAACTAGCACAGGGAATCCAGGTTCAAGGACACCCTCAACTGTGACAACTGACTTTGGGCCAGTCACTTTTCCCACCCTACCTATTTCATGTAATTATTTAATACTGTAGGTAGGAGGACAGCTGAATTAACCAGTGGCAATAAAAAAAAATCCCAGAAGTTTGGTAACTGCTTTTCTGACTATTCAATATTAATATTAAATATTAATAGTCAGATATTAAAATATTATTAAAAGGTATAAAGTCAGCTTACATGAAGATCTTCTTCAACAACGTTCCCTGCACTCACCTCCCACTTCAACCCAAGTTAAACCCTACATCAGTTGGACCACTCTTTCTCAACCCTGGCAATTTGAAGATGAGGGGACTTCAACTCCCAGAATTCCTCAGCCAGCTATGGTGGTTGGAGAATCCAGGGAGTTGAAATCCTCACATCTTCAAGCTGGCAAGGTTGAAAAAGACTGAATTAGATTGATATAGGATTTAAATGAAGCGGGGTGGGCGGAAGATGGTTGAAAAAGATCTCCATGTAAGACCTGACTCTTTTTCTAAGAGGCAGGATATGAATCTATAATAAGAACAATAACAACAACAATTACAATAATATTAACAACTCCCAGAATGGTTGTGGACTATTGCCACTGCGCATTTTTCTAGGAATTCTTTGAGTTATATAGTTTAATATATCCTGAGGGTACAAAATTGGGAAATTGAAACTTAGATATTGAATTGTTAGGGGACAGAAGCTTGAAGAAGAGAGAAAATTAGTTAATCAACTGTGTGTGTGTGTGTGCGCGCGCGCGTGTGCATTATCTTTGAGCCAGTGTTGATGATTCCTGGTGACTGCCTGCATTTTTCTTGGCAAGATTTTGGAAGTGGTTTGCCATTGTCTGCTTCCTGGGGTTGAGAGAGAATGACTGGCCTAAGATCAACCAGGTGACTTTGTACCTCAGGTAGGAAAAGAATTCCTAGTCTCCTAGTTTCTAGTTTGTTGCCTTTAATCCCAATCAGGGGTGGGATTCTACCAGTTCGGACCAGTTCGGACCAGTTCGGGCAAGCCAGTATCTCCAACTATCACCTGGGAGCAAACCGGTTCACTCTGACTTTCAGCTGGGCCCTCCCACCTGCCCCTGCACTATTACTCACCTATAATCCCTTTTCTAAAGCCCAACTGATAGGCGCGGCAGAGTGGATTGCTGCACCTCAGCTGTTTTCCTTCCCAGCAGTAACGCGGAAAGTGATTTCTCTGTAAACTGTGCACATATGCTCAGTGAACCAATTATTAAACAGTTCGATCCCACCCTGATCAAAATACCAAACTGACTGTTAACCTTACTGCCATGATAACTCTATTGTAGATACTGTGGGACAATCTTGCTAAGGAAAGAACGGACATTGAAATGACTAACTGTAGTGAACCATGAAGGAAACATCAGTCCTCCTCACCATTCCTCCCACACAGTGTATGTGAAGTCCTTGTACAGCAATCCTGCAATTTCTCAAAAGAGAATTGCAAAGATGGTGGGTTGTTGTTGTTGTTGTTTTGTCATGTTAACCTTGATCAATATTTCGGCAATAAAAGGAAGGATCCTTTCCAGTTGAGTTTGATTCCTGATGACTTTACAGCAGTGACGTGCGGTGAGGGTTATGGCTGGGGAGGCTGGTGACGTCATCAGGAAGGCGGGGAATGGGACCACGTGTGCAGGAGGCTGAGGCTGCCTCCTGAGTGAACATTAAGGGGACCGCGGAGTGCTTCCTCCACCGGCGCCAGTCCCTTCCCCCCCCCCACTCCTTCAAGGTCTCCCACCAACCCAAAGCCCAATCCCCAGCTCCCTCGGGCAAGGCTTGAGCAGGGTGAATGGGAAAGCAACGAAAGGGCTGCGCTTTCACCCCGCTCAAGCCTTGCCGCCTGCAGCTACCGCCCGCCCTCGCTGCCCCTTTCATTGCTTTCCCGCCCGCCCTCGCTGCCCCTTTCGTTGCTTTCCCATTCAGGCGGCTGCGCTTTCGTACCTTTGTCCTCCAGCAGCGCCGACATTTCTTCCTCCGCCCTCCGCAGCTCCCGGGCGCGCCCGAACAGAGGTAGCCAGAATGGCGCCGAGGCAGTCCGGCGGGCGAGCGACCGAGGATCAGGCTGCCTCACTCGCTCTTTTGTCCGCCCGGACCGCCTCGGCGTCGCTGTGGCTACATCCGGCCGGACGGACGAAAGAGCGAGCGAGGCAGCCTGATCCTCGGTCGCTCGCCCGCCGGACTGCCTCGGCGCCATTCTGGCTACCTCCGTCCGGGCGCGCCCGGGAGCTGCGGAGGGCGGAGGCAGAAATGTTGTCGGCGCTCCTGATGACGAAGGCACGAAAGCGACTGGGGAACCCAGTCACTTTCGTGCCTTCGTCATCCGGAAGCGCCGACAACACTTCTGCCTCCGCAGCTCCCGGGCGCGCCCGGACGGATGTATATAATATAGTATATATATACTATATATATATATATAGTATATAATATTATATACTATTATTTCATGAAGAGAGGTGAGGCCCTGCCTCCCCTGCCTCCCCTGCCCGCACGTCCCTGCTTTACAGACACATCAATGTAGTTCTCTTAGCAACATTCAAGAACACATTTATCATTTGCATTGTAATGTATTGTTTACTAAGGTCAAAAGACCAGGCTATCATTGCATTTTCCTGCGATGTTTTTTTCAAATTCCCAATCTAGCCTCCAGCCCTGGATACATTTGAGTACTAATTGGGTCTGACTCAGTGATGGGTTTCAAAATGTTTTAGAAGCTCTTCTGTAGGTGTGGCCTGCTTTGTGGGAGTGGCTTGCCAGCCATGTGACCAGGTGGGAGTGGCTTGCCAGCCATGTGACCGTGTGGGAGTGGCTTGCCAGCCATGTGACCAGGTGGGCATGGCCAACTTGCAAAATGTGGTGAAACTCAGTTAACAACGCTCTTGCTTAGCAACCAAAATGTTGGCTCAGGAACTCTGGCATTTGAAGCACGTAAGTCTTAAAGCTGTCAAGTTACAAGACCCTTGCACCCCTAACCCTTTAGAAAAAAAACCCAGTGGTATTCAAACTTGACAGCTTTAAGACTTGTGGACTTCAACTCCCAGAATTCCTCCTCTCGCTCTTCATCTTGATGATGTGCGGACGGGCGGGGGGAGGGAGCTGGAATCGGTTCTAAATGGCACTGTACATTTGTGGAACCTCTTCTATAGAAGAGGTTAGAACTGGCAGGAACCCACCCCGGATCAAAATTATAAATTAACAATGTCTATTACATACAAAGAAAATTTATATAAAATGTTTTACAGATGGCATGTTCCACCAGCAAGATTAGCCAAGATGTTTAAAGATATGTCAGCTAAATGTTGGAAGTGTAATCAGATTCTGGGTTCATACTACCACATGTGGTTGACGTGTCCAAAAGCAAAAGCATAGTGAACAAAAACACATACTTGGATAGAAAAAATGATAAATGAACATATAGATGTAAAACCAGAAATATTTCTGTTGGGTATCATACCAGAAAAATAGAATAAAGGGACTATGTATCTAATACTACATGTGTTAGCTGCAGCCAGAATTGGATTTGTTCAACTTTGGAAAGGTGTGGAAATACCTACAGAATAGAAGATAATTTAAAAAAATACTAGAATGTGCAGAAATGGATAGACTAACACTTGAAACTAAAGAGAAGGAAGATACAGAATATTTTGAAACATGGGGTTCGTTTTATCAATGGTGAACTAACAGAAACAGAAGTTAGAACATTTAAAATGATAAGAGAAGGATTAATTTTACTATGAGGCTTTATTATATGTTTATTATTAATATGATTTAGTATTAATAATTAGGTATTAATATTATGTTGAGAAAATACTGTTATTATATGACTACTACTAGTGAACATTATTACTATGATGATGATGACCATTGCTCAAATTAATCTATAACCAGACATAGTTTATACAGACATCGAAAATGTTGCTCTTTCTTTATATAGTAAAAATAAAAAAAAGCATTCAAAAACAACAGCAACTTGGATTACTATAATGCAGCAACTCAAGAATTCCAGCTATATTACAGAAAGCTCATGTCACACAACGGGCCCTATAAAAATGACACTGGGGATTGCACACTGTTTTAACAGACCACTGCTGAGTCAAAATATATCTGCCAACCAGCAGAGAATATAGCAATGTGTCTTTTGAAAGGCCCTGCCAAAGGGTCTGGGGAATCCAGAGCAGGATGGAGCCCACGGCTGGTATGAGTGTGTGTTGTTGCTGGGCTGGGGGGGTGGGGGGCAGGAAAGAGGGTTATTATTTTATTCTTTTTTATTATTTTTATTTGTTGTGTGTCTATTTCCTGTACCCCGCCTTGAGTCGCCGGGAGCGAGTAATAAATAAATAAATAAATCTGCAGTTATTTGGATAGTCCCGCAGTTGTTTGCAAAAAAAAATGCCAATATTGTAATTGAAAATATTTTATTCTACCACTTTGGTTGCAGTC
Organism: Natrix helvetica; assembly: GCF_964273705.1. Classification (NCBI taxonomy): domain Eukaryota; kingdom Metazoa; phylum Chordata; class Lepidosauria; order Squamata; family Natricidae; genus Natrix; species Natrix helvetica. The sequence continues at coordinate 228,508,507 of NC_138548.1, forward strand.
CCAGGGAAAGTTTCGCAATCTAGATTTTGGGAATGCGAAGTAATTTCTTCCATTTCCAAGCACCAGATATATTGTAGGTACACAGAGCCAGTTTTTCAGTTGGGGTTAACTGGCACAGCTACCAGTCACATGCCTGAATCATAAATTCAGCATAAATGCTTTCTCTCCACTGCTATCTGGAACTGATAGCTGGGAACTTCATTTTATTGGTCATTTGTCAGTTCAAGATTATATATCACAAGACTGTGCCTGTATTAATGGGCCAGAAACCTGACATCTAAATCACTGGCCTTCTTTCATAGTTGCCATATGGAGGGAAGCCTTAATCTTTGCTCATGGTAAAAAGCTATGGTGCTGCACACAATAATTTCCTTGGAAGGGGTGGCAGGGGAGAAAAGAAAGCACAGAATGCAGGAAGGCCCCGTTTTGTAAAAAGCAAGTAAAATATGCCTTGCAAAAAAAAAATTATAGCAGATAATTGATTTCCCAAAATGTATCGTTTTTCTGCTTCAGACCAACCTATGCCTCATTGTCATAATCAGGAATGAGAAATCTGTGTTCTGCCATATCTGTAATCAAAGACATGGGCTGCCACCTATAAAGGCCGACACGTCTTGGGACCATCTCATTCTATTGGTTTGCCCATCTAATACTGTTTGGAAGAGTGGGCTGTCTTTGCGTCCTTTTCTAAAAGCATGTCATCTGCACAGACACCATGATGTGAAAAAGATGTGGAGAATCTAGAAAGAGTGGAGAGAAGAGCAACAAAGATGTTTAGGGGACTGGAGACTAAAACATATGAAGAACGGTTGCAGGAACTGACTCATGGAATCCCCCGTTCTCCATGTTGTTGACTATTGTATTTCCCCCCAAAGCATTCAGCCTATTTTCAAACTCCAGAGACGGAATGCATTGTTTCAGAGAGATGCTGTGGTGCTTTGAGATAAAATGGCATTTATTTATTTTAAACCACTTTATAAGGCCTTGGTAAGGCCACACTTGGAATATTGCATTCAGTTTTGGTCGCCATGATGTAGAAAAGATGTGGAGACTCTAGAAGAGTGGAGAGAAGAGCAATAAAGATGATTAGGGGATTGGAAACTAAAACATATGAAGAACTGTTGCAGGAACTGGGTATGTTTAGCTTAAGAGAAAGAAGGACTAGGGGAGACATGATAGCAGTGTTCCAATATCTCAGGGGTTGCCACAAAGAAGAGGGAGTCAAACTATTCTCCAAGGCACCTGAGGGGAGAACAAGAAGCAATGGGTGGAAACTAAACAAGGAGAGAAGCAACTTAGAACTGAGGAGAAATTTCCTGACAGTTAGAACAATTAATCAGTGGAACAACTTGCCTCCAAAAGTTGTGAATGCCCCCAACACTGGAAGTTTTAAAGAAGATGTTGGATAGCCATTTGTCTGAAGTGGGGTAGGGTTTCCTGCCTAAGCAGGGGGTTGGACTAGAAGACCTCCAAAGTCCCTTCCAACTCTGTTATTCTATTCAGACCTCTTTCTTGTGAACAATATCTTCTTCCCCAAGATTAAATTACCTCCCTCCCTGTTAATATTCCAGAAAGCTCTCAAGATTTAGCGATCACAAAGAATATGGAATGGCGGTGGCCATTTTGTAGCAAGTGTCCGAGGTTTGATTATTCTGTTAGCATGCTCACTATAATTATTATAATTATTTTTGTATGCTTACTCGTCGTATTGTTGTATTGCAATGCAATCAATTATTTATGGATTGTAGTAGAATTTAATTTCATAAATAAGCAAAGCACACCAAGGCAAAGGAATGCAGTTAGATTGCAACCCTCCACATCTCTCCCCATTGGTTAATATCTCTGGAGGAGCACTGTCCCTCATCTTAGCCTTTCATGCATTAAATATTTCTTTGAAACGTTTGCTATTTCAGAGAGAAACAACGTTCCCCTGAAGTTCAGATGGCCCCATTCTTTCTGTCCTTCCATGAGATCCTAAAAAGCCTCTTATACCGGTCATTGGTCCAGAACAAGGGAAAACCCTGAGTAGAATGAAAGATCTTGAAAGAACATTCTATTCCAGACATTTATTGTATTTCATTTTCTAGTTCCTTGTTTTGATGCGTCTACAAACTACAGTACCCATTGTCTAGAATCACTTTCTGCAAATTGGGTGCTATAAATCTAACAAATAACAATTTAAAAATAAATAATACATTCCACCTTTTTAACAGATTGAGCTTTAGAATCACACTGATAGTACATATAAATTTTCCAATTCATCAGAGATGAGGAAAAATGGTGATGGCTTTATAGACCTCTTAGTTATGGATTTCTTTTTTTCTGAATTCCTTCACCTAGAGATATCTAAACAAAATAGCTTTATTTTTACATTAGAAAAGGGTTACCATTGTTCCCCCATTATTACAGAGAATGATTTATGTATGAAAGTCACTTTGAAAGACACAAGAAATCTTCCACATAAACAAGGGTTATAAAATAACCAGAGGACAGTTTTGTGTTGTTATCCCAGTAATGGATTTTTTTGCTTGTGATACTTTTACATTTACATTCTTTCAAGCCTATCTTTTAGGGTAATGTCACACATACACATGTATCCTACACAATTAAAACAGAGCAATAAATCTTCTTTCCTGGGATTGTGATCAGTGAATTATCATATATAGTGATGCCCGACACTGTGCAATTTTGCCTGCCATGGGGATTTATCACACAGAGGGGGAAACCTTTATTGTTTAATAAATGTGGCCTGAATACTAGAAGGGTGAGGAGAGAGAGCCCTTTTTTTAAAATTGTAAATATAGCACATTTTCTAATGAATCTACTTTTGTAAAAAAAATTAAGGATTTGAAAAGCAACTTCCTGCTACTAATTGTAGATAAAGAGGGAGGGAAGGAGGGAGAGAAAGGAGGGAGGGAGGGCAAGAAGGATGGATGGATGGATGGATGGATGGATGGATGGATGGGAGGGAAGGGATGGGAAGGAGGGAGGGAGGGAAGGAAGGAAGGGAAGAAAGGAAGGAAGAAAGGAAGGGAAGGAAGGGAAGTAAGAAAAGAAGGGAAGGGAAGAAAGGGAGGGAGGGAAAGGAAGGAAGGAAAGAAAGGGAGGGAGGGAGGGAAAGAAAGGAAGAAAAGGGAGGGAGGGAAGGAGGGGAAGGGGGAGAGAGAGGAAAGGAGAAGAAAAGAAAGGAAGACTTCTTGGAGATAATGATGCAGCGAGTCACCCTTTCTGTCCCTCATCCCAATTCCCATTTGGCATGACTCTCCACCTGGGTCAGGCTTCTGCCCTGCATCAGCAGGCTTGGCTCCGTTCACAGGGAAACTTGGCAGGAAGAAAGAAAACTGTATATCTTCAGGCTAGGCCCACAAGGTTATTTTTGAATAAAGGCTGCTTTCTTGGGCCAAAAATTTTAACACTACATCTATTTTGGTTTAAAGAAGAAGAAGAAGAAGAAAAAACCTAGCTGGCATCACTGCCACAGCAACCACATCCTTGAAAGTGAGAAGAATGAGGAGCAGGAGAAAAGGGCAGGGGGAGATGCTATCTCCCAGCCATAATGAAAAGCAAGGTACACATCTCCAGTTACAAAGCCATTCTGTAAGAAATCCAGGAACAACTCATGCAAGAAAGTTACTCACATCATCATCTGGTTGGATGGCCTTTTAGACAGCGGAATCCCTGGTAAATGAGACAAGAGGCTTTAGTTTCTTCAGTCTTCTCGTGGTCTTGATGTGTGGTGAGAGAGAGAGAGAGAAGGGAGAGGGAGGGAGAGAGAGAGAATGTCCTACACCTGTTATTGGCCTTGGAAACAAAGCGCCCATTGGTATCAATTGACACATTTCTTTCTCTGCAAATAGGAGATATACTGTAAGCCAGAATCCAATTCAGGCTGGGACCATAAAGGCACAACAGGATTTCTTCCTTTCTATAGGTCGTTTGTTTGTTTAAAGCTTTGCCTTATTTATAGGTCAAGTCAAAAGGGTTCCAAGGGTGGTGTGTGTGTGTGTGTGTGTGTGTGTGTGTGTGTGTAATGGGTGGAAAAACATGGTGCGTACTAAAGTACATAAATCTAAACAAGAAAAAGAAATGAGGAGAGAAGGGGAAAACAGCAAGTTCAAACAGCAATGCTTAAGACTAAATTGTAGCAGTTATACAAAAAGCCAGAAAGGAGGCTAATCTTTAAGCTGGCCCATAAAAATGACCCTGCCTCTCTTTTCGTCTTCTTCTGCCACCACCTCTCAACTCTTTTGTCAATATTCACCCAGGATTGTATTCCCAAGCTTGCTATCAACTTATCAATAGTCATTTGCATAACTGTTAATTGAGAGAAAGGCACCTTATCTAGTTTGACCTTCAAACTGAGCTAAATGCCCTCTACCCCAATGTACACGATATAAAATAAAGTTGATTTAAAACTGACTCAGTTCTTGAGGACTGCATCAGATGTCACAAAGTAGTTTGCCATTGTTGTTCTTCTAGGATTATTTCTAATTTCTTCCCAGATGGCCCTCAATCTGAGTACTAAAATCATAATAGGACATGAACTTGTTTCCTCTTATAATGTTATCATTATTCATTGAAAACAATAGCCCAGTAAAGGGGCTGGGGGATAGGAATCTCTACAGTGGTGGGATCCATTTTTTTTACTACCGGTTCTGTGGGCGTGGCTTGGTGGGCATGGCGTGGCATGGCTTGGTGGGCGTGATGTGGGCGTGGCAGGAGAAGGATACTGTAAAATCTTGATTCTCACCCCATTCCAGGGGGAGAATACTGTAAAAATCCCCATTTCCTCCCGATTAACTGGGACTCGGGAGGCAGAGAATAGATGGGGGTGAGGCCAGTCAGAGGTGGTATTTACCGGTTCTCCAAACTACTAAAAATCTCCACTATTGGTTCTCCAGAACTGGTCAAAACCTGCTGAATACCACCTCTGAATCTATATCCTCATACCATTCTCCTTTGTAAGACAGCAATTTTGTTGTAGTTAAGGTGCTGGCCTAGAAACCGGGAGACTATGAGTTCTAGCCTTGCCTTAGTCATAAAAGCCAACTGGGTAACTTTGGGCCAGTCACTCTTTTTTAGCCCAACTCACTTCACACTGTTGTTGTTGTGAGGAAAATAGTAGGAGGAAGGAGTATGTTCACCACCTTGAGTTGCTTAACAAAGTAATAAATATCCAATAAAATCATCCCTTTCAACCACCCTGTACTGCCTTGATTCAGGATAGACTTAGGGTGACTGGATGGAGCTGAGCATTTATTGGCCAAATGCCCTTCCTGATGCCACATAGAGTTTACAGCAGATATTGTTTCTTTGCACCCCAGGAGATATCTGCTGCTACCTAGGATTGAACTCTTAACCTTCTGAGGCAAATATCTTCACCCATAAGCCATCACACTGCTCAAATTATAAACCATCCATTCCAATGATATTAAACCTCACTGTCCCTAGAGTTTCTGAGAGGTCACATTTAGCTGCTGTAAATAACATCCCTCATTTTGGAATCTCTACAAAAGTGAATCCAGCAGCAGAGTTTACTCAAGCATCTCCTAGGCAAGTGTGATGGGCAGTCCCTTTACTTCTAAAGTTATAGAAAAGAAAACCCTAACCGATTTATAGAGCATTTATTGGAGGCAGGAAAATCAGGTTAACTTCAACATACCCACATTTGAGGACAAGAGAATCCATTTTGGTGTAGTGGTTAAGGCACCAGGCTAGAAACTGAGAGATTGTGTGTTCTACTCCTGCCTTAGACAAGAAAGCCAGCTGGGTCTATTGGATCAGTCCCTTTCTCTCAGCCCCAGGAAGCTGGCAAGTGCAAACCACTTCCAAAAAACCTGCAGGGCATACACTAAGCAGCCACCAGGAGTCAAAACTAACTTGAAGCCCCCTCCCTCTCAAAAAAAATCTGGCAACAAATTAAAGCTGGGGTAGGCACAAGCCATGGGAACACAGCAAAAAGCAATGATGTTGCCAGCCACAGGTGGAAAAGATCTATCGATGTGAACACTTCATATACTGAAAATAAAGGGGTGACTCTGGGCCAGTCTATATTTCTCAGCCAAATTTATCTAACAGGGTTGTTTTTACAGGAATAAAGCCGGAGGAGGGAGGAAGGGGGGAATGTACCAAAAAAAATTACTAAAACAGCAAATAATATTAATAACAGCTGAAGGAGATCAAATTGCACAATATTCTGTAGAAGGAAACGCTGCACAGGGCCTAGTTTTTCTTCATTTCATAACGTATGGTTTAAAAAGCAATTACTGTTGTTTTTTAATTGAAGATACTGGAACAAAATGATGACGCTGGCTTACACGAAAAGGTCCATGCCAGCTTATTTAGCACAAATTTAGCACAATTGGCGGGAGGGGGCAAAATGGGAAACACTTTTTTGATAGGTCACACGTTTTTGTTTTCAAGAGATTTCTGACCCCCCTCCTCACCCCATAACATATAAGTCCCAAAAGATACTCCCCCCCTTTAATATATTCTGTAATCTTGTAATTGGGAAGGCTATTTACTAAATGTCTGAGTTATTATGGATCATTTGCAGCATCAAGCTTTTTCCTCTGAGATCCACTTATCTTAAAGCCTCCCTTGTTGATTTTGCCAAAAGGAAAAAAAGACTGCAGTTTGCCGTTATCATTCAGGGGATAGTTATGTAAGGAAGAATTGAAGGCTTCCCTCAGAGCTACATATCGCCAATAAAGCCCCCTTCCTCTTCTATAGGTTGCCACTGAAATATTTATCAGAATGTAAAGGTAAAAGTTCCCCTCGCACATATGTGCTAGTCATTCCCGATCAGAGGTGGGTTCCTGCCAGTTCTAACCGGTTCGGTAGAAGAGGTTCGTCAAATCTATCGTACTGGTTAGAGGTTCCACCGGTGGATCCGGAAGTAAGTTCCAGAACGCCTGCCCCAGCCCTGTCGCTCGCTCGCCCCGCCCGTTCTGTCGCAGCTCGCTCGCTCCCCCGCCCATCCGCATTAAACTAGCCCAGCCCGCTGCTCACTGATTGCCTGCAGTCCAGCCAATCAGGGAGCGGGCTGGAGTTGACACGCCCGCCTCTAATACCCGTTTAAAAGGGCAGCGCCAACAGCCAACATCCCGAGCAGCTGTCACATCGTGCTTGCTGATCGGGTCCTCCCTTCGCTTCGCTTCGCCTTCCAGCAGCTTGCTGCTTTCCTCAGGTAAGCAACTAAGTGGTTATGATTTAGTTATTGTTTATAGAATATGTTTATTACAAGAAATGTTATTCCTTTTTGCAAATGTTTTATTTGTGAGGCAATCTGTTGCTTTTAAGTGTGCAGGTTGGTGCATGGTTTATGTGTCTCAAAGTGGCTGCTTTTCTATGGCAGGCCAGGTTGGTGCAAGGCAGCTTTGCCAGATTTTGTGTTTCTGTGTGATACCTGGTTGTTTAGGTAATTGTGAGGTGGTTGCAGGTTCTGTGAGCTTCCTGGCACTGTCCTTTATAATTTCCCACAATGCCTTGATGGTTTTTATTCCAGTGGCTTTGTCTTTCCTGTCCTTAGGGTTAGGGAAAAAAACAGGTTTTATCTTTTGGGGGGGAATTGTTATTTTTTGGTGTTTTCCTGGCATTGTCATAGTTTGTGTGTGTGGGGGGTGTAATATCCCACAGTTATCTACACATTAATAATGATCAAGTACTAATAATATTTCCTTATACATTTTAGTGATCTTTCCTTACATAATTGGTGTTTTCTTTTATACTTTTAGATTTCTAATTTCTGTTTCTGTTAGTTAGCAATTGATAAAACAAATCTCACGTGAAAAAATATTCGAAGCCTTCTTGATTTTAATTTATGCATTCCTGCACATTCTAATATTTATTCATTTTCATATCTTTGTTTTTCCACTGTTGTGCAAACACAATCCAGCAGCTCTTAACGTGTGTAAAATTAAATAAGTATTGTATTCCCTTTGAAATGCCCAACCAAATATTACTGGTTTTAAATCCATATCTTGCTTTACCATTGCTCCTAACCATGACACCACTAACTCTTGAATAGCTACTTGGTCTGTCCTAAGTACTGAACCTAATTCATATATTCCTGTTTTTTGAACTGAGGAATAAATTTCAGATAAAGAAATCTGTATTGCTCTGTGAATCTACCTATGACATTCATTCTTGATCTAACTTCTTAGATGAAAAACTATATCTTTCCTGTTTGTTAGGGGACATCCTTCCTGAAAAGACTGTACATTGTTGGGTGAAAACAGAGGTCCCTTCTGTTACCTGTAGTGTAGTCCTCAGCTTACAACCACAATCGAGTCCAATGTTGTTTTATTTCTTCTGCAGTCATCTTCCTTCTGTAAGTAGCTCTTTTATTGTTTTGTGTACTAGGGGTTCGAACCACAGAATTGCCAATCTTTCTGATCGACAAAATCGATCAGATCCGGAGCGGGTGGACCTCCGTCAGTGGACCAGACGAGCCGCCAACAGCGAGTCTTGAGAGACCATTCTGGGAGGAGTTTGACTCTGCTGCCCCCGAGGATTTGGACAGGTTGCGTGGACGGCTGCGACCCACCACATGTTTAATGGACCCGTGCCCCTCCTGGCTGGTACTGGCAGCCTGGGAGGTGACACGAGGCTGGCTCCTGGGCCTGGTGAACGCCTCACTGGGTGAGGGATACTTACCAACCGCCTTGAAAGAGGCGGTGGTGAGACCCTTGCTCAAGAGACCTTCGCTCGACCCAATGGAGCTAGCTAATTATCGTCCAGTCTCCAACCTCCCCTTCTTGGCGAAGGTTGTTGAGAATGTGGTGGCGCAGCAATTTCCATGACACCTGGACGAATCCGACTATCTAGACCCACGCCAGTCCGGCTTCCGACCCGGGCACAGCACTGAGACAGCCTTGGTCGCGTTGGTTGATGATCTCTGGAGGGCCAGAGATAGGGGTTGTTCCTCTATCCTGGTCCTATTAGACCTCTCGGCGGCTTTTGATACCATCGACCATGGTATCCTATTGCGCTGGTTGGAGGGGATGGGAGTCGGAGGCACCGTTTTGCGGTGGTTCGGCTCCTACCTCTCCGACCGGAAGCAATGTGTGTTGACAGGGGGGCAGAGGTCGTCCCTGAGGCCACTCACTTGTGGAGTGCCACAGGGGTCGGTCCTCTCGCCTCTCCTGTTCAACGCATATGTGAAGCCGCTGGGTGAGATCATCCGTGGTTTTGGGGTTGAGTACCACCTGTACGCTGATGATACTCAGCTGTACATTTCAACCCCAAACCACCCCAACGAGGCTGTCGAAGTGATGTCCCGGTGTTTGGAAGCCGTCGGGGTCTGGATGGGGGACAACAGACTCAAACTCAACCCCTCCAAGACCGAGTGGCTGTGGGTACCGGCACCTCGGTTTAGCCAGCTGACTCCATCGCTGGCCATAGGGGGCGAACAACTGTCCCCTGTGGAGCGGGCGCGCAATTTGGGCGTCCTCCTTGATGCCCGGCTGTCAATGGAGGACCATGTGGCAGCCGTGGCAAGGGGGGCGTTCCACCAGGTTCGCCTGGTGCGCCAATTGCGCCCCCTACTGGACCGGAGTGCCCTGCGCACGGTCACTCATGCGCTGGTGACGTCTCGCCTGGACTACTGCAATGCCCTCTACATGGGGCTTCCCTTGGGACGCATCCGGAGACTGCAGCTAGTTCAGAACGCAGCCGCGCGGGTTATTATGGGGAGTACACGTTACTCCCACGTAACACCTCTCCTGCGCGAGCTGCACTGGCTACCTGTGGCCTTTCGGGTGCGTTTCAAGGTATTGATCACCATCTTTAAAGCGCTCCATGGCATAGGACCTAGTTATCTGCAGGATCGCATCCTACCACACACGTCCCTGCGACCTATCCGCTCACACAGGGAGGGGCTCCTCCTGGTGCCGTCCGCTAGGCAATGCCAGCGGGCGACACCTAGGAGTAGGTCCTTCTCTGTGATGGGCCCAACCCTCTGGAATGACCTCCCCCCTGACATTCGAACTACCACCGACCTCCGTTCCTTCCGTCAAAAGTTAAAGACCCACCTATTTCAATCAGCTGGCCTGGCACTTTCTTAGTTTTACCTCCCGGGGATTTATTTTAATTGGGTTTGGGGTTTTAATTGGGATGTTTTTAGGGTTTTAGAATATATTTATTTCTTGTACAGTCTATCTCCCCCTCCAAATGTATTTTAAATGTATTTTATTGTTATGACTGTATTTTATTTGCATTGACTGTACACCGCCCCGAGTCCCTTTTTGGGAGAGGGGGCGGTCTAAAAATCTAAGAAATAAATAAATAAAAATAAATAAATACTTATTTTAATCTTATTTAAGTAGCAAGTACACAAAATAATAAATTTCCTTTTTTATATCTTTTTGTAGATCATCCATTGAGGCAAAGAATTCAGTGACATTGTCTTGGCCACTCCCATCCGGTCACATGACTGCCAAGACACTCCCATCCGGTCACATGACTGCCAAGACACTCCCACCCAGTTACATGGCCAGCAAGCCACTCCCACCCAGTCACATGGCCAACAAGCCACTCCCACAAAGCAGGCCACACCTACAGAAGACATTCCAAAAAAATTTGAAACCCACCACTGTTCCAGATTCTAGGGACAGTGCTCATCTCTGTCTCAAAGCCGAAGAGCCAGCGCTGTCCGAAGACATGTCCGTGGTCATGTGGTCAGCATGACTAAACACCAAAGGCTCATGGAACAGTGTTACCTTCCCACCAAAGTGTCCTTATTTTTCTACTTGCATTTTTACATGTTTTGAACTGCTAGGTTGGCAGAAGCTGGGACAAGTAACGGGAGCTCACTCCATCATGCGGCGCTAAGGGTTCGAACCACAGAATTGCCAATCTTTCTGATCGACAAGCTTAGCATCTTCGCCACTGAGCCACTGCATCTCTCTTCTTTGTCAGAATAGAAGAGGGAAATCAATAGATACACAAAGAATGATCATATTGCATTTAATTACTTTTATGTTAATGTTTTGTTTAATGTTAATTAAATCAGGATTAACTTTTCTTTTGGCTCCACTTAATTTCTAATCTTGGGCCTTTCTACTTTTTCAACTGTGGTTTCTGGCACCCCAGTCAAAGATTTAATAAGGCCTAGGGAAAAAATGTGTGTTTTTATTTAAGGACAATATTTTCCAATCTTTTTTCTTTATACTTTTATCCCAAACACTAATTTTATGGAGGCCCAGTTTCCTCTGTTTTCAGCATTACCAACCATGAAGCAAATCATTATGAGCATCAGTTCCATCTGAATGCATAAATGGCTGAGCCATAATCTTCTTTGGTACCATGTTTCCCCGAAATTATGACATGTCCTGATAATACGACCATGCCATATTTTTCCTGTGGGAAAAATATATGCCCTCCCCCAATAATAAGCCCCCTGGACAACCCTCCCCTCCAGCCAGGCTGAGCGTCACTCACCAACGTAACGATATGCTGAAGGCGCAAAGCTGCAGGAGCGGGGGGGAGAGGGGCAAAGGCGCTCACATTGCTTGACACCTTTGGGATACTGCTAGGTTGGTGGGTGGCACTGTGCCCAGCTGGAGCGCGGGGGGTTGCCGGGCAGCTGCTCTCATGAGCAGCCGCCCGGCAATGCCCCTTTCCACCCGGGCAGAGCGCCACTCACCGATCCAGTAATATCCCAAAGGCACTAAGCTGCGTGGCGCTCTGCCCAACTGGAGAGGTCGCACGAGCACTTGGGGGGGGCGCGGTGGTGGTGATGGCGGCAGCGGGGCCACGGCGGCGACAGCACCCTGTCCCAGCCCTGCTGGGAGAGTTGGGCATAGTGAGGCAGGGAGACACCCGAGCTGGAGGCAGAACAAGTGCTCACGCAACCTCTCTTTCCAGCCGGGCAGAGCGCCACGCGACTTAGCGCCTTTGGGATATTACTGGGTTGGTGAGTGGCGCTCTACCCTGCTGGAAAGGGGTGTTGCTGGGCAGCTGCGGTCACCTCATGGTGGTTTTGTTGCGCTGCTGCGACAGCTCAACACAGCCGTTTCCCCTGTGCCCGGCTCTTCGGGTGCCCGCTCGCAAGAGAGCAGCCACCCAGCAACCCCAAACCAATAAGCTTCCCCCCCGCAATAATAAGGCCCAAGCAAAATTTGGGGGGGGGTCAAAAGAAAATAAGACCCTGTCTTATTTTCGGGGAAACATGGTGCTTGTAAATCAACATCATGGACCAATGATGTTCCAATTATGGAACTTTATTTGTTTTTTAAATTACAAGAGGAGCAACACAATTCATAGATCTGGCAGCACAGATTATGTTTCAACTTTCTCTGCAATCTGAAGTGGGACATTTGAAGCCAGACACATCCTGAGGCATTTAACAGTGTAATATGCAGTTGAGAATCAAGTGACATTTCCTGGTCTTGCTACCTTTTTATTTTTTCAAGTACACTATTTATTCATTGAATTGTTGATGATATAAATAAGCAGAATTATTTAATTAATTGGCTTACACTAAGTCCATGAAAAAAGAAAGAAAGAAAGATAGTCATTACAAATTACCTACATCTTCGTAAAGGCCTAAAAGCTGCCTGCTTCTCTTATTTCTTCTCTATGTTGGATGCTTTGGCTACTTTGGAAATATAAATCTGGAATCAAAATTGTATATATAAATACAGTAACTGAAACAAAAAGCAAGGTTACAGAATAACGCAGTTGGAAGGGACCTTGGAGGTCTTCTAGTCCGACCCTCTGCTCAAGCAGAAAACCCCACACCATTTCAGACAAATGGTTGTCCAGTCTCTTCTTTAAAATTTCCAGTGTTGGAATATCCACAATTTCTGGAGGCTAGTTACATAAGAACATATTTTAGCCTGCAATCACTATTTTGCTGAGAATGTCCTAATTAATTCCATGGTGAGTAGTCAGTATATTGCTAAAATTGGATTATTAATGAACATTCTGGTGAGTTTACATTTCAAGAAATATTTGAGGTAGGGAATGAAAACTACAGCGCCTTCTAAACCAGTGTTTCTCAAACTCGACAACTTAAGATATGCAGACGTTAACACCCAGACTACAACCATGACTCAGGATCCAAAAACTTATTTGTTCGCTCAAATTATGTAAATCTGTGCTTTTTTCTAAAAACCCAAGATCTGTTGGCTATGCTGTTGAACTTTGTAACTCTTCGTTTGTTTATTTTGCTGTGAGTTATTAATAATAACAGTTTAATTCCCCTAAGGTCATTTCAACAGTGGCATCCATTTTTTCTTGTACAACAGTCGTGTCAGCTTGTCTGGTAGTGATGGCCTCCGCTGAAATGGAAGGAATCTCCTTCAGTCAGTGCAGACCCCACAATGTACTGACAGGTGTGCAGAGATGCAACACAAAGCCCTCAACAATATGTATATAATGCTGTCACTGGCTAAAGGATTGTTCATTGTTTTTATTTAATAATAAACATACTATAATAGCCGAATATAGCTGCCAAAAATATATATGACCATTGGATGATGACGAGGAGGAGGAAGAAAGTCCATGAAAACAATACGTGGCTTTGGGCAATTCAGCAAAACCTACACTGATGCTGCTGTGGACAAAAACAGGAGGAAACTCTATGTATGCCTTCTTGAATTCCAATACAACAAATAGGAAGTGAGTCCAATAAATAAACTTTAACGCATTGCTTGCCTCCAGGAAGGATGACTGTGAAAAAGAATTTTGCAATCGAAATCCAATAGCCCTATTCAAGGCCATCGCTACTTTTAGGGCCATTTCTTTTGGTAACTTTGGCTACTACCCTCTTTCCCTGAAAGTAAGCCCTCCCCGGATAATAAGCCCAGTTGGGCTTTCGAGCACATGCGCTAAAATAAACCCTCCCCCAAAAAATAAGCTCTCCACGAAAATATTGCAACACGGCAGCAGCCATGAAGTGACCACGCTCACTGCCTCCTGCAGCTCAAAAATAATAAGACCTCCCCGAAAATAAGACCAAGTGCTTATTTCGGGGGTCAAAAGAAAATAAGACCCTGTCTTATCTTTGGGGAAACAAGGTAGGTAGCTGAATGTTTGGCATTTCTCTAGGAGTAACTAGTTCTATTCCAGGAGAAGAATCAGTTGAAGAGAAACATAATGGAAATGGCTGTCTCCAATAACTAACTTTACAGGGAGAAGACGAAATATAAATTGGTCATAACTGCTGTCAAGAAGATAGGAAGTTGCTTCTTTATAATCTTTCCTTTCTCAATACGTGCCGTGCAATGTATATTCTTCAGGGGCCGCAAGATTTTCTGGCAATCTGTTTCTTGGGGGTTGGGGGACAGGGAAGGATATAAATGACAGCTTCCCAAAGTCAATTTTGAAGGCAGTAAACCTTATCTCCTCTTTTTTATTACCGCCATAATTTTTCTGGATAAAGGAATAAACTTTTTAATAAACTTATTTTATCTCATGGAGAAGCCTCATGCTCCCGCCTTTTTCCATCTCCCAAACTTTTCCCAAAACCAACTAAATATGTTTGGCCTACCTGCCAACCAATCGGATATCAAGATTCTCTGAGCAGTATTGTATCTATATGCTTGAGATTTTAGAGCCTCATTAGCCAATCAAGTGCTTGATCTTGGGCTGAGACCAATCAATGAATCAGTGCTCAATCGCCATTGTTTCAAGCTGGCCGACAACAGCGTAGTCTTCTGCCCCCTAATCTCCCACCACGTCAGTACCCAAGGAAGCACCTCTTCTCCATCCCCACACATACAAAAATAGTTTTATATTCCCCCCCCCTCTTCTAAACGTACCTGTGAGCAACTCTGCACTGCCCACATATTTGTGACTATTTCTCCACTACTTTGTAAAAACCCCATAGGCAGTTTTAGTAAATGACAGGGAGGTTCGAACCTTTAAAAGAAAAAAGGAAAAGAAACAAATGCACCAAAAGTCTTCAAATGTCTCCAGTCATCACTGCAGCAAAGCTCCACTATCTGCCAAACCTTTAGTAAGGTCACTGCATTTGGGCTTTTCTGCTGAGGCACGGGGAAGCAAGAATCCCTCCACCCACTGGGCAGCAGTGACTGTCACATGAAGACCCCACCTTGCCCTCTGCTTTCCACCTGTTCATCTTTTTGTTGTCATATTGATATATTCTCCTGTTCATTTCCATTATTTATTTGATTGTTCTATTATTTTAACTTCATTCTGAATACATTCTTTTCATTTCTTCCTTTTTTAATTGTTGTAAGCTGCCTAGGAGCTGGACTACAGTACAGGTGACAAATAAATTTAACAAATCTCTGTCTGTCTGTCTGTCTGTCTGTCTGTCTGTCTGTTTGTCTGTATATATAAATGGCTGTGTTTGTGTATGTTCCAGCATAAGTCTGGAACACCTCGAGCAATGTCAACCAATCTTGATACACAGATGACTTACTCTCTGGAGACAAATACTGTGTGGGTAAGACACCCCTAACACCCCTCGGTGTGTGTGTTCTGCTAAGATACAGCTCATTGTGCCGTACTGCCGTACTGGCTTCTACTGTACAGCGCAGTGAAGTTGCCATGGTAACGGCTTCACAGTACTCCACAAGGGGGCTCCCTCTAGTAAGGGGGAAAATCCAACATTAGAAATTACATTTGGTCTGACATTTTCCCCCTATAAATAAATACCCGGACAACGCTGGGTTATTGGCTAGTAGATAAATAAATAATAAAGTGCAAGACAAGTGATCCATGGCCATTTCTTGAAGAAGCAACTGCTGGGCTGAATTGCATTTCCCAAATGAAAAATAAAACCACACGGACACATGGATAAGTTACAACTGCATCATTCCCCCACAACGATATTGCAGGATTGAACGTAGAGAATAAGCTGCCTGTTTATAGAAATATAAAAATACTGTCAGTGATCTCTCATTGCATCTAAACCAGGGCTGGGAACTGTACTGGAGCCAAAGGTTGGATCCTGCTCCAGCACCCATACATTTTGTGACATTATTTGCTTCCTAGGATGAGCCCGATGAAACTTTCTGCAAGGCAGGGTTTACCTTTCCCTATTTATTCTGCGAATGAAGGGATGTCAGAAAAAGCCCCCTTTCTGATCTGAAACAACGAAGCCAGCCAGACACTAATCGATATCAACGCTTTGGCAAAAAATGAGACAAGGAAGGGAGAATGACTCAGCATGTCACCCGCAGAAGACTGGAATTGCTTCGTCGATCTGCTTTTCGAAAGCAGAGCAATAGAGTTAAAGTTAAATGGACAGAAGCCTACCAGTCAGGATGCTGTCGTGTGTCAGAAAGTTATTAGTTTGAGCAATATATCAAATCTGGAGGGAGGGGGGAAACCTCTTTTATTGTCACTGATGTCCTGGGCTGCCCACTTTTACATTTAAAGATTCTTTCATTTTTGCCTACTATAAGGAAACACGATAGCGTAGGATTTTTTTTTGCTGCCAGGTTCAGCAGAACCTCCTTAGATGAGAAACAGGACTACTGCATTTCTCATGTGGGGGGGAGGGTGTGGGAACTTGGAACCTGCATAAAGCAGTTTCTTTTTTCTTTCTTTCTTTCTTTTTTTAGAAAAAAGCTTAATAAGCATATTTTAAGAGCTTACGCTAGATTTTTGTGCGCCTCAGGATTCAAAGTGGCCACTCACTCACACAAACACATCCAAAAATCAACAAATGTGATCAAGATGGGTTCTAGGACCCTCCCTACTTAAAGGGCCAAATGAAGCTCTAAAAATTTCAGGTTGTCCAGCTCATGTAAGACACAAAGCCAATTGATGTGAGAACAATTAATGTGAGAACAATTAATCAGTGGAACAGCTTGCCTCCAGAAGTTGTGAATGCCCCAACACTGGAAGTCTTGGATAGCCATCTGTCTGAAACGGTATAGGGTTTCCTGCCTAGGCAGGGGGTTGGACTAGAAGACCTCCAAGGTCCCTTCCAACTCTACTATTGTATTGTATTGTATTGATGTTTCCAGAGCAGTTTTGATGAATCAGCTCAACGTTTCATCCATGGGCAAATTTAAAGCACTGGAAAGTTTAGGGCAGACTGAGCAGTAAATTAAGGAAAAGATCTACTCCCCTGTCTCAGATTATTCAAGGATTAGGAAATAAATCAATCCGATGCCCTATTTTCCTGACGTTCGTGAATTTGATGGATCTTCTTTTGAAGTGTGATTCAGAGGCTTTAGAAATTCATAAAGGAATTCCTCTCTACTCCGTTTTCAGGAGCTGCTACGGACGGTTTTGAGAAGCCGTTTCCAATTTCTACCACATACTTTTCAGTTACCACTCTTCACAAACTTTCATTTTTACATTTTGAAACGATGCGTGTGGAGATCTTATTCCACAGCCCTTTGGGATTATCAAAGCTTGGGTTTTGCAATGCTCTTGAGAAGCCCGACTTAAGCTGATGCACCTGAAATATATCAACACGGGAAGATTTTCATTGCCTTTAATGGGCTGGCACTCATCCACAAGTACAAGGTTGGATTCATGTCTAACTCCTTTCTCAATCAGCGCAACATGACTCTCTTCCCAGTTGCAATCTTTCTCAAGTTAACCTTAGTTAATACAATTGAATTAAACTGGTTCCATGACCTCTGGGGTTACATGCTGTGTGTCAACATGAGGCTGAGTCAAGTTTCTCTTTTTTTAAGAGCAGGCTTGGCAGCAAATCCCTTTTTCAAGATCAGAGACATGTTTAATATGTAAAATATGCTTGTTGGGTAAGAAACTTCTCTCATTATTCTTTTCCCTTTTATCCTTTCGGATGGAGCAGCCGAAAGCCTTTCATTAACATGCTTCTCCACCACATAAAAGTGAGCCATTGTGTCAAAGACTACAGCTGGTGAAAGTAGCAGATGAGGTAATAGCAGGCAGGAGGCAGATGCCTGCACACTCATCAAAGGGGATGTCAGATGTGCTGCAAGGAAGGTAGCAGAGTTAAGATGGTGTCTATTTTCTTCTGCTTTCAGCTCCCTTCTGTGTTTTGGGAGGAATTCCCTTGATTCAAGATGTTTAAAAATAGTGAAAAAGACTGGGACGCTTCTGTCAGCAGGCCTGACCGGAATAATACTTTCTAATAGAATATGTTGCAGCCTCACTGACCCAGTCCTCAGTAACAAATTATGAAAAACAAGAAAAACTTATAAAAGGCAAAAAAAAAAAAACCACCACAACCCTTTACAAGACAGTGCATTAAGTGTAGCCATAGCCAGCGGTCTTCTGTTCCTTTACCTCTGT
Source organism: Natrix helvetica (assembly GCF_964273705.1). NCBI lineage: Eukaryota > Metazoa > Chordata > Lepidosauria > Squamata > Natricidae > Natrix > Natrix helvetica. The sequence goes on from NC_138548.1 coordinate 228,526,723, forward strand.
TGAAGGAGGGAGCACTGCAGCATGGCTGACTCAGTTGGACAGCAGATGAGAAATTTGGCCACTGGTGTCTGGGCCTTGTTTAGGTCAGTCAAAAATGGCCACTTCCCAGAGTAAAAGTCCATCACGGTGGCACATAACTGCAAACACAGGGAGCTTTGAGAGAACTACTGGAACAATGCTGCCAGGAAAGGAAGTCAGTTCTGCAGGGTGTAAGACTTCTGCTGAAGGAGGGATACACCTCTGGATTTGCATCTTTGGATTGCAAGCATCAGAGGTCTTTGAGCTTGTATCTATAACATGAGAGCCTTCTAGATGATTCCACAAGGTAAGGGAATTGGGAAAGGGAGTTCCAAGCTCGACTGTAATTTGATGATCAGGATAAACATATCAAGTAGCCACCACCCAATTAACTCTTGCACTGAGCACCATTAAACAAACAACACACAAATACAATCAACCCATACACATTCAGAACATAGTTTGTGGTGAGGGCTGTTAGGACTACAACTAACACACCACCTACACCCTCAGCTCTTGGGTGCAGGACAGTCATGGAAACCTATGGTGCCACTCTTACGAAGTGATACACAGTTCTTTCCCAAGCATGACATTCACTGAATGAATTTGGGCTGATCTCTATCTTTTAACGCAACCAACCTCTCAATGTCGTGGTCCTAAGAGTAAATAAAAGGGAATTCCCTATATCTGCTATCTAGAAAGCCTAGTGCAAAAGTAGAATATAAATGTTCTCGTATTTCAGAAAGTCAAATATCTCTGCATTTTATCCTTGGGTATGAAAATGTCGTGTCTATATGCAAAGAAGTAAAATTTCAGTTGGTCAGAGATTGATTGATCTATCTATCTATCTATCTATCATCTATCTATCTATCTATCTATCTATCTATCTATCTATCTATCATCTATCTATCATCATCTATCATAATAGCCTGCAAGAAAAAGGGATTCTCTGCAGCATTCTGGCTAATCTTATCCAAAATCACTAAAGATTTCAAGTCGAAATAGCAAAACCTCATGAAGAGTTGAATCATCATTTTTTTTAAAAAAAAATAAACTAATTTTCATTTAGAAATTTCATTTAGAATCCCATAAATATCCTCTTAAGGAACCTCGTAAAAAATTGAATAAGGAGGGCCAGTGACTACTTCTGGTTTTGTAAAGAACTTCAAAAGCTTTCTATGATCTACTCAAAGTAAAAGGTTGGGATCTGCTGCTGTCAGAGGAGAAAGCACCCAAAATGTGAGTAGCACGATACATGCTACTTCTCTTTTTAGAGTCACGGTGAGTGGTATCTTCCTCTGCAACATCTAAAGCTATGTGCTCTACAAACGTGTTGGAAATTTTGCAGTTAACCCCATTTCAAGCTCTGGTAAAGAAAGAGGGTATTACGAACCGAGATTCCCAACTCCATAAAGGCTGGGTTCCAGAACATCCTCATACAATCCCTTTGCTTCTAGCTGTAGTTGGCATCTTTCTTGGAAGTAGATGAAACGTGGGATTTTCCTCCCCATTGTGAAGAGTGTACAATTCCAAAGTTTGTTAATTAGAGAGGTTCTTTCTGCCGATTCGTATTTCCAAGGAAGAGCATATTCTGATCTTGATCTAATACACAAAATGCTTCTTCTCTGTCTTTTGTGGCAGAATCTTGGCAACTGTTGATTGAGCTTAAGAGTTGGATAAAAATTATTTTGGAGGAATGTAACATATCCTCGGGCTTATTTCAGATTAAAATGAAGCATTGTTTTTACTGGTGACTATGCTCCCCTGATTGAACAAATACTGAATAGACAGCTACGTCCTATAGTGGTCCAATGTTTTAAAGGTGTATGTTTTATAAATAAATTAATACTAGGTTGAACTTATGATTTAAACCTGGGTCAGTCTCCACTGGCGTAACTTTTTTCCAGACCAGATCCCTTTTCCATCCAAGAATACCAACTACAACTTTATAGACAGGTGCAAAGGGTTGGAACAGGAGATTGATGAATAGGAGGACAGAAATCCAAACTCATTTCTAATTTTACTAGGGAGAGTGAGGTGCCTCTAGATGGAATGATGATAAAGTTGTAGTACAACTGATAAATGGATTGCAGAACAATCATATATATATATGCTGGTTTTGTTGTATTCGGGTCTTTTCCCGTGTAAGGTTGAGATTGTCTTTGCAACGTTTCGGCAGGATCACACCTGCCATCTTCAAGCTGTCTTCAAAATCTACGAAAACAAATATATATATATATATATATATATATATATATATATATATATATATATATATATATATATATATATATATATATATATATATATATATATATATATATATATATATATATATATATTGTATATCTGTGAGAATATATATGTGTGTGTGTGTGTGTTTGTTTGTTTGTGTTACAACCCCTGGTATGCCCAAATATGGGAGGGAGCTCACTCCTCCCTCTTTCTGTCCTTTGGCTCATCACAGAAAACCATCCAGGCAGAAACCTATATTTTTATTTTTAATGTTGCCTTTTTATATTTGTGTTGTATTTGTGCTGATAAATAAATAAATAAAGGGAGACTAGTATGGATCCATTTCAAGCTATTTAGCTCTCATCAGCTAGCCATACCCTTACTGGGATTTGAACCCATATTTGGGCATACCAAGGGTTGTAACACAAACACATACCTATTTCCCTGGCTTAGTTGATAAAAGGAGGAGAGCCTGTGGTGTAGTGGCTAACAAATCTGCCTAATATGTAACACATCCCAGTACAGCACAAATACAACACAAATATAAAAAGGCAACATTAAAAATAAAAATATGGGTTTCTGTCTGGATGGTTTTCTGTGATGAGCCGAAGGACAGAAAGAGGGAGGAGTGAGCTCCCTCCCATATTTGGGCATACCAGGGGTTGTAACACAAACACATACCTATTTCCCTGGCTTAGCTGATAAAAGGAGGAGAGCCTGTGGTGTAGTGGCTAACAAATCTGCCTAATATGTAACACATCCCAGGTTCAAATCCCAGTAAGGATATGGCTAGCTGATAGCTTGAAATGGATCCATACTAGTCTCCCTTTATTTATTTATCAGCACAAATACAACATATAACCTGCCATCTTCAAGCTTGGGCTCAAAATGGGAACTATATATATATTCTCACAGATTTCTAAAGGATAGCCAAGTTAATGAAAGTGGATTTCCATCTGCTAAAATGTGTACTTAACAATGATTTTTAAATATGCTATGTCAAGCAACTCACGGATTGGCAAAGAAATTATACTGCTGTTTCTTCCAATAAAGTCAGCAGTGCTGATTGAATTGATTGTCTCCATTTATTGAAAGCATTTCTAAGGTTGCCTTTCAAGGAAAAACAAAACCTTCTCCGTGAAGTGTTGTTTCTTCCCATCTAATTGTTTAAACATTTGTACATATAAATATCAACCATTATGATTAGTATTTTAAAATAGTGCTAAAGCTACGTAAGTGTTCAGTATTGGCCAGTCTATTTGAAATGTCCCAAAACATTTCAAAATTTTTAAAAAATGATGATTGTGGACGATTGTGCAGAAATAAATAAGACTAAATCAAACTTCAACATGATTTGGTGAACAGGTTAATTTTACTGGGTGTGTGTGTCTGTATATGTATGTACAGTATGTATGTATGTATGTATTTTGTGTGTGTGTGCATAAATATATTTATTTGGATGGGTATATGTGTATATGATAGACAGACAGATAGATAGATAGATAGATAGATAGATAGATAGATAGATAGATAGATAGATAGATAGATAGATAGATAGATAGATAGATAGATAGATAGATGTAGATAGATAGATAGATAGATAGATAGATAGATAGATAGATAGATAGATAGATAGATAGATAGATAGATAGATGTATAATCAATCCATTCCAGGATAAAGATCTGTTCATTGAAAGTCGTGGATCATAGCTTATTCTACTGGTCCAATGCACATTTTTTAATGTTTTTTGCGCACCTAGTTTACAACTTAGATAAAGTGATAGCCCCAAAGTCATCCAGCTGGGCAGCTTCTGGAGCCTGCTTGTCCTTTACTGCCAAAGATCAACAGCAAGCAATATTCCTGCCAATTTCAGGCTTGCCTGTTCAGCTGTTTGAATGCCAACTGCATTATGTTCTAATATTAACGCAGGAAGGTGAGAAGGGGATTTTAGTATGCATCAGTTAGACAGTTAATGTATATATCACCCCCAACCCCACATAATTCTTAACATAATTAAGTTCTGTAGTTGCTGAATTTCCAGGGGTTAACCTAAACCTTGGATAGCTCTGGAATGGGACTGTTCACATTTCCATGTCATATGAATTAAACCAGTTTCTAAAACAAAAAAAATCTGTTACTATCTTGCTTGTCTGCTCTTTTTTACCTGGCTCCAATCTCTTCCTCATTTAACCCCACCCCCATTTTCTTTCCCCCCTCCCACTACATTTTCAAGTACACCAGACTGAGTGCACCTCTCAGCCTGAAGCGGTTTCTCCCTTTACATAAAACTCATTTTTTAAAAATCCAGTAAAAAATAACCGAGATAAAAAGTTGCTATGCATTATGTTATTGAGACTCCAACTACACAGGATGCAAAATGCATCATTTATAATCTAACATTTGAGTATTTAACGTGCCCATTGTCATAACATCATCTGAACTGCCTTAAAACTGGCAAGGGGAATTTTATCTCAGGATAAAGTGCAAGACTTCATAGTTGCATGGCTACCCCCTTGCATGGCAAGATAAGCACATGGTTTCTGCAATTTAGGCTTTAGGCTGAAAGATCCAAAGCCCCTTCTGTTTAATCTTCCTACACCTAGGCTGAAGGGGAAAGTCTTGGGTAGGAGGGCTACGTGCCAAGCAAACTAAAGGGTGCCAGAAGATTCTGCCTGAGTGATGGCAGAGTCTGTAATTATTTTTTAATTGGGGAACCCTTGGAAGGAGGAGTCTGCCATGGAATTTTTTTTTCAATTTTATCAACAAACATGTAAAATACACACACACAAAACTTAGACGTACAACACATTTACACAATGCAAACAGGAGCTTCCTGTTCTTTCTAATAGCAATTATCAATCGATACCGCTCATCTTATATTATTTTCCCTTCTATTGTATTTCATTTGGATTTCATCATTCATAACTCTCTTGTTTTACTCATAACTATTATTTTTGAGTTTTGTTATATTCCTTCATTGATTCTTGTTTCTTTCCTCCATCCACCTATACCATTTATCCCATATCTGATAGAATTCTGATTCTTCTTTTCCCTGAATTTCTTTAGTTAATTTGTCCATTTCAGCACAGTCCATAACCTTTCTTATTATTTCATCTTTGCTTGGAGTTAGTTTGCTTTTCCATTTCTGGGCAAAAGCAATCCTTGCTGCCGTAATTATAAGTAGTATTAAATACTGGATTTCTTTTTTGTATTTCGCAGACATTATTCCTAATAAAAAAATTTAAGGTTTCCATTCTATTTTAACCCCCGTTATTGCCTCCAGCCAATTTTTGATCTCTTTCCAAAAAATTTTAGCCTTCTCACAGGTCCACCATAAATGATAATATGTTCCATGTATCGATTCGCATTTCCAACATTTTGGGGAGGTATTTGTTGAGATTTTAGCTAAACTTGTTGGTGCCAGGTGCCATCTATAAAACATTTTGTACTGGTTTTCCTTGTATGCAACTGATAATGTCATTTTTAAGTTTGTTCCCCAAAATGTTTCCCATTTGTCTAATTCAATATTATAGCCAAAGTTCTGTGCCCATTTTATCATTTGTTCTTTCACAATTTCCTCTTCCATTTTATACTTCAGGAGAAATTTATATATTCTCCCTATCATCTTTCTATCTGAGCTTTGAATAATTTTATCCAATTCGTGTGGTTCTGATTCAATGTCATACAATTTGGTATCTTTATTGTATTTCGCTTTGATTTGAAGGTAAGTTAGCCAATCAACTTTCATGTTCTGTTCTGCCAATTCTTCAATTGTTTTTAAGTTTCCCTGTCTATCAATTAAGTCTCTATATCTTAGCATTTTGTTCAAATCTATAAAATTTGGATGGGTCGTCCTTTCTGTCGGTAATAGCCAATTCAGAATTTTCACATAGTGGGTGGTTTTTTGTTTTTTTTTGAGCCATTTTTGCAACAACGCTCTTGTAATTAAATGATTTTGAAAGTATTTGTGGGCTTTATTTTTATCATCCCATAGGAATGTATGCCATCCTGCTTGCAAATCATGGCCTTCCAAGGTCAAAATTCTTTTATTCTATGCCATGGAATTTTTAAATTATCTCCCCGCCGGTTTGTAACAGTATCACAGATAACCCACATTTCAGGTGCCGTACATGGAAGAGGCCCCATTTAAATATAATTTAAAATTATGTGGTGGCTTGGTTTGGAAAAGCCAGTCAATGATACTAAGCTAGAAGCCCTGAAATGTGGGAATTGTGGGGGAAGGGCTGAACCAGTTTTCATTCTGTCTCACTGCTTCTCCTAATTCCATTTAGCTCTGTTGCTGTGGGATTTCATAGAGCAACTAGGATAACTCTCACACCCAGAGAGAGGGTCAAGAAGGATAAAGCATAACTGAATTCCAGAATGTGACATTTATGAATATATTGAGCACACCCATAGGGGTATCCTCTTTCAGACTGAGATTTGATTGCTTTTTTAAAAAAAAATTCATACAAGCAAGATGTAGAGACAATATCACATTTCCTTTTTCGAAAAAATCATTTTGCATAACTTTGCAATGATTGTCATGAAGAACCGTACGGGTTTTTCCCCCCTACCTTCTAGTACAATGCTGCAACTTTAATCACTTTGTATAACAACAAAAAGAAAATAAATTATAAGTAGAACAATAAATCTCAACATCCGCTTGAGCCTTCTACTATTGTCCATGTAATCCAGCTTTCTCAGTTAAACTGCCCAAGATGCTGAACTGCCTATAATCCTGCCAATATTTAACTGAGATGGCTGATGACTGCTGAGATTCCATCCAACTCTTTTTGATGGCATCATTGAAAAAGGTAGGTTTCCATCCCTTTTGTGCAAATAACAGTTCCTCCAAGGTCATCTTCCTTCCTTCTCTACAAGATCCTGCATTTGGTAGGTAAAGGAATGTTGCAATGGTCTTCAAAGCCCACTGACTTTTCTTCACAGAAGAAACATTCAGCATTTGTATGGAGCAAGGAATATCTTTGGGATCGGCTACTGCTGCCCAATTCTAGTGATTTATTTTCTTGAACTGACCTCAGTAGTGTTCCCAATTGCTTAATATGCTTTAATATTCCCCCTTCATCGGAGCTGTTCTTATCTTTTTGGTTCATTTGGGAACTCAAATTAACAGAATCCAGAAAAAAACATTTTTAAACATTATGATCTGTAATGTGCCATGTGTAAGATATGGATAGGGCAAATTCCTAGGCTAGAGCACTAGTTTTACACAGTTGGCTTGGAAGCAGCTATAGCACTTTTCCTTCCTTTGGCACAGAGGTAATGTAGATACACCAGGCCATATAAGAAAAGCCCAATTTGTGACTTCTTTCCATATCATGGTTGCCCATTTTATGAACAGATGATATTGGGGGAGGAACACAATTCCTTCCCCCAATTCCTTGCCCCCTTCTTCCATAGATTTCCACACCAGTGGGGGGGAAATGTTTCAGACCTCCAGTCCAATGTAAAGATGGTAAAGTAAGTTTCCTTAATTAGTATCTATTGGTAATGCTGAGGAGGCAAAAGTAGAAATATTGGAATAGAAGATATTTGCAGGCTACTCAAAGATGGATGCCAGACTGAGTGCTGCATGAAAGGCAAACAATATATTTTTTCACCTTATCAATCTACATTATGTATATACATAACTCAAGGAAGTTTTCAAATTTAAGCAGGCTAAAGTTTACAGGTAATTAGAAACTTTTAGAAATCATAAGAGAAAAGAGGAATTAAAACAGTGCTGAAATGTAGTGCCTAGGGTAGCCAGAGAAGCCTTTCAAATGTTGTTTAAAGCAATGGTTCTGAAGAAAGCTGAAGAAAGAGGGCACAAGTAAAATCACATACTCATTAAGTATAAATACACTACATGGATGTAATAATTATGTAACCAAAACCTACATACAAATGAAATAATACTAGAATGATGCAAGCAACTTTTAGCATATTTGAAAGAAAAGAAAACCTGTACAATTGAACTGGTATTTGGCTCCACCTGCTGGTTTGGAGGAATACTGTCATTGTTCATGTTCTGTCGGTTTTTATTTAGGTTTTTTTACAATTAATTTCAGACTATTTTTATCACACAAACTGATTCAGCAATTATTCCTTCTCTTGACGGAACTCGAATTCTCAAGGAAATCAAGGCATTGCTGGGAGTATTTGAGGTATACTCTGAAATTTAACCAGATCAGAGCCTGCTATAGGTAGTCCCCGACTTATGAATGTTATTAGGCCCAGATTTACCATTGTAAATTATTGCGGTCATAAGTCCAGATACTATATGACTGGATTCAAAATTACAATTGTTTCTTTACAATGGTTGTTAAGAGAATCCATTCTCCCCAATGGGCATTTTTGCTGGAAACCAGAAACAAATACCAGAAACCATTAAAAAATAATCATAAATCATAGTTACATGATCATGGGGTGCTGCAAAAGGCCATGAAGGTAAGCTGTTACCAATTACTCAAAATGTGATCATAAACTTGGGCGTGTGTGCAGCCATTGTAATTATGAAAATGAGTTACAAGTAGTTTTGGGGAGGGCCATCATAACTTCAATTACTTGTTAAGTGACTGATCATAAGTTGAGAACTACTTGTATTACATTTCAGGATAGTTAACAGTTTTAGTCCTGAAACTACAATTAAACTATGCTCCAACCCAATCATAGCCAAATTGTATTATTGAAATTCATGTGTACATTTGTGGCTATTATGTAAATTGAGGCTGAGGGGAAGGCCAGAGCAGCTTTAAAACTGTGATGAGTCTAGATCTTGACAGAAAAGTCTTGTGTCTAAATCTACAATTTATAGTTTCCATGTAAATTCAAGCGAAGGTTTACCAGAAATGCAAGATTGACTCAGCCTTTCATCCTTCCGAGGTGGGTAAACATGCTGACTCCATAAACCGCTTAGAGGGGTGTAAAGCATTGTAAAGCAGTATATAAGTCTAAGTGCTATTGCTGAGTGCTATTGCTATTGGCTGGAAGCAATAGAGAGTCATGAGGCAGCTAAAGTCAGCAAGGTCTTCCTTGCGCATCGACTAGGCTTGCCAGACAAGATTTCTGCTTCAAAATGCATCAAATACAGAATGCAATGAGTTTTGAAGCACTCAAGTGCCGAGGTATGACTGTACTATACTATCAGGAATATAGATAAATCAATGGCTTAACATCCCTTTCTTGCTCTCTCAGTTGCATAAGTTTTTTCTGTGGCTCAGATTTAAAATCCCAAACCATTTTTTTTTTAAATGCACATCATGTTAATTATGACCTCTTTCTTTCTCTCTTCCCCAGCCCTTTTGTCCAAGAAACAATTGGTACAAAATGCCGTTAGGTAAAAAAGCAAGTCACCTGTTGACTTAGGTACTTACCTGCTGAGGACAGCACAGCCACACGGGATGGGTGCCTGATCCTTTTCCAACCCCTATGCTGAATCAGATTAGGTTTTTCCAGTTCTTGAGTGTTGAAACTACACTTAGGCACGCAGGCAATATTAGCTTTATTTGTACAACTTGCCAAACGTAAGCCTTGTGTTCTCACAAAATTGATAATTAAAGTATTACCATGCCGTAAACCTTTTCATTAGAATAAGTCTAAACTGTTCCACATTACAGATCCCAAGGCAGAAACTGCCATTGCAAAATGACAAGTGGGGTGGCAGGGAGAATCCAATAAAGCCCATAATTTTTTAAAAAATAAAACCCTGGAAGATGTAAAAATTGCACTCGGTAAGAAACAAAACTCATGTAAATAGTCCTGCCTTAACCTGGTGCCAAAATAAATCCAGTGCTGCTGCCAGCTAATCTTTCATAGTGAGGGAATTCCATAACTCAGTGCCAAAGCTGAGAAGACCCCACTGTTGCATCCCCGTGTAATGTGCAATGAAATATATTCCCTAAAATAGGCACATCATAATAAAAGGAAGAAAAGTCTCTACTCTCCCCTCCAAATTCAACCCTGCTTATATGTGTCTCTCTCCCCCCTCCATCCCACTGCAGTTCCCTAAAAAATATTAAGTGTGCCTCTTGGCTATCCAGAGCAGAAAGGAAATAAGCCAAAATCAGCTGAGTTTGCCCAACTTGTAAATCATGACTTACAAACCAGGGTCCAAGATTACATACCACCCCAAACCAATCACATTATGAATCCCATCAATGGAGTCACGGGGGAGGGAGGAGGATAGCTAGATAGAAACGCATGTACACATACATGCACAAACACAATACGTTGCCCAAAATGTTGGCCTGCCTTCTCTGTTCTTCTTTTTTTTTCCAGAAGTGCAAAGTTGCATTCCAAAGATAAATGATAAAAGACAAGAGAAAAGCAAGCCGTGGCAAAGTTCCAATAGAAACAATCCTACTTTCTTCTAGGTGTTACTTTTTTTTCTTCTAGGTGGGGCAGATGAGGGAGTTAACTTTTGCCTGTGCATAACGTTAAAAAAATGTGTGAATCAAGCACATATGGTTCCCATCGACAGTCAATTCTGTGCACTTCAGCACTTATTTATCTTTTTGCTAAGTAACAGGCAGCTGTGGATTATATTTTTGGGCAATTACGATGGCCAGAGCCATACCATATGAAAGAACAACATCTGTACCTTAGCCTAAGAGAAAGAGTGTTTTTGCCCATAGATATTCTGATCCGGGGGTTGGATAGGGGGAAAGTGGGGTGCATTTTAAAAACACTTTTGCAACCCTTGCTTAGAAGAAATCTGGCTTCAATTCTTTGAGACACTTTTCTGAATTTTAAGCTCAGCTACTGAGGTATTGTGCAATGCTTGTCTATTTTCTCAAGTTTCTGAAGTCTTAAAAAAAAAGGTGAGCTATTGTTATGACGCTAGAATTTGTCTAGGAAAGTTGCACCTGGATTAGAGAGGGATGGAATTGATAGCAATGGTGTGTGCGTACAAGCATGGTGCTCAGTGGTGAGATTCAATTTTTTTTACTAACGGTTCTGTGGGCGTGGCTTTGTGGGCGTGGCAGGGGAAGGATACTGCAAAATCCCCATTCCTTCCCCGCTCGAAAAATGTCCACGACTGGTTCTCCAGAACCTGTCAGAATTGGCTGAATACCACCTCTGACAAGTTTCCCTTGTGCAGTGACACATATAAATCCAACATGATTAAGAAGCATAAGTCCTGATTCACACATTACCTTTTTGCAGATCTGCCGAAAAGTAACGGATGCCATCATCTGCTGTATCTCTCAAAATCACAAAATGGATTCAAACGTGTATCTTTCTTTTATTGTAGAAGAAAATAAGAGACAGGCTACAGCTAAGCACAGAACACACAGTAAAGGCAGCGTGTAGTAAAGAATTAATAACCTTGAGACCTACTGAATCTTACTGATTTAGATCATTCTTCGAAAATCAACTGTAGACAAACAAAGCCAATGGAGAAATGACAAATGTTTGTGTCATACAGATGTGAGAGAACAAAAGGAAGATTTCTGAAGGTGAGGTAGCATTCAGTGTAAAACCACTGGCAGGGAATAGGAGATATCATCTTAGCATTTCCCAAGCAAAACCCATTTTAACCTCATATTCATTGTCCACCATTTAGTTCTTTCAGACAACCCAGGTTCTCCTTCCCAAACAAGTCCAATTTAACATCTACATAATATTGTCCCAGGGGAAGACAGGTTTACATGCTGGGAACAATCAGCATTTGGCCTTTTTGGCCGATAGCTAAGCATGGACACATGGTAGTTAAACAGTGTTCTGGGCTGTTGGCTAGAAACAGATTACCTTGCCTTGTTTTACATTTATTTCCTTGCATACTAAAAAAATAAAAAGGGATATATTTACACTGGTGTTATGGTATTTTCATTTCACAAAAGTAGAAATCGGACTCTTTTCCAATCCACCACACGCTAAGGTGAAATGACAGCACGGAAATGAAGCAAGCAAGGTGTCTCATCCAAATCACTCAAAGAAGCAAAATGTTTCCGCCTGCATAACAACATTGATTGCTACAAACTGATCCCCACCCCACCCCCCACTTACAAAAGATCTTGACAAACTTGAACAATGGGCCCTATCCAACAAAATGAATTTTAATGTGGAGAAAAGCAAAGTTTTACATTTAGGCAGGAAAAATCAAAGGTACAGATTAGACGAGACCTGGCTCAAAAACAGTAACTGTGAGACGGACTTTGGGATCCTAGTGGATGATCACTTGAATATGAGCCAGCAGTGTGCGGCAGTGTTCTAACTTATGCTTCCCAAGAGCATGAAGCAAACTTCTGGTCCCGACAAAAACCCCTTCTATTAATCTACTGTGAATTCTGTTCATTCACATCCAGCAAATTATTTCAAGGGAGGATTCATGGAGAGCTGACAGGCCAATATCTGCAAAACTTGGCAAGGAGTCTCGGAGAGTCACAAACCAATTAAGTGAACTAATTGTCTCCTACAAACTCCACTCCCCTTTTGCTCCTCTTTTATTTCCTCTGTGAGGGGCCATTCATCATCCACCTGTGGCCTTACTCCCAAGTCGACCACTGTTCTTTAGCTGTTCCCTTCATGTGGCAACTCTGTGCAGGCGCACACTGGGAACAGGCTCCAGCTGTTCATCTGCCTCACTGATGTCTGACTCTGGCCACTGGCGGGCCACAACAGGCAGCAGCCAAAAAAAACTAATACAATCCTGGGTTGTATAAACTGAGGCATAGAATCAAGATCATGTGAAGTATTAGTACCACTTTATAAAGCCTTAGTAAAACCACACCTGGAATACTGCAACCAATTTTGGTCACCATACTATAAAAAAGATGTTAAAACCTTGGAAAAAGTTCAGAGAAGAGCAACTAAGATGACCAAAGGCCTGGAGACTAAAACATATGAAAAACGGCTGCAGGATTTGGGTCTGGCTAGTCTAAAGAAAAGAAGAATTAAGGACGACATGGTAGCAGTATTCCAGTATTTGAGGGGCTGCCTTCAATGTGTGGTTGGATCTGCACTCCCTCACCCCACAAATTTAGGAAAGGCCCTAAGACTGGCAGTATGGATCTTATAAGGTCACAACCATAAGGGAAAGGCAATATTTAAGATACAGGGATTTTTTAAAAAAATGATTCAGATTGCTTCGGGGTACAAACACAGCACCTGCTTGCAACCCCTGAAACCTTGTACAACTTCTCCCGTGATCATGTAACAACTGCAGAGGACAGCCCCCCCCCCCCCCCCCCCAATCCCAGGAACAGATTTAAGGAGTTGTAGACAGAGGCTCCATCCGTACTCTTGCATATATTACAGCAACTTTTTACTTTGGATCTAAAGACTTTAAAAAAAACTTTACTATTTACACGCGTGACGGTTAAGCAGGCAAACAAGATGCAGTTTCGAATATTTAAAAAGCTGAAGAGCTTACAACAGCAGGAAGATTTGAACTAAGCCTAGCATCGCTTCTTCAACAAGCCATGGTTGACAGAAATAAAGGTTTGGTATAGTAACTGATTTCAAAGAGAGTTTACTATTCGGTTGCCTGACAGTGCAATACTTATTGCAGTTTGACATTTCCATATTGCTTAGTGAGACTCTGCTTCTGAATAAGTTTGTGTTCATACGTGTGGTCTTAATCTCTGGAGTTAGCATAGCAACAATGGTAACGAATATCAAATTATAATCGCAAGGGAGGCAAAATGGTGAATTTGAATAACTAGGAATTCTGCTGGTTGTCAACCACAGAAGTGAGGTTCAGTGTCAGGTTTTTTTCTTACAGGGAGTTGTTTGTGCCTGCTGAAGCCTGTAGCATCTGAAACTCTCCAGCACGAAGCTGCTCTGCAAATATAATTTTCCTATCAACTTCGACAAGGAAAAATTGCTCAATGGTTCCCACTTCTGCCATCAGCGCTCTTGACAATGTTTTAACAGGAAAAAGTGTTTTGATATGTTTGCTTTAGGTAAGAGATACAAATTGGCAGGAGCCAATGGCAGCAAGAGCTGCCAACAACGAAGTTGGTATAGTTAATTCCAAAGTCATAAAGTTAAAAAATAATGGAAACATCCAGTGGTCCTGACCTTGTGGGGTGGGAGGAGGAAGAGGAAGAGGAGAAGGAAGAGAAAGAGGAGGAGGAGAAATAATTTGTTAATAAGCCTTTCTAATCATACTTCCTGATTCATCAAAAGAGTTGCATGGCACTGCAAGAGTTTTAAAATAGATTTTAAACAAAATAAAAAAGGACTCAATCCCACACATGCTCACTTGGAATAGGTCCTACTGGATTCAAGTTAAGTTACTACAGAAGAAATCTGCATTGGATTACTGTGTTAAATTATGATTGGGTTCAAACATCCCACTAAGTCACAATGTTGCTTATTTGACTGTGGTTTCATATATTCTGCAAATTCAGCCAATTGGGGCTTATTCAATAAAACCATTGTTAAAAACTATGCCTGAAAGCAACGTGCAAAATACAAAAACAGTCATAACTCAGAGACCTACAAACAGGAATAGTTCCAGAGTCACTCCATGTTTTCTCTTAAGAAGAATATTTACGGGCAATGTTCTATCATCCTCGTCTTTTTTTCTTCTATTTATGCTTCCTACTGTAACCTGGAGAATAGTGGGATAATATTTTTTCCTCCATTACAATCCTGAAAACAACCCCTTCTTAGATATTGCTATATCTGTATCATGAAATACATTATCCACCAACACCAACAATTTCTTCCTCCAAATCAAATATCAGCAATAGAACAGAGGGAAATTTCTTCTGAGCTATATTATAGGAGGAAACATTGTCTCCAGCATTAACACTTTGAAAAACCCTGTACCTGCTATATAAAATTGCTTCTAGTCCCTTAATTGGCTTATTAAGACTCCCAAGCTCATCCCCAGTAGCTGCCCTTAGACGTAGCTGCTAGATTCACAATAAAGTTGATTGAGAAATAAACCGATCATATTCTCATCTAATCTAGCATGATATGCAAGCCAAAACTATGTTGCATAATAGCAATAGCGACAGCATTTAGACCCATCATGGCGAACCTAAGGCACGCGTGACGCAGATGGCACGCAGAGCCCCTCTCTGCGGGCAGGCCAGCCGTCACTCCAGCTCAGCTCCACCGCACATGCGCGTGTGCCTCCCACTGGCCTGCTGGTATTTGGGTCTCTGCAATGCATGCACAGGGGGCAGGGCGCATGCAGGGGAGGTACGCACGCATGCGCAGGGGGTGGGACATGCGGGGGGCATGTGTTGCATTTTGGGGCCTTGCACAGCGCCCCTGTGCCTTGTTTTGGGCCTGGAAAGCCTCCTTCACCAACCTGGAAGCCAAAAATGAGCAAGGGGGGGCAGGGGGCATGTGCAGGGGGCAGGGGAGTACAGTGGGGGGTCCCACACACATGCACAGGGGTGGGTTGATTGCAGGGGGCGTGCGTGCATTAGCGGCGGGGTGTGCGGGGGAGTGTACATGCATTGCATTATGGGTGCAAGACCGCTTTTGGCAGACAGGAAAAAGAGCTGCAGTCTATACAACCTGGATGTAAAAGATGTCTCAGCTCCACAGAAGGGAGAATAGCAATGAGAAACATTTCAAAAATATCCATCCCTAGTTTTCCAGAGAGTGAAAGGAAAGGAGGAGTGAAATAGGTTCAGTCTTGCAAGATTCTGTTAATGTGAACTTGCAATAAAGATATAGCTAGTAGGCTATGCTTCTTGTCTGAACTATCTCAGAAGTGTAAACCTTATGGCTCCATGTATCATATGAATCCAGGCACCGGACTAACTGAGTAAATGGTTACATAAACCATGGGTATCTTTGTTTTGCAATGCTGATTGTGATAGGTAGTCCTCAACTTATGACCATTTGTTCAGTGACCATTTGAAGTGATAAAGGTAAAGGTTCCCCTCGCACATATGTGCTAGTCGTTCCCGACTCTAGGGGGCGGTGCTCATCTCCATTTCAAAGCCGAAGAGCCAGCACTGTCTGAAGATGACTCTGTGGTCATGTGGCCGGCATGACTAAATGCCGAAGGGGCACAGAACGTTGTTATCTTCCCACCAAATGTGGTTCCTATTTTTCTACTTGCATTTTTACATGCTTTCAAACTGCTAGGTTGGCAGAAGCTGGGACAAGTAATGGGAGCTCACTCCGTTACGCGGCAATAGGGATTTGAACCGCGAACTGCCGACCTTTGTGATCGACAAGCTCAGCGTCTTAGCCACTGAGCCACCATGTCCCTTTTGAAAAGATGATAGTGCTGAAAAAAATGGAGCGATGACCTGTATCTGAAATTATGACCCTGCAGTCACATGATCAAAATGCTGGGGCAACCGCAAGGGCACTTCAACTCCCTCTGCCTACTTATATCCCCCCCTCCTCATCTAAGCCCTTTTGGCCAGCTTAAATAAATAAATTACAGCCAAGGAGGAGAAGAGAGAACTTCAGATGTATCACTCATCCAGAGCAAAAGAAGCTCCTAGTCCAAAAGGAGAAAAGACTTGCCAGGATTTCCCCCCCACCCTCCTGCTTTCTGTTTTTGATGTGGTTTGCAATTTCCCTTCCAAAATGTTAGAGAAGATTAGCCGGGGCAAAAGCAACAAGAAATAAAGAAGAAGAGTTACCAGCCAGCAACAACTTGGTACAGAACAGCTGTAAGTCAGCAATGGAACATATGCTCTGCATGCAGAAATCCAAAGTTCGATCTGGGACAAATGCAAAATGTGGCTCGTGCTATATTCCTTTCAGGGCTGAGACTTTGGGCAATCTGGAATGAGAAGGGTGGTATGCTCAATAGGCATACTTTCAAGGCATGAGCTAGTTGTTTGTGTTCCCTGCTCCAGAGTTATAATATCCACTTTTATAACATTAACCGAATTCTGCAGTCCAAGGGGTTTAGGCCCATCTGATCTGCAATATCTTAGGGAGTAAAAAATATCTTGATTTGTAGCTATGCACCTGCTTGCAAAGCTATGCTAATGCTTGTTCAGATGGGTATTTCTAGATCTTCTTCCTGAAGCTGATCCAGTACTATTTTAAAGCTGCATGAACCGCTGGGGCCGCCTTCCTCCCATCCTTCTCAAATATCGATAGTGAGCTAATAATATTAACAGACAAACTCTCTTTATTCTCGTTTGGCTTCGGCTCCCATTTTCTGCAGGCTTGACACTTCTGTCTTCAGCTCTGCTATCTAGGAATGTGTCCACCACCACTTCTTTGGATTCAAACGCAGGCCCACACTGCCTCTTACCAACACTTTGCCGATATGCTTAACCTCAGGTAATTAAAAAGAGGCAACCCGAATCATAAAATATGTCGATCCTTCAGTTGCCAAATTCCAGCCAGGATGGACATCAGTAATGAATGCTGTGAACGGTAATTTGGCAGTATTTGGAAAGCTCTAGGTTTCCCCATCCCTCCCCAGGCTCTGGAGGCTTTTCTCGAGCCTCTGGAAGGGTGAAAACTGCCTCCCCCAGGCTCTGAGGCTGGAAACAGACTTCCTCCAGTAGGCCCATCCCCCCCCCACCGCCCCCCACGAGCCTCTGCGTGGGCCCTGCACTTACCTGGCATGATGAACAGGCTGCGTGGAGACTTCTGGGAGGGGAGGGGAGGGCGTGGCCAGCCAGAGGTGGCATTTGGGGGTTCGCCAAACTGGGCAGAATCCTAGCTAGAGGATCGCCCAAACCCATGCAAACCTCCAGCAGCCCACCCCTGCCCATAAAGCTATGGCTTTTCAAACTGCTCTTCAGTAGGAACATGATAAATAAAAGGCAGCATCCACTGAATTTAAGACATGAGCCTGAAGCAACAACCAAAGCAAAATGTTATAGCTACAGGAGACGTAGGAGGTGTTGAAAATGTCAAATGTTTTATGATCCATAAC
The DNA here is from genome assembly GCF_964273705.1 of Natrix helvetica. NCBI lineage: Eukaryota > Metazoa > Chordata > Lepidosauria > Squamata > Natricidae > Natrix > Natrix helvetica. The sequence goes on from NC_138548.1 coordinate 228,544,812, forward strand.
ACTGCTTAAGTCCAATCCAATATTTTTTGGGCAATTATATATAATGAAATCTTAAAAAGTGAAAAATTATTATGTGCTTGTGCACTTTCAACCCTTTGTTCCTTCCCCAGTTATTTCCTCCCTGCTGGAGTCAAAGCAATTATATCTTTGATTGCCCTGATCAAGCTTCTTTTTATTCCCTCTTAGCAATACGACACTCAAAGGAGATGTGAATTCCCCAGTCTCAGCGACATATGCAATCTCCATCTATCTATCTCTGTGACAGAAGCCATGCATACCAAGATGTTATAATATCCCTGGTTTCAAAACAGAAACTGTGATTATAACTCAAGTATGTAAGTACACTGGTATACCTAAGGAGAAAAATAGTTTCACGATGACAGGTTGCAGAGTGCATCATGTGAATTAAGAGTGAGACAGATGCCAGGACACTTGGCTAAAATACTAGTATAGGTCCATCCTTGGTCTCCATATTCTAAATCCATATTCTACAGCGGATTACATGCCAATTTCACATGTAGAAAACAGTAATGGTTGACCATGAATAATACTAAATAGTACTAAATGTGATTATTCCCATCCTCCCTCCTCCAATGTGGTGTCCATCAGCTGTATGTTGAGTTGTAAGTCTTGCATAGCAAGGTCAAGATTTACATTGGTTGGGAATCAGAGAAATTATATTCTAATGCATCTAAGCATCCCCCTCCTTACATCACTGATAAAGTCTCAAATCAGTTGTCCTGGAAGATTTTGTCTAAAATAGAAGTGGACAAATTTTAATTAGCAAAATGAGTTCTGACCAATGAAAGTGGCAGTCAGTCTAATTTTGGACCAGAGGTGGTTATTCAGCAGGTTCTGACCAGTTCTGGAGAACCAGTAGCGGAAATTTTGAGTAGTTCAGAGAACCGGTAAATACCACCTCTGACTGGTCTCCCCATCTATTCTCTGCCTCCCAAACCCCAGCTGATCAGGAGGAAATGGGGATCTTGCAGTAACCTTCCCCTGGAATGGGGAGGGAATGGGGATTTTACAGTATCCTTCCCCTGCTGTGCCCACCAAGCCACACCCACCAAGCCATGCCATGCCTACCATACCACGCCCACAGAACCAGTAGTAAAAAAAGTTGAATCCCATCACTGTTTTGGACCAACTATGATGGAAGCTTTCGCTTTTACTAGGCTCTACTTTGAGGGAGGGACAGCTTGCTGAAAAGCTGTCTGCAAGGATTCCCCAAACGGATGATTTGGGTAAGATGCTTTTGGACATCTAGGTATAGATCTGAGCACAAGCAATAGGTCTGGAGGAAGATTAGCTTCATATAGAGAACCTAATATATTTAAATGATTGGAGGAAGGGATGTTAAGTAGCTTTTTTCTATATTCATTCTGGATTACCATTCACTGTGCTTAGCTGGGAGGAAATGTAGGTTCCTAATAAACCTACTACTGATAACAACAGTTGTAGATGCAACCATTTTTTTTTTGCTTCATCCCTGCTCTGTACAACTAGGAAAAATGGTGTGTGTGTGTGTGTTTTGTCATTTTGCTTTAACTCAATTTTCCTGTTCTACAGGATCATTGTATCAAGATAATAATACTAGCTGTTCTTGTAGAGATATATTCAGTGTTGCTGAGAATTGTGTAAGCTATTGCTAAACATCCTCCCCTACTGGCAAATGTAGGTCTTACTGAGGAACTATATTCTTCTAAAAGGGCTTTCCTTCTGAAGATCAAAAAAAATAATATGTATGTTGTTCTTCACTGAAATAACACTTCCTCCAATATCCTCAAAAATACTGATACTGGTCATCTTCAGTTTTACATAGCAAACCCTATAGAGTATGGACACTTTATGCGTTTGTGTGGGTTTGTGGGTTTGTCTGTGTAAAAGAGGGAGGGAGAAACAGAAAAACGTAAGAATATAAGCACCAAGAGTTTAAAAAATAAAAACCAGCAGAATCAGAGAAGCTTGATGTTCTGCCAGTTCTCATACCAATGGACCCAATCTGTACCCAGAAAGAAGTTAATCATCAGATTTTGCACTTCCCCCAATTTTGTGCTATATTGCTCAGCTCTATCCCAAATATGTAAATGCACAGTAAGCTCTGCAAATGAGGGTATGTATTTAGAATATGCAATATGTATAGAAATTTGCATTTCATGAGAAAATACACTGAATATAGACTGTAAAAAGTACTTATGTGTTAATTTTCAGTAGATATTTTGACAAATTGTGAATTAATGCAGAAATAGAACAGATTCAGGAATAAACAACTGTGAAACCGATTAAAAAAATACGATAGCTATTCAACTATACTGTTAGATATTAGCATATATCGTAGTAAGTCTCCCCTCTGGTCCGCTGCTACAGCGGGAAACAGATATCGTTCTGATTGGTCGAGGGGCGTACCCGATCCCTATAAAAGGGGAACCCTCCGACCACAGAGCAAGCTGGATCATTACTACTACTAATAAAGAGCTGTTAAGTCACTACGTGTCCGCAGTCTGTCTCTCGTTGCCCAGATCTAACATTGGCGACGAAGGTGGGATCGAGGGGCAGATAGGACGAAGAACGCTACCTCCAGAATCTCCGGATTTGATCCAGCCCAGGAATTCGGCAGAAATTCCGGCAGCCATCTCAGATCACCGCAGCGCGGCAAATTCAAACAGAGAAGATGGCGATGCATGCTCCCCCCGCTCCTTTCGACCCAGCAAACGACGAATGGGAAGCCTTCATGATTCGTTTCGAGTGTTTCCTCGAAGCAAACGAATACACGGGGATCACCGACGCGAGGAAGAAAAACATCTTCCTCGGCTACTGTGGAAAGGAAGTCTTCAATACGGCCAGAGACCTCACCGCGCCTACTCCAATACAGGCAGTATCGTGGACGGCGTTGCAACAGGCCCTGCAAACTCATTACGCGCCAAAACCTTCCAGCCATGTCTGCCGCAAGGAATTCAACACGAGGAACCAGAAGGCGGGAGAATCCATCAATCAATATGTTGCAGCCCTACGAAAAGCAGCAACTCACTGCGAGTTCAGGGATCTGGACGAGCACATCTTAGCGCAGCTCATCTGTGGGTTAAGAGACATTTCTCTACAAAAGAAGCTGTTGGCAAACCCGAATTTAACCCTACAGATAGCGCTGAACGAAGCAAGAGCGTCAGAGTCAGCAGAGAAATCATCGGTGACCATACAACGAGGGGCCAACGTAATCCAGCCAGCACCGAGGCAAACCAGAGTACACTACGAGGACACAAGCCCCGACTACGAGAATCCCGAGTTCGAGGACAGTCACATGATGCGGAGCAGTCACATGAGGCCTGGGGGGAGACCCGGATCCCGCTTGCCGCCCTGCGCAAGTTGCGGAGGGAATCACCCCAGGTCTACTTGTAGGTTCAGGAACGTTGTTTGTTCGCACTGCAACAAACTTGGGCACATCGCACGAGTGTGCCGGAGCGGAGTCCCTGCCTCATGGCAGCCACCCATGTACCGCCAACAGAAGCCCAACTCAGGGGCTTGGCGGAATCAGAAAGGGCGCCCAGAGAGAAATCCACAAGTGTATACCCAGAGAGAAAATTCCCAAAGAGCTGAGCGAGCGTATCCCCAGAGAGATTACTCACAAGGAGCTGAGCGAGCGTATCCCCAGAGAGAATACACACAAAGAGCTGAAAGAGCGTTCTATCAAGACGCTCAACGAGAGTATTTTCAGGATGAAGACGATGAGATAGAGTTGACCCAGAGAGAGGAGTTGCGAACGTATCTCACCACAATACATCAGGTCCGCCCTAAGCGACCAAAAAGGCTGAGAGTCACAGTCCTCTTGGAGGGCTCACCCTGCGAGCTAGAAGTTGACACAGGATCAACCCTGACGATTATTTCATGGGCATCCATGAAACAGGCTATCCCTAGCCTCAGAAAGAGCCAACTCCGCGCTCCAGACGTCCTACTGCGAGACTACCAGGGGAACCAAGTCCCCATCGTGGGCCAAGGCACATTCCACATCCGTTTCAAGGACATCGAAGCCCAGCTGCCCGTGACCATCGCCAGCGCGCCATTACAGAACCTTCTGGGGCTTGATTGGTTTGAAGCCTTGGGGTTAGAAGTCACCGGAATCAACGCCGTGAGAAACAGCAGCGCTGATCAGATTTTTAAGGAGTTCGAGGACGTGTTCAGCCCCGGTCTTGGTAAGTATGTGGGTAAACCAATATCATTCAATTTAGACCCCAAAGTGGCGCCAATCCGACTTAAACCGAGGCGAGTGCCTTTTGCACTCCGCCCAAAAATAGATAAGGAAATAGATAAGTTAGTGGAGCAAGGAATCCTTGAGCCGGTGGATCACGCGCGCTGGGAAACACCCATCGTGACCCCAGTCAAACCAGACGGATCAGTCCGCATCTGCGCGGACTATAAATGCACAATTAATGTCGCACTACAACAAAGCGCATATCCTGTGCCTGTAGTACAGCACTTATTGCACTCGTTGGGGCCAGGAAAGGTATTTGCTAAGTTAGACATGGCACAAGCTTACCAGCAACTGCCAGTTGATAGCGCCACAGCGGAGGCCCAAACTATAGTGACGCATAGAGGAGCATTCAAATGCAACCGGCTACAATTCGGCGTGAGCATTGCCCCAGGATTGTTCCAGAGCGTCATGGAACGACTTTTGCAAGGGATACCGGGAGTCGTCCCCTATTTTGACGACATCTTGGTGTCCGCTGCAAACGAGGAGCAATTAAATAAAAGAGTCAGAACTGTTTTGGCCAGAATCAGAGAAAAGGGTCTCCGCCTTAAAAAAGAAAAATGCCAAATTAACGTGCCTAGCGTAGAATTCCTGGGTTATAGAATCGATGGTCAGGGAATACACCCCACTTCAAAGAAAATTAAGGCGATCCAGGACGCCCCCACACCACGAAATCAGACCGAGTTGCAGGCCTTCCTCGGATTACTTAATTTCTACAGCGTTTTTCTGAGGCAGAAGGCGACCGTTGCTGAGCCACTACACCGTCTACTCCAGAGGAACGCACCATGGAAATGGGGACGATCCGAAGCTGCAGCTTTCGCCGGGGTAAAGCGCCTGCTCACCACTGACTCACTGCTTGTCCAATACAGCCAGACCCTACCGCTGGTATTGACCTGCGACGCATCACCCTTCGGAGTTGGAGCAGTCCTCAGCCACAGGATGCCCGACGGAAAAGAAGCACCCATCGCCTTCTACTCCAGAACTCTTTCATCGGCCGAAAGGAATTACAGCCAAATGGACCGGGAAGCGCTGGCTGCTGTAGCTGGAGTAAAGCGTTTCCACGAATACCTCTACGGCCGCGATTTTGAACTAATTACAGATCACAAACCGTTGTTGGGACTTTTGGCAGGAAACCGCCCCACCCCGATCTCCCTTTCTCCACGCATGACCAGGTGGACTGTTTTCCTGGCTGCGTATTCATACAAATTGATTCATCGACCGGGCTCCACTCTCGGACACGCAGACGCACTCAGCCGTTGCCCATTACCTGACATTCTGCCAGACCCCACTCCAGAAGTACCGGTATTGCTCATTGACTGTTTGGACTCTGGACCGGTTTCTTCATACGACGTTGCAAGATTCTCCTCTAAAGACAATGTAATAAAGCAAGTTCAAACTTGGGTTTGGAGGGGGTGGCCGAAAGGAAACGTGGGCCCGGAATTCAAAATGTTTTGGTCAAAACGGGACGAACTCTCAGTGTTACAAGGTTGTTTATTGTGGGGGGATCGAGTTGTTATTCCGTATGTTTTACGTAGAAATGTATTAGAGGCTTTACATGTGGGTCATCCGGGGATTGTTAGAATGAAGGCGTTAGCAAGAAGTTACGTTTGGTGGCCAAACATGGACAAAGAAATAGAGGAGTGGGTGGCCACTTGCGACCCATGCCAGGAATCGAGACCAGCACCCCCGGAAGCGCCCGCCACAGAATGGGAGAAACCTAAAGCACCCTGGTCGCGAATACACATCGACTTCGCAGGGCCATTCCAAGGTCAGACTTTCCTTATAGTTGTGGATGCATACTCAAAATGGCTAGATGTAGTCCTAATGACTTCAACCACGGCAGAGGCAGTCATTAAGGTTCTACGGCGACTTTTCGCCACTCATGGCCTGCCCGACCTCCTAGTCTACGATAACGGGCCCCAATTCACGGCCATGCATTTCGAAACGTTTTTAGCAGGTCAGGGAATTCGGCATGCCCTCGTCGCACCATTCCATCCGGCATCAAACGGACAGGCGGAGAGAATGGTGCGATTCGCAAAAGAGGCCCTCGCTAGGATGGGTCCAGGTGATTGGCAAACACGCATTGACCATTACCTCCTAATTCAGCATATTACCCCAAGCGCAACGACGGGTAGGAGTCCTGCTGAACTACTCATGGGCCGCCGTCTACGGTCTCACCTGGACCGTCTTCACCCAAATTACTCTGCCACAGCTCCCCCAGACTCCACAAGTAAAATTCGGTCTTTCAGCATAGGGGATTCAGTATACGCCCACAACTATGCAGGGGGAACATTGTGGATGCCGGCAAAGGTCATTGGCATCACGGGTCCACGATCGTATTTGCTGGAACTAGAAGATGGGCGGAACTGGAAAAGGCACATCGATCAACTTCGGGGTCGCCTAGCACACTCAGACCTTCGAAACGAAGATGAGATTTCCCTGCCTACAGAAAGTCAACCACGCGAGAGCCCCATCATAGAAAACTACGACACCTGCGAACCAAGCTTGGAACAAGAAAACACGCACGAAGCAGAGCGAACCCCAGACAACGCAACCGAGCAGACTCCAGAACGCCTTAGCAACGAAGGCACAAAACCTCCCGAACGTGAAACAGGAAAAGCACCCGATCCTGCAACCACTTCTAACCAGCCCGAACTACGACGCTCCTCCCGAGCAAGACAAACACCCACATACCTAAAAGACTATGTTACCTACCGCAACGTTCCATCTAGGAGGGGAGGGGTGTTAGATATTAGCATATATCGTAGTAAGTCTCCCCTCTGGTCCGCTGCTACAGCGGGAAACAGGTATCGTTCTGATTGGTCGAGGGGCGTACCCGATCCCTATAAAAGGGGAACCCTCCGACCACAGAGCAAGCTGGATCATTACTACTACTAATAAAGAGCTGTTAAGTCACTACGTGTCCGCAGTCTGTCTCTCGTTGCCCAGATCTAACATATACCTTGAATTTTAAGTGGGTTTTCACAATTCACAGGGTTTTTTTTTCTGTTGTATGTAAATGTTATAAATGCATCTGTTATTTGGACATTTAATAAGACTGCTAATAAGAGTCAGTGGAAGGGAGCCATTATTCAATCCAATATTCTCTCATTCAGGGTAAATTTTAATAGGCACTGCACCCAAATCTAACTCCCTGGAGGTTTTATTTCTGAACAAAAGAACTTTTCCCAAGGTTCCTTAGAAGCCCTTTGTGATGATTTTGAATGCACTTTACTTTTTAAAAGAAATGCTGCTAGTACTATTCGGATCTGTTATGTATCTGTCCTCCACAATCTCCAAGGATACATAACTTGCTTCTTGAACTGAGGAAGCCCCCTGAGGCATGCGTGAAGTCCTTTCCCTACATCTTCACTTTCGGTCTAATGGAAACACAGGAAGACTATAGGAGCCTTGACTAAATAATTAAAAACAGGATATTCATTCACATAACATGTTCCATGAACATCCGACAAGTTTTTTTTTAATCTCACTAGTAAGGCCATTTTTCATACGTGATCATTCCCCCCCCCCCCCCGACCAATGAGAACCAGCTCTGATTCAATTTGAAATGGAGATGTAATATTCAAACAGGATGGGGTTCGTTTCCATTTGAGTTTATACTTCCGCATTCAAAGCAATCCAATTAGATTTGAACGGGGGGGAAAAAGATGTATTCAAAGGTACAAAAGAAAACATCTGCAGATGCTTTGTTTTTTGACAGGATGGAAGGAAAGTAAGCGGGGGGGGGTGAATCTTTTAGATAACATTAAACTGCTTTTTTTTAGTCAGATACTGCAAAAGTTTCGTTATAATAATGTGTCACTTCTCTTAATACAAAGACAGGAGGACCTCAGAGAAACTTCGAAACTATTCAGCAAAGAGACCAAGTTATTTTTAGTGAGACAGAGCAGAAAGTATACAATATAAAAATAGAGCTCTTAAAAACTAGAGTTATGCTAGCGAGCTATATATAAATGTTGTTCTAATTATGAGGTATGGTTATTCCTATTACTATCTTCTATCATCTGGAATTTTTAGATTAGGAGGTACAAATATGATTTATATAAATAGATAGATACTTATTTTCCCATTTAAAGACTTAGTAAGAATGAATGCCCATTCACTTCCTATGTGTGGGGCTTAATTTAATTTCATGTAGTTTAGTTCAGCTTAATTTAATTTAATTTGTTCAATTTAGATACCGACCGATTCCAGACTGACTCTAAGTGGCTCACAATAAAGCCAAACAAGGAAGAATATACCATATAAAATAAATAGAGTAATAATAAAGAACAAGATGAAGAGTCTGGCCAAAAATACCCACATATGCAAACATACCAAACAGCAGCCCCAACCCATCATAACCTACAGCTTGGGAGAACAGCCAGGCCTTTTAGGCTTTCCAGAATGTCAATCAGGATGGGAGTCACATGGATATCAGGGGGAAACTCCATCCCAGAAGGCAGGCACTGCCACAGGGGGGGCACACTTCCTGAAGTTCAATAAATAACAGTTTCATCGAAGAGACTTGGAACCTGCTGGCTTATACTGGTTGGGCACTGGGCAGACATCACAGGAAATAACCAGTCCAGAGGTGGTATTCAGCAGGTTCTGACCAGTTCTGGAGAACCGGTAGCAGAAATTTTGAATAGTTCAGAAAACCGGTAAATACCACCTCTGACTGGCCCCGGCCCCATCTATTCTTTGCCTCCCGAGTCCCAGTTGATTGGGAAGGAATGGGGATTTTGCAGTAACCTTCCCCTGCAATGCCCACCGAGCCACGCCCACCAAGCCACATCACGCCCACCAAGCCATGCCCACAGAACTGGTAGTAAAAAAATTTGAATCCCACCACTGAACCACTCCCTTGGATAACCTGGCTCTGTGACATGTAAGGCTTTACAGGTGATGACCAGTACCTTGAATTGCACTTTGAAGCACACTGGCAGCTAGCAGGAAAGCTCTCTGTGTCTGTGTGTGTGTGTGTGTGTGTGTTGCATTCTGGGCTACTTGAAACTTGAAGGAGTCTTCAAAGGCATCCACATGTAGAATTGTGCAAAGGCCTTCTTTGGCTGCTGGCTTTTGGTATGTGTCAGGCCAGTGATATTTGAGACAAGTTCATGGTTGCTATGATAGTCACAAACCTCCGAGCTACTCCAGATACAATAGCACAAAGTGACAAATTTAAGCCTTGGGTATTCCAACATCAGCCCAGCTCAGGTAGAGAAGTCACTGGGTAGCAGAGAGGACAATACTTCCAGAGCAAACACAACTTCAACCAGAATATCTCACATCAGGTTTTCCATGCAGCAGAACCTCCAAAAGCCTTCAAAGAGTAATGGATGATAACATCCTCTCTGCTCCAGCCCCAGGTCTCAGTCGAGGAAGCACTTAAAACTTGCTTTGTTGCTTATGATTATTGTATTTTGAAGGGCTTGTAATGGAAGTTGAGGTATTCTCTGTATATGTGAGCATTTCTGAGAGGGAATCTGATCTAAACAATTCGTCGTCATCATCATTGTTAGGGATGTAACCCTAGGCTTGGCTTGGCAATGTATATAAGCTATGATTACTTTACTGTTACTTTAAATGCTTAACAGATGTAATTGGCTTGTTACCTCAAGCAGCCATAAGAGGCAGCCAGAATGGTTGTTAGCTTTCTCTCTCTCTGTTTTGTTAGAAGCTGATTGGTGTATTACTGAGGTATTGTGGTTTGTTACTGTTAGTTACTTTGTGGGTTAAACTGAGAATATTGATAACTGACTGACTGAACCGTGTATGACTTGGACTGTAAACTAAACTCTGAATACTTCTATATTTCTACATAGTAAACTACTATATTTTTATACTATTCAGTGTCTCTGTATGCTGTTTTGTGCGTGTTATTCCATATCACTCTCATTACGCTTCTCTGCATACTTGCTCTCCTAATGGGAAGCTTAATTACTTAACAATCATATCATCGGCATCACCAGGACTTGCTATTACATTTTTACCAATCCCAGACTGTGAATCGAATTGAAGTTTAAATCTTTAATAATAACAGAAGAGAAAGAACTGGAGAAGATAACAAAATACAAAGACCTACAAGACTGTGGCAAAGGCAAGCAAGGATAGTACCAATAGTAATAGGTGCCTTGGATGCAGTCCCAAAACAACTGGAGCACCCCTTGAACTCCATTGGCATTGACAAATTCGCCATCAATCAATTGCAAAAGGCGGCTTTACTTGGGGACAGCTTCCATTCTGCAACAATGTCTGTAACACCATCAAACATTGTGATCTGTCTATCCCAGGTCCTTGGTAAGGACTCGATAGGTAGAATGCCAAACCCAATCTGAACATCTGGCTGACTGTGCAATGATCAATAATAATAATGACAGAAAGATTACAAGAACTAAATTATAAGAATAAGTAAAGGCTAGAATTTTGCTACTACATTCAGATAATAGGCATACACAGATGGAGCAGATAAGAAGTCTGGCCCACCTTCAGAAGGAACAGTCACAGTTTTGTTCCTTACACTATGAACCTTGTGATCTATAAAGCTTCCTCTTTCTGTTATGTATTTAAGTTAGACAGTGAATAATATTTATATGTATTTATATGTTAGGGTGTAGGTATATTCATATGCATGTATATAGCACCTCTATATGTTTGTTATGTATGTGTACACTTTTGAGAGCAGGCAAGAGAATTTCATTGTTAATGTGTGCCAGTGTGCCCACATAGAAAAATGACAATAAAGGTTATCTTATCTTATTTATCTTATCTAACCTCATTAGTTGATATGGAGGGGTGTGCAGTCTTGGTAGGGCACCATAGCAAAGCTTGGTATATGCAGGATGTGACTATGACAGAGTTAAGGCTTAATAACAATACTCTATGGGCTTTCCCTCATGTGCTTTCTACCAGTCTTCAAGTTGGCCAACATAAATTATCTTGAGTTTCATTCTGTCCTGACAAATTTAATGTGGGCCGAGTTCTGGGAAGGGATTAGGGGATTCCAGCAGTGCTTAGTACTTGAAATGGCAGCTTAAGGCACCTTTCAAGTTGCAGAGTGACAGGCCGCAGGCATAGGGAGAGATGGAAGATGAACCAGGAGGAATTATCCTGGTGCAACAGGGATGCTTTCTGTCACTCATGCAGCACTTCTCTGTGAGTGTGACCTGTTGGTCAGGCTATTTCTAAACACCCGTTAAATGCTCTTCTAGAGGTGACAAATCTCAGTGGTCTGCTATTCACATTATTGTCGGAACGTCTATCACTCCTCTTAACCCCCAACCCAGTCTTCTGATACTGCAAAATTGCACAATTCCCGGGGAAAAACCAAAAAGTTGGGAATTCTGCAAAGTGCTTTGCTGTCATCTACTGTATTAAAGTACATATCTGCTGCCATTTATGAATGCTTCAGTGCAGTGATTTGACTGAAACTTGATTGAACAAAAGCACCTCTTCAAAGCTTCTATTCTATTCTTTTTTTTTAAATTCTTTTCTATTCTATGCCATGCCATGCCATCCAGCTGAATGGCTTAAGAAACATGGACTTAAGAAACAAGGCTTTGGTGCTGCTTTGATTTTAACGGAAGGCATTGCCCAAATCTCATAGGTTCCCACTTAATCTAGATCTTGCACAAATATTACCCATTCTCCTTCTCTAGACTCTCTCCTTCATATAACATGAACCCACTCCAACTATCACTTCCAGTTTTTCTGTTCCAACTGCACAGTAGCCAACCTCTGCTGAAGTGGGATCTGCACCGGGGCCTTCTTTAAACAGAAAGGAGAGCCTGCTGCAAACAATTCAATTTCTCCCACTCAGCACCCAGTCTACTGCGATTTTCTGATACATTTTTAGGTCAACAGGACACCAAATAAGAAACAAATCATTTCTGGAAGGGAGGAAAAGATAGGAGGGATGAGGAAAATAACAAAGATCAGGCTAAATTTACTACTGGGCTTTTCTCTGGAAAGATCACTGGGATTATTGAAGTGGTGGGAACTGTTCATTAAAATAAAACCTCAAGCAGCAAGTTGTCAAATGCTAGTGTTAGCTGTAAGCAACGGCACGGTTTAGCTTGCAATAGAGCCCTCAACTTGCACGAGGAGCTGCTTAATCAAAGCCGCAATAGTATTGAAGCAACGTTTAAGCTGTAAACTGACTTTGTTTGATTCACAGATGCTACATACAGTGTTTTTTGCGTGGATGGCCTGTGGTAGGATTCCTTTTACTGACTAAAGAGCAACTGAGTGTTATGAGGCCCTACATCAGAAATCCTCAATGTGGTGCACATGAGCAACATGTGCCTGAAGGTATCTATTTTGCCACCTTGTAATTCAAATCCCATCTGGCATGAGACTAGCCAGGCCACCCTAGGAGAATGTGATTTTGGGAATGGATCAACTCTATCTCCACAGAACCTACACCATGCTCTCACCTTCTGAATGAACCCATTGATCAAATAACCTTTTATCTACCTATATTAATGAAAGAAGCCCTCTGAAGTCTAGAAAGGGGAACTATCCGAGTGCTTAGCCCTCTCTCTGCCAGCTTTCTTAAACCCATGCAGATTTCTTTAATTGCATATTTACACTGACAGAAATCTTCAATGGGAAAATAACTGCATGATAGAGCTACAGCAACTTTGACCAATTTAGCCAACTTTCCTGCCGCCTACAAATTCTGAAAGTTGCAATTTCCAACCTTAGGAAAACTAGACTAAACAGACATATAAATCTGACCTTTTCAAAAACTGCAATTTATTTTTCATAGACAGGTCCCCATGACGTACATTCACATTTCATGTATAAATCCCTTGGTTACCTTCTTTGCTGAATCAAGAACAAACTGAATCATCATTCATTGATAACGCTTTATTCTGGATATCGGCACTTAGCACAAACTTTGCCTTGTGGGCCTAAATAGCCCTTTCCAAATCTATGACAAAGATGTATTTTTGTCTCTACGAATCTGCCCAATAAAGAATGGGAGGATGAGGCTAGAACTCAGACGATATTATTGGATGACTTACAGCCATTATATCTGAAGAAGACTCTAATGTTGGGAAAGGTGGAAGGAAAGAGAAGAGGGTGACCAACAGCAAGGTGCATGAACTCATTTGCAGTGGTGATAAGTGCAGTTTTGGAAGACCAGAAAGATCAGATTAGAGGCAAATTGTCATAGAGAAAATCTATGTGATCACTAAGACTCACCCAGAATTTGATGGCACATAATCAATCAATTTATCAATCGATCTTGTTAAGAGCTGAAGGCTATTTAGATGCTGAAAGTTGGAAGCTGAAGGACAGTCAATAACACTTTCCCAACCTGGCTTCCAGTATCTGTACCAGTCCTAATCAATCCTGAGGCTTTATATTGTCTACAAGTCAGAGGCTGATTTTGGGAGCCAGCATTCCATCCTGCATCTGAAAAGAGTGTTGGGACCTGAACACAGCTAGTTTCCCAGCTATCTCCAGGCCGCCAACTACACATTTTTCGTTCAGGCTCCCCAGAGTATTTTGCAAACAGTATTTTTTCTTAGACATACAGAATGCTGGAACTTATCATCCTCCTCAATCTAGTGACCTCTGAGACTCTGGGATTTAGCCTGGAAACTCCAGGCACAGCAGATGGTTTAGAGAGCTGCTGTGCTCAGCATTTTCTCCCGTCTCTGAAATTATTGACATGCCCTATTTTACAGCTAGAGATGCAGATAGCCACTGAGACGTTTGCAAGTTAAGCAGACTCATGATGTAACTAACAGCAGACAACAACAAAACTACTACTTCTGCTTCTTTGACGGGGGAGGAAATTAAATTGAAACAGATGCCTAGCATAATTATCTCTGGTCGTTAGGGGCATTTTCAGATGGATGGCTGCTAACCTTAACTGGTCAAAAGACAAGGTGCAGCAATTCAATTTCTTTATTCTTTGGAATAATGGAAAATTAAGCAGCAATAGAAAAAATGGAAGGGTTTCAAGTAGAGGCCCCTCATAAAATTCAGTGAATCAGGCAGGGCGATAGTGCAATGAACACCTTACTTAGAAGCACTCTAAGCATTTAATCTTATTAGCAAAAAGCACAAATAGCACATTGACTGAAAGGTTGTGAGCTTAAAAACCAGGAGAGGAAAAGCCAAGGCTGAGGAATGATTGCATGCTCTCCATATTACTAGTCTAGGGAAAGGTGAGAAAACATATGCTGGCAGGATAGTTTTTTTAAAAAAACTATTGCACATCAATGATTACGTAGAAAGCTTATCTGTCTGGCTTCAGTCCCAGTTTCCCATAAAGAATATCCCTTTGATAACCTTCTGTGGGATGATGAGGACAGGAGAACTAGATCTCACTGATCTTCCTGGACTTCCCAGTTAGTTTTACATCCTTTGGGACCAGGATTTTAGGGATAGGAATGAAAGGATCCTTTCCCCACAAATTCTTATCTGCATAATAAGTTCTAGAAAAGGATGACTTAGGGACTTCAGCTCTGTGGGTGTTGACTCATGTTTATCTCTTTAACATGGCGCCCCGCCATACAATGAGTTTTTCATGTATTTTGAACATGCAACTTTCATGGCTCAAGACATTACCAGCTGACCTCTGGAAAACTTTCAAATTATCTGTTTCCTCCTCCTCCTCCTTGCAAAAGGAAGGCTTTGCACCTCCATTCACCCCACTTCAGGAATAGATGGCAACATTTCATTGGCTCCTGTTTCCAAAGATGTGGATGCTCCCACCAGAGAAAACACAATTTATTTTCCTGGCCTCTTGGCAGTGAACCACCATGCTTGACTCGGTCCTGGAAAAACTGCTTTTCTGGCATGAAACTCTTCCTGGGTTGGTTACAATTTGTAATGTAGCCCACCAGCAGAGCTGCTGTGGCATTACATAGAGAAGGCTTTATGGGCTTCTCCATAGATTTCCTTGATTGCTTTAAAAAAAAAAACACTTTCACCTCAGGTGCTTTTTGCCAATTACCAGCTTAATATACTCATGCACATAAAGTGATAAATTCATGAGTGATGTACATGAAGGAAAGAGGATGCTGGACACTGTGAAGGGAAGGGGAAAGATTGTTGTGCATTTTTGAAGATTTAAAACTTGGAATGAGGGCAGGAGACATTAAATTCTACATCTGGCAAGCTAGACCGCATTAAAGCTGATGTCCTTGCATTCTACATTCAGCTACTGGGTAGCTTCAACAGAAACGTTGATGGCTGAAGGGACCTTTGCAGGATCAAGTGTTGCAACCAACTCAAGGGTTTTCGTTGCATGGTTTTTATGTTATCTTGATTGTTTAATGTCTATAATTTTACATGTTTTTGTTTTAACTTAAGAGCAAGAGTTTAGTTTACTGTATATGTTTCTACCTGCATTGAGGAAAGTCTGAAGTCATTCCCTTTTTTCTTGTCATTTTTTTCACTTTTTGCCTTTTTTGATCCTATCTCCTCCCCAATTTTCCCCTTTTTATTTTGTATTTTATATATTTTTTTTGAAATGTAATAAGGTTAGGAAAAAAGACTTGCGAGTATTCAGGCAACCCCTTTTTTGAATATTTTTCTTCTCTAGATGATCAGCCCCTTCTTGAGAAATGGGCAGTCTAGAAACAAGCAAGTGTAAAGGGGGCGGGGAAAAGTAAAGTAGCAAAAACCCCACACAATTCCAAATATTTCCTTGTTAGAGATTTGCTGTGACTTATAGCATTACCCTGCCATTGCTGTGGCAACAAATCACTAATGAAGACAGGCTTTATATCATCACAGCATGGCTAGGTGACACTACACTATAAATCATTACCGAGGAAATGATCTCTTGTAATAATGGTGAATAAATAAGGGCAAAGAAATTAAAACAACCCAGTGTGATCCTCCAGATGTTGGACTGGAGTAGAGGGTTTCTTTTATTGAGGAATGGGTAAGTTGCCTCACAAGGCTAGCTCTTTGTCTCTTATCCTCTAATCATGCACCTTAGAGGGGCTCCTAGACTTAGTTGTGCACCAAAACTCAGTTTTTCATCTTGCTAACCTTGTTTCACAATCTTGATATTAGATCATTTCAGTGATCTATATAGGGCTGCCTTTCAAGATGGTTTGGGAACAAAAATTAATTCAAAACTAATTGGTCTTGCATTGAAAAGATTCGACATGAACTGTTCTTCTTTGGCATGTTCATCATATAAAATTTAGGAAATATTTTCTATAACTCCTTGCAGCCTGCTGAATATGTAATATTGGCTATGTAAAGATCAATGCTTGCAAACTGAATATTACTGCATAACACTTATTCCCCAACCTAATATCATTCAGAAGCCTGGATTATGATTCCCAATATTTATAACTAGCATGATAGGCATGTTGTCTGCGGACAATTACTGCCCCAAAATTGGGAATCCCTTTTATACTGAATGGAACATGCTACTGTTAATTAGAAAACATCCAGGCAAAATATATTTTTATCCATGTCCTAGTTTCCAAACCATTTCCAAAAAGTGCCAGCTCTACTCTTTATATGTTTAAAAGGTAGGCCTAAGTTCTCCTTCCCAAAAATGAAAATAAAAAATCTTACTATGTCATTTGAAAATATATAGCTGCTTGTTTCAGAGTCAAAGAGGATTCCTGTCACTCTAAATCTTGCTGTCCCTATAGCATGCTTTTGCCATGCATCTCAAGTGGGACTCTGTTGTGCCATTGTTCCTTCAGCTGTACCACACAATGCTGAAAGAACAACATTGTTGCATTCCCCTGGCTGAAATTCAGATATCACCAACTGCAGGAAAAGCCACTACCAACTGCCACATTATGCCAGAGCTATTCGTATTGTCTGGACACTCTATCCAATATCTTTTTTAATATCCCCCCCTTCCCCAACCTATTGACCGAATGAACACTAAGATGGCCAGAAAGGGTTTATATATTTTGACTGCAACCTAATAATGTGAGAACCCATGTGAATCTGTGGAGTGTTCTTGCAAATATCAACAAAATTTTCAACTGTTTTATTAGTTGACTTGTTGACCACAAGATGGCACCAAACGTTGGTGTTTGCATCACTTTACTGCCATCTAGTGATCACTTGTGCAGCTGCTGGGTAAAGTGCTGAAGAGCTTTACAGTAGTTGTCAAAGGAGCTTTTTTCCTATTTTTCATACCGACGCCTAGTATTTCTTTAAGTATTACTTTTTATTGCTGTAGCTATATTTGCAAATAAAATTACTATTAAAAGAAATCAAACCATCTCTTCCTTTGTGGTACACAGTCTGCTTGGAATGTCCTGTGCCAAGATATCCACTCTGAAACAACTAAAGTCATCTTTGGACGGCCTTGGTAGATGGCTGAAGATGAGACAGAGGCAACGTTGTGAGGGCACATCCTTTGGTAATCTGAGAAGCAACTCCACACCAGGACCAAGAGGCTGAATGCCAGGATAAAAAAAAATTAAATATTGTGTATATGTATGTGTATATTGTGTTTGTGTGTATAGACACATACAAATTACTTAAATTATAAATCGTAATACAGATACATATATTTAAATTATAATACACATACACACACACAGATATACATACACACTTGACTTTTATACAGAAGCTTATGAGGAAAGATAAGCTTAAAAGAAGTGATTGACTCAGTCATCCACTGAGTTTCTCCAAAGTCCAATATTTCAACCATTGCATTGTTAATTGTCGGGATTTCTGCATTATGTGTTTATCATCGTTTTTTTAAAAAGTTCTGTTTTTTTGTTTCAAGTTGAAAGGGGGTCTCGTAAATATTTTAAATAAATTCTCCACAAATGTGTGATTTAATATTAAGCGTTGATTTTATTACTATCACCAACTTTAAAATTCCTGGAGGATAAGGCAATCATTTTCATTACTCCTAATGCCTTATGCTACTTCCAATATCAGAAACTTACCTGTGATTAATTATTGAGAAAACATGTATGTAACCACATTATCCTACATCTTGTGTACTGGCTTTATTGGACCACTTTGAAAAAAATACTATACAAGGTAAGCCTTTACCGTGGTCCAAGAGAAGCAGCAAATTATGCAGATTTTTGTATTATATAACAGGTACAATTAGAATATAATACAATAAAGGGAAACTGATGTACAAGGTTCAGTCTGCTTCCTAATTTCCAACTAGTTAAATTTGTGCTATTGTGTATTAGAAGAATAAAGATATAACATGCACCTGAGCCCCTGGGATTGTGCAAAGAAGGAAATGCAACATTTGTTTTGAAGCTAATGCAGACAGACCTTAAAATTGTTACTATTAATCTTTGGAGTTGGACAAAACATACATCTTTCAAAAGCATATATTTTATATATTTAGCTGAAGGCGGCCTCATTTCATCTCAACTTTTTAGAAGCTTTTGCCGTTTGAGTAGAGTGCATCACTTTTGCACAGCCATATTTTGGGAAAATAAGGCACAAGCTTGTTATGGCCTGGATGACTGCTGCCCTCTATAGGTTTTACTGCATAGACTGCAACAGTGAAAATCTAAAATAATACAAAAAGCAGACGTCTGCCTATGCATGCACATATACTATAGATGTTTTGAAAGACTGAATAACAAATACCAAAAATGTTATGGATGGAAGCAGAATGCTAAACACATAGTAGAGAGGAGCATTCAGTAACCTAAATTTGTACCTAAATATGTATACAGGTTGTCCTTGACATACAACCACAATTGAGACCAGAATTTCCATTGCTAAGCAAAGCAGTTGTTAAGTAAGTTGTACCCAACTTTATGACCTATTGGACAGAGCGGAATCTTACACAATAGATATCATATTCCCCATCCAAAACAGCACCGTTGCATAAAACATGGGGTGGGCAAATATGTCCATCTAGGAAAAAATAAATGAAAAATTAATACTAGTATAACATACTAGTTACTGATTTTTTTCTATAGATTTTTAAAATAATATCTTATATCAGTATTAGGACATTGGTGGAGCCATTACAGTAAAAATAACCAAAAACCTTACATATACAGTAATCCTTGTGGAATTCAGAGGAAGATACACAAATTTACTTCACACTTCAACCAGAATCTCTAAACTCAAATATCAGCTAGTAGGGTGAATTCAGAACTTTCACGGGTATGTTAACCTCATTTCAGAGGTGTCAGTCCTCTGTCAATACTGCTATTGAAAAAGAACAAATTGGGGGAACAAACGGACTAGAAGCCCTGAGTGTGGTCTGTGTCAGCCAAGACAAAATAGGCATACGACAAAGCCCAGCCATCAGAAAAGGAGACACATCAGAATTAGGTGGCCAATTAGAGCTGGACAGACCTCTGATTGTATTATTCTCATTCCCATATCCATTGTAGATGGGTTTTATGGCAAGACTTGGGCCAGGAAAACAAAACACACCATTTTAACAATGGAACTAAACATGATTTCAAGCTACTTCAGATTACCGGGCTGATAGGTTACCAAAGTATTTTTGGAAATCCGTGGAACATGAGGACAAGTCCATAGAGTCTACACTCTTAGTAAGGAAAAGTAGATGGAATATGTTTAAGTGTGTCATGGCTAGGAGGGAGTAGGTGCATTATTTATCTCATCCTACAAAATTAAGTAAACAATACTTGGGTTTATCTGAATAGTTTGGTTTGGTAATTTCTTATGCCAAAACATATAATTTTTGAAATATAAAATTATAACTAACCATAAGCATAAATAGCAATTCAAGGCTCTCTTCATAGAATTCCAAAAAAATCCAACCTCTTACTGGTCTCTTCTGGGGCTTTTTATAAAACAAAATATTTCTCTGCCTTTGCAAGCAACAAGAAAAATTCTTCAGAGCAGCTGAAAGGCTTGTCTACATTCCCTCAACCTTGAGGTCATGAGGCATGGCAAGAATGCTGCAGGGGCAGTAGATCTTGTGGCTCATCAACCTCACCCATCTCATTATATACTTTGGCACACCCTCTTCCAAAAAAGAGAACTTCCTAATTTGGGAAGCACCAACTTGGGTGGTTGACAGAGAGCAGGAGGGAGATCCCTTGCCCTCCCCAGCTCCCAACTGGGGCCTTGTGGACTTGTAAAGTAGAACCAAATAATCTAGTCCCTAGATGTTGTTCTTAATCTAAAAGATTACGTTTATAGTGTTTCTGGAATTTTATCATACGTGTATCTTGCGTATTCAGAATATTTACCTATCTATCTATCTATCTGTCTATCCATACATCCATCTATCCATTCCTCCATCCTAAATCCAAAGAATTTTTCTACACTATCCTAATAAAGTGAGGACAGTTTAGAACTATAATTGTTTAGACTTAACATTGGCAGCCAGTCTTTATTTATGTATCCATATAGCCACTATCAGTTAGATTTCTATTAAGTTTGCATAAATAAATCATATATGTATTTATACAGTGAAATTATACAGTGAAAATGGATTCTTCCGTGCCCTTATTATACCTAAAAGACTAATATTGCAACATTGGAAAGATAAATGTATAGCCCCATTCACTCAATGGATTGAAGACCTGATTACACTTACTATCTATGAGAAGACTGCCTACAGATATAGATTTGGACAAACATAAGGAAATGAGACTCATTTATACAAAGTACTGAATGTTAAAAAAAAAGCATGATAGTCATATAAGTGTATTAGAAACACACACACTCTTTCATACTGTTTGCATTAGATAATTATATATATAATTGTAACTGTATATTGTTCTAATAACATTAAAATATTTTTTCTCTCTTGTATCTTATTTCACTTATTTTTAAGTACGAGAATGTATTTTTAATTTCTTTTTGTGTTTGTTCTTTTTCCTTTCTGTTATTATTTTAAAAGTAATATTTTTAAAAAATAAATCAGCAGACGTGCACATAATTATCCAGACCCTAGCCAAACAGTATATTCTATCAGCATTTCGGCATGTTTATTATGTTAAATAAAACACATACATATGCTGTACAAAATGAAATAGCCTGCATTCCTGAAGAATAATCTTGTTACTATCCATCCCACCAGCGTCCCAATGACCTCCAACATACCAAAATGTAGAACTATAGCTTTAGAAACTCCTGTTGAGTGTCAAGAGATGGAAATAAATGTGTACTGACATTTCAGTTAAGACTTGCAAGACAAACCCAAAATTAAAAGTGAGATAACACAAAATAGTTAACAACACTTTAACAGCAATAGCCACTATACAAATTAAACCTAAATCATTTCAAGTTTGTTTAAAACAAAAGGTGATACAACGTTGCATTTATCCAATCCATAATAGTGCAGTGCTCTAGATTCTTATAAGGTATCCAGTCATTTCCATTTTGTGCAGTTGAATAGAGAAATCTGATTTAGAACTTAAGTGTTTTTGTCCCATTGCTGGGAATGTTTCAGTCAACAGCATCTTCAAATTGGCCGTCCTCTGTCACAGCTTTTAAGTGAATCAAAGTCAACGGTGCTACGTGGTGTAAACTTGGGTCATACAGAGGTTCTTCTTGAACTGAATAGGATGCCTGTCCATTGCCATCCCAGAAACTTCCACAATAGATAATATCATCTAAATCTAAAGAGGCAATTTGGGAACAATGTAAAAATGCACTATATATATTGTTGTACAATGCTGAAGTTAATATATATGTAGATTGCAAAATTACTCAAGCTAAGGTTCTATTAACTTATGAAGAAATGCTTTATTATAAATATTACTATGCTCATTTATATTCAGCCCTTCCTCCCAGGAGCTTAAGCTAATGGCGCTGGGAATGTGCTGTTTTCTCTGTTAAAAGAAAGAATAAACAAAATGTGTTCTTCGACCAATATGATTAGAAAGCTCAGTTAACACACGGAAGTAAATATTACAGCAGCTATAAAGAAAACCTATTTTCTAAGATTCAATAATCCTCTTCATCCAGTTAAGCCAGGAACAGAAGTCATAAAATTTTCGTGTTACAGAAAAATGTAACTAAATTAACTTTACAAAAAAATGTTTTTAATTTCAATATACTGTAAACACTACACATGCTTTTACCGTATTTTTCAGAGTATAAGACATACCTTTTTCCTCCCAAAAAAGAGGGTGAAGATTTGGGTGCATCTTATACACCAAATGTAGCCCCACCCCACCCCACCAGAGGCCAAAAACGTGAGGCATGGAGGCAGCATGGTCTGTGGCAATCCCTGCAGCCCGGAACAGCTGATTGGGGGTATTCAGGCAGTCTGATCCACCCGCCAATCAGCTGTGCTGAATCAGGCTGCAATAAGTGCTGAAGCTGACCTAGCTGGTCAGAGATTGCAGCAGCAATCACATTCAGAAAGCACAGTAACTGATTCAGCAGGATTCAAAATAACAATAATAATATAATACAATGCATTACCAAAAGCAGGTTTTCCAAGGTAGTAGTAAATACAAGCAAAACACAAGCAATTTCACTTTCAGTTCTAGGCTAAGCCAGGCTCCTTCCTATCTCCTTGTTGCTCACACAGCAAATTTCTGAGTCCAAATGGCCCTCATTGACAGACTTAGTTGCTATGCCTATTCATTAGCTGACCTTGTTACCATTTTTTTCCTTTTTATTTTCCGCCCAAAAAACTAAGGTGCATCTTATACTCCGGAACATCTTATACTCCGAAAAATACTGGCCATATTTTATGAAGGGCTACTAATTGACACACTGTGAAATCTTGCAATAGTTAATAGCTTATTTCCTTTCCTTCTCCAATTCATACTTGCTGCCAAAAAACTTCAGCAAGTTCTCTTAAGAAAAAAAGGATCTATGTTTGCTAGCATAAGACTCAGAAAAATAATGCTAGAGACAAGAAAGAAAAAAATGTACATTCCTTAAATGGTAATATGCAACTCTTCTCCACATCACACCAGTAATTTAATATTTTACATAAATGAAGAAAAACGGCAATTAAAAGAAGAAAAATCTTTACCATTTAGAAAAAAATATGTATTTCATCCTTGTTACATTACCTTTAGGCAAATCTTTCTGATAATTATATAAAATTCAGATTAAATTTCTGACCTCTACAAAATTATTGAAAACACAGGATTGTTCTTTAAAATATTAAGAAATAAGACAAATCAAGATCAAAGGAACACAAAAATAATAAGAATAAAAGTATCTGAGACAGTTTGTTCTTTTGCAAATTGAGCCAAAGGATAAAAATGGCACTACAAATAATCCTTGTTTAACAATCACTTGTACATTGACCATTCAAAGTAAATGATGGTGCTAAACAAGTGGTACAAGTGGTACTAACAACAGATCCTCAAAGCTTCAGCCATTTCACCACTCCCAGGGTCATATGATCACAATCTAAGTGTTTGACAACTGGTTTGAAATAAATAGATGCATTATGTCTATCAGTGTGTATTGTTTAAAATGGCTCCCTCTGATCACACAATCAAGGGCTTTCCCAAGAGCATTGGTAAGCTGGAGGATGGCAGCAAGTGACAGTCATGCATGTCAATAAGCAAAGAAACATGGTTGAAAATACTATTTTCTTGCAGGTGAAGTCTTCAGCCTACTTTTTATATTTAATATATGGTTTTTTTTAAATTACTGAATAATCCAGTAGAACAGCATCCCGTGAATCCCAGAGGACCTTTCTTTTTTTAATGGCAGTTGCATTTTTTGTTTTTGAGTCAACCAGACAAATAGGTAGCCCTATAAACTTGAATAAATGCATATATCTCAATATCTACGTAAAATAAATATGTAAGCAGGCATGTTTAAAATAATACACAGAATTATTATTGTTATTATGTTTTTTATACTGTTGGCTTTTTGTATTGCAAATTTTTGAATTGTATGCTAGCTGCCAGAAATCACTATTGCAAGACAGGTAGCCATATAAATATATTAAATTAATTAATTAGTCTATAATACCATAATTTTACATAGTTGACATAACCATTAAATAATAGACAGAACAGGTGGTTAATGAACTATTATGGTTGTCTTCAAAAGAGAGGCAGAGACATTACTCTATATTTCTTATAGAGCACTATATTTCTTACCTGGGGGAAGCAACCTGGGTAAAACACAGAATAAGTTATATTTTTGAAAATATCCTAAATAACTTAAAATAGAATGCCTACCACACATCCTATTTGGAAAAGTGGAACCTTTTGTTTCTATCATGATGACAGTTAAGAGTGAGAATTAGTATTCACTAGGACACAGCCCAATGATAACTGTATTACAGAAATATTGGGATCCTAAATTTAGCAGATTATTGGATATCAGTTTTAACACTTGATGTTATCCTTTTATAAAGCTAGATCAGAAACATAAACATTAAGAGCATATATTTAGAAAGAGGGTTGTATCCTATTACTGTATAACAAGCTAACTTGTTAAGTGCAAAAATACAGTAAATTCCTAGCAATCATTTTTCTCTCCTTTTAAAGGGAGGCAATTCATTACATGTGCAGCAGTTGCTCTAAACATTTACTTATAATTTTAAAGTATCATATATACTTCTGTCTGTTAATTTTTACATTCATAAAATGAGAGTGTACATGTACTAATGCTTTATAGAGTTTCGTGGCAATAATCCTGTATATTTTTCACTATCAAATGCTATTCTTCCGCTTCGAAGAATAAGTTAGTATATTACTATCCTAAAATTATTGTAGATATTGTATTTACATTACATGATTAACAGAAAGAAGGATGGTTTGTATCTTGAATAAATGATTTTTTAATTCAAAACAATTATAAAACTAAAGTTACAGTTCTGGTTAAAAAGAATTTGTGTTTTCAAATAGGGTTTTGCAGAGAACTGTTCTTCACTGAAACTACACAACTAGTCTAAACTTACAGCCCAACTGTGTATATTTAAGAGAAAGTTACTGAAGGATTACTATGGAATCATCATCAATAATTAAAATGGCAATGAAATTAAACTATCAGGGGGGCAGATATTTGTAAAATGTGCAAAGGAAAGAAACTAAGGAAGCACTATAAATATTTGGAAAAAAACTTCACAATTAATGAAAAACCTCAAAAGTAATGAATAAAAAAAGGAGGAGAATGTGGAATTGGCTAAATGGGAAAGACTTTGGATACTCAATCAGAAATTAACAATGGCCACGGCTTATAAGGAAAATTTGTACAAGATGTTTTACAGATGGCATCTTCCCCCGGCACAGCTCTCCAAAATGTTTAAAAATTTGGCCCCAAATTGTTGGAAGTGCAAAAAAAACCCACCAGGTACCTTTTTCCATATGTGGACATGCAATGAGACAAAAAGATATTGGAGAATGATACAATCATGGCTGGAACAAATTGTAGGAGATCAAATTCTATTCAAACCAGAAATTTTCCTCCTAGGCATAATACCGGAGGGGTATAAGAAAGATGTGCTCTATTTAATTATTCATGTATTAACTGCGGCGCAAATAACCTATGCGCAGTATTGGAAAAAAGAAAGTATCCCATCAGTTAGACATAATTAGGAAAATTTTGGCCTGTGCAGAAGCAGACAGGCTCACTCTAGAATTAAAAAATAAAGGGGAGTCAGAATATTATGAAGTTTGGAACAGATTTTATTATTGGTATAAGACAAGGTGACAAGACTGGAACAAATTGTAAATAATGTGACTGGATAGAAGGATAGATAATGTATTAAGTAGGCTGAGAGCTAATGGATCAGATTATGTGTATATAATATGATTGTATGGCCATAATGGCTTCGCAGCACATGTATGTATGTATGTATGTATGTATGTATGTATGTATGTATGTATGTATATTTAAAAGGAGATGTAGCTGCTATACCAGTTATTTACTAGCAAATGACTAGCCTTTCTACTTAGGAGTTTATATTATTTAATCCCAGGCTAGAGTGCAATTTTAAGAATTAATATATTTATATTCTAATAATACAGCTTCCATCAAATTAACGATAGTGGAAGTGCTTAGTTGCAATTCTCTCCTATCTTCTCTCTTAACAAGTTCCCAGGTAGTCTACTGCACCTAAGAATTGTCTCTCCTATAACATGACAATTATTTAGAACCAGAAAGAAGGTAACCTGGATATCTTGCAGGAAGCCACACTTACATACAATTAGATTTCTTCAATAGATATAACTCTATGCACATTTAACCTGAATATACATAAAAAAGGTAAAGTTTCCCCTATCAACCATATCTGACTCTAGGGAGCAGTGCTCATCTCTGACACTCAGCCAAAGAGCCAGCTTGAATAATGCTATAAGCCTTATTTGTATCAGAGATCAGTAACATGCTAGTATCTATTTAAAATTTAGATGCAGTCTAGAACCACACTCCTGAAACATATGACAGATACAACTGTGTTCTACATTTTCACATACAAAGTACCAAGAAATCCATGTATCAGTGCTTTCATTTTTCCAGAGGAGTCTGACAAATATATGATGTATTTTTCCCAGTCATTAAGTTTCCTAACATTTGAAAAAAAATCATAAATAAGCATTCCCTTACCATAAGAGTTTTTATTGTTTTCAGAGTCTTCCATCTCCTTATCCCAGTCCTCTTCTTCATATTGGGAAACTGTTGTCATTTCAGGAAAAACAGTTTGGGTAGCTACATTGCAATCTTCATCATCTGATTTCCAGTCTTCATTTTCTGATTGAAAGTCTTCAAAATCATCAGAGTCCTCAAGATTATTTAATTTTGCCTCCACTTTTTCTGTTAGCTCTACAAAGAAAGTAGCCAGTATTTAAAGTATGGGGGGGAAAACAATCGTAAGGATTTCAAACCCAGAAAAGGCCCAAGCCATGTATAAACATCTTAGACATATTATCTTTCAGCCACTATTAGTTAATGCTAATGCAACATGCTAAGGGAACATTTGCCTGTACTGCTCAGAAACCCAGGTATGATATACTATATATGATAATGCAGGTTTAGTAACAGTTTTTAAAACCTACCAAGTGAGCACTTCATGTTAATCAATTAGCTGCTCACAAAAAGCTTTAGAAAAAATTAACTGAAAGGGGAAAAAACAACAAGAAGCCTTTGCCCAAGAAATGTGATTTTTTTTTCAGGCTGTGGAAAGGAATACTTTCCTATTTTGGAAGCTAATTGTTTACTTGTTATATAAGAGGAACCAATATTCAAAGGCTAGGATTTCAGATGCTAGATGGAAAGAGACTGCCTTTTCTTTTCTAGATACCACATATTTCTTCACTCCATCTCTACTACTGTTTTTCCATTCAGAGATTCTTAAACAAATTGACCAATTATAAAGCAGGAAAGTGCCTAACAGTGATCTAATATCACCTAAACTGCTAAAGGGAATTGCTGCTTTATAGGTCCGTCTTGATGTCCCTTTTTAAACACATCAATAAAAAACTTCAAACATTTGATGACTAAAGTTCTGTAACCATTCTCCTTCTCTAAATTGACGAAAATCGAAATCCTTCACAGTTAGCCTACAAAAAGAGCTTAAAACACATGCTTATTTCCTCGTTATGAGTTTTTGGATTGAGTATGAGTATATCAAGCTAAATTTCTAGCAGAACCTAAGGAAGGTGTGCCAATTTACAATTTCTAACAGAAAAATATAAATGTGAGCAAAGTCACCCTTTATACAGTCTTTATTTAAAACAATTCTTTAGTTTTATTTCAGGGAACAGATTCTAATGAAAAATGTCTCATTCATTGACCAGTGGCCACTCACTCTAATAATGATACAGTATAAACACACCATCACCAAGTCAGATGAGAATAGAGCTGGCTATCTTACTGCAGATGTTCCAATCCACTGAGGCACAAAATAGGGTTGCATTCTAGCACCCTGTGGTTCAATATTTATGTGGACCTCAATGCTAGTTGCTCCAACTATCCTAAATTCCATCTAAATTCAGTGACAGACATTTGACAATGCCGCTGTATGCCAATGAACCAATTATTCTTTTGCTTCCTAGGTAGCCTTTAAGAGAAGCTTAGGGCTTTAGTAAAATAATAACAGCAGGATATAAAATAAAGAAATATTGTAAAAAGGGAGGTCTTATAAGCAACTATTTCTAAAACCAAGATTTAATCTTCCTGGGAAAGAAAATCCTTTCAGATATCTATGGCAAATAAGAAATAATAAAAATGAACATGTTCCAGATTTTAAATAGCTTGGCATAATTTTTTAAGCTTCCAGAAGTTGAAGGGAATAAATTAGATCCATTGCTGCCAAAGCTAACAATAGTGCCAAGGCAATTCTGGGCTTTTTCCATTCTAAAGAGAGTAGTTCAGTAATTGCTACCATCAAGCTTTTAAAAGCTAAAAGTTATTTCATAACTTGTCCAGTTCACAGGTATGTGCCTACAATGATCAAGTGCCTTTAAGTACTATCTAATCCACAATAGTGATGATATCTGGATTTACTGATTAATACAGGCAGAACAATGAAGAGAACCACATTATATATGTTTATATCTGAGGTAAGAAAATCAGATGTGGCTTCCTTAACTATATTCTTGTTTTCTTTTTCTATTCATCCTAATATTGAAGCAGAGACATTGTGAATATTTTCCTGTTCTATTTTTATTTGCTATGTTCTATTCTATTTCAGTTTATCTTATTTAAGATTTCTTTTTAATTCCAATTTTTGTGACTAATTCACTGCTTCCATTTTATGTGTGGCTATTTCTTCTGTGCTTCATCTTGCCAGTAAAAGACTTAAATTAAGAACAAAATTTAGAAAATCCAACAGTAAGCCTAAATAGTTTGGTAAAATAACCATAATAATGCCAGATTGCATTTCACATGGGAGCCTAGACATGCGTAAAAAGGCTGCCAGCAAATCAGTCACACAATGCAAACCATCTCTCACTAACTTGTTCAGTAACTAATAGCAATAGCATTTAGACTTATATACAGCTTCATAGTGCTTTATAGCCCTAAGCGGTTTACAGAATCAACATATTGTCCCCAACAATCTAGGTCCTCATTTTCCTCATGCAACACAACACAACAGCTGAACAAGGCCTATGATTTAGTCCAATATGCAAATCCACTCATGTAGTGTATGTATTCTACAACCTGGCTACTGTTTCCTCTTCTAGAAATGCAGTTACTTTTTTCTAAGTACCTTTCCCAGGTCTCCAAATGAATGCCTTTGCCTTCTTTACTTCAACTTCCTCGTGTTCAGCAATGGAGGATCCATTAACTTCAATCTGCAAGGCAGAAATGCTTATTTTAATAAAAATAAATAAATTATTTCTATCTCCTATTGTTTTCATATAAATGCTCCCGAAATTACTGGATAACAAATATAATTCTTGAAAATTGGGTTAAATCTGTGTTTTTGAAAAAGGTTGGCCTTATATTATTAAAATATGGAATTTTAAATGTATTTTAATGTTGCCTTCATAGTAAGAATATAAAACTTTAACTTGTTAGTTAACAATGACTTCAACTATCTTCTTGAAAAACAAATCTTGTGAAGCTTGTATGACCAATCCTTCTATTTGTCATAAAGAAGCAGGGGCAGTTGCCATAAGAATACTTTAATATTCTGTTTCCTCAGTTCAGAATTGCAAATAATGTAATCATGAATTCTGAAACAGAAATTCTGCTTTTAATATATAATGTATGCTTCCCAAACCTGGATAAATAATATTGGGTAAAAGTGGGGGGGGGGGGGTAATGACCACAAAACCATTATACCAGGGGTGTCAAACTCAATTTCATTGAGGGCCACATCAGGGTTGTCTTTGACCTCGGGGTGGGGGGGCATGGACAGAGTGGGCATGGCCAGCTGATGTCATTCGTGTTAGGGCCACCTGTGGCAGCCTGAGTGCTCCGTCAGTGAAAATGGGCTCCTGAGCTCCTTTTTTGGCTGTGACTGCCTCCTGCAGTCCTCTGCTAGCTCTGTTTTCACTGGCAGAGGCACCCTGGGCCAGTCCTTTGCTGTTTCCAGGGAGGCCCACAGGCCAGATCTAAGTATCACATGGGCCGAATCAATCCCCGGGCCTTGAGTTTGACATCCCTGCACAACACAATCACAACAGAGATGTTTAAATACTTTCTGATAAGTAATTTTGGATAATGAAGGCAATGGCTGTGAAGCACTGATCCAAAGTAAGAAAAACAAGAAAAACAAACACTTCTCTACCCAGATAGTTTGAACCTGACCAAGTGACAATGCTGTCTAATTTTTAGGAATAACACAGAAATCCATGATTAAAATGTAAATATTTTTTCAAGGAATAAAAAAAATCTACAGAAAATAGATGATTTCTCCAGACCAGGCAACTTTTTGGACTGCCTGGCATGTTTTAGAATTTTAAAAGGGTATTATGTCCATCTACAAAATGCCGGCCATTGATGGATTGTCTCTTCACAAAATGGTTTTTGCGTGCATCTAGCTATTCACAAAACCTATATCTATCAGAAGAAAAACTGCGATTTCTACCAAGAAATCTTATATATATTATATTATAGCCAAAGGATGCTCTCTCTATGAATTCAGAGTAGCTTTCTCTTTTTTTTCTAGATAGGACAGCATTGAGCTGACTTTCTAAAAGTGCTCATGGGTCTGATTCACGGTCCATAAGCAATCATGTAAACAAATTTGATTTGGAAATTAAGGCTTCATCTGCCATGTGGGTATCTCCCATGTATTTATTTAAAAATTTTAAAAAGTTAAGAAAAGAGAGCATGGCTAAAGGAGGCACCATTTCCTACTATTCCCCAAAATATGAATGCCCATATAAAGGAACAGTGTCTAATTCAATACAGTGACTACTTGTTGGCTATAGCTCTCCAAAATCCAATCTCCTAAAACCTAAAACATTAATGCGTTAAGAATCATGATAAGACCAGATATCTCTGAAAGTACTAGCACATTAGAGTGTTCATATACACAATCTAAAACATTAAACAGAAGGCATACATTTAAAAAATATTTTGTTAAATATAAGACAGCTAACCTGTAGAACATGAAGAACAGTTCTACAATTTAATTTAAAGTAATTGCTGCCAGGGATAAAAACTGTTCTCAAGAATAAAAACATTTTAATTATATAGCATGTTCAAGTAATTTTTGAAGGATGGCAGTTTGATTTTCACTGGGTTTCTCCCACTAGCAGCTAGAATTCAAAAATTGACAGTAATAATCCCTGATGTCCATCTGATTTCTTTTTTAAAAATACTGACAATTTTCAGTAAAGGTTCTTTTCCTAGCAATTTGCAAAGGAATTATTTGCTTGTAAACATACTTGAGTTTCCATACTATAAGATTTCAGTTGACTGCATTTTCATATTTCATTTTATGGGCATGAGATGGGGGGAATGATGACATGACACAATGCCATGACTTAAGCAACCATATCAGGCTTTGTAATGCAACTACATTATATTTTACAATAGCACTGTCTGTCATGAAGACATTATTGTAGTTTGTTACAAACACCATATACTCCAACCTAGTACCCTTTGTAAATTTTTTGAGTTTTCAGCAAATCTTAAAACTGCTTGCCTAAGCATATTAGAGAAGTTCTTAAAGGAGCAATAAATACCAGCAGAAAGCTTACAGCCTAGGAAAAAGCTGGTTTATCAACTCAAACTACTGTATAAAATGCATGGTCCTTGTTTCTAAAGCCTTGTTCTTATTTGTTACCAATTAATTGTGCTACAATTGAAGTCACAATTAGCAAAACTGTCTGTAAATCTAGATTTAAAACCTAGAATCTTTTAAACTTGTAACATCCAATTATTCTACTCTGAGTCCTTTTATTTCCCCTTACCACATCTTTTTTTCAACATATCACCATCATGTTATTTCTTGGGAACCAGTTTTACCCTACAGGTAGTCCTTGACTAGACAGTTCATTTAGTGATCGTTCGAAGTTACAATGGCACTGAAAAAAGTGACTTATGACTGTTTTTCACCCTTACAACATTGCAGTATCCCCATATGATGAAAATTCAGATGCTTGGCAACACATTCATATTTATGATGGTTGCATTATCCCAGGATCATGTGCTCCCCTTTTGCAATCTTCTGACAAGCAAAGTTAATGGGAAAGCCAAATTCACTTAATTGTGTAACTAAATAATTGCAGGGATTCACTTAACAACTGAGGCAATAAAGGTCGTAAGATGGAACAAAATTCACTTAACAAACATTTCGCTTAGCAACAGACATTTGGGGATCAATTGTGGTTGTAAGTCATGGACTACCTGTACTTTCATCTCTTACCTTCCCTTGCATATATTCTTAAACTTAGTATTACTTCTTTAGAAACATTTAGTTTCTAAATATATTCTAAAAATATATTTCATATTTCTAAGCTACCCATCTCCCTCAAAGATGAACGACACCGCTATTTAAATGTCTCCTTGTCTATTCTCACATCATTCTCCCTCAGGATACTATTAAACCTTCTTCCATTCTTCCAGCTTTTTGATTCTCTACCTTTCTGTACCTATGACCTTTGCCCAGTTCTTTCAAAATATCCAATTCTATTGCCTAGGGTCCATGAGAGATTTAATTACACACCAAAATGATTTTTTTTTTTAAAAATCTGGGCTGTAAGTATTCTGACAACTCTGCTTTTCCAAGAATTTTAAATCTTACACACGCTGCCTACCATTATCGTTCTTCAGTCAATCTGTGTCTGATGCTTCATCACACAAGGATACTTTGCATTGCAGAAAAACGTGATGCACCAAATAAATGCCAAAACTGTTCAAACAGATATCAAACTGGAAGTTAGATGCAATGCTAAATCGGTCACTAGGAAGCCTACCAGTATGTGTGTTTTATATGTCAGAATTTTAAATTAAGAGTAGTGAGGCAGAGATCCTTTTAGCTAATTGGAATGCATGAGGTAATTTCCACTGATATGGCAACACACCACTATATATCCAGTTTCATGTATTACTATAGCCTTATGATCAAAAAAGAATCAGAATGGGTTTAAATCTCTCTAAAGAAACTGTGAAAGAGAAAAGTATGAAGAAAAACCATCCTTAAACTCCAAACTAATTTGATACAAAGATCCATATGATTAGAATATGATGCCACACAGAGTATGGCAGTGTTTCTTCAGCCACTGCTTGGAAGTAGGATGCTCTGATCCCTTAATGCATATTTTTCAACCCGATGCCTTCCTGGTGACAGACCCATGAGAGTTGTAGTCCAACATAGGTGGAGACTGTACCAGAATGGGGAAAGTTTTCCTTAAATCTTTTTTTTTTTACCTCAGGAAAGATACATGGCTGCCTAATCTTATTCAATAAAGTTCACGCAGCATTTCCACTGCATTTAAAAACAACCACCTCCTAGTGAAATAAGCGTGCTTCGAATTTAATTCCACTCGTCACGGATAGCGTTAAACGGTCGCCTGACACATATACAAACACCCCAGTAACGCTCTATTTTAATTTCAATCATTGTGCTTCGTTACCTAGCAAGAAGCGGGAATATATAACGCATATTCCAGAGTTTGACAACGACCTAACTGCTTTTTTTTAAAAAAAAAAAAAACCTCGTCAGTACAGAAGCATCAACTCGAAAGCACGAGTTTGAAATGCCACCAAACCGAGTCTCGTGTCTCGTGGGTAAATAGCTGCATTATCTACGCAGCTTCCCAGTTCAAGGGCGCTATAAAAAGCGGCCTCGCCGTTCTCCATTGAAGGATAAGTATTTCATTTTGAACCGGTTTCTAAAACGTGTTTCCTAACTCTTTGGAAGCAAAGCTCTTCTCCTCCCCCCACCCCCACCCCAAGGGCGGCTAAATGTTCCCTCAAGACTTGCAACTCCGCTCATCGGCTGCCATCGACAAATCCTCCGCCGCGCTGCCCGGCCCTCGCGCCCATGAAACGGGTCCGTCCGTCCCCTCCCCAGTTCACGCGGGCTCCCGCCTCACCCTGCAATCTAGGCTACGGCCCTGAGGAGCGGCCGTCTCCATGCCCGGCCGACGGGGCTGTCCCGATGCCCCCGTCAGTCCACCTTAAGCAGACCTTCCTCCTTCTCCTCCCACCCCACGAGAAAACTCGGGCAAGGCGAGGCTCCCGTAACCAGCCCAAGCTCTGCACCCCGTCCGTCGGCCGGGTCTATTTGACTTGCCGCAGCCCATTTATTTATTTATTTAAATCCCGCCTCCTCCTCCTCCTCCTCCTCCTCCCCCCCCTTTCTTTCGTACACAACTCATAGACGGCCCAACGTGCAGTACCAATCAAAAGAATTAGAAGATTTAACGACCGCAATTTATGAGCCCAGAATGTATGGGGCTAAAGTGAGAAAATGGTTTGAGTGAGTTTTGTCCCGTTTTTTTACAACTTTTCCTTGCCACGTTTGTTAAGGGAATGGCTGCCAGTTGTGTAAATTGGTTTAACAAGGTAGTTCAGTGAATCTGGCTTCCCATCCTGACTTTGCTTGTCAAGGGCGCAAAAGGTGGTCACGGGACCCTGGGACGCTGCAACCGTTGTAAATATGAATCGGTTGTCCGAATGTAAATTATGTGACCTTAAGGATACTGCACTGGTCGTACATGTGAAAAATGGGCATGTCATTTTTTTCAGTGCTGTTGTAACTTTGAACAGTCAGTAAACAAACTGTTGTAAGTCCAGGACTACCTGTAGTAGGTCCTACTCCTATTTCCCCCACAACCCTGTCAGCTGAGGTGGACTGAGAGGTCAACTCTGGCCATTGAAGTCTCTGTATCTGCCAAAGTAGAACAATCGTGGTCTATGGATGCATTCAAAAACTTAATGGTTGAGAGGATTTCAGGAGGAAAGGCTTTTGTTAATTGAAACCCCCTCTTCTAAACAACGAATACAGGCAAAGGAATTCTATCATCCCCTGAATTTCGATGGCTGATCATGCCAACATTGTAAACCTGCCTTTTAAAATTGCCAATATTGGAAAGCTATGAGAATGTGTGTGTGTGTGAAAGCTAAGCCAGATTTGTGCTGTTGGAGAAAAGCAGGAAAGTGAATTGAACTTAATTTTATGCATCACCATCTTTCCATTACTTATGGGAGAATACCTTGGCTAAAGAGAAAATGTTAGTTTTGATAAAAATCCCAATTCCTTGGTGTTACCTATAAGATAAAGATCCATCCAGGGATCTTTGATTTGAAGATGAAACATGTCCAATAAAATAGCTGGTGCCAGCTGTGCTTCCTCAAATATGACAACAACAAAAATGGCCTTTTATGTACTCTCGGGTGCTAGGCTAGGACAATTGTATCTCTGCTGGGTGCCTGATATTTGATTCATGTGGGGACCACATTCATCTTTTGCTTGCTGTTTATGCAAATAGTTATTTGTATATTTCCTTGTATTGTAAGCTGCCCAAAGTCAATCTGGAGTTCAGAGGCACGATGTTGAATAAATTATTTAATACTCAGAAATGTTCATTTTTCAAAGATGAACCCTGACATTGAAAACAAGCTTCTGATGTTAACATTCTGAAGTCTTCCCCCAATGTAAAAAATAGGTTTTCAGAGCTTCCTGGCCCAAATCCTCGTTTTGATAGCCATTTACCTCACAAACAAACATCTCAGTTTAACAATCTTGATTACTTATTTCAAATAATCACAAATAATTGATCAGGGGTAGAAATCAAGAGTGGGAAAATAATTCAAGGAGCTGCACATCAAGAGATTCAGAAATTTTAGGCAAGAATTG
This sequence comes from Natrix helvetica, assembly GCF_964273705.1. Taxonomy (NCBI): domain Eukaryota; kingdom Metazoa; phylum Chordata; class Lepidosauria; order Squamata; family Natricidae; genus Natrix; species Natrix helvetica. The sequence goes on from NC_138548.1 coordinate 228,580,679, forward strand.
TATTTATTTCTTAGCAATAAAGCATATTCTCATATATAGGTATCTTTGACTAGATTGTTTATGACTTCAGTCAACTAGAGTTTATAATTCAGGTCACAAAATATCAGAGTATAAGCCCAACTGCTTCTAAGGGTCATTTGACTTCTCAGATCAAGGTTATATGCTACTATAAGTCTATCCCGAAAGAAACTACCTGCAGCTCTTTCAAATGCATAAAAGGGGTTATATTTAACTTGAATTCATCCATCATGCTACAGTAAAAGGTGATTTTTGGTGTTATTTCACAAATTAGTTATTTTGTGGGGTTTTAGACTTCAAGCTTAGCCAAAGTATGAACTCAGTCACTAAATTACAAACTGGATTAAGCCACAATGGATTTGATTCTTGCTTTGTGACGTGTGAATCCAGTTAAATAAAACACTGTAGGTTTGATAATCTAAATCAAGGGTGTCAAACTTGCGGCCCGCAGGCCAGATGCATCATGTGCTGGCTCCGCCCCAGCCCGGTTTAGCAAAGGGGAAAGTCCTGATATGTCACATGACAACATGAGTTTGACACCCTGATCTACATACTACTCAAGCTCTTGTCATGACCTTTAACTGGATGAAACAGTGCATCACGAGGAAGTGATTTTTGTACTTCAAATGGGCTAATTTACAGAATGTGTCCAAAATATGAGACCCATGACTCCTAAGAGAATGAAATTTAGGGAAGCTATGACTGTTTCAGTCCTACTGACTGTTGCTGCATTGCTGCTGTGGATCACTTGATCTCCATTTTCCATTAATAGTTTCCCAAGAAAAAATGCCCCCTGTCTGATTCCCAACAAAGAAATTCAGAGAGGAAGTCACACTGGCTCCCATTGCTTTTTTGTCTACTCTTGTGTCATTCTGTTTGTGTTTGGATAAGGAAATACCTCTGAAACAAGGATGCAATGGGGCATGGGTTTTCTAGTACTGATCATTCACTAATTGCCTGAGGACAACAACTTGTAAAGATTGTTCATTGATTTTTTTAAAGTGCTTAAATCATTTTGATTCGGTTGTAAAGAAAAAGAAAACACTGGAACCAGCATGTTCTTTATGTTATCAGTTGGAAGAAGACATCTCTCAAATTTCACATTATTAATGTCAGCCAGAAGGAATATCTGAGTGTTCACATTATATGAAATGGATGTTTAAATGGGTGACTTTAACTGATTACCACTTTCCGTATTTCTTCCAGGTTACTATCTACTAAATTCACTCCAGATCTTAGTCACAGCAATTGGACTGCGTTCAGATGATGATCTCTTTTAATTCTAGGTAGATTCTGAATATTTAAAAGAACTTCTGAGAGTTCAGGAGAAAAATTTAGACCCACTTTTTAGTCATCCTTTATAGCAGGGGTGTCAAACCCATGGCATCACGGTGGCATCACATGACACATCAGGACTTTTTTCCCTTTTGCTAAACTGGGCGGGGGCAAAGCCAGCACATGATGCATCTGGCCCGTGGGCTGCGATTTTGACACCCCTGCTTTATAGCATCTTCTTACTAAATATTTTCTACAGATAGCTACTCTTGCTTAGGCAATTTTTCTCCATTTTCTTTTGCAGTATCTTTCACAGATCCCCTTGCATGCCTTTGAGACTTTCCTTCAGTCTTAATAATAGTTAAGCCTGGCAACCATGGAAGACCTTTCCAGAACCTTTATATTCATTTTCTATAAGGCTTTGCTGTTTGTTTTGGAAGTTTCAGATTGTTGTATGGCTGAAATGTCCAACCTAGAAGAAGAAATGATGACCACACTTTTACACTTGAAATATTCAGATTTTTATTTTGAATCTGTACATAATGAATATGCATTGGGTTTTTTAAAAAAAATGTGTCTAACTTGATACAAATTAGCCTAACTTCAGTAAGGCTTTTTGTTGTTCTATCTTCCTCCTGAAATGCACCAAAATACTTTTGTCTAAAACAACTATATTTCAGTTTGCATCTGGACCAAGTATGCATGTTTTGCTTTCCACACAAACCACCCAAAACTACATGTTCCTGGAACAATCTATATGTGATTATTTACATTTGTTTGGCAGACAACTAATTTCTATTCACTAGCCAGAATGAAATCCAGTTCTATCACAATAATATAAAATATAAACAGGTCCTATCACAAAACAGTAGCAAAATAAACTCAAAATTAAGTTTGTTCTTCCACTTTCCTTGAAAGTATATTTATATGTATTTTAATTAAAATCTAAAACTTACATTTCTGTTAACTCCAGTAGTGTGGAGAGAATATGGATGTTAGGCAATTATTTAGGAGCAAGTAATTTATCCAGGGAACATTTATTATACACTTGACTCAACTAAAAGCCAAGAGTTTCCACAGTTGTTAGATTAGCAAACAGGATAATTTGCCATTAGAATAAAAAATAATTTCTCACAGGTGCCCAGCTTGCAGTAATGTATACTTTGAAATAAATGTTTCCACTTGTTCTCCCTGCAATATTTTCATAGCTCTCCAGTGAATACTGCCACAATTCTCTGGTTTGCCTTGAGAATGATTCAGCTCTTCTTTGATATAATCCAGCCAAAGATCTTCAATTTAAAAAAAAATCATAGTTACAACTATAATAAAGAAAATGCTACAAAAGAGGCGATTCCCCAGGGCGAAAAACACATTACCTATGTATTTGATTGGAATGTTGCAACTACACTGTATTCTGTAGAATGATCCTGGATGGATCAGAGATAATGACTGGTGACTTATGGTTGATCAGAAGCATATGAATTACAATAAGGGACAGTTAACAGAGGGTTTTGAAATTTGGCTGCTTTTTTATCTGTTAACTATGTTTCCATATAGTAGATAGATGTCAGGCCAAGTGTGTTGTAAATTGTAGACATTTATAAATGGTGTGTCTGTTTCACAAAGGGGGAGGAGTTATCTCTGAAATATATCAATATTCAACGGGGGGGGGGGGCAACTTATGTATATGTATTGGAGTTTTTCATGCACATTTTTATGTAGTCTTGTTTTGCTTTGCTTTTGTATTTTTCCTTTTATTGTATTTTAATGTTTTGAATAGAATAAAAAAAATGATGGAATGTTTCAACTACACAGTATTCTGTAGAATTCCAAGACAGACAGAAAGGAAAATCAGCAAATGCCACAATAAGCTCTGCTTGGTTCATTGGGAGACTTGGTATCTTTTAGCAGAAAGAATTAGGTGATTGCCACAGTTATAACAGAAAGACAACTGAGAATAGTCTTAGAAACCAACAAGTAAAAATTCTTACCGGGTTCTGTAGCACCAAATTCTCTCAAGGCACGTTCATAATATTCTCGGATATTAAATATTTTACTGGATTCCTTTAAAAAATGGTGGGTAGTTACCATGCTGAACTTAACACATGCTGAACTTAACGATAAAATGACTGGAATAAAATACATTTGTCATGCAATCTCAATCATCTTTTGAAACTTTAAGCAGCCTTGATACATAAATCTTTTTGGGGCATTCCTTCCCACTTTCCTGGAGCAGTTTGCATGCAAACAATCCAGGCCAATTGTGGGTTGCTAACCGGTTTACTACTGCTTGGTTCGCATGCGCAGAAGTGTCTGGGTGGATGGGGGAGCCTCCCGCCGCCACTACCAGTTCAGTTGAACCAGGTTGAACCGGGAGCAACCCACCTCTACAACGATGGATTTTCAAAAAACTGGGCATGTACCAGTAATCTGCCTGTAACATTAAGGATTACTATTTCCAGGTGGCTTTTAAAATCAGCTCAAGTATTTTACTGTGGCCCAGTCCTAGCAGAGCATGCTTTACAGAATAAAAAAAATACCAATTCCATTAGAAACCTCACATTAGTAAATACTTCTGCAAATATTGCACATCATTCATTCATTCGTGCTATCAAATTGGTAAATTTTACACAAATATCACTGTTATTCATTCATTTGATTTGTTTAGCTACCCATCTCGTGAGATGAGGTGGTAAACAAATTTAAAATAAAAATGCAACCATACATAAATTGAAACACATGGTACCTGAGAAAATAATATATTTCATAATGACTAACACAACCAAGAAACAGATCCCTGCACTCGTTTATAATACTTCTTTACTTACTTGTTCTTTTTCGATCTGAATCATTTTTTTGAAAAACTGGAGTGAAAATGGGCGGCATTCCTGCAGCCTAAGAGAGAAGTAATGGGGTAAGGCACTTGATTGTAATAACAAATGGGGGTGGAGTAGTATAAAAAAGAGTGATTGAATAATGCTTTCAAAAGGAAATGTCCTAACCTGGTGAAGACTTGCTTTGCTTTCTTATAGCCACCGGTCCTATGAGCCCATTCAAGGTACTTTTCTTTCAGGGCTATGGAGTCAGCAGGAAGTGTGGCAAGGAAAGATCTCTGCCGGTTAAATATAAATGATTTTGAAGTCCATTAAATGATACAAACCTTTTAAGCATCCACAGTGGACTTTGAAGCTGAAGTCAAGAATATTGGTTACTTTGTTCCTTGTGATAATTACCCACACCAAATTGGATCTATTGACTTGGGTAAAAGATATACATAGGCTGGCAATCTCCTATTCATTCAGTTTAGTAAACCTACTCTGGAGACTCTACAAACAGCCCTTGCTTAACAACCACTCATTCAGTGACCTTTTGAAGTTATAATGGTGCAAAATGAGGGGAACGTAGGGTAGGTCCTCGTAGCTGCAGCTGTCTCAGATTCTTGCGGTCATATGATTGAGATCCAGGTTCTTGACAATCAGATGGCAATTAGAATGTTGCAGCATTTCATGGTCAAGTGATTGCCATTTGCAACTTTCATTACCAGTTTCCAACAAGCAAAATCAATGGGGAAGCCAGCAGGTCCCAAGCGGCAATCACGAGACACCGCACTTAAACAATGGCTTGGGATTCATTTAACAACAGTGACCGGAAATGATGGAACTGAATCATTAAGTGCATGGTCATGTAACATTGTGCTTTACCATTGTGTTGCTTAGCAATAGAAATTCTGGTCCTAATTACCCTTGTTAACTTAAGACAACCAATATTTCTGAAACAATTCATATGTAAATAAAAACTGTGCTTCAATATGTTTATGTTACTCCATTTCAGGATACCATTTAAGATCTTATAGCAATAGCACTTAAACTTATATACCGCTTCACAGTGCTTTACAAGTGGTTTACAGAATGAGCATATTTCCCCCAACAAACAAGGCCCTCATTTTACCGACCTCAGAAGGATGAAATGAAAGGCTGAGTCAACCTTGAGCCCAGTGAGATTGGATCTGCCAAATTGCAGGCAGCCGGCAATCAGAAGAAGCAGCCTGCAGTACTGCATTCTAACCACTGCACCACCACAGCTGTATATATTTTCAGCAAAATGTTTTCAGCATTACAACAGCCTCTTTGACTACAGATGATTTTATATGATAGTTTTATATCCTGCAATATATTCATTTTTAATGCACAGGACATCATTAGTTCTAAAATTAATTTTTGAAATAATGATGGAACCATTCTTACTCTCCCAAATTAATCTCACAGTATGATTCATTTTTAATGGGAAATATGATACCTGATAGAGGGCTTCAGTCTCTGCTTTGCTGCTTGCACCTTCACTCCATTCTAGCCATAAAGTCCAAAGTGGCAAGGTGTCCTACAAGGAGGAATAATAATTTTTAAAAAAACAGGAGAAGAAAATATTGGATATGAGTTGTATAAAATACCTGTAATAATGTGAGACTGGAGAATGGCTGGCAAATTTAGTGGCAGGCAAATTAAAAGGCACCAAAATTCCTGAAGTATAGGTAGTCCTTAAATTATGACTACAATTAAGCCCAAAATCTATGTTGCCAAGTGAAACATTTATTAAATGAGTTTTGACCCATTATACAACTTTCCTTGCCACAGTTGTTAAGTGAATCATTGCAGCTGGTAAGTTAGTAATACAGTTGTTAAGTGAATCTGGCTTTCCCATTGACTTTGCTTGTCAGAAGGTCACAAAAAACATTTATTTATTTATTTATTTATTATTCGTATTTATAGACCGCCCCCTCTCCCGAAAGGGACTCGGGGCGGTGTACAGTCACTAAAATGCGTTATAAAATACATACATAAAACAGTTAAATAATTAAATACGTAGGTGGAGGAGGTTGCAAGACTGTATATAGAATAATAAATATAGTATATTAAAAGCTCTAATAACCCAGGAGTTAAAATATTACCCAAAATTACCCATTAAAATATATCCACCGGGAGGTAAAAACTAAGAATGTGCCAGGCCAGCTAATCGAAACAGGTGAGTCTTTAATTTTTGACGGAAGGAACGGAAGTCAGTGGTAGTTCTAATGTCACTCTAGGACACTGCAACAGTCATAAATATGAGTTGCCAAGCATCTAAATTTTGATCATGTGACCATGGAGATGTTGCAATGGTTGTAAGCATGGAAAACAGGCATAAGTCACATTTTTCAGTGCCGCTGTAACTTTGGAAGGTCATAAAATGAATTGTTGTAAACTGAGGGCTACCTGTAGTCTAGCAGAAAATATAGTGATGAAATTAAGGAGCCTATCCTATTAAAAAGGACCAGACCAAATAAGTGAAGTCCTCCATTACACAGGCTATGCAAAAAGCTTTCAAAGGAACAAAAGGGGAACTCAGAAAATGAGCTGTGTTATTAGCTTATTTCCATGGTTTCTCTCTGGGATCTTTAAAAGATAAGAGGTGTGGGGAATGCAATTGGAATAGTACTGGAAGGTGTTGCCACAATGGAACGCCATGGCCTTGATGAAAGCAGGTACTCATACAGGCCACTAGGGACAGTGGGACAGCCCACTATTAGGTGCAAGAAGCCAATGAAAAAAGCTCTTTCATTGACCTCTACCAGGAGCACCACCAATGCATCTTTCCTTAGAAGGTGGTAAAATGTGACTTTTTGGCAATGCCACTGTCAAAAGTTAATCTTATGAATGGAGAGAGCATTTCAGATCACCAAGCAGATTCTGCAAATGTGCTAGTTACTTCATTTGAGACAATACAGACAGTCCTTGTTTACTGACCACAATTGGGAGTGCCAACTCTATCACCAAGCACAGGAAATTATATGACCACGATGGCTTATGACCTTACTTCATATTTGGTCTTTATGCAAATCGCACAGGTCATTAAGTGAGCTATCACATGAGCACCACTTGCAATTTCACTTCCACATTCTCCATTAATTTTTTGGGTTGGAAGCCAGTTGGAGAGTGCATGAATGACAATCACATGACAGCAGGATACCAAAGATGTGTGGACTAGTTGAAAATATTTTTTTCCCCCCAACTACCATATCTTTGAACAATCACTAAATGAGGCAGTCAATAAGTGAGGACTATTTGCATGCATTTTTACTTGTAGTATTTTAGAATTGCAGAGTTTATTACTACATTTATTTTAGTAACTTGTGCTGCACTTTTATTAATAAGACTCCTTGCTATGATGGTAATCTCACCCAATTGATTTGACTTTGGTGTTGTATATTTGGTAAACTTTGCTCAATAAATGACTCAATAAATGTTACTGTTATGGCTAGTTTCAGATGACTTTCATTTGTGAGCAAGGACTCCCAGGCTCCAAGTATTCCTTCCTACAACTCAAGGGCAGAAGAGAGCTCCTACCTTCGCTTTAACCACTTTGAAAGCCTCCTGGGCACAAGCAGCCACTTCACTGCTCTTCAGTTTCAGCAGCAACTGCAGCCTCATTTCCCACATATCCACCAATTGGCTGAAACGGTTTGTGGCTGCCACAGCCACCTCTCTGGCCTTGTCTTCATGACTGAGTTCCAGCAGGAGCTGAATCTGAAAAGACGCCACACCAAAATAAGCACCGAAGGGTTGCTTCCAGGAATGGATTTCTAAGCTCCAAACCCACCCTTTCCGGTTTATGTGAGTAGGAGCTTTTCAAGGGCAAGGACCACATCCTTCCTTACCCACTGTTTATAGAGGGAAGCTGGCAGCAATTGTGATTCATGAGCTCGGCTGAAAACACTCTGTACCCTTTCCAGTCTCTGAAACAAGATGGACAGAATAAAAACACTTTTACTGCAGTACAAATGAGTCTTCATAAAATATCACAGAGCTTTTGAAGTCATGATGCTGAGTACTCATGGCTAAATTTTCCGGAACCAATCATTTTGTAGTCAAAATGATATTATTTATGGCACCAAAGTAAAAAATGGCGGGTTTGAGAGAATTTCAAGAACTGGACAAATACCAACAAAAGGTTTTAAAAATTAAGGAGAAAAAAATCTTCCCCCCACCAGGCTGATCAAATCAGTCTCTTTAGGGAACAATGAATCTTGAACTGATTTGATGGGTAGAGAAGGGAAAAACCGAAAGGATGAAAATTTGGAGATCCTGAAAACTGGCTTATCTGGCTGCTGCTCAAACGCTGTAGAGTAGGGGTGTCAAACTCAAGGCTGGATCTGGCGTGCGCGGTGCTTAAATCTGGCCCGCAGGGTCACCCTGGAAACAGTGAAGGACCAGCCCTCAGTGCCAGCAAAAAACAGACGGCCCCCATGGGCAGCCCTCTCGAGCACCGTTTTTGCTGGCAGAGGGTTTCAGGAGGCCATTGCAGCTAAAAAGAGAGCCCAGGAGCCCGTTTTCACTGGCAGAGCGCTCAGCCCCCCAAAGGCGCCCCCCACCATGGGTGATGTCGAGCTGGCCACGCCCACCCGGCCCCCCAACGACAAACACAACCCTGATATGGCCCTCAATGAAATCAAGTTTGACACCCCTGCTGTAGAGCATACCATTGTAAGATTTTGCCACAGGAGCTACGTAGCCCACAATCTTTCAGTTGCTCTTCTGCAGCCCTCTGCTGTGTCTTCTCAATGCAAATTCTCTTCCTCACTACTCCATACTCCCTTGAACTTGAGAAGTGGAGGTGCAGTACTGGGCATGAATCTATGGCCAGGTTAATAGCCAACTACAGTATGTATTATTAAATGTGGCCCTCAGGGCTGAAAAGATTGTTCAGCCTTTCTGCAAAGCAGCCAACAACTGAATACTTAGATGTTACATCTATGATTGCATCACAAGTTGAACTAAAAACAGGAGAATCCAAGTCTACTTTAATATCCTTGCATCATTTTTTAAAGTTCCCAGCACTTGTAAAATGTTGTAATGAATAGGCATAAATATTATTTGTTTCATTTGTACCATTTATTTTTACAAATAAGGTGGCAAACATACCTAATGTTCCTTCCTCCTCTTGTTTTCCCCATAACAACAACCCCCTGAGGCTGATTGGGCTGAGAGTGAGTGACTAGCTCAAAGTCACTCAGCTGGCTTTCATGGCTAAGGCAGGATTTGAACTCAGTCTCCCACATTCTAACCGGCTGCCTTAACCACTACCAAACCGTCTCTCATTAGCTTAGCTTAATTATAATAAATATTACTGTATATCACAAGATTCTTCACAAAAGCTTCCTTTAAAAAAAAAACCCCACCAACTAGCCATTCGTCATTAAAGGCATATATCGAAAATTTTACTTGCTTTTGATTTTAGAGCAAAATAGCCATTTTGCAGTCCAACCTTAGAAATTAGGAGCCAACCAGATAAGCTCTCAAGATGAGGCTAGGTGTCTCTTTGTTTAAGTGAAGTACTATATTACTGAGTCATCAGAATAGGGAAGGTAGGTCAGAATATGCCTGTGTAGGCATATTGTATAGACCAGTGATGGCGAACCTATGGCACGCGTGCCACAAATGGCATGCAGAGCCATTTGTCAGGGCACGCGAGGCGCTGCCGTGTCAGCTGGCCAGCGCGCATGCGCGCACTGGCCAGCTAAGTTCACCTTTTTAAAAACCATTTTTCGCCCTCCCCAGGCTCCAGAGGCTTTATAGGAGCCTGGGGAGGGCGAAAAGAGCCTCCCCCCCCCCGAGGTCCTCCGGAGGCTTCAGGGACCATCCAGAGGCTTCCCTGAAGCCTTCAGAACGCTTAAAACCACCCTCCGAGCAAACCGGAAGTCACTTCCGGTTTGCTTGGAGGACCCTTTTGAGCACTCGGAAGGCTTCAGGGAAGCCTCCGGACGGTCCCTGAAGCCTCCGGAGGGCCTCCGGGGGGGCGGGGGAGGCTCTTTTCTCCCTCCCCAGGCTCCTATAAAGCCTCTGGAGCCTGGGGAGGGCGAAAAAAGCATGTAAAAATGGGGGGGGGGGGTTCACGCGTTGTGCGTGCATGCACACTGGGGGGGGCGCGTTGCATTATGGGTGTGGCACGCCCGCACACAACCCCCCACGCTCCCCCCACTTGTGGCACGCGAGCCAAAAAAGGTTCGCCATCGCTGGTATAGACATTGGATGGCAATTCTGACCATGCCTCACTAAAATCGTAAGAACAGATAAACACAGGCAAACTATACAAATCGAAACCACACACATTTCAAATCATTATTTACTTCACTGAAGTCTGTCTCTCCTAATCAAGCCTTAATATTCTATTTAATAAATCAATTTTATAAAAGCTTTTTCAGGCTGGCAACTGAGGGACTTCCCAGTGAAATCCCTCCAGGGGAAATAGCAGCACCAGTAACAGAAGAAACCTGTAGTAATCCAAAGGCAAAGCATTTACCTTTTGCCTTAATTCTTCACTGTTGGTCTTCCGATTACATCTCTCCAAGGTAAAAGTGACATAACACTTCCACATTTCCTCTGTGGAATTCAAAATACTTGTTATTTCTTCTGAAAACAAAAGTCAAATATACTTGCATTTACGAAGCAGAGTCTAACTTTTGAATAATCTGTTTCAAGTCCGCCATCAGTTCTGCTAATTCATCATAAGTCTCTTTTCCTCCTTCAGCAGATGTGGCATTGCCACATTAAGCCTCAAGGGGGTGCTATGGCGCTCTGCATCTTCCTCATAAGTCAGCATACAAAGCCCACTGGGCTTCCTTGTAGAAACCGCATGCAATTGACTTACAGAGACAAGTACCAAAGTATGACAAGGGAACTGTTAAGGGCGCAAACTGCCATATCCTCCTCATGTTCCTTCTCATTTCACTGCAAGAGTACATTAGAAACGAGTACTAGAAGATTTGAATGCGTGGACTTTAGGAAGAAAAAAAGGCCTTTGCTAGAGAGGCTCTATAGGTACAAAATTGAAATAAAGCCACTTGCAGGCTTAATGACAGGAAGAGCCAGTCTGCAAAAAGTAGCCCATAGGACAGGGGTGTCCAAACTTGGGAACTTTAAGACTTGTGGACTTCAACTCCCAGAATTCCCCAGCCAGCATGGCTGGCTGGGGAATTCTGGGAGTTGAAGTCCACAAGTCTTAAAGTTCCCAGGTTTGGACACCCCTGCCATAGGAGAAAAAGAGGTGTAGAAAGTATTTAGGAAAGGACGCTCCCTAGTTTTCTGAAAAATAACAATTAAGGGAGAGGAGAGATGTTTTCAGACATGCAGGAATCTGTTACCTAAGCCTTACAATAAAGCTGGTGTTTGTATTCATAGTTTGTGCTTCTTCCCTGGACTACCTCAAAGGACTCACAGTGGGGGACCCAGAGAAACAGAGTTTGTGGACACACAAAGATGGAAAGTGCTTATCCACCATCCTTCTTAGGTAAGTGCTCACAGGTATTAACATCTGCTGAAATTCCAGCTTAGTTCCCAAACAGACAGTGAAGGGGAGCTGACATCATTTTGCACTACAGGTAGCCCTCGACTTACAACCACAACTGAGCCCAAAACGACTAATGCTAAGTGAGACAGTTCTTAAGTGAGTTTTGCCCCACTACACGGTATGTCCTTCCTTGCCGTAGTTGTTAAGTGCATCGCTGCAGTTGCTAAGTTAGTAAAACGGTTGCTAAGGGAATCTAGCTTCCCCAGTTGACTTTGCTTGTCAGAAGGCTACAAAAAGGGGATCCCATGACTCCAGGACACTGCAACCGTCATAGATGGGAGTCAGTTGCCAAGGGCCCGAATGTAAATCACGTGACCATGAGAATGCGGCAATGGTCGTAAGTGTGAAAAATGGTCATAAGTCACTTTTTAGTGCCGCTGTCACTTTGAACGGTCACTAAATGAACTGTTGTAAGTCGAGGACTACCTACATTTGCTGTTCTCAAGTCCATAGCTTCAGAATGAAGCCAGAAACTCAGTTATAAAAAATTTGGGGGGGGGCTGGGGAGGGAGGGGTAGAGAAAGAGGAGAAACAAACAAGTTTTAATATCTAGCGGGGGGGGAGTCTAACCAGTGGGAAGGTGTTTGATTGCCTCCTCAAATACAACGCAACACCGTTCTTCTTTGTGGGCAACCTCTAAAGCCTTGGACTGTTTCGACTTCGGTTGTTCTGAAGGAGGCAGGGATTCCATCTCCAGTTCCCGCCGTGCCATGAAATCCCACACAAGAGGATCATTGTCATACGTTGCCTGCAAGCTAAAAGAAAAGTTGCATTATGCAGCATTAGCTGTGAGCGACTCCCTTCCTAGAAAGCTCTGGCATAATTGCGAGTGCTTTTGTTCCATAAAAGGTAAGCAACCATAAGCGGGAACATTTTGCTTATGCTAACAGAACTCACACAGCGTGCACAGAAACAGGAAAAGGCCTTCAGCTAGAAGTACTTTGGATATTCTGAAGACAGGGAAACTACCACGCGCTCTACACAAGCCGAGCGGAGTGATCTGGGAAGGACATGTTCCTCCTTCTGTGTTCTACCTTAGAATTACATCCCTTCAGACGGCAGCAGTCCCATTGACATGCTAAATACGCACATATCTCCTAGAACAGGGGTGGTGGGCCGCTATGGCCCCTTTATGACCTGTGGACTTCAACTCTGAGGATTGATGGCTGGCTCAGGAATTCTGGGAGTTGAAATCCACTGGTCGTAAAGGGGCCATAGCTGCCCACCCATCCTAGAAAACGGGAAACTTGGCACAGCAAGAAATGGGTTAGAGAGCACATTTTCTTTTCCCATGCTAGAAGCCTAAAAGGAATTTGTACACAAGTATTAAAAAAACGGTTATCTCCTAACCAAAGCCTCTGTAGACACAACATAGTTATGAAGATCAAGGACATTTTTTTTAGTGCAAGGGAGATTCATACCACAAATCCAAACAGATTTAGGCTTATCAGTTGTTTATACTCAATTGTACTCACAGCTAAGATGATGGACCCAGAATGAAAAGATTCGGGAGGCCCATCTGACCACAGAACATATTTGATAATTTTATCTACTTTCTGTCTCAGCCCAACAAATCTCACCATCATACTGTTGTAAGAATAAGCAAAGTAAGCTAGGGCACATTGAGCTACCAGGTGAATGTCAGGATGCCAACAAAAATAAATACAAATAGATAAAAATGGGGGGGGGGGTTTGAAGAGAGAGACATGCTCTTTTCTGAACAGCAGCTCCTAAATTAAGTTGTTTCTTACTATTATTTTTATTTTAATTCACTTAATTCACACAGGTACATAAGGCAAATCCAGACAATTAAATGGGCAAATAAATATTTTCACACCGTTGATCATGGCCTGAAGAGTCTGCTGTTTGTGGATATAAATGGCAGATGCTGTCCATTTTGGATAGCAAGATGGGCAGTATATATGTAGTATGTACAAAAATAAATAAAACAAATTACATCGGCTGTTAGATACCTGTTTAAAAGGAAGGCTGTGCTAATAAATGCCTAGACTTGAAGACATTTTCCTTTCTTACGGTATGCTAAACCTGTCTTCCTTTCCAAGGATTGGAAAGCAGCTGATATTTAAAAAGCTGCATTAGAAAACATTCACAATAATCAATATCAACATATATTCACCAGAATATCAAAGGTATAGTTAAAAACAACTGAGAACCATGACTGGTAATAGAATATTTCAAAGCACAGTCACTTTTAACCTGTTTTCCCCTAGAAGGGAGCAAGGCTGATGCTGCAGTTCTCAAAGCTGAGTTTTTCAGGGAAAAAGGGAATTTAAAAAATGGCTACAGCCTAAGAAATGAAAATCTGCCCAAATGTAAACCACTGCCAAGGACTCAATAATTTTACTTTCTAAACACATATTAAAATCTTATAAATTAAAAGCAGAGCCAAGATAATAACAACACTTGCATTTTTGCACTGGAGCATCATAGTTGAAGAGAAACAGGATTTGTTTTTGCTACAGCCGAACCAAAAATGAGACCAGGTTTATGCAATTAATCTAATCCTGACTTCTGGAATATGGTGAAATAATTTTAAATCTTAAACATGTAGAATTGACTAACACATGATAGAATAATGGCTGCTGAATGGTAAGAGGGTGCAAACCGCACCCAGAACTTACTTTTCAAGAATTTCTTTCTGAAGATCTTGTGTAAAATCAAAACGTTTTGCAATTGACAAAAGCGATAGTGCAAATTCTGCCCCTATAATGAAGGAGGATAGATTAATCAGGGCTCTCTAAGCATCATAATCAGAATTGCAGCTCCCCTAATTGAAGCCCTCCCTCCTTGGGTATTCCCAGGCTCCTGGCCCCATTTAACATAAATGGGGTTGCTGGCATGTTGCAAAATATACTCCCTGTGCCGTACTGCCAAGAAAATATTCAGGCCCTGTGATTTTTATCTAGGGCAATGATGGCGAACCTTTTTGTCCTCGCGTGCTAAAAGCACGCGTGTGACAGCGTACACGTGCCTGCCCACGCCCATAATGCAATGCACCCCATCCCCTGCACATGCGCCCCCCCCCCTGTGGCCCATTTGGGCCTAGCAGCCTCCATGAAGCCTCCTGGGACCAAAAACCGGGTGCAGGGGGGGACACCGCACCCCTTTGCGCTCCCCCCGTGCATATGTGCACGTCTCACACATGTGCAGCAGAGACCCCAAAATCAGCTGGCTGGTGGAAGATGCGCATGCATGCACGGAGGAGCTGAGCTGGGCGACGGCTCATGTGCCTGCAGAGAGGGCCCCGCATGCCACCTGTGGCATGCGTGCCATAGGTTCGCCATCACGGATCTAGGGTATGTTTGCTGTCTACATTTTGCCCGGGTACATTCGTGTTTTTCTCTTACTTATATGCAAATCAAGTGTTAGTAACTAGATTTTCTTTGAAATGAATATTCTGTTGCAATTTGTGACATCAAATATGCAGGTTATTCTGCAGCGCGCATAACCTATGCACAGTATTGGAAAAACGAAAATACACCATCAGAGCTAGACATAATCAGAAAAGTGTTGGCCTGTGCAGAAGCAGATAGGCTCACTCTTGAACTTAAAAATAAAGGGGAATCAGAATATTTTGAAGTATGGAATAGATTTTATGATTGGTATAAGACAAGATGACAAGACTGGAACAAATGTATATATTGTGATTGGACAGAAGGATAGACAATGTATTAAGTAGGCTAATAGTTAATGGTTGAAACTAGCTGTACATAATGTGAATGTATGGTCACTCTGACTCCGCGGTATTGCATTGTTTTAAATGTAAAAATAATAAAAATATATTTTAAAAAAATATGCAGGTTATTATTCTCAGACTCTGACTTTTCCTCCTATTCATTTTCTTAGCCAATTACCTGTCTCCAAGTCTCATCAGCATTAGCCACTTTGTTAACCAACCAAAGACACACGCTTAAAATTCCAGATATGCTTATTGGCCCCAAGAACATCAACGTTTTTTAAAAATTG
This sequence comes from Natrix helvetica, assembly GCF_964273705.1. Taxonomy (NCBI): domain Eukaryota; kingdom Metazoa; phylum Chordata; class Lepidosauria; order Squamata; family Natricidae; genus Natrix; species Natrix helvetica. The sequence goes on from NC_138548.1 coordinate 228,596,339, forward strand.
AAGCATGTCTACCCTAAACCCACAAAAGGAAGAAAGAGCATTTTTACCCTAAATGAATATTGCGTAGAGAAAAGGTATCTCCCCAGTGCTTGAAGAAAATACAGGTAGTCCTCGAGTTATGACCACAATTCAGCCCAAAATGTCTGTTGCTACGTGAGACAGATGTTAAATGAGCTTTGCCCCATTTTATGGCTTTTCTTGACTCAGTTGTTAAGTGAATCACTGCAGTGGTTAAGTTAGCAATCCAGTTGTTAAGTGAATCTGGCTTCCCCATTGCCTTTGCTTGCCAGAAGGTCGTAAAAGGTGTTCACTTGACCCTGGGACACTGGCATCGTCATAAATATGAGTCTGTTGCCAAGGGTCTGAATTGTAATCATATGACCGTGGGGATGCTGCAACAGACGTAAGTGTGAAAAATGGTCATAAGTCACTTTTTTCCCCAGTGATGTTTGTAACTTGTAACAGTCACTAAATGAACTGCTGCAAGTCGAAGACTACCTGTATTTGCTCACTTATACATTATGGGGAGATCGAGGTTCTCCCATATAACACCTCTCCTGCGCGAGCTGCACTGGCTTCCTGTGGCCTACCGGGTGCGCTTCAAGGTATTAGTTACCATCTTCAAAGCGCTCCATGGCACAGGGCCTAGTTATCTGCGGGATCGTGTCCTGCCCCATACATCCCTGCGACCCATTCGCTCACACAGAGAGGGACTCCTCCGGGTGCCGTCCTCCAGAGAGTGTCAGAGGGCGGTGCCCAGGAGTAGGGCCTTCTCTGTGGTGGGCCCTACCCTTTGGAATGACCTCCCCCCAGACATTAGGACAACAAATGACCTCCGCTCCTTCCGTATGAAATTGAAGACCCACCTGTTTCGACTAGCCGGCCTGGCATAACTCTACAGCTTCTCCACCCCTTGGTCATTTTTAACTGTTAATTTTAGTTTTTAAATTTTTACTTTATTGGGGTTTTAACTTTTTCTAAGCACTGTAATTTATTTATTTATTTTTACCTCCTCTATATGATACTGTCTTGCTTGTTGCTTTTGTACGTCGCCCCGAGTCCCTGTAGGGAGAGGGGGCGACTAACAAGTTCAAATAAATAAATAAATAAATAAATAAATAAATAATTTCTGCATTTTTAGGACTCATAGACTAGCTAATTTGTCTAACCAACCATTCTGAGTGACCAGATTTCAATGGATCAAGAAGGTACCATTGAGCTGTTTGGTGTAGTGGTTAAGACACCGGGTTAAAAACTGGGAGACTGAGTTCCAATCCCGCCTTAGACAGGAAACCAGCTGGGTGATCTTGGGCCAGTCACTCTCTCTCAGCCCTAGGGAGAAGGCAATGGCAAACCACTTTTGAAATCTTACTAAGGAAACTGCAGGGACCAATCCAGGAAGTTGCCAGGAGTCAAAAATGACTTGAAGTGACCAAATATTTAAAAAAATTGAGATGAACTATACTCATTTTGAAAAGTAAAAGAACAACAACACAACGTACAAGTGGGTATGATTACAAGTTAAAGAGTAATAGGTTACCTTTGATTTTTTCAACTGCATTTCGGTAGACAATTCTAGCCAGTTCACCATTAAGGATGTCCTCAGAAAAACTGAACTCACCCTACAAATCAAGAGAAAACGGCTCTTTTATGATTAACATTTTTTTCTTGGATTTTTCCAGAGAAACCTTTACAGCATTATCTGCAAACATGAACACAATCATCCTACAGGTAACCCACAAATGTAAGACAACTTCGGATTTCAAAAACCCTCAGCTATCTTCTGGAATGAGGCCAGAATGGTTGCTGGGAGAAGTGGGGGGAGGTGGGGGGGAACACAAGTGAGAAGCACTATCCCAGGCCCCCACTAACCTCAAGTTCTTGGGTCATGGGAATCCCAACGCTCCCATCTAGGATGAGCATATACACAGACCAGTTCTACTGGAGAAAGCAATGGACCTCAAGGCCAAGCCATTTAGGGTTCTCTAAAGGTCAAACCCAACATTCTAGATGATGCCAATAACCCCAGTGACAATGCCTGCAGTGGAATTGGGAGGAATTGCTCTTATGTATCAGCAGGCCAGCCATTGCTTTCTGTACCAGCTGTGGCTTCTGAGTAGTTATTTTTCATACTGAACGTTCTCTGCTGTGGAAAATATAACTTTATCTATCTATCATCTATCATCTATCTATCTATCTATCTATCTATCTATCTATCTATCTATCATCTATCTATCTATCTATCATCTATCTATCTATCTATCATCTATCTATCTATCTATCTATCATCTATCTATCTATCTATCTATCATCTATCTATCTATCAACTATCTATCTATCTATCTATCTATCTATCTATCTACCTATCTACCTATCTATCATCTATCTATCTATCATCTATCTATCTATCTATCTATCTATCATCTATCTATCTATCTATCTATCATCTATCTATCTATCTATCTATCTATCTATCATCTATCTATCTATCTATCTATCATCTATCTATCTATCTATCTATCTATCTATCTATCTATCTATCATCTATCTATCTATCAACTATCTATCTATCTATCTATCTATCTATCTACCTATCTATCATCTATCTATCTATCATCTATCTATCTATCATCTATCTATCTATCTGTCGGGAAGACCATCATACAAAACAATTAACTGAGCTCAGAACTGAAGAGAATATTCCAAACTGATTACATATGTTGAAAATTGGCACAGCCATTTTCTTTCCTTTGTCTTTTTTTAAATAAAGGTGATTTGGCAGAATTAAACCATGCGTCATAATCCACAAAAGGCTTTCTTCTTTAGTAGAAAGCCTTGTGGCATTCTGATCTTTCTATCATACTCTGTCAAACTTGATCTATCCTTCTTAATAAAAAGCAAATGGTGGTACAGAATCTTGAACTCTAATATTCAAGTAGCTCCTAATCAATCCCATCTTTCAGTGAGATTCAGATCAAGGCATCATATTCTTCTTTCCCTGATATTAATTAGCATTGCCATATGTACCTCCAAAAAACCATGCCTGGAATTAGGGGGAGATTACAGTGTTTCCATGAGAAATCAATTGCAATTGATTGGGGGCCATTGTTAAGAAAAATGAGTATCTCTTCTTTAAACAATATCTCTAACGTAGCCCAACAACAGCATTACCACATCTAATTTTAAGTCATGGTTTTACCTTTCTGGTGCAGCTGCTTTCAAAAAGCAACTGAAGGGTAGAAAAAAGGCTTTAAAAACAAAGGCCTATCACAAAACTCCAGCCCTTGCTAAGGATCAGACCCACACATCTTTTACAAACAATGTAAAACATTTTTTTCTCATTGGTTTTTGGTGCTTAGGCATTGGAAAGGCCGTACTGTTAACCTGCTACAAAATCTTTCAATTGGAATCGGTTTTAATTCAATGAAAGAAGGATCTAAAAGAGATTTAAAAAAACAACAACACCTGGTACATGTTTATACACCTTATGATCTCTAGACGTGCAAATGGAAGCAATGAAATTTTGTGATATCATTTGCACCCCACCTTTGATAACAACCACTGCCTACGGATAAAAGTCCTTCCACTGTTTATCTACTGTGTTTTCACATTCCTGATTTAGCAATGGAAGGACATCAACATTGGGCAAGAGAAGAATGTGGGAGAGTTTCTTCTTAGTCAGGCAATCTGCTTTGAAGCCCAGGTGCCAGTGGTGGGTTTCAAATTTTTTTGGAACCTACTCTGTGGGTGTGGCCTGCTTTGTGGGAGTGGCTTGCCTGCCATGTGAGCAGGTGGGAGTGGCTTGCCAGCCATGTGACCGGGTGGGAGTGGCTTGCTGGCCGTGTGACCGGGTGGGAGTGGGATGTTAGAAGATCCCAAATGAAGTTAGAAAGGCTGGGTCCCAAACCCAGCTGGCTTAACTGGGATAGGGTGAATAGGGGGTAGAGGTTCACAAATCACCAAGGACCCTCCTCTCCTTTCCCCCCAAAAGCAGAGGGCGTCAGTATTTAGAGGGAAGTCCCCCAACTTCCCCCCTTGGTGTGTCACTCTTTCTCTCTCTCTCTTCCCCCCCCCCGTTTCTCTCCCCCCTTTCCTTCCTCCTCCTTTTCCTCTGTTCCCCCCAGTTTTTCAAGCTGAGCCATTGGGGGAGGTCAGAGGGAGAGAGAGACGGATTGAAGGGTGCAAAGAGATGGGCTTCCCATTTTGAGAAGCCTCCCTTAGCAAAAGATCGCTGACAGGAGGAAAGGGAGGATTCCCCACCCCACTTTTCCCTTCCCTTTCCACCTCTCAGCGATCTTTTGGGAAGGGAAAAGTGGGGTGGGGAATCCTCCCTTTCCTCCTCTCAGCGATCATTTGGGAAGGGAAAAGTGGGGTGGGGAATCCTCAGATCGCTGAGAGGAGGAAAGGGAGGATTCCCCACCCCACTTTTCCCTTCCCAAAAGATCGCTGAGAGGAGGAATGGGAGGATTCCCCACCCCACTTTTCCCTTCCCAAATGATCGCTGAGAGGAGGAAAGGGAGGATTCCCCACCCCACTTTTCCCTTCCCAAAAGATCGCTGAGAGGAGGAAAGGGAGGATTCCCCACCCCACTTTTCCCTTCCCAAAAGATCGCTGAGAGGAGGAATGGGAGGATTCCCCACCCCACTTTTCCCTTCCCAAAAGATCGCTGAGAGGAGGAAAGGGAGGATTCCCCACCCCACTTTTCCCTTCCCAAAAGATCGCTGAGAGGAGGAAAGGGAGGATTCCCCACCCCACTTTTCCCTTCCCTTTCCACCTCTCAGCGATCTTTTGGGAAGGGAAAAGTGGGGTGGGGAATCCTCCCTTTCCTCCTCTCAGCGATCTGAGGATTCCCCACCCCACTTTTCCCTTCCCAAATGATCGCTGAGAGGAGGAATGGGAGGATTCCCCACCCCACTTTTCCCTTCCCTTTCCACCTCTCAGCGATCTTTTGGGAAGGGAAAAGTGGGGTGGGGAATCCTCCCATTCCTCCTCTCAGCGATCTTTTGGGAAGGGAAAAGTGGGGTGGGGAATCCTCCCATTCCTCCTCTCAGCCATCTTTTGGGAAGGGAAAAGTGGGGTGGGGAATCCTCAGATCGCTGAGAGGGGGAAAGGGAGGATTCCCCACCCCACTTTTCCCTTCCCAAAAGATCGCTGAGAGGAGGAATGGGAGGATTCCCCACCCCACTTTTCCCTTCCCTTTCCTCCTCTCAGCGATCTTTTGGGAAGGGAAAAGTGGGGTGGGGAATCCTCCCTTTCCTCCTCTCAGCGATCATTTGGGAAGGGAAAAGTGGGGTGGGGAATCCTCAGATCGCTGAGAGGAGGAAAGGGAGGATTCCCCACCCCACTTTTCCCTTCCCAAAAGATCACTGAGAGGAGGAAAGGGAGGATTCCCCACCCCACTTTTCCCTTCCCTTTCCTCCTCTCAGCGATCTTTTGGGAAGGGAAAAGTGGGGTGGGGAATCCTCCCTTTCCTCCTCTCAGCGATCATTTGGGAAGGGAAAAGTGGGGTGGGGAATCCTCAGATCGCTGAGAGGAGGAAAGGGAGGATTCCCCACCCCACTTTTCCCTTCCCAAAAGATCGCTGAGAGGAGGAATGGGAGGATTCCCCACCCCACTTTTCCCTTCCCAAATGATCGCTGAGAGGAGGAAAGGGAGGATTCCCCACCCCACTTTTCCCTTCCCAAAAGATCGCTGAGAGGAGGAAAGGGAGGATTCCCCACCCCACTTTTCCCTTCCCAAAAGATCGCTGAGAGGAGGAATGGGAGGATTCCCCACCCCACTTTTCCCTTCCCAAAAGATCGCTGAGAGGAGGAAAGGGAGGATTCCCCACCCCACTTTTCCCTTCCCAAAAGATCGCTGAGAGGAGGAAAGGGAGGATTCCCCACCCCACTTTTCCCTTCCCTTTCCACCTCTCAGCGATCTTTTGGGAAGGGAAAAGTGGGGTGGGGAATCCTCCCTTTCCTCCTCTCAGCGATCTGAGGATTCCCCACCCCACTTTTCCCTTCCCAAATGATCGCTGAGAGGAGGAATGGGAGGATTCCCCACCCCACTTTTCCCTTCCCTTTCCACCTCTCAGCGATCTTTTGGGAAGGGAAAAGTGGGGTGGGGAATCCTCCCATTCCTCCTCTCAGCGATCTTTTGGGAAGGGAAAAGTGGGGTGGGGAATCCTCCCATTCCTCCTCTCAGCCATCTTTTGGGAAGGGAAAAGTGGGGTGGGGAATCCTCAGATCGCTGAGAGGGGGAAAGGGAGGATTCCCCACCCCACTTTTCCCTTCCCAAAAGATCGCTGAGAGGAGGAATGGGAGGATTCCCCACCCCACTTTTCCCTTCCCTTTCCTCCTCTCAGCGATCTTTTGGGAAGGGAAAAGTGGGGTGGGGAATCCTCCCTTTCCTCCTCTCAGCGATCATTTGGGAAGGGAAAAGTGGGGTGGGGAATCCTCAGATCGCTGAGAGGAGGAAAGGGAGGATTCCCCACCCCACTTTTCCCTTCCCAAAAGATCACTGAGAGGAGGAAAGGGAGGATTCCCCACCCCACTTTTCCCTTCCCTTTCCTCCTCTCAGCGATCTTTTGGGAAGGGAAAAGTGGGGTGGGGAATCCTCCCTTTCCTCCTCTCAGCGATCATTTGGGAAGGGAAAAGTGGGGTGGGGAATCCTCAGATCGCTGAGAGGAGGAAAGGGAGGATTCCCCACCCCACTTTTCCCTTCCCAAAAGATGGCTGAGAGGAGGAATGGGAGGATTCCCCACCCCACTTTTCCCTTCCCAAAAGATCGCTGAGAGGAGGAAAGGGAGGATTCCCCACCCCACTTTTCCCTTCCCAAAAGATCGCTGAGAGGAGGAAAGGGAAGGGAAAAGGGGGGTGGGGAATCCTCCCATTCCTCCTCTCAGCGATCTTTTGGGAAGGGAAAAGTGGGGTGGGGAATCCTCCCATTCCTCCTCTCAGCCATCTTTTGGGAAGGGAAAAGTGGGGTGGGGAATCCTCAGATCGCTGAGAGGGGGAAAGGGAGGATTCCCCACCCCACTTTTCCCTTCCCAAAAGATCACTGAGAGGAGGAAAGGGAGGATTCCCCACCCCACTTTTCCCTTCCCATTCCTCCTCTCAGCCATCTTTTGGGAAGGGAAAAGTGGGGTGGGGAATCCTCCCTTTCCTCCTCTCAGCGATCTTTTGGGAAGGGAAAAGTGGGGTGGGGAATCCTCAGATCGCTGAGAGGAGGAACGGGAGAAAGGGGGGTGAGCGAGCAATGGAGTGGCTTCTGAACCGGCAGGGGTGAGCAAGTGAGTGATAGGGGCGGGGCAGGAACTTACTTCCGGGTTCATTGTCCAACAGGTTCGCCAGAACCGGTGCGAACCGGTAGAAACCCACCACTGCCAGGTGCCCACAATAGATAGGCGTTGTTGGATTCCTTTATTAAACTATAGCAAGTGCAGGAAAGCATTGCACAAATCTGCAATAATTATTCTCACCATAAACTGAATGCTTCCACTTGACAATTTAAATTAATAAGTAACACGGAGAGAGAGAAATATTTCCAATAACAATGATTTCTTACTAAATCTATGTTTGCTTGCTCAAATTCTTTCTTCTCTTTCCTTTGCTTTTCCACATGCATCAGCTCCATTCTAAAATACTAGGAAAGGAAAGGAAAAAGGGAGGGGAAAGAAAAGGAAAATGGGGAAGGGGAAGAGAATTAATAATGTATCAAGATATTCAACAATTACAAAGAACACAATCACAGCTTCCTGGTTAAAAAGCAGCCCTTATTAATACTGTGCTTAAAGCACTGTTAAATAGTTTATGCTACAGGATAGTTTTATCCTGTAACTAACCAAGTCACATCCTTTAAGGACTCAAAATTAAGGTTTAAGGTTTAAGGTTTATTGAATTTATAGACTGCCCCCTCTCCCCGTAGGGACTCGGGGCGGTGTACAGACCGTTCATGTTCAAGACAACAAAATATAACATAAGACATCAAACAAAACAACGCACACATACCGTCTGTGTATAAAACCCCAAAACCAATTTAAATAATTAAAACAATTTTAAAACCCATTTAAAACCCCAATTTAAAATTTAAAAAGCCATCCAGGAAGGTTAGTAATAGATGTTCCCTGTAAATACAATTACGATTACAAATAGGCCAGGCCGGCTAATCGAAAAATTATATATGCACCCCAGCAACACTTTTGTCTTGATTAATTATGTCACTTTTGTGGACTGCCTCTCTTTCTCCAACGACGGTCATTTAACCAGAAAAAGGCTTCAGAAAAAAATAATATCATAATTGAAAGATAGGAATACATCGTTGGAATTTACCGCTGCCAATAGCCTGCCATATGTAGACAGTGTAGATGGCGTTCAAATGTTAAGAGCACGAAGACAACCTGGTAGTATAACTCCAAATGCAATTGTGTCTTCTTTTGGCTGGTGGGATTTTTTTTAAAAAAGCTAACATTTCTTCTGCATTTCCATTAGGCAAAGAAAAACATGGTTTTCTTATTTTGGCTAAAAATATATATTTTTCCATTATACGTACAGCAGCTACTAGCGTTACCTAACCATTGCTGAGGCAATATAATGTGTGGGTCTCTATCAGTACTATATTGGAAGAGACAATGATTGGATAATTGTCAAAAATACTCTCAAGCTGCTGGTTAAAAATGGCACTGAAAACCATCTGGGTGACTTTGGGCCAATCCCTTTCTCTCAACCCCAACTCACAGCACAGACTTGTTGCTGTGGGGAAAATAGGAGAAGGGAGGTGGACTGTTATATTTGCCGCCTTGAGTTGCAGAAGAGAAAAAAAAGTGGGGTGAAAATCTTTTTTTTTTTTTTAAATCTACCCCCTTTTTTTCCTGAAACATATGAGCATAGAGCAGGGGTGTCCAAACCTGGGAACTTTAAGACTTGTGGACTTCAACTCCCAGAATTCCCCAGCTGGGGAATTCTGGGAGTTGAAGTCCACAAGTCTTAAAGTTCCCAGGTTTGGACACCCCTGGCATAGAGGAAGTCCTCCTTAGTGACTGCAACTGGTACTGGCAACTCTACCATGAAATGATGTGGGTTGCTAAGCAAAACATCATGTGACCATGACCACCTTGCCACATTACTTATGCCGTGATTGTTAAAACAAATCACCCACAGTTGTTAAGGAAATATCACATTACCACAACTTGTGTTTTTACTGCCATTGGCTTTACTTGTCAGAAGACATTTGTGAAATACACCAATAGTGCTCAGGTGACCATGGGACACTGTGATGGTGGTAAATGCCCACCACTTGTGAAGTGCCTGAACCTTGGTCACATGACCACAGGGACGCTGAAACGGTCATGGATGTGAGGTCATAAAGTTGCTTTTTCAGTGCTGTGGTAACTTTGAACAGTTGCTAAACAAGGCAGTTAAGCAAGGTCTACCTGTACACCCAAGAACACCTTATAGCAGTGATGGCGAACCTATGGCACATGTGCCACAGGTGGCACGTGGAGCCATTTGTCAGGGCACGGAGGCGCTGCCCTGTCAGCTGGCCAGCGCGCATGCTGGCCCCCGTAGGGCGAACTGGAAGTTCGGGAATGGACTTCCTGTTTGCTCAGAGGGTCGTTTTGAGCATTCCGAAGGCTTCAGGGAAGCCTCTTGAAGGTCCCTGAAGCCTTCGGAGAGCTTAAAACGACCCTCCGAGCAAACCGGAAGTGACTTCCGTTTTGCTCGGAGGGTCATTTTGACTGCTTCGGAGGCTTCAGGGAAGCCTCCTGAAGGTCCCTGAAGCCTCCGGAGGGCTTCGGGGGGGGGGGGGGGGGGAGGCTGTTTTCACCCTCCCCATGCTCCGATAAAGCCTATGGAGCCTGGGGAGGGCGAAAAGAGCATGCAAAAATGGGGGGGGGGGGGGTGTCGCGCCTGTAGTGCACGTATTTGCACTGGGTGTCACGCATTGCATTATGGGTGCGGCACGCCTGCACACGACCCCCCCTGTGCTCCCCCACTTATGGCACGCGAGCTAAAAAACATTTGCCATTCCTGCCTTATAATCTATAACTCAAAAATAAAATTTCCCAGCAACAATGAACAACCCTGATGATATTTTATTCTTCGTGACAAGGAACAGATCATCTGTATTTGTCCTATAAGTTACTGCAGAGAGAGAAGGGAGGGAGAATCACCTGCCTACCTCTTGATAAAGTTTAGGAGAGTCAGGATGGAAACGCAATGCACGAAGGAACAACTGCCGAGCACTTTCTGATGACAGGCGGTCTTCCATCTCCCATTTTGCAGCCATGATCCACAAAGCTGATCAAAGAGACAGAAAAGGTTATATAAGACAGCCAATACAAGAATGGGGCATCAAATTAGATGTCACCCCAAAAAGAAACGCTTAATCTTTGCTATTTACAACAGCCAAGCCAGCATGGCCAAGGAAGAGGAAAGTTGTAACTCAGCAATGTGGGAAAGTCAAAGGCTCCTATTCCTTGCTAGATAACGTTACTATGATTCCTAGTCAAAATGATGCTTTGTACATCCAATGTCATATTTCAGCATGAGTCATGTCTTTCATTTCTGTAACACTTGAAATTCATTCATGTCAAACCACTTCCGCAAAAGCCAGAATTATCAAAAATTCCCATTATGTGTGTGCCTGTATGTGTGTAAAAAATGTGAAATTAAACCACATTTAAAACAATACAGGTAGTCCTTGACTTATGGCTGGTCACTTAGCAAAAGTTACAATGGACCACCCCAAAAGATACTTACAATCCAGTTCCAAAATTTCCAGCATCCCACGATCACATGGCTATAAATTACCGCAGATTTGCCAAAAACTAGTGTTTACTTCCAGTTTGCAGCAAATAAAAAGCCCCATGGCAAACAATACATTTTGCTTAATGACCACAGCATTCACTTAACAAAACTGCCACAAAAACACATTATAACATTGGGTCTAGTTCCATAATCTGCTTTATAACCATCACAGCCATAATAGGTAGGCTTCTTTATGGTTACAAGTTGAGGCCTACCTGTAATTAAAATCATATCAGAAAAACCTCTCAGATACCCTCAACTTCATCAGCCAAATTCTGTTTAAATTCTGTTAATTAAAAAGATTTGTGCTTCTTGCAAAAATTATGGACATGAAGATAACCCAGGTACCTGGTTTGTTGGGATGAAGGGCTAACATGGAAGAAAACACCTTGCTCAACTGTATTTTCTTGTTCTATAAGGAAACAGAAACCTGATTGTAGTTACGCATTTCAATATGAAATCAAATCATTTTCACTGCAGAGGACTTGAATTTTCTTGATCTAACAAGAGTAGAGACAGATGCAAGCCTTCGAAGGATTGAAGCAGGATTGAACTCACTATATCTACATTTTCCATAATTAAGATTGGGAACTGTTGGGAATAATTAAATAGCACTAAATTTGGAAAGTAAATGAAACAATATCCCTATTCACCCAGAAATGCACATATTCTCTTACTTCTTGGCAGATTGTATGGGTTAATCGACTTAGCTTAATTAACAAACAAACCAATTTTGATTCTACAATTTTCATATGGCAAAGACTCTCCGGCAATACTTGATATAATTCCCAGAAGAGAAAAAGGAATACTTCACTAACAGCGGAAGTCCCACAAATGGGAGTATCAAAATTAAGTATCTTGTCCTAAATGACTATTTTGCCCACACCTGATGGTTTTGCTTCCTGCCCTTAACTAATTCCTCTGGAGAGCCAAAACATTTTATACTGCAAATGCTACATTCAAGCTGCATATTCCAATAAATGGGACAGTGCACCACTGTATAAAAAAATTAAAAGGGGGAAGCTCAGTTCAAATGATAAAACACAAGCTGATTACAAGAACATTATATCCACTCACCCATTCCTTGCAAAATGCAATATGAGATAGCCACAGCTGAAGGTCATCCTGTTGGAGTGAGAGAAAGGAAAAAGGAATCAGCTGAGAACTCATGACCACTCCTTCATTCCAATGCTCTCTAGATCACTGGGAGGAAAAGAAGCAAACCAAGCAAGCATTTAGAAATGGGAGGTGTCTATGCTCAGTTTACATCCATTTGTTCAGGGACCATTCAAAATTACAGGGGTGCTGAAAAAATGAACGCATGATCAATATTCAAAGCTCCAGCCCCTGCTATCACACAATCACGATCCAGGCATTATAGCACCCTGCTTGTGATTATAACCTCACAGGGAACTGTGTGATCACCATTTGCAACCTTCCCTGCCAGCTTCTGATAAGCAAAGTCAATAGAGAAGCCAACAGGAAAAGTCACAAATCCTTCTGGTAAGTCTGTGTGGCCTGCAGTAGGTCTCCCAAACCCTTCGCCAGCCTCCCTTGACCCACGGGCAGCCTATGCTGGGCTTCTCCAGTCCTTCACCAATATCCCTTGACTCCTGTGTGGCCTGTGCTGTGCCTCCCAAATTCACTCCACCTTCTCGCAATCCTTACCTGGGACTCCCGCCACTTTCTTTGCACCCTAGGAGAAGAAAACGTGCCGCTACCTAGGATTGAACTCTTAACCTTCCAAATGGGAGGTGGGAGTCTTCACCATTAGGCCACTACACCGCTCATGGAAAATGTCTAACAATGTTTAGAATCTATATAGAAGTTGCTGTACTTTTAAGGCTTCTCTTCCATGCTTCACCCAGGTCTTGCTGGAAGGCAACCAATGTCATGTAACACTCTACAAAACTTCTAGATGCGATTAAACTGCAGTTTCCATCGCTCCTGTCATTCTGGAGGCGGAGAGGAGAATATGGCAATTGGGACCAGGATTGACCATACTAAGTGATGTAATCTAGGAAGTCCCAGTTGTCATTGTCACCCCAAGACATACAGGGTGTTAAGCGGAAAGCAGTGGGAATCCCAGGTAAGAAACATGGGAACGCCCCCCCCAACCCAGGTGGGGGAGGTCCTATGTTGGTCTCATGTAAATTGGGGAAGGGGGATGCTACAGTGGTGCACAAGCACAAGGAGGCCAAGGGAGGAAATGTGAGATCTGCACTAATGCATGGAGGCCAATGTAAAGAGGGCATAGCAGAATGCGCAAGAAAGCAAAGGGGGAATTGCCAGAGCAACTTGCAAATTTTCCTGTCCACCTTCCCATTGATTTTGCTTGTGGGAAACTGGCAGGGAAGGTTGCAAATGGTGATCATATGACTGCAGGGCACTGCATCTATTATAAGCACGATTTGATTGAAAATACCTGGACCAGTCACAAATACCACTTGTTCATTCACAACTTTAAACAGTCATTGAATGAGTGACTGGTAAGCAAGGACTAGCTGTATTATCCCATGTCATATATATTTATAATGAAAAATAAGAAATTCAGTACTAAAAACTAGATACAGCCATTTAGCAGCTACCTTGTTTAGCAATTGTTCACAACTACAATGGTAATAACAAAAAAATAATCATTTTGCTGACCAATGAGCGTACTTACTTCCTGACCAAATTTCATGCGTCTGCCAATAACACACACTGGTGAGCTGTACAAGAAAACTTTATCTAAATGAGACCTCAAGAACCAGCCTTTGCAGCCTCTCTTTTTCTCCGCAACGTATTCGCTTAACAACAATTTTGTTTCTGAGATAAGAAATAAATTTCAATCACTAAGCATGGAGAGAGTGCACATGCTAAATTTTGATGTAGGTATCCGATTCATACATAAAGAGATGACCCTATTTGTTTATTTTTAATAGCATCCAAAAATTAGAAAAAAGCAATTTCTGCAATAGCAATAGGTTTACCTTCCATTTTGTTGTAGCGCGCTTGAAAATGCCATGGATTCTTTGCACAATGGAATATTCAATCTCTTCTTTCTTAAACGAATATCCAATGCGCTAAAGGAAAAGAACAGAGCTGTCATGGGTACAGATTTTAAAATCTCCACAAGCTTTTTCAAATGATCAGTCCCTGGGTAACTTACCAGTCTTCGTGTCTTAATCAGTTCCAAGAGGTTGATTTCATACTGCGAGAAAAAAAGATCAACAATAATTCAAGGATTACCGTGCTGAATAGATTGTCACTGCCAAGCTTTACATTTTTAGCATTTCTTGAACACATAACAGCTACAAGTGAAGCATATTGCCAATAACACAAGCGATTAATCAAGAATTACTCTAATCCCCCAATCCAATAAATTAATAGCAAAGTCACTTCCAGTTTGCTAGGAGGGTCGTTTTAAGCGTTCCGAAGGCGTCAGGTAAGCCTCCGGATGGTCCCTGAAGCCTTCGGAGCGCTCAAAACAACCCTCCGAGCAAACTGGAAGTCCGTTCCTGAATTTCCGGTTTGCCCGTAGGGCCGGTTTTTTATGCTCCGGAGGCTTCACGGAAGCTCATGAAGCCTCCAGAGTGCCTCCAGGGAGGGTGGGGGGGCGCTCTTTTCGCTCTCCCCAGGTTCCTATAAAGCCTCTGGAGCCTGCGGAGGGCGAAAAATGGCTTTTAAGGGTGAACTCAGCTGGCCAGCACACACATGCGCACTGGCCAGCTGATAGGGCAGCGCCTCGCGTGCCCTGACAAATGGCTCCGCGTGCTGTCCTAGTTTCTAACCTGATGCTTTAACCACTGCACCAAAGTAGATCCATTTGCTTACTGATTATACTATAAACCTGCTGGCCACTGATACATGCAATCAATATTTTGTAAGCATTTAAAATCTTTTTTGGTTTTTGCAATTTGAAATTATGATGGAAGAAAAAATAAAAAGAAACGTGTTATGTAAAAAAGCATTGAGACAGACCCTTCTCTCATATTTCCTCATGCTTTCTTTCCTTTTCTAGATGCATTATGAATTTAATTTAACTTATTAAACCTGTTTTGGAGGAAGGAGGGAAATTAAACCTTGGCAGGAGAGTGCTCCTTCCTGAGCTGGGGGCTCTGAGGGCCAGGGCCAGTCAGCTACCAATGCAAAGGTAAGGAAGGATTGTTGCCTTCCTTCTGTCCCAAGCTCTCCCAGGCATAAATTAGCTGCTTTGGCTTAACTCAGCACTGATGCTTGCTTGGTGCTACTGCAGCACAGACTGAATCCCTGCTCAGTCCCTGGCAGTACCAAACAACCTCGCAGATGTCTTAAGCCGAGGCAATAAGTTTGTACAGGACTCGTTGCAAGTTCAGAGTTTTACATGCCTAATTATTATGATTCTTCAAATGTTGTGTGCCCTCCACTTTTACTATGTATATGTATTTCCTTAGTGTGCATGTGCATGCAGGCACACCTTGGAGGGAACAAAGTTGGTGGTGATGAATATTATGAAAATAAAGTTCAAAACATTGGGGGGGGGGGGGGGGCTCGACAGGTTTGGGAAATTATTTTACTGCTCTAAACCTGCATTGAAGATATAGAACAGGGGTGGCGAACAAGTTCGACAAAAAGAGCCAAAATTTTAAACTGTGAGAGTCAGAGAGCCACACCACGCAGTGACCTGCCAAAACAGACCCGGAAGCAATGTTCCCTCTAATTTTTTTTCGATGTGAGCAGAAAAGTATAGTGTTTGAGCGGCACATTTTCATGCCTGAGCACCCGAATTTTTTTCACAGATGTCACCTAAGACAACAACGAAATCAGTATTATTTGAAACTCAAAGTTATGTTTCTTCAAGGTACCCGCTTAATTCAAAGTGTTATATAATATCAGTATCACTTAACAACGCTCCTGCTTAGCAACCAAAATGTTGGCTCAGAAACTCTGGCATTTGAAGCACGCAACTCTTAAAGCTGTCAAGTTACAAGACCCTTGCACCCCTAACCCTTTAGGGAAAAAAACCCCCAGGGGTCTTCAAACCTGACAGCTTTAAGATTTATGGACTTCAACTCCCAGAATTTCTCCTCCAGTCCTGTTGGCTCAGGAACTCTGGCATTTGAAGCATGGAAGTCTTAAAGCTGTCAAGTTACAAGACCCTTCCACCCCTAGAAAAAAAATGCAGAGGTCTTCAAACCTGACAGCTTTAACACTTGTGGACTTCAACTCCCAGAATTCCTCCTCCAGTCATGTTGCAGCGACGTCATCTGCGTGGATCTGCTCCATCTTTGCTTTCTTCATTGTGGGCAGGGCTTCTGCTGAAGATGCCGACGAGTACGAGTTGCCACCAGAATAACTGCTGCTACCTCCTCCTCCTCCTCCTCCTCCAATCACCAGATTTGCTCCTGAGCTCAGCGCTGGGTTACCTCTGCCCCCTCCCCCTCCTCCGTGCTTTTGAGGAGCCATGAGGCTTTTTTTCCCCTGCTCCCCCCCACCGCCTTCCTACTGGCTCCTGCAGCCTCATGGCTCCTCAAAAGCACGGCGGAGGAGGAGGAGGGGGCAGGGGTAACCCAGCACTGACTGAGCTCAGCTGCTCCGAGCGGAGGGGAGGCGCCGCTGCCACGCGCGGAGATGCCGGCTGGAGCTTTGGCGGCTTCATCTCAGCCGCAGCGCCGGGCGGCAAATCCGGCAGTGCTGCCTGTTAGAGGAGGAGGAGGAGGAGGTGGCAGCAGTTCTTCCGGTGGCGGTGGGGGCTTTGGGGCTTCACAACTAGCCTCAGTCGCCCCGTGCTCCTCAAAGCAAGTCTGGGGAAGTCCTTTGCAGGCGGCCCGTTCTAGCTGCCTGCAAAGGACCTCCCCAGCTTCCGAAAGGGAGCGCGCGATCCGAGCCACAGTATACAAAATAATGATAAGAGGCAAAGAGCCTCATTCATTTTGGCCGGGAGCCGCATGCGGCTCGAGAGCCGCGTGTTCGCCACCCCTGATATAGAACTTTGTTGCAGCAAAGATCAGCAAAGTTATGAATACCACAAAATTGAGATTGGGGTCATTTGCCTTAACATCGTAATGACAGGATGCAATAGAATTCTGAAATAGGTCAGAACAAACAGATATTGCAGATTATGCAAAAAAACAAAAACCCATCTAAATCTAGAGCTGACAATTCAGGATATAGTGTCTCCTGCTTGAGCAGGTGGTTGGACTAGAAGACCCCAAGGTCCCTTCTATATCCGTTATTCTGTTATTGATATAGGCAGTCCTCAACTCACAACCATTTATTTAATGACCATTCAAAGTTACAATGGCAGTGCAAAAAGTGAAATTTTTACACTTACAACTGTATTCAGCAGCATTCCCAAGTTCACGTGATCAAAATTCAGGTGTCTGGCAACTGGCATGTATTTATAATAGTTGCACAGGTCATGTGATAAACATTAATCTTCCCAGCCAGCTTTGGACAAGCAAAATCAATGGGGAAAGCCAGATTTGCTTGATGGCCACATGATTCTCTTAACAACTGCAGTGACTTGCTTAACAACTGTGACCAAAAAAAGTTCTAAAATGAGGTACAACTTACTTAACACCTTCTTTGCTTAGGAAAATAAATACTGGGCGCAATTAATCACTGACAATTAATCAGTGGAACAGCTTGCCTCCAGAAGTTGTGAATTTCCCAACACTGGAAGTCTTTAAGAAGATGTTGGATAGCCATTTGTCTGGAACAGTATAGGGTTTCCTGCCTAGGCAGGGGGTTGGACTAGAAGACCTCCAAGGTCCCTTCCAACTCTGCTATTGTATTGTATTAATTGGGGTCATAAATTGAGGACTACCTGTATGCATTCTCCCTAATGATCTCCAAACTTCTAACTTTAAAAAAAAGTCATGCAAAATAGTCTGAATTTACAATAGTTCCTAATTTTCCTAAAATCTCATGAAATGTAATTGATTTCAATTATGTTTTCTATTTTCAAAAATTTAAATGCTTTGGGAGGTTCCTGTGGCATCATCTGAACTAATGGAAAGTTTACCGTTCCCCTAAGTAACATTTTATCGCATCCCATTGCAGGTTCACTTTAAGAAAGAAACAATTTGAAGTAGTTAGTGGCAGAATAAACAATGTATCATAGATGCATTCATATCAACAGATAAAAATACACAGAAAAAGATATGTGTGATAAAACTACCTGTATATAACTAATGAAGTCTTTCTTGTGAAGTGCTCTCCGCTGTATCTTATATTCAAGAGCTGAGACCTTCTTAATGACAGCCCTGCAAAAATGAAGGCAGAATCCTTTCGTAAATTCTGATTCATATTAATAGCAGTTTTAACTGTTCTCTCGTGTCCGATTTTTGGCAATTTTATAGGCAAATGCTCTCCATGCTACCCTGTCAAGCACAGCTTCTTTCAATTGTTGGAGCTGATGGATATTTTTTTTATGCCACCAATTACCCTAGACAAGTTGTGGCATAACATAGGTGGAAGATGGAAGGGTACCCACATATAAATACAGGCAGTCCTTGACTTACAACAGTTCATTTTGTGACTGTTCAAAGTTACAATAGCACTGAAAAAAGTGGCATGACTGTTCACCCTTACAACCATTGCAATCTCCCCATACTCATGTGATTCAAGTACTTGGCAACTGGTTCATATGTATGACCTTTTCAGGGGACACTGTGACGATCTTTTGTGACCTTCTGACAAGCTAAGTCCCTGGGGAAGCCAGATTCACTTAACAACTGTGTTGCTAACTTAACAACTGCCGTGACTCCCTTAACAATTGTGGCAAGCAAGGTCATAAAATGGGGCAAAACTCACTTAACAAGTGTCTTATTTAGCAACATACATTTGGGGTTCAACTGTGGCCCTAAGTCGAGAACCACCTGTATATAGAGGACTTTTAGGATGTCCAGCAAGAAGCCTTCCTTAAAGTGATCTTATGCCTTTGCATTGGGACTAAAAGAAATGACAATCCACCTGGAAGACACAAGATTGGAGAAGGGGGTATAAAGCCATCCTTGTGATGGTTTATTCTTAATCAGAAAGATTCCACCCCTTCTCCGCTCCCCCCAAATTATGCTTTCTTCCCACCCTTCCCTAGCTATTGTGAACGCCCCGCTTCTACAGACCTCTGCTTTTTACCTGACTTCCTTACGAGTGAACAGCCCGACTCTCTCCAACTGCTCTAGCTCCGGGATTCGATCCTCGATGCGTTCTTCGATCCTCTCAGCCATAATCAGCAAGGAGCGAGCTGCGTAGCGCTACACAGAACCAAAACCCACGTGGACCCCTCGCCCTCCGCTTCCTGTAGCGACCGGCCAGCTACCTCGAAGGGCCGGGCCGCTCCTCTCCCTTCCGTCTAAAAGCGGCGCGGGATCTCCGGTGCTTCCACCTTGCGGCTCCTGGAATAATTGCAGCCTTTCTGGTTTCGGACGGGGCGAGGGAAATATCAGAGATACGCCGTCCGTGCTGCATGTCTGGCTATATAAGTTATTAGGAAAAAGAAAAATACTTGTTGCAAAGAATGGCAGTAAAATTCGAAATGGGAACAACCCAGCTTTACCTTCCCGGGTCTGTTATCTGTTTGGGATGGAGATTTTCGCGGTCCCACCAGTAGGGTTGCCAGGTCTGCTTCCAAAAAATAGCGGACAAGCGGGGGGGGGGGGACACGTGGGGGGGTGTTTAAGTAGTAATTTTTTTAAAAAAAAATACAATTAAATTTTATATTATCTTACAAATATTTTAACACGTATTAAAATAATCACTTCAAAACTTTACTTAAAATTCAAAACATCAAATATATTGTAATAATATGTAAAATATTAAATTACATTTATTTAGATTTAATTCAAATTTAACAGTGAATTCACGAATTCGTAGAATTTGCTAAATTCACTGAAGCTATGTATTTGTGTTTTATACTGAGAACTGATTTAACTGATGGCTATTACTAAAGATTAACTTAATATTACTTACATGGTGATTTAATTAGAACACTGCAAAATAGTATTTACATAAAAACAATGATTAACTTTTATGTTTATAATGCTTCAACTAAATCTTTGGTTTGACAAATTTGCGCTCTACATATTGAGGCTAGTACTCATTGAACCTCAAATGATGATATGTTATTGAGTGTTCCAAAACATACCTATCCAACTAAGAAAAAAGTATAATATAAAAATAATAGGTAAATGCGAGTTAAGAAAAATAGTATGTAAATAATTTTGTATACTTTTATTAAATGTCTTGTGAAACAATTGAGTATGATTAATAATTTTTTCAGAGAATTGAGTTCAATGGTTATTCGATCTTTGTCTCATTCTAACTTATGAGAAAAAAAGACAAAACGCGATTCTCCTATCCTTATTCTCTTGTACAGCTTTAGATTACGTACCACTTCATCATAAAGCTTTTGAATAAAAAAAATGTCCACTATTTTGTGAAAAAAAATAGTGAACATAATGTGAAAAAAGCGGACTGTCCGCTCAAATAGTGGACACCTGGCAACCCTACCCACCAGGGCTTGAATTTGAGACTTTCTCTGTACTATTAATAGAATTGACAGAGAGTGAAGGAATCAATCCTTAATGCTTTGCTTAGAAAACTCGCTTCCTTACAGGAAGAGAAAAATGGCATACTATTGAGATGTTTTCCACTTTCAGATTTGTATTTCTGAGTGTCAAAACACTGCTGGTTTTTACACTGCTGCAGTTCTAACCTAGGAGCAAACGTTGCGTCCATTGTAGTCAATTTATCAATTTATCTCATGACAGAGAGCATCCCTAAACTGTGTTTGTCACCCTTCTGCTTCAGTGGCAAAATCATAAGGAATGTTCAGCAGACAATGCTCTTTATTATTGCAAAACTCCAATTTCAGGATTCCCAGAAGTAATCCATGCCAGGTAAAGCCGAATAAAATCCATGTTGGTTGTCTGAAGTTGCTTGAGGAAGATAAGCAAGAGGCTTTCTGATCATATAAAACACAGATTAGAAAAAGTACTTGGACAAACCAATAGCCACATAATTTTAATACATTACAGATAGCCAGACTCACCACAATTGAGACCAAAATTTCCACGGCCAAGCCAGTCAATTGTCATGTGAATTTTGCCCCATTTTATGACCTTTCTTGCCACAGTTGTTAAGTGAATCACTGCAATTGTTAAGTTAGTAACACAGCTGTTAACTGAGTCCAGCTTCCCAAATGACTTCACTTGTCAGTTCACAAAAGGTGGTCACATGACTCTGGGACACTGCAACCACCATACATACACGCCAGTTGTCAAGCACCTGAATTTTGATCATGCAACCACAGGGAGTTGGTCTCTGACAGAAAATCACTTGAAGAAACTATAAGCATTTGAAATGTGGATTTACAGACGGCTGTTTTATATAAGCTGGATTGACAAAATCACAAATGAGGAGGTGATAAGCTACCTGGGAAAGCAAAGGGAAATCATCAAAACCATTAAAAAGTTATAACATTTTGGGTATGTGATGCAGCACCTAGAAAAATATGGCATACTTCACTTAATCCTCCAGAGAAAAATTGAAGGCAAATGAGGTCTACGCAGAAGAAGAACATCATGGCTTCAAAACCTAAGGGACTGGTTTGGACAAAACTCAGCAGCACTTATTCATGCAGCTGTTGACAAAAATAGGATTGCCAACATGATCGCCAATGTCCAATGACGGATATGGTACAAGAAAAAGAAAACCACAGGGATGCTGCAACAGTCTTAAGTGTAGATAAGTCACTTTTTTCAGTGCTGTTGTAACAGTCACTAAATGAATGGTTATAAGTCAAGGACTACCTATATATTTTCTCTGCTAGGGTTGTTTCACTGATTCAAGTGACCATATTACTTCCACAATAAGAAGTTATCCTTAATTACATGATTAACAAATATCCCAATTCAATAAACATGTTTCCATTATTTATTTACTCATAAGTTTTTGTAAGGCCAGATATGTATATGTTTTCTGTGTAATATTGTGCAACATGCTTCAGTAAATTTGTTTAATGGCTTATATTCATATATTTTCTATATTACAATACATTGCAATGTTGGCCAATTGGCTATTAAAACCATGTGTGAAAACCTGCCAGAATTTTAACAATTCCACAACTGGGGCATTGTTTCCATCATAGCAAAGCTGAAACCATTCTATATGATCCATAATTGTTAGAAAGAAAGCAATGCAATATGATCTTTAAAATGTTCTATTCTGGAAGTTCATAAATGCAAATTGCTAAAACAGAGATAATGAGCAACAACCAAGATGTTGAAAATGCTGGGACAAATATATGGATGATATTATACAACTTATCTAAGTGTACCTGAGAACTGGGAAGAATATTCTGCTTCTAATTATCTTAACACAATTAACATTACGACTGTCAAAAGTATTCAGAACTGAATAACAAATGCAGTGTACAGCAGGCAAGAAAGAACTTGATTTGTAAGAACCCTGTTCGGTAGATTTGGAATGCAAACTAAAATGCAACTTGACATGTCTTTTGTTCCTGCCTCCTTCAGAAAATCTCCTGTAAATGTTTCCCATGTGCCCTTAAGTTCACCATTTGAACGTATAACAAAAAATTAATAGGGTGAAGGATCTTTTTTTTTTAAGTAGCAGAGACTAAGGTCTTAGACAAAGAAATAATGAGTAGATGGCAGTAGCTGTTCTTCATTCATTATTGTCATTACAATGTTTTAACCACATATTAATTTTAGAATAGGGCTTTTTTTTACCTTAGGCAAATGTATCAGGACCTATGTGATATTTACAGTACAAATTTTTGTAAAGTACATCTGTCTACTACTCTAAGCTTTTACAAAAATATGGGTCCACAGTCAAATAAATAATATGAATTATCTATATTAATCTGCATCAGAATGATCACTTTAACCCATTTGAATGTAACATAAATTATTTCAAGATATCACATTTTATATTAAGAGAAATAAAATGTTAACTATTTTTCCGGTACAAGAATTAGTGGCCCAATATTCCTAAATAATCACATAAACAGAGTTCTGTTATGTCCAGTATATAAAATCTCCTTCTGCTTCAAGAAGCATCAGGTAATCTCTAGTCAAAACATGCTTCTCTATCAACAGCAGTTTCAAAGAGGCAACAGAAAAATACTCTAAAGCAGTAAATGTATGGGGAAAAATATTATAGAGAATGATGTGTCTTATTTAGTTAAATTAGCAAGCTTTGTGTTTATATCAGCAGCAGAAATCTATAACACACGTTTTTGAATTTCTATCCTGACAGGATAAAAGCTAGGTCC
Organism: Natrix helvetica; assembly: GCF_964273705.1. Lineage (NCBI taxonomy): Eukaryota > Metazoa > Chordata > Lepidosauria > Squamata > Natricidae > Natrix > Natrix helvetica. The sequence continues at coordinate 228,619,394 of NC_138548.1, forward strand.
AAAAATTGTGGATTTTTCTCCTTTTGAACAGACTAGATTTCAGGAGATCTTACATAATATAATACTATATATTAACAACTTGAGCATGAATTTTTATGAGTCATCTTTCTTATTATTCATTCAGACCCAAAATTAACTGTGCCTTGGTTCCATCTGGAGGACAAGTACCGTATGTAGGCGAATCATTTTCTATAGGCTATGACGTCAATTTTCCCTTAAATACCAATCAAATATCATTCATGTATTAACTGCTGAAATACAGGATGTTATCTTATACCTATTTAAATGAGTGCAGTTTTCACTGAATTCAGTAAAATGTACTTGTAAGATTTTATCTCACATTAGCCACAAATGAATTAAGCCACTGAGACCTGTTATTTTATCTATTCATTAATATTAATATATATTAGAAAATTTCATGTTCTGTTAATCTACATGGAAACAGTAATTTTTCCCTCTTGCTCCTAAACCTTTAACTTAAATACTGTTGCCAATCCTATTCTTTTCACTATAATTCCCAATTAAGTATCTAAAATTAATCTTCCAATTCCAATAAAAGACCTGTTATGTAATCAAAATAAATAAATGTTTGGAACTATCCCAACATCTTAGAATTTCCATGGAAAACAAGTTTTTAGTATGAATACATAAGTTAGCTGATTGCAGTTTTTTTACATTGGAGAAAATGGAAATTTCTGAGTTACACTCTCATAATATCAAGTCAAGACAGCTGGTTTGCTGTACTGTGAGGGTTAAGACAACAGGATAAAAACTAGCATACAAAGCCAGCTGGATGACCTTGGGCAGTTCTCTCAGCCCTGGGAAGCAGATAAGGACTACCCACGTCTGAAAAATATTGGCAAGAAAACTAGCCCAGGAATTAAAAACTGTCTCAATGGCACACACATTAAAAAAGAAAAAGAAACTCATTGTGAAGAATCATCTTCCCTATACTTGGTTTCTAAAATGGATGGTAAAAATGTTCCGAATCAAGCAGATGGCATATTTATTTCTTGGAAATCTATCCCACCTTTCTCTGAGAGCTCAGTGACACACACTGTACCTCCTACACTAATTTTCTTTACAAGTCAGTGAGGTAAATTAGGATGAAACAAATTGATTGTCGGAAGACTCAGCGATTCCCTCAGGCAAGCATGGGCTGTAGTCCAGCCTCTTAAAAACTAGACAATGATAGGTGACATTTATTGTATTACAAGCTTGACCAAAACCGTTTGCTGCTTTTATTTCTTATCATGTATTAATTAGCTGCAGAATCACTCCAGGTAAGAGGTCCGTAGAACACGCCAAATTTATTAAAGACCACAGTAAAAACATCTGAATGTTTATTTATTATGCAGGTATCCAAAAGCTCAATCCTGTTGACAAAATTAATTTCATAAACATAATGAGCAATCACATCTCTTCCATGGAATTTCACTATGACAAACTCAAAGCATATAGTATAGTATAGTATGGTATGGTATGATATGGTATCACCGCCCCGAGTCCCTTTGGGGAGAGGGGGCGGTATAAAAGTCTAAATAAAAGTAAAAGTAAAGTAAAGGTATGGGTAAGGGTATGAGTATTAGTATAGCCTTTATTGTCAATATATAAAATAAATACAACGAAATTAGTTTTAGACTCACTGGTGCAATCCATGACAACAAATACAAACATAAATAGTATAAAGAATAATACCAATGCAAGTAATTAGGGTAAAAGAAAAAATAACAAAAAGGAAAACTAGTCATACATTTCTGTGTGTGCGTGGAGTGATTGTGGTTGTTTTAAGAGTCTGATGGCCCAAGGGTAGAAACTATTTTTAAACCTATTTGTTCGGCCAGCTATGCTTTGAGATGTTCTGCCCTATGGTAGAAGTGCAAAGAGATACTGACCAAGATGTGAATCATATCCTACATTTGTAATACTTTTTATTTTTATATTTATTCTTCCAATGTGTTTGTTTTATACTCTAAAAAAAACAGCTACCTTATGGTAGTTTGAGCATTATCAATAGTTCACCTGCACCAGACAGAAATTACATCCTTTAATCATTTTGTGGCATGTAATTGCTTTATTTAAGCTTGCATTTTGGTCGTGTCTCAGAGATCTTGTGAGGAGAAACATTTTGCACCTTTCAAGCTTCGTAGCATCAATGCTAAGGAGTAACGTTTACATATAATGTCCATCACTTTTGAAGGTTAAAGACGACTTTTTTCCCCTCAGCGTATTTTTTTCCCACCAGACAATGGAAGGATAGATGCGTTAAACGGTATCCTGAAACTAGAATATGTGCGCAACAAGGAGTGGAAGGGGGTAAAAAAAGGATAATCGATCGTTCCCAACGAGACATTAATTTCTACTGGTAGAATTTGACCAAGAGATAAGATCTCAAAGATGGCACCCCAAACTACCCTCCGCAGCACGTGTGGGACCAGCTCTACTAGCGCGCGATGGCTTTTCCGCGCGCTCAGATTTTCAAAACCGTTCCGCGAGACACGGACGGAATGTTCACGCCGCCGTTGCCGCCGCGTCTCTTAGCCATCCGACACGCGCCGCTGGTTCGAAGAAGAGCAAACCCAGATCTCCCAGTTGCGTTCTTTTCCCATCATGCACTCCGGGTGGGGGGGGGGTGGAGGAAGGAAGAGACGAAGCAGCAACAGCTTCTTTTTCCCGCGAATTCAGTTCAAAGGAAGAGCGAGGGGGAGGGGAAAAGGGAAGCTCCCGGCGGTGAAGCGCGCGGTCCAACCAAACTCTTGCAGAATCATTCTGCCGTCATGGCTGGGTGGGATCTCCGTCGGCCAATAAAGCGGGACGGCGCCATCGCGGGAGCCAGTAGGAAGGCGGCGGAGGGGGCGGGAGCGGCGCCGTCGGGTTTGGCTGGGCAGAGAGGGCGCTTGAGGAGAGACCGAGCGGGGCTGCTCCGAAAGAGTTGAAGCGCTTCCACTTCCTCCTCGCCACCTCACCTTCGCCAGCGCTCCGGCGCCCTTTTCTCCTCCCGCGGTCGGTCCGCACCTGCCGTCTAGCTCCCGCCCCGAAGAAAAAAAAAGGCCTCATGGCTCCTCAAAAGCACGGCGGCGGCGGAGGAGGAGGCGGCGGCGGGGGCAACGCGGGGCCCAGCTCAGGTGCTCCGAGCGGAGGGGGAGGCGCCGCCGCCGCTGCCACCGCCACGGGCGGAGGCGCCGGCGGGAGCTTCGGCGGCTTCACCTCAGCCGCAGCGCCGGGCGGCAAATCCGGCGGTGCTGTTGGAGGAGGAGGCGGCGGTGGTGGAGGAGGAGGCGGAGGCAGTTATTCCGGTGGCGGCGGGGGCTCGTCGGCATCTTCGGCGGCGGCCGGTTCGGCGGCGGCCCTGCCCCCGGTGAAAAAACCGAAGATGGAGCAGATCCAGGCTGACCACGAGCTCTTCCTTCAGGCCTTCGAGAGTGAGCGTGGGCTCTGGTGCGGGTGGGTGGTGGAGTGGGGGGGGGAATGAAGGGCCACGGCAACCGCCGCTTCCCCCCCCCCACTCCCGCCGCCGGGAGCGCGGGGCAAGGCGGGCTGGTGGCAGCCGCGGCGTTTGGCTCTCCGCGACCCACCATCGGGCGGGAGTGTCCCCGAGGTGTTTTTCCACGAAGGCAACTGGACTTTCTTGCCTTTTGGAGAGGCACCTTTGGGGACAACGGCGATGTTGGATGTTTGGAGCTCCTGCGTGGACCTTTGGGCGGGAGGCGGTTGCTGGAGGAAAACGCTGCTGCGGCTCCTGTGTCTGGTTTGTCAGTCCGGGAGGAGGTCTCTTTAGGGGAAACTCGTGCCGTGCTAATCGTTTTCGTTAATGAGCCAGCGGCACGCACGCACGCCCACTCCGGGACCCGTGGGATTGCGCACCGCGGTGTAGAGTTGCGTTTGGGGTCCCCCCCTTTCTCTCTCAAAGGGATGGAGCTGAGGGGGTGTTGTATGGGCGACACTTGTGTTGTTTCCAGTATCGTCTTCCCACCCTCGAGAATATTCCTTAAGAAATAGAAATATAGGTATCTTTGTACAGTAAATCGATTTCATGTACGAAATGCAGCCTTATAACAGTTCGTTTGTAACGTGCTCTAATTAAGGTTATAGTCCACTTCATGGGAAGTGGATTGCAGAGGTTGATCCACACCTCTGAGCTAAACAAAAAAGAGTAACTTGTTAAAAGAGTATTGTAGCATGTTAAATAGATGGATGAGTATCCACTGTATGATACCTTATAACATTGACATATAGTAGCCAAAATATGGAAAGATTGGTATTTTTAGTTGACTGGTTTTTAGACCTAAACAATTCCAGCTATTTAATAGAACAATTGACAGCTTTGATTAGTTTGTAAATAATACACTAGGTGATTTGTGCAAACTACAGTACCATGCTGCTATGCATAATGTGATCTATGAACCCAGCTTGGGTTTTGAAAAGTTTAAAATGCTTAAAATTGTTGTTAGAATCGTTGTTTTCTTCCTTATGCTCATTACTTGGCTCATCTAGCTGTTGTTGTACCACAGGTTCCAATATACAAGGTGGTATATGCTCTTATTTCCATCTAAATCCTACTGTGTGTGTTAAGGTCCCTGATTGTCTGCTGTACAGTAGGATATTTACCAACTGGTAGTTTTCTGTGACCTGTCCCAAAGTTTTTTTTTCCCAAAAGCCAACTGGACTTTCGTGGGGTGTTTTTTTAAAAAAAAAAGTTTCGCTTCTCATCCCAGAACTTAGAATTGAAGAAACTTCTTGGATGAGAAGCGAAACTTTAAAAAAAAACCAAGGAAATCCAGTTGCCTCTTTTGGGGAAAAAACACCTTTGGGACAACCATGATTGGATGATTGAGAATCTCCAGACTTTCTTTGAACTTTGCAACAAAGTGATATTGATATTTATATCCATATCACTTTGTTGCAAAGTGATATCCATGGATGACCATGTAACAGCCGTGGCAAGGGGGGCGTTCCATCAGGTTCGCCTGATGCGCCAATTGCGCCCCTTATTGGACCGGGATGCCCTACGCACAGTCACCCATGCGCTGGTGACGTCTCGCCTGGACTACTGCAATGCTCTCTACATGGGGCTTCCTTTGAGATGCACTCGGAGACTACAGTTGGTCCATAACGCGGCCGCGCGGGTGATCATGGGGAGGACTAGATTCTCCCCTGTAACACCTCTCCTGCGCGAGCTGCACTGGCTTCCTGTGGTCTTCCGAGTGCGTTTCAAGGTCTTGATTATGATCTTTAAAGCGCTCCATGGCACAGGGCCTAGTTACATGCAGGATCGCATCCTGCCCCACACATCCCTACGACCAATCCGCTCTCACAGAGAGGGACTTCTCCGGGTGCCGACCGCCAAACAGTGTCGGGGGGCGACACCCAGGAGCAGAGCCTTCTCTGTGATGGGCCCAGCCCTGTGGAATGACCTCCCCCGGGACATCAGGATTACTTCCGATCTCCGCTCCTTCCGTGTACAACTGAAAACCCACCTCTTCCAACTATCTGGCCTGGCTCAACCGTAATTTTCTCGTACTCCTCCTGACTGTCTGTTTTTTAACATTTTGAATTTGGACTGTACATGGGGTTTTGTAATTAGGGTATTTTAATGGTTTTTAATTGTCTATGTATTGTATCTGTTAACCTCCTCCGAACATGTGTGTCTTTGTACTTATGTATGTCATGGATTTATGTAAATGTTATATGTTTTTTACTCCATTGTACGCCGCCCCGAGTCCTTTTCGGAAAGGGAGCGGCTAATAAATTTAAATTATTATTATTATTATTATTATTATTAGGTTACCATTTGAAAACACCTATCCAGCTCATATTTGAAGTCTGTATGAACACAGGTTTGATATGAGTGAGAATGTTTTATGTATGACTTTGTAGTGCTTGTACAAAAGCTACTGAAGTCTCAGATTAGCAGCTTTGAGTAAAGAATATTTCATTTTTTTCCTCACAGAACCAACACAAATATATAGATTTCTACGTACCCGCAATCTTATAGCTGTGAGTAACTATTCATCTTTGTCTTTAACTTTATAGATTCTCTCATGTCAACATTGAATTGATTTTTTTTCCGTTTTCTGTTGCAGCCAATATTCTTGCATAGAACTCTCACTTATATGTCTCACAGAAATTCCCGAACAAATATTAAAAGGTAACTTAAGCAGTAATTAAAACTTTGTTTTCCAATAAGTGACAAAATAGTATATGTGTCTTGTCAATAACTATCATTGAAGCTGAAACTAAAATTTTTCTGACATGATGAGATGAACTTGATATAGGCATTTATCCAGAGGAAATTTGATATTTATTGTTTGTTTGAAGTGCCATATTTTATGTGATAGTTTTGGGAATTTTGTCTCAGTGATTTATTTATAAATTAATACAATTCCAGTAATCAAGACACGTAATTCAAAAAGCTTGCTGAATAACAAAAATGTTGTGCATTAATTCTTTTTTTGCATATTTATAACACTAGTTTCTGCTGTTTTATTGTGGCTGATTTTTAAACATCTTAAAGTTTATCTGCCTATTTTAAAGTAAGCATTTCTAACTTTGTTTTTAACGGGTTTAATGTATTTTAATGGGTTTAATTTTCTTTAGATTCTTTGCAGTTTGGTATTAGTAAGAAGCTACAGATATTTTGCAACTTACATGGCATTGATGATGCAGTGCCATTTAAATAAAATAAGGTAACATGTTAGGCAATGATGAAAAACATATAGGGATTATAATGTAAGAAGACACAGTCTGAAGTAATGGGATATATTTAGTAGGGAAAAAGCTACAGTGTGAATTCTTCAAACATGTAATAGACAGGTGTCAGTGATTAAAACTATTTCTGGCAATTTAAAATTAATACTTTCACACTATTGTTACTGGACAAAATTAGGTAGACACATTGGAGCATGACTTAATGGCTGCTTGTGCAAGTTAGTATACGATGACTGATTAATTCTGAGATTTTTTTGGATTAATTTCTAATATTCAATGTAACTGAAACTTTGTTAGTGACTGCTGTTGTTGGATTGTAAAAGAAGAAAAATGTATGACTTTAATTTTTCTTCTGAATCTTTGTTTTTATGCTTAGAGACTTAGTTTTTGGAATTTTTTTCTCAATATTGAGACTTTTTTATTGAGCCATAATTGTAACTTTTTTGTTTTGAATCTGTGCCATATGTGATGTATAGATTAATATAATTATCAGTCTTGAAAGTTTTGGAAGTATTTTAAAAAGCATGACTAATGAGTGTTGATATATATAAAGTCTGTATCCAGCTTGTACTGCTGTACCACAATTATTTCACTCTGCTTTAAAAGTGCATCATGATTAATATACCTCTCCTTCTATTGTGTGGTATACTCTGAAAGTATTTGTTAGGGAGAATCATAAATTATTTCAATCCAAGGGTCTCTACTCTGGTTTAAAATATATTTTTAAGTAATTATTTGATCTACAAGCAATCAAATCAAAGATGCTAGTTAGTGAAGCTTTTATAAATTTAATAACTTTTATTAAATTATTTTTAATAGAATAAAAGACAAATGAAAACAGAAAAAAGTGCAGGAACAATGGAAAGAAAATAAATAGAGGAATATATAAAGTTCTTTATATAAACTTCAATAAACAGAACTTATTTTCAAAAGATAATTACAATATTATCTGTCCCTCCCCTTTTAGATGATATACAAATTCCTTCAGCTCTTCATTTTATTCAAGTCCACTTTAATCTTCAAATCCATGAATCATCATTTCATTTCTTCTTCTCTCAGCAAAAAGTCCATATAAGGTTTCCAATCTTTCAAAAAAAAAAAATTCCCTCTGATCAAACAAATCAGCGTTGCCATTTCTGCGAATTCTGACATTTTCACAATCTCTTTCTTCACTTTGAGGAGTTCATTATTTTTTCATTGTTCTTCATATAATGATCTTGCTGCAGTTACCATATACAAAACCTGTCTACTTTAAGTCTTTTCTAATTCATTGTCCATAAATCCCAATAAAATGTCTTTTTTCATAAACCAAAAAAATTGATACCATAGGTACCCTGATGAATTTTTGAAAGCTATTTATTGACAAACTCTTTAAAAGTGTTTTTAAATAGTTATGGGAGATACAACACAAAATAATGCAATAAGCATCTGTATTGAAAAATGATTAGTTTAACTAGTCATGTTCTTTTAAAATAAAATATTCATAAATGATTTTTGTCCTGTAAATTATTTTTATTCTGTCAAACGTAAGATGATGCTTCATGATTAATGAATTAATACGAAGTGATTATTACCAAAATAAAATTAGAAGACCCTCACTGAAATAAAATTTCCTTTATAAATGACAAATTGGAAATGAACTTTCCCTATATATTCCTATAGGGAAATATTATATACATTTTGAACACTGTGGTTAGAAGATCAATTCAACTTATCTTAAATAACAGAGAAACAGAAGACCTTGACTCATAGAATGGGTTTTGATAGGATTTCAATGCTTTTTGGTACTACATTTTAGGATTTAAGTTAGCACCTTTCAACCTAGAAATTGGCAAGTACTGTATAACAGATGAAAAAGAGATGATCTCTTGGCTTCTGCTGGAACATATCATTCTAGTTTTTGGAGTGATTGCACAATAGCCCATTATAATGACCTAACCTGATCATGACCAAAATATGTCAGGTAATCGTATGACTCCTGCCATAGCTCGATTACCATTATATATGTGAAAGAATCCTTACCTTAGCTTTTTCCCGAGTGTTTGATCTAGAGCCCATTTTCAGGCTATAAATGTTTAGTTGAAATATATTCTTATGCAGAATAAGTTATTTCCAGATTCCTTTAACAAAATTCTACCTTATGTGAAATATATCTTAATTTATTTTCACTTATTCCCAAGCATTGGTTTAGCCTTCCACTATTGTGCTGGGATCAAAAAATGGTACATGAAATATATTCAGGTATTCAAATAATTGTGGTACTGATCTAGCTGTTGGAATTATCTCATCCAGGAATTTGTTCTAGTTATTAACAGTATGGGAGGCCAAATTGCATCACATAAATCAAAGCCTACCTTTAAATAGATAGTACATCTGTTGCAAAGCAGTACATTCTAGACCTACCTTGGACCCAAATAACAGCAGGTTTGATGTTTTTCCAAGTCAGTTGGTTTTTGATATGAACAAAATTGAGTAAGATGTTTTCAAAAGATATTTCCAACCGTTTTAATACTATCAGAATCTCAGTCATTCTCAAATACAAATTTTCCACTGTAATTTAATTTGAGTGGTTTTATAATCTAGTATTCAAAAAAAGTATATGGGGATATTCTGCCACAAAACTGTACACCCATTGTTAGATTGTACAAGTTTACCCTGGATTCTCTTCAGATAGTATAAATCTTTCATTATTTTACATGTTTAGATGTATTGGGGGGGACAACATTAATGTTACTCAAGACCAGCTATAAAATATGTGCTATTGATCGCAAAGAAGAGGGAGTCAAACTATTCTCCAAGGCACCTGAGGGTAGAACAAGAAGCAATGGGTGGAAACTAATCAAGGAGAGAAGCAACTTAGAACTGAGGAGAAATTTCTTGACAGTTAGAACAATTAATCAGTGGAACAGCTTGCCTCCAGAGGTTGTGAATGCCCCAACAGTGGAAGTCTTTAAGAAGATGTTAGATAGCCATTTGTCTGAAACGGTGTAGGGTTTCTTGCCTAGGCAGGGGGTTGGACTAGAAGACCTCCAAGGTCCCTTCCAACTCTGGTATTGTATTGTATTGTATTGATCAAAATGAATGTGAACAATTGTACTAATGAACTAGACACTGAGAATACTATTTATTTTCCTTTTGGCTAGGCTGTAAGCAGCCTTTAAATAGATACAGTGTGATCAAAGTAAAACTAATTCCCAGACCTTGATCAGGACATAGATCGGAAACCATAACTTGTAAGTAGTCTGATTCAGGCAGTCTCCCACCGTTTGACTAAGGCTAAGCTTGGTAGCTAAGTTTGGCTACTGATAGAGAGGATTGTTTGTACATGCTGTAGAAAGCTGAAAGCTCTCCCCATGCTAGGATTCCCAAAAGCTAATCATGTTCTTGAGTGGGTTTCTCAGTGGATCTCTGCAATTCAGAGGCAAGACTATATTTTTAGTTTTCACACTGTGCAGGACAGTTGCTTGAAGGGATTGTCAAAGGAACCACTATCTAATTCTAGCATTTCTAAATCAAACTTTTCTTACCCAGAACATAAAGCCAGATTTAACTATTCTGTTCACATTATTGTAGTAATGAATTCTTCAGCAACTTCTGATGTGCACCATTCAAATTCCTCAAGACAAAGTAAGGTAGATTGACCTCCATGAGCCAGAAGAGGAGAAGGATGATTAATGTACTATCTTAACTTACTTGGCTTTTCTCTTTGTTTTTTAATCTATGGTTTCTATTTTTATGTTTGTTAAAAGAATTGCAAGCTGTGTTCTGAGGGCATTATATCATGAAAAGGCAGTTGCTGTTTTTCAACAATAAAGCCTGTTCTCCATTTTCCCAGATAATAATGACCTATCATCTCTCTTCATGAAACACATTCAGAACTAGCAACCAAAAAGCAGTTTACAGATCTATAACAGCAGCCTAAGACATAAAAAGACAGTGACTAAGAAAAGCTAGAATTTCTCAAGTGTTTCAAAAATGCCAGTAAACTCAGATATAACTTTATTAGTATCAAGTAATATATATTTTTAAGAAGATTTAAGCAATAACATAACAGTGGCTCTATATGAAACTTATAACATTCAGCAGCAAAGCTATATAAACATTTAAGGAACGAGAAATTTTTCACAACTGCATCTCAAAACAGTGGCCACAGTATGATATATTAGATTTTTTTTTAATATCCTGTACATGATAAAAATATTTTAGGTTAAAAATTATTGATTTAATGTCATCAGTTCTGATAAGATGTGAAATGTTGCCACTTTGTTGCTGGGAATTTCCTGAATATAAGGAGGCTGTTTGGAACATTTTCTACTCCTTTTTAGTATTGTTTTGTGTGAATATTTTTAAACTCAAATATTTCTTCTATCGGTTTTCAAATTCAGCTTGATTATATCATTTATAGAACAAAGATAATAGAAAAAGTAAAACCGGAAAGGAAGTTACAGCATTGCTTTCTATGTTGGTTCTTTGTTTTATAGATGAGCCAATGTTTCTCAGTTTTTGGTGACTCGCCATTGGCATCAGTCTCCCAAATAATGTAGCATGGTTTCCAAGAATTTTCCTGTGGTAATTAATGCTAAGATTAATGGATTATGTTGCTTACTTAAGGAAATATAGTTGTCTGCAGTTATTTATATGTACTTCAAAATTTGGAGGGGGGGCTGTTGGGGGCTATTCAAAATGGGGGGGATTGGTAGATAATAATGTAAAATGGTGTAAAGGCATCAATGCAAAACTGAATTTTAGTTGTAACTTTAGCTATGTTCAGAGATCTCTCTAACTTTGGATTAAAATCTTGTAAATGTTTTATACTCCTGATATTTTAATTGCATTCAAAAAATAATATATAAAAATTAAAATAACAGGGATTGCTGGGATGCTCCTCATAAATTCAGTATGATTTTGAAAAAAAATGTCAGAGACTTGGTTCCTGAAGGATGGTGCTTTTTTGGAAGAATTTTTTAATGTACAACAAAATTGTACTACATAATGGAAATCAGTGCAATTTCAAAAGCCAACTTTTATTGCAGGAAAACTTTCAGAGTAGACGGGATGCTGATGAAAGTAGAGAAAACAAAGGGAGAACACGACTTGCAAAGGTAACATTTGTTTTATCAACCAATGTGTTTCAGTAGCAATGTTTCAACTGCAATGAATACATGATAGATTAAATAATGTGTCAATACAATTTATGCAGAAATGGAAGTGAAATGTGATGTAGATGAAGATAATTTGCATCGGCTTCTCCCACCTTAAAATATCAATAAATTAATTCTGTTAAAGAGTTGTATATGTTTTGTACTTTGATAGTGTGTTGTCCCAGTTAACACTAAATTATATATAATGTTGCATCTGCAGAAGGAGACTTCTGTTGACATTTATTTTTGGGTAGTACATAGGCTGGATCCATTGATTGATTTTTTTGAAATTTCATTGATTTCCATTATGTAGTCCAATTTCCACTTACTCTGCATTCCGCTATGGATTGGGATACATATGTTATATTGCAAATGATGATACACTTCTCCATTTTTTTTGCTGCAGATCTTTAATTGCTACAACACCTTATGCAAGAGTTACTGGAGCTAATAAATATGCCAAAATGCTAGGAAGTTTTCTAAAACTGACCATACATTTGCTAGCATGGTTTTGTGGCAAATTGGTTTTCTTTTTATGCAGGCTGATCGTTAAACTTAATGTAAAGTCCCAAACTCACTTAAAATTTAAATCTAACTATTATTCTTTCTGCATTATCCTTAAATTGTGAGTTAATTTGTGAGAAGGCTACTAAATCAAAAAGTAAACAGATTGTGTCTGCTCTTGGTTCTTAGACCCATTTGTGGAAGCTACATTGTTTTTCTAAAAATGTGTATTTTAATCATACCTTTTGAGGAAATTGAACTCTCCTGCTAAAACTAGCATTGTCCATAGATGCCCAGGTGATAACAATTATAGCTATAGTCACTTTTGTTTAGCTTATGTTTATCTTGCACGATTTGTATCTGTTCCTCAAAAAGATAAACCTGAGAATGATAATAACAAGTCTCAATTACATCACACCTGCATGTCCGCTATGTACTCTTTTTGGCTGCCTTTAAATGTTCAAAAAAATTGTGACATCGCAGATAAAATGTTCAGCAGCATATTACATCATACTGAAATAGCTATATTAGCTGACTTCTGGGGCCAGTTCAACGTGCTACTTTATTACCCACAGTACATTGACATAGTTTTGGACTTCCATATTTCAAAAAGGGTTTGGATGTGATCCTGCTGAAATAATACAGTATTTGAAAAACTCTTATATAATCAGAAATTCAGTTTATTGGAAGTGCAGAAGGAGTCTGTTGAGTGGCCTATTTGTCTTTCAGAAATTAGTCTGACTTCTCTGGGTTCTTGGCACAGCATGAATTATTTTTTTTAGGAAGGCAATACATTTTGAGATTGATAGGTATACACTGCTATGGCATTTGCTGTTTCTTTTAAGGAATTTTATTTACTTCAATAATCTCTTTATACATTTTTTAATTTGGGTTTGTCAGCTTAAGAAAAAAACCCAGATAAAGGTAGTTCTTGCTTAATGATGCTAATGGGATTAGAAAGTCTTATTCAGCAATATTGTTATAAATAAAAAATTATGTGACTGTGCTGCTTAGCTAAGTTGTCATTGTTAAGCAAGGACCTCATGTAACTACAATCTCTGACTTCCTGCCGGCTTCACTTCGCAGCAAAATGGTTCACTTGAAGAAATGGTTGTGAAATAAACACCACCTGTTGTATATATTTTTATTATCTTTTATTGAATTGTTTTTAGAAATTTGAATTTAATTCAAAATAACATCATTTCTTTATGTAGTGAAAAAAATATGGCAAATGAAGGATAGGCTATCAGGATTGTACAAACCTATAATAGTGATGAAAATTGCTTCTATTCTGTGAAATTTATTTCCCAAGAATGCCTAAATTGCTGCTTTTTAGGGAGTAAAAAAATGCAGGAAAGAGCCATGTACTTTTATGTACAGAATATGTTTTCAAACTTTGCTTATAGGCAGATTAGATTACATTGAAGCTAAGCAGTACAGTGTTTTGAATTCTAAGACAAAAAGATACTCCATTATATGCAGAGGTGCAACCATAGACTTGTCTTTCATTTCTCAAGCCAAATGCATTTTTCTTAGGTAGGGCTGTAAATTGGTTTTCTAATGAAATAATTTTATTTTCCAATTTCCATGAATCCACCGCCAGTTCAATTTTCCTGGATGACATAGGATGACATACACATAATAATGTAAAATAAAACCCTTCAAGTGAAGAATTGCTTAAACAACTTATGATCCTAATGCCTTTTCTTAATGAGTTTATTTGTTTTTAGGAACTGATGTTAGTTTCCTATTTGTCCTTCTGAAATAAAATTTTCAACCAGATTGTTATATGCTTTAAAGTATAAACATTCTTTAAAATATTAAAGCACTAAGATGTTAAATTTGTAAGTTTTAGATGCCAGTGATTAAATTTCAGTGAACAAGATATCATATTTGTTAAAATGGTTCTTGAAGTGGTTTATCCTGAAATCACCAACATTGGTATTATAGTATATGTGAAAGGGTCAAGCTTTGATGAGTACTGTAAGGAAAGAAAAACTAATCATTGTGTAGTAAATTCTGACAATGCTTTTCTCCCAGTTTATCCTAATTCAGTAAACAAGACTTTCAATCATTAATACTTCATATCTAGGAAGTGTTATATACTTCTTTTAAAAAGAAATCAAAGCAAACCTAATAAATCATATAATTACCAGCCAATTTAAAACTCTGCATTATTAAAAATTATTTGCAGTGCATTCTTATTAGTATACAACATAGTCATTTTAATGGCTAGGGTAAAATTACTTCCACCATATAACTTTCATGTAATTACTGCCCAACTCGTCACCTGTTTTTACAAGGTGTATCATCTCATGGAATGCCTTGAAGTTGACTCCCCTCCAGTGGTTTTGTACTTGTTAAGGGTCATTTGATTTCAGCAGGCTGTTGAAGCTAATGTTTTGACTAGGATACTATTGATTCTGTCTCCTTATTCAGCAACTTTACTATTGTATAGCCTTTACAAAACTGAATTTTAAAACACTGTGAGATACTTTGAGTGGTGATCCACATAACTAGAAATGTTTATAAATATTTTAACAAAATACCAAGCACGTTGAATTGGACCCAGAATACTTTTGGCACTTATGAAGTAAATACAGGTCATAATTAGTAAAGTACACTTTCAAGCATGAGAAATTCTTAATTTAAGCATTCTAATGTAGAATACAATATTAATCCAGACAATTAGGGAATTAAAGACTAATGCTAGGTCAGTTCGTGAGGAAGTGCCAACTTGCAGCTAACTAAGCATACCTGAAACAGTAATTAAAACTAGATTCTAGAGGAAATGTGCAATCTCATTCAGAACTATCTGTACATCTAATCTCAACTACTTGAAATGCCCAGTGAATAATATTAGCAAAGGAGCCGAAATGATTACTTAAAACACTTGCTGTGTTTCATATAAGTAGTTGTATAGGGGTACGTGTGTTATTTGTAAATGTGGTGGTATAGTGGATAAAATGTAATTTTTTATGTTTGCATAAACTATTTAAATAAAGATTTTAAAATGTCACATCTTCATATCAGTAAATTTTTATTTTCTCAATTTAGCTTGTCTGCTCATCTACATTTAACCTTTACTGGTTTCTTCCATAAAAATGGTAAGTAGTTTTTCTCTTTTCCCCTTGTGGTGCTGTTCTCTCAATTGACAAATTGCATTTGTTATAGAATTGGGGAATAAAACTAAAGACAATAAAAATAATTTTTAAAATTGACTAATACAACACTATTGTGTTCTGCAAAATATGGGTTATGTCCAATCTGTCAGACAAATTAATTGGCTTTAAAGCTTGAAGTTAATGGCAATCTTAATGATTTTATTTCTGTACATTAGTGTGGAGTACTAAACATTTGTTATAGTCCTCGTCTTACAACCATCCATTTAGTGACCATCCGGAGTTACAATGGCACAGTGAAAGGTGACTTATGATCTATTTTTACACTTAGGACTATTGCAGCATCCCCATGATTAAAATTCAGACGCTTGACAACTGGCATGTATTTTTGACAGTTGCTGCATCCTGGAGTCGTGTGATCACCAATTGTAACCTTCCCAGCTGGCTTCCGACAAGTAAAGCCAATGGGGGGAAGCGAGATTCACTTAACAAACACACGAGTTGCTTAACGACTGAAGTTACTCATATTCAAAGAAGGTTATAAAATGTGGCACAACTAATTTACTGTCTTGTTTAGCAATGGAAATTTGGGGCTCTATTGTGTTAAGTTAAGGCCTACCTGTACCCTAAATCTGAAGCCTCTGGGCCTTTGTGTTTCAATTGTATTTAGTTGGTGAGTATTGTAGATTTCATTGGACTTTGTTTCAGTATTTTAAAATATAAAAGTTTGTATCTCTGAGTGATGGAAAACAAGTGCAGCTCTATTTACAGGTAATAAATGGATGTTTATCCATTTAGGAGAAAGGTCTGGCTTTGCAACTAAGGCAGTTAAAAATAATATGCTTTTTTGTCAAGCTTAAATATAGAATGTATACTAACGGACATCACTAGACAAATGCTTTTCTGTTTGCCTAATTCTGCATTTTTTAAACAATGTGTCGAGAAATTCCTCTGCAAAAAAATGGCAGTTACATTAGGCAATTCCTTCTGTTAGGGATGAGTGGGCATTTCTAAGGCATCCAGCATCTTATTTCTTACAATATCTTATTGTAAATATATCTTGGCCATGCAGAGTTCAATTCTTAATCTTTTCAGGATTTTAAATCTTTCTCTTTCTATATTGACTGTCTAGATAAGCCATTGCAAAATTCAGAAAATGAACAAAGTTCTGTAACTCTGGAAGTATTGCTCGTAAAAGTTTGCCACAAAAAACGAAAAGTAAGTACTAGAAGGCAAATGTTAAAATAACAGAAAAAATAGAAAAGACAATTATGTGTGCAAAATGATAGCAAAGGAAGAGTGTGTTATTAAAACTAGGCCGTTTCTTATGAGAAGCTGTAAATTATCCAAATAAGTAAGCCATTTGTTTGCTTTATCAAGTTTCTCTTTTACTGTTGTTTTATTCGTGTATCTCATTTAAGGACTGGGTTTTCTTACGTTTTACTGCCAGATGAAATAGTAAGTTCTAATTAGGTCTTACTTTCTTCAGTTTGTTTAGTTGAATTATAAGGAGAAGGAGCATTTTGCCTGAAACTCTTGAGTTTAATATACAATATAAAGACTTAATTTAAAAACTTTGAACTTAACATTTTCGATGGATGGCCTTTTCTCTTTGTTGATTTTTTTTTAATGTAGCTTAAGGTTTTACAATTTGTTAAAAAAACTGCTTGCTTTGCAATCTCAAAAATGTCAATGATTTAATATTTTTAAAAAGGCTGTTTGAACAAAAGATCAAAAATGAGAGAAGGGCCAAAACCTCCTTGTTAGTCTTTGTGGCTCTTTAGAACCCTTGACACATTGGAAACGGGTTGTTAGAAACTGCCACCTAATTTTTAACACTGGAATAATGATGAGACTTGATGAGCAACTAAGTGATGATTTTCACCAGATTCTCTACCTTTACACTTGGAAGGAATGTAAAAAAGATAACATTTTGACTAATCTGAAAGAACATGGTTTTCTGCTTTTTAAAGTTAATTAGAATTTCAGCAAGATTATTATGTAACAGAATTTCAGGCATAGCGCTACAACTTTACATTTAAAATGAAAGATATAATTAAGTTAGGAAAATGTTTTGTTAAAAATTTTAGTTGAAGCTAAATTGTGAAATGTGTGAACTTAATAACTTTATTTTGGTCATTTATATTTTGTAAATGATACAAAACCTGTCAATGGATCCTAGCTCAGCCTCAGGTGCTGTTTTACAAATCAGAGTTTCGTTTCTTCTTTCTCCTTTTTATCTTGAATATTGTGAATATGCTGTCGGTGTATTATTTCATCCTTGTTCTGCTTAGAAACATGAAATGTTAATATAGTTCAGGGTCAGAATGCAATATATATATATAGATAGATAGATTGCAGGAGCCTCTTTTTAGCTAAAATGAAATATATTTTCTGATAGTGTAAAAGATGGGGCTGTATTGCTAATTAGTGTTTGACATATATAGAAGTAGTCCTCAGGCTTCCATATAAAAATTGTTTGTTTATCTATTACAATGAATTTTAGATGCAGTGCATCTCTAATATTACTCTTCTGGATCTGTTGGGAAAGTTGCAAACATGAGCTAGCTCAAATTAAGTGATGTAAAAATAATGATCTTTAGAGTCTGTAAAAATGTTTTCATTTTTCTATTTGACCTGACCACTGTTAACTACAAAAAATATTGTTCAAAGTAAGATTCTTCCTGTCGGGTTCAAACGTTTAGAGGGAGAAGGTAAAGAAAATGTAAGCCTTTTTGATAATAGCCTCTACACTCTGGAATTCGCTGCCACTGGAGGTACTGTTCAGTATCTTCTGTCCTTTTGGAGAGTCCTGAAAAACAATCTTTCTTGGCCCATAGTGGGTTGTTCTAGAACACCACAGTTATTGCTTTGTTTTAATGTGGGTTGGAGGTAATGTGCACCACTCAGATTATGCATTGGGGCAATATATAAAATCCTGTAAAATAAATAAATGGGTAGCCTTGGGTTTTGCTCTGTTGTGTTCAGCAAATCATCTTATCTTGCTTGCAGGATGTTAGCTGTCCCATAAGACAAGTACCTACAGGGAAAAAGCAGGTACCTTTGAATCCAGACACCAACCAAATAAAGCCAGGCAACTTTCCATCATTGGCTGTTTCCAGCAATGAATTTGAACCCAGTAACAGCCACATGGTGAAGTCTTATTCATTATTATTCAGAGTAACTCGTCCAGGAAGAAGAGAATTTAATGGGATGATAAATGGTGAAACAAATGAAAATATTGGTAAGAGTGTAGTCCATTTCATTTTCAGTTCTTGAATATGTAGACATTCATTGCATAAGATTTCATGCATGTCTTTTATCTGCCTAGGTTCAGTTTTGGCTCAGCCCCATGTGTCCTTGAGTAAGGTTTTCTTTTTCAGGAAGGATTGTAAAAGATTCTCACATCACTATTTATTCCTATCTTTCATTCTCCAAAGGAGCCTAAATTCGTTGCTATAGCTATCCAATAGAATATCAACATATTTTTTAAACCCTATTACTTGCATAACTTCGCTTTTTGGCCTTGGCCTTGTGTATTATAAATCTAAACAGGAGAGAACAGCAACTTGGAAAAAGAGATAAATGGAGAATAATCCACTTCCTGAGGGCAAGGTTTTCAGTTCTTGATGCAATCATTTTATTGCAGGTAGTTTGAGAAAGTTTAACATACTGCTATAATAAATACAATTCAGTTAAGTAGTTTGGGAGCATATGCAATTGAGAACAGTGAATTGTTTTAATAAAATCATCATCTTCATATTAAAACTTCGCTGCCTAGAAAGGATTTCTATACCAAAGAAGGGGTATGGTTTTAGTTTTTTATTGCTTTCTATTTTTACTATTTATCTGTAAACAGCTATTTATGAGCAAGCTCAACGACACGAGTAGTGAATTATATTAGTTAATATGTATTAACTAATATTACTATTTAATTACAGATGTTAATGAAGAGCTTCCAGCTCGAAGAAAACGAAATTCTTCCAACCGTGAAGATGAAGAAAAGACTTTTGTAGCACAAATGACTGTATTTGATAAAAATAGGTAATGTGTTCTTAAAAATGAGGTTTTTTTCCTGGCATATGTTTCTATTAGCCTTTTAAATGTGGATTTTATTTTAGCCTGAGGTTCCCTATGAAATTTAATTTTAATACCTTTAAAATAGGGTCCTTTATTGGACTTCAAGGGTTATCTTTTTGCCAGAATTCTGTTAACCACAATTTACAATGGTAGCTATGGCAACTAAATAGACTGAAAAGTAGTTATATCTGCGACAAGATATGTTAAACTGTGTGTATTATTTTAGGACCAAACAAAGCATATGTACGGTATATTTTGAAATGTCACATTTTTTTCTATTTTTTAAACAATATAATTCATCCAAATGGACCAAACATGAGAAGTAAATCTATGGTTGTAAGGGTGGGAAGAAGCAGGAAAAGGCTGAACATGGGTGGGTGGCTGTGTATGTCAATCATCTGGGAGCAAATTTAAAGAGCAGACAAACTTGATACAAGAGATAATAGAAGCAATAATATATACAGATGATCATCAACCTACAACCATTCATTTAGTGACTGTTCTAAGTTACAATGGTACTGGAAAATATCCTCCATTGAATTTGTTTCCAACAAAGCAGAGTCAGTGGGGCAAGCCAGATTTGCTTAATGACTGTATGGTTCACTTAACAACTGCAGTGGTTCGCTTAACAACTGTGACAAAAAGGTTGCAAAATGGGCCGAAACTCACTTAACAACTGTCCTAGCCTCAGTTGTGGTCATAAGTTGAAGCCTATCTGTATTTGCCAATCCTAAAATAGATCAAGAATCCTTTACACTATTAGGGTCCAGCCTCTTTTTATTAAGCCAAATCATAAGTCAGTTCAGAATATATAGTTAACACAGCAGAGGTCAGTGTACTAAAGAATCAGCATTTTTTCCTTCTAAAACAGAAAGTTATTTTATATCAATCATCTTCACAGACAAAAGGCATTTAGCATGCAGTTCACATTTCTAGCACTAAATCTTTAAAAAAATGTTTATGATATTTCTGATACAGGAATTCTGCCAGTCTGAAAAAGGCCAAACACTTGGAGATGAAAAGTAACAATAGGCCAGCTAATACTTCAGTATACTATATTTCTTCCAAATAACATAGAAACATGATTAACAGTTGAATTATAATATAATGATATATGAATTCCTTAAACGGATTTTAGTTTTGGAAATAGCTGAATGATTTTGTTCACATTAAGATCAGGGTTTTTCATCCTTTATCCTAATATGTATGATTTGACATTTTACTTTTCTTATCCTTTTCTTGTTCCAATTATAATTGTTTATTACCTTTCCACATTAAGAAATTTGTATTTATTTGACAACATTAACATGGATAATTTAGAGATAATGAAAAAATCAATAAACTTCATAAAAATTAAAATCAAGCTGTGTGACCATAATTAAATATTGAATAATAACATGTTTTGTAACAGACGGTTGCAGCTTCTTGATGGAGAATATGAAGTAGCCATGCAAGAAATGGAAGAATGTCCCATCAGCAAGAAAAGAGCAACATGGGAAACAATACTTGATGGGAAGGTAAGAACCACTAGTGCCACCAGAAATCCTCTAAAAAGTTTCACAAAGTTGATCAATTCCTTATCTTTTGATGTTAGTGACTTGAAATTTCATTAATAGGACAAGTGACTAGAAGGGAAAATAACAGTTTAGTTCTGTAATTCAGCAATGCTCCAAATGAAATATTTTGAAATAAATACTTCTTTAGAGGATTACGCTACAATGACTGACCAGTACTGGTGTGTTGGGATCACATTTGAAATGTCTTGCTGGCTGAAAGTGAACAGTTAAAGGGGAAATCAAATTTACAAATTGTTACATGAGAATATAATTAGATGTAAAGTATGGTATGTTTTCACTATAAGTCTGCAGTACATAAGCCTATACTATTGCAGTATTGCAGTGAAGGTTATTTGGCTCTTAACAACAGTTTAACAGTGATCTTTTCTCAATATTATTTTTAATGGATGATTTGTTTCACCTTATGAAACACTCCTTTGGAAAATTCTTTAAAATATTCCTTTTATTTTTATTTCAGAGGCTTCCACCATTTGAAACATTTTCTCAGGGACCAACACTTCAGTTTACGCTTCGATGGACAGGAGAAACAAATGATAAACCTGCCACTCCTATAGCTAAGCCCCTTTCAACACGGAATTCAGAGAGTCTCCCTCAAGAAAATAAGTCAAGTTCTGTTAAACCTACACAGACTATAGGTAGGTGAATATTTGAAACAGAATTTACTAGTTAAGTTGTGCTGCTTGCATGCTGTAAATTTGCCAGAATAATTTTTAAAACTGTCTTTTATTTCAAGTAAATGTAAAATATTACATGAGTCATATTGAGATTAAACTAAAAGAAAAATATAAATAAGTTGTTTCTGATCTTCTTTACAGCAGTTTTAAATATTGTACATTTATGTTATCCTCTCTCTCTGTAAGGTTACGTAATGGCTCCCTTCCACATTATACCCTTTCTAACCATAAAATTCGGAAATCACAAGTTTATCTTTTTTATTTGTTCATTTTCAGCAAAAAGTCCATTCAGAGTTTCTAATCACTATCAAATGTAGACTTTTCCCTAATAAATAAATTTTTGCCATCTCTGCTCTATCGTCTATCATTCTATCAAATTCACCAAACATTCCTCCATTGTAGGTATTCCACATTTTTTTTACATCACAGTCTAGCTGGAATCATGGGAGCTGCCATTAAAATACTGATCAGGATGAACCCTTCTTAGATTTGTAGCCTAAAGAAAATCAGCCAGGTGCTGATTATTTTTGTCTTAGTTAAAGCATCTCTTTGTGAAATAAAAATTTAACTAAATCGTTCAGTTACTGATCGCTTTAATTGGCATGTGTGGCAAAAATGGCCTTCAAAAAACTTCAGTCTTGTACATTGTATTAAGACTATTTATATAGTCATTGACTATTCAGGTTCTGTTTCAGCTGTGAAGGAATCTTTGCCATCAGATCTACAAACAAGAAAAGAGAGAGATGTTACAAATGAGCCTCGCCAGAAACTGAGAATATTTTATCAGGTATTGACTATCTAATATTTCTGCTTGTTATGGGTCATTGTTTTACTTTACCTATCTGTCTATTAGAGTTTTATTCTATTTTTGTTACTTTGTAAGTAGCTCAAGGCAGCAAACATACCTAATACTTGTTCCTCCCCCTATTTTCTCCACAACAACCACCCAGTGAGATGTATTGGGCTGATAGAAAGTGACTGGCCCAAAGTCACCTAGCCAGCTTTGATGCCTAAGGTGGGACTGGCACTCATCATCTCCTGATTTTTAGTTTGGTGCTTTAATCACTAGGCAAAACTGGCTTGTAATCATTTTCCCCTGTTCTTTATGAAAGAAGGAACTAGCTATCACTTCTTGGTTTTCAGTAGACATATGCACTGATTCATAAAATGCATACTGGAAAGAAAATGAATTGCAATGTAGGTTTTTTTAAAAAAAACTCATGGTAACATAATCTCTTTTTTTTTAGTTTCTTTATAATAACAACACAAGGCAACAGACTGAAGCTAGAGATGACTTGCATTGCCCATGGTGCACGTTGAACTGTCGCAAGCTTTACAGCTTACTTAAACATCTCAAGCTTTGTCACAGCCGGTTTATTTTCAATTATGTGGTAAGTATTCTAGTAAAATCACTTTGAATTTAATATTTTATTTCCACTGGTGTCTTAGTGGAAGAGTATTCTATTATAGAAAGCTACGTTGTAAATAGAGGCCAGAAGGTAAGTGAACAAATTTAATACTTTTTATTCAATACTACTCAGCAATAGTAGCTACAACAGCGAAAAATCTACATTAAGTGCTGTCATCCTTCTTAATGTACCCAGTAACTCAGAATAAAAAAAAATAGTGGCTAAAAGTTGATTTGGAATCTTTGTGCAGCAAGATTTAGAAAACTCATTCTTTTATTTATTACAGTATCATCCAAAAGGTGCTAGGATAGATGTTTCTATCAATGAGTGTTATGATGGCTCCTATGCAGGAAACCCTCAGGATATTCATCGTCAGCCTGGGTTTGCCTTCAGTCGTAACGGACCAGTCAAGCGAACTCCAATAACACATATCCTTGTATGCAGGTCAGTAGAAAATGGAGTTCGTCTGCAGATGTATATGAGTAAAAATCACATCTGTGATGCTCTCATTAGAGAAAGTAATTATGATATTATGAGAGCTTACTGTTTTGATATGTTGGTATTTTTAAATGAACTTTACAACAATAATTGATAATCTGGATATATTGCTGCCAGGAAACAACTACCGGTAGGTTTCTAGGCTTCATTCAGTCCTCAAGTGGTCTTTGTAGGGTTGCAGTACTGTTCAGATGTTTAAATACCTGGTTGAAAAAAAATTAACACTTCGTTTTTCAGACCAAAGCGTACAAAAGCCAGCATGTCGGAATTTCTTGAATCTGAAGATGGAGAAGTAGAACAGCAAAGAACGTATAGCAGTGGCCATAATCGATTATACTTTCACAGTGATACTTGTCTACCTCTACGCCCACAAGAAATGGAAGTTGATAGTGAAGATGAAAAAGATCCCGAATGGCTACGGGAGAAAACTATAACGGTAACTGAGTGTATCACAGCAGACAGTGATGCCTTCTCTTAATCTGCTAATATTATTAGTAGATAGGATTGGTACAATTGTTGATGTAAATAGCAATGAGCTGGATTATGTACAGAACAGGAAATTATTATTGTCAGTCAGATTCTGAAATGTTTCTTCTATATTAATTTAATTACTATGGAAGGAAAATATATATATAATGTAGGGAAGAGAACCTTTCATGTTCAAGTTGGATGCTGGTCATACGATTTCCATATTTTACAACTAGGGGCTCATAGATGGCAAATATACTCAGGTATTTGATACAAAATGAGGCCATACATTTATTTTTCAAATGTAATATCAGGGGGTTTTGCCATAGCAAGGGCCCAGCAAATCTATTTATATTGTCCAATTGTTAAATTTTATATAAGTGTATATTTCAAGAGAATGTTATCCTTTGAAAGTTTTAGCTTTTGTCGCACTCATGTTTATGTAGTCTATTTTCTTTCAAAATTTGTTATGTGTAGGACACTGTAAAAACGTGTGTTTTAAAGAAACATTATCTTTATTACATCTCCAACAAAATGCTGTCTTAAACCATCCTTTTTTGTACAAGCGTAAACAGGAGTCCAATAAATTCTAAATATTTTTTGTTGAATGAGTCAGGGGTCCCTAACACCAAGTCCATGGACCAGAACCGGTCTACGGCATGCCAGAAACTGATCCATATAAACAAGTGAACCCCATTCATGCGATGCAGGCAGCACACGAAATAACAGCCCATCCAGTCCACAGAAAAACCTCTTCACAGAACCGGTCCCTGCATCCCCAAAGGTTGAGGGCTGCTGGCTTAAGTCGTAATTCTAGGTCTACTGACACTCTTGCTATAGAAGTTAAGACACACTTTCATTTGTCTAGGCAATATAGGTACCCAATAATTATTTATTCCACTTTTTCTTAGCATCTGCATATCACTGATTTATTGATAATAAATATCTATAAAAACCAATGCCAGTAATAGTGGGGTTTTTTTTTTTTTGTTTTATTTTAAAGGATTTAACTGATGGTTCTAGAAAATGCTACTGGTCCCAATAGTGTTGTTAAAAATGTAACTGTAAATATTGCTGTTGGGTCACATCAGATAGATGTTATTTATCTTTTAACATAGCATATTTTAAAATTTTAAAAATATTTTATCATCTGTTAATTGGTCCAAAGTCAAAATATCTCCACTTCCATCCAATTTTCTATATTACATCTTTTCCCCCAATTTTTAAAATTGGGTTTCCCCATAAAATCAATTTAGCATGCTGAAAGGGGTCTTTTTTTATTAGATATTACATTCTATAACTTTCTGATGTGATTGTTTCCAGAGATGCTAGAGTTTTTAATACTTAGACCCCAATGTTGGCCATCCAACCAAGTGTTGTGGCATCCTTATAATTATTATTTCCTTTGCTTTAACTAACTTTCAATGATTGTCTCACTGTAGCAAATTGAAGAGTTTTCTGATGTTAATGAAGGAGAAAAAGAAGTCATGAAATTATGGAATCTACATGTTATGAAACATGGGTATGTGTTCCATTTTAAATCTAAAATGGATGAGAACAACAGAAATATGGCTGAAAATTTATTCATATTTTCAATTCAAATTTTAAAAAATATTTTAATATTTTTAATATTAAATATTTTGCTGTCCTTATTTTAACGTACTGAGAATTTTAAAAAAATTTAAATGTTGGCAGTTGTGGCAACATGGGCAAGAATATTTCTAAGCAAGATTCTTTTAAAACTTGCATCTTTTGAGAATTCCGAGCAATCCAAATTTTGTTTTTCAGCTGTGACTATGAGCCCAACTAAATAGTACTAATTTATTTTATGTTTTAATGTTAACAGATTTATTGCTGACAATCAAATGAATCATGCCTGTATGCTGTTTGTGGAAAATTATGGACACAAAATTATTAAGAAGAACTTGTGTCGGAATTTTATGCTTCATCTAGTCAGCATGCACGACTTTAATCTTATAAGCATTATGTCAATAGACAAAGCCGTTACTAAGCTCCGAGAAATGCAACAGAAATTAGAAAAAGGAGAGTCCATTACAGCCACCTCATCTGAGGAGTTTACAGAAGAACAGACGGGTGCAACTAATGGCTATAGCGATGCTAATTCTAAGGAACGGTCTTCAGAAATAGATAATACATCTTGTATGACAAAACAGAATAGAAAACAGAAGATCTGAAAAGACCAGCCGACAAAAAAAATGAAGTGATATTCTAAGATGCATGAACTCTATAAGGAATTTAATAAGATACACAGATTTTTAACAGGCACTGCTGGAAACAAAGGATTTCATCACAGATAGTGTTGATATGGCTCCTATGAAATAATTACGCAAGAGCAACATGTATATCAGTTCTAGTGATGTAATGACAATACTCAAAGTTTGAGCATGAAGAGCAATACAATTTTTGGAAATTTTAATTATGAGATGTACTGAATTTACATAACTTAAGTATATGTAAACCAGTTTTTATATAAAGATTTTTGCATCAGTAATGGTCGACTTTCCTACCACGGAGTTAAAAATGAGAAGAGATCGGAACAGTTTATAATTTGTACTTAAAAATTCTGTTTCCTTTTTGTAGAAAATAATGTATCATTTAAATTTGATCCTTTGTTTTTATTCTATCAAATTAGAAGACTGCAGTTTTTAAATACATTTTTAAACATTCAAGTGTAATATTGCACTTCTATAATGTCCATATAGGGGGAAAATTGCTTTATCTATTGCAAACACAGGGATATACTATATTAATTGTGCCAGTAGCCTAAAAGAATTTGTTGATATCATCTGGTATATGAGATCAGACTGTTTAGGTTGGATGAAGATGACAATATGCTGCTTTAACGCCTTCAGGTGATGGTGGGCGTTTCTGCCTATATTTGCATGTATACAGACTGCAGAATCAAAGCACAGTTAACCTGGGACTTTTAGATGCTACTTTTAAGGGGGAAAATACACTGTCAAATTGGTCCAGAAAATGTGTTGCACTTCTTTTGCAAGTATTCTGTGATGTATTGCATTCAATACAGATGCTAACTAAAGGTCTGGTGCAGTCTTGCACTGCTCGTTAACATTAAAGCATATGTTTACAGATTTTCTTTTTTTCCAATGGAAAGTAGCTTCACTACTGGTACAGTATCAGCACCAAGGGTTTGTTCCAGCAAGCACTGTGGTTGAGTGACATCACCTCATTTTTTTAAAAAAAGAAACTTAAATAGTTCATTTTTCATATTCCTTATTTATAAAGGATTAGTTATGTAAATACAATTTACATTTGTTTTTATTTCATTCCATCATCGTAAGGAGGCAGTTCCCTGTTTTGGATTTTGGCTTTGGAATGAGTGGGGAAGAAGCTTCCTAATGGAGATTTTCAAAACTTTATAAAAACTGTAAATACTGACTTTGGTCCCTAAAGGTGTGTTTAACTGTGAGACTATTTAACTAATGGTGTGGATGTGATTTGTCATCCAGTATTAAGTTCTTAGTCACAGATTTGTGTCAATAGCAAAGAGGGAGACTACAGTTTTCATTAGATGTCTTTTGTCTGCTCTGAGTTGTAGCAAACTCTAATTACACCTTTGAATAGCCGGCAAGCATTTCTCTTGGGCTTTAATTTGCTAAAGCTGTGCACATATGTAAAGAAATATTTTAGGAGAGACATAGATGTAGAGTTATTGCTTATGTCACTTAAGCAGTCGCGCTCTCAATGCTTAAAAGGAGGCTAGCATTCTTTGCACAAAAAGTTGATGACCCCCAAAAATAGTAATCAAATTACTTCTGTCAAGTAAACTTTGTATGTCATGTCCATTTATAATAAAAGCTGAGAATCCCTTTGTTTCTATTTATAATAAAGATGGATTTTCTATATGTACTCTTAATGAGACTGAAGAAATCATGTAAACTGGATGAACATTTGAATGGTACAGTAGATAAAGAATTGTTTAATGAACCTTTTGTTTTTACATTAAATGTTTATTTGAAATTGAATTTTGTACATAAAGTTCAATATGTAAAATCTGCCAAGGTGTCATGTTGAATCTTTTCATATATATGCCAAAGTGAATTCAGAACCAGGCAAATTTAGTTTGGGTGGGGGGTGATGCTGTATTTGCATTTGGACTAATTGTGATCTGTGGTAGAACTTGAAATGGATGGCCTTTTTCTGTCTACATTCTGGATATAATGCTTTTTTAAAAGCCCCCCCCCCTTTTTTTTTTTTAAAGACTTGCAGTTAAAACAAGTGTAATCAAGATAAAACATACCAATAGTATCACAAAGATAAAGTCTGTTGCCATGATTGACCACGAAGGGATTAAATGTTCAGATAGGGAACAAAGTTTTTTTTCCCCTGTCTGCCAATCCGTAAGATACAAAAGCAAAATTATTTTTTATAACATTAATTTCAAGTAGAAAAATTTTGGAAAATTAAGATGGTAAAAAACATACTTCCAAATGTATGTCTCTGATCTACACAAATTCAACCAGGGCCATAAG
The DNA here is from genome assembly GCF_964273705.1 of Natrix helvetica. NCBI lineage: Eukaryota > Metazoa > Chordata > Lepidosauria > Squamata > Natricidae > Natrix > Natrix helvetica. The sequence goes on from NC_138548.1 coordinate 228,648,089, forward strand.
TGCAGACCCTCTGAAATCAGAGTAATAGGTAGTCTTCAACTGAGAGCACAATAGGGACCCAAACTTCCCTTGCTAAGTGATGCGGTCATTGAATCTCATCATTTATTTGACTTTTTTTTTTACCAAGATAATTTGCCTGGGTCACTGCAACAGGTGACCTACGGACACTGCAGTAGTCACTTTTTTTCAGCACCATTGTTACTTTTGAACAGTTGTTAAATGGTTTTAAGTTGAGGACCACCTATTTTGCAATTTTTTCTAATGGGAATTCAGCAAATGGTTCTAGCACTTTAGTTCAGCTGCTATTAGCAATGTGCTGAATTCAAAGCATAAAATGTAATTGCTTAAAAACTTCTTGATATTGGTCTGCTCAATAGTTCATACTTCTTCCTTCTCTAGCTTAGCTATATAGAGATAATGCCCTTTCATCATTTACCTATCGTTTTAAATTGTTCATAGTGAAAATCAATTGCAGTGATAATGTTAGCAGGAGCCAGAGAGGATGGGAGCTCACCCCCAGTTATGTAGCACTCAGGTCTCGAACCTGAGCTGCTGGCTTTCCAGCTGACAAGATCACCACCTTAATCGCTGAACCACCAAACTGCCCTACTTTAAGGAGGGGTGATCAGCTATTTCCAAGAGCAATTTTTCTCTGTTAAATATAAGTTGGCAGATATATGTATACCTCTTGTTCATACTTTTACTGAACTGATGTTCCATTATGAGCTGATGCAATGTTCAAGCACAAAGTTTCTGGGGAATAAAACTGCTAAACCCTCAAGGCTTATTCTGTGTATTGCTACTCTGGTATCTTGTTTTAGTACTAAAGGTAAGGAACATTTTCTTCAGTATTCAAACTTTGAATAAAATAAGGAAATTATTATTTAAATTTCTTTGCTATTTTTAAACTTTTAGTCGGATGGCAGATGTCTACCTGACTTCCATTGAAAGCAAGACTAATAGTTTTGAACAATGGCTCCTAATTTTCTGTAGTTTCAATCAGCCATTTTCAAAGAATTTGGGTCCTAGCACAACAGAAACAAAATACACTCTCATTTTTTTCTGTTGCTGTATTTACTAATTACCAAAAATATTAAAAACATCACTGATTTACTCTGTATCCCAACTTTTGACACTGTACAACTACTTGAAAATTTCTGGATATGAGGGCAATGACACCATCACTTTCTAAAATGTAGGGTTTCGAAAATAATAAATTTAGAACCAAATTTTCTTGCAAAAAAACCTTTCCTAGGCTTTCTACATCATAATTTTAAGGTTTTATCTTCTATTTGCCTTCATCTCCTGATATTTCTCTTGAAGATCAACAGAGAAAAGACCCAAAGGATTTTAAAGGCAGCTGGACTTTCTGATTTAAATCAGAAACTCCAGTTGTCTTTAAAATAAAAGCACCTTTGGAGCAACCATGACCTAGAGCAGGGGTGGGGAACCATGGCTCTTTTGCGACTTGTGGACTTCAACTCCCAGAATTCCAGAACCAACATGGCTGCCTCAGGAATTCTGGGAGTTGAAGTCCCCCAGTCATAAAGGGGCCATTGTTTCCCACCTCTGCTATAGAGCAGGGACCTCCACCCTCCAGCAAACCTCCAAGCTTTGCTGGCTGAGGAATTCTGGGAGTTGAAGTCCACAAGTCGCAAAAGAGCCATGGTTCCCCACCCCTGACCTAGATGAATGAGAACCTCCAGAGAAAAGATTTCACTACTGGATAGGGTACAAATAAAGTCAAATCTTTATTCAAAGGTCATGATACAAAGTATCTTGAGGTAAATACATACAAGTGCATACAAAACATAATTCCATGCTAACTTTGTCTCCAAGTATTGCCACCTCATATGAATACTGTCTGAACAAAAAATCCAATTTTCAAGAATTCTTAAGGCTCTATAAAATACTGATTCGATTTCTTTTGAACATTTTTGCTGCTCATATCAAGTTCAAGGTAAGCTTTTGAATAGCTTTCCTGTTTCATAGCATTTTTTTTAACCAGCCTTTACCCTCTCAAGAGATAAAATATCTCTATTTCCTCTTTCTCTTCCATCCCCTGCTGCAGAAAGTCAGCCTTTGCTGGGGGAACAAATTTCTATTGCTATAGCAAAAAAGCTTTTACAAAAGGTTTAAGAAATGGGGGGAAATTCTGTATTAGCTCAGCATTAACATGCCTTCCTAATACAAGACAGGTCTGTGGTATATTCAAAAATGAAGATCTTACTCTATCCAAGGGCAAGATAAGAACTATAAACCGAGACATCTGGATAGCATCCTGCTGTTTTAAATTTTGATTTACAGTTTTTGGTCTTCTAAAAGTAGAACATTTGGATTATGTCCTCCATTCCGTATGTTTAAAAAAAAGTTACTTATTTTAGAACAGTGTAAAGGCATTTTGTATGGTATACATGAGGTCACAAATGTCCTGTGGCAATCCTTCAAGGGGAAACTGCATACATACGTGTCTGAATACTGTCACAAATCCTGATTTATGTGTTAGCATTCTAAAAAGAAGGGAAAACTTCCAACCTACCATTATATAATGAACACTAAAGGTGAACTAAAATATCATTCCTTTTTTGGGGGGGGGGGGGTACCAGTTTTATTTTATGCTTGGATACATTTTCACAGAGATCAATAATGAGAGATAAAAAGTATATGGATGATCTGGTTTGCATTTGACATTCCTAGAAGAGGAACGTTAATACATTAATATCCTTTCCCACTGTAGATTCACATGAACATAAGGCAAGGTGGTGATTTATCTGAGTACAAAAGAAGAATTTTTAAACTGGGGAAGGGCAGAGATAGGATTCTATATTCCTTAAATTCCAGCTTCTTATAGGATATCTTGAGATGCCGGGGAGGGGGAGGGGGGAGAAGAAACTAACCATTTTTATTTAGATTCTGCTCCAGAGAGTATTCCGTTAGCCTTCCCCAAAATCCTGCCTCCAGATATATTGGGACTTCAACCCCATAATTCTGATAACCAACAGGAAATGAAGTGAAATCTGTCTAGAAATCATTAGATTGCAATAGACCATGAGATAAGGTTACATATTCCTTATGTCACGTATTCCTCAGTTACACATTCCTGAACCAAAAGACCTACTACCCATTAATCAGATATTAATACTGGGTGACAACTTTTACTTAGTGCTGAAACCAGAGTAACTCCTAGCTGGCAATCCCACCGTATAAGAAGGGAAGGGAGGAATTTTGCTCTTCTTTTTATCAGCAGTTCCTTTCTTTGCTTACTTATCAGACTGGGGTATGGCAGCTAAGGACTGCAGCGAAAGCCTCTGGGCCTAGGATCCAAGACTTATAAAGTTTAAGAAAGAAACTAGTTGCAAATCTTACTTAACAGGATACCCCTATTGCAAGGAAACAGCTGCCAAGATTGGGTTCCTTATTTTGGGAGATGGGCATGCAGGCAATCTTCTTCTTCTATATATATAAAAATGGCTGTGTGTGTGTGTGTGTTCCAGCATAACTCTGGAATGTCTCGAGCAATTTCAACCAAACTTGGTGCACAGATGACATACTCTCTGGAGACAAATACTGTGGGGGGTAAGACACCCCTAACACCCCCCCCCCGGGGTGAGTGTCTGTGTGTCTGTGGAACTCTGGAACCCCGGGGCTACTGAAATGAAAAGGAATGAATTATATCTATAGTGTCAAATCACAGTATTTTTGTCAATGATAGTGTGCATTTTGGATTCATGTGGTGTGTGTGTGTGTGTGTGTTCCAGCATTACTTTGACTTGACACTATAGATACAATTCATTCCTTTTCCTGTCTAATACAGGATCGAGTTATCAGTTAGTTTAATCACACAAAGGTGCCCAAGATCAAAACAGCAAAATGGTGATTAACTGCAGAGGTTGAGAGCAAGAATGCTTTAGCTGTTACTCTCTGTTTAAAGTTAGTACCTGGCTTGCCTGCTAACTTGATTACGTCAACCAAATTCTAAAAAGCATGGTAAGAGATTTCTATAATGCATTCTTTTCTACATGGTACCTCCTCGTTTGCAAGTTGGCTTGTATACCCTGTTGGCCTGACCACAGTTTCTATAAAATTTATCTGAACGCAAGTCCAGGTAAAGACAATTTACTTGCTACACAAAACTCTAGGCTCCGTACAAGTTGTTCAGGAAAGATCTAAAACATTTGCGCCCTAAATATCTCTTGGGACTGTATGATATTGTGTTGAAAAAGGCACAAGCTGTAGAAAGGCACTACAATGAGCACAGAGGAGCGGGGAAAATGTTGCTTAAGTGACAAATGCCATGAATGAAATTTTCTCTTTCACATGTGCAATATTGTTCAACAGAAGCATCAAACTAAGGCACATCGGTATCATAGGCTCACCAAAACAAGCGTTTCGGCTCAGATTTCTTCTGCAAAATATAGCAAGGCACTGAAGGAAAAGCATAACGTAGAGGCCAAAAAGCCTTATTGCCCAGCGGACAGAAAGCTTTTGGCAGGTTGAGGTACAGCATTTCAGTACCGAACTCTGATGAATAGGAAAACATGCATACAATTTTGGTCCTTTAACCCTGAGCCAAAGAATAACACTAGGCAAACTTTAGTAACGCATAACCAAGCATTGATAGCAGGACCACAGTAACAGAATCATTTCTCCAGAGGTGGACTACAACTCCTATAATCCCCCTTTCATTAAGTCCTCGACTAGGGATTGTGGAAGATCATGTCCAGACCCTCTGGAGAACATCCAAACAGAGAGAGCTGTTCTAAAACATAATAATAATAATAATAATACTCAAAATGCATGATGTCAATAGTAAACACAACAGCTTACATAGCTTTTCCAGGTTACACAGCGTTCCACCAATATTTCAGGTGAATCCAGTAGAGAAGACAGAGTTCAAGTAATGTTTATCTCACAGAAAAGTGGCATCAAGCAGGTCACTTGAACCAAGAGCAATATACCAAAGACACACAGATTGAACAGCCTGAAGGAGCAAATAATTGTGTCATTGGAGTCCAAACCTTTTGAATGATGCCACCGAAAGACAACTACTACTTCTCAGTCTAAGAGTTAGAACACCAAAACTTTCCAGCCGGGATAGGAGAAGGAGCATCCAAAATACAGAGAGCCACAGCATTCATCAAGTACCCAGTCAAAGACCACTTCCCTGTTGTTGGAACTAATCGTCACTCTGAGTTTGAAGCTCCCCCCATTATTATTATTGCAAGGGCCTAAATTCACAGTTTCCATGTCGAAGGTTACAGCTGACCCTGAAGTCACTGCAGGCAACTGGTTGGTCATCTCTTTTCCATTGACAAAAACAGCTCCTGCAATAGAGAACAAAATGCTGGTGAGCCTACCTGTTCACATAACAAGAGTTTTCAATTTCCCATGGAAATCAAGTAAACTTTCTGAATTCACCTTCTTTAATGACTTGCAACACACTTCACGGATACCTTGTTAAATTACGTTCTTGTCACTAAAGACAGTGAGTTGGCTTCCTTGCAAAACAAAGGTATGGTATTCCATTTTCATTATTCCCAAATATGTCTCTTCTCTTTCATATCCAACTCCTCACGTCAAAAGTGAATGGTGGAAACCATCCCGGGGAACTCGATACAGTAGCAGAACATTCTCATTGCTGTATTTTTCAGACTATAAGACGCACCGGTGTATAAGACGCACCAAGATTTTGAAGAGCGTCTTATACACCGGTGCGTCTTATAGTCTGAAAAGTACGGTAATGCGAATGTTCTCCTACTGTATCTAGTTCCCCGGGATGGTTTCCACCATTCACTTTTGACGTGGGGAGTTGGATATGAAAGAGAAGAGACATACTAAATAAGAAAAAAAGTGTTTGCCTTCCCTCAACCCCCAGCAGCACTCTGCAGGCTTCAGCAAGGCTGGGTTAAGGCAAAAACACCCCCGTTTTTGCAAAAAATGAGGCGTTTTTTGCAAAAACGGAAGCGTTTTTGCCTTACCCCAGTCCTGCTGAAGCCTGCATAGTACTGCTGGGGGCTGAGCGAAGGCAAAAACGCCTCTGTTTTTGCGAAAAATGGCCTGTTTTTCACAAAAATTGGATGCGGTGGTGAGGCTTCGGGAGATCAAAAATGGCTGTATTCGGTGTATAAGACACACCAACATTTCCACGCTCTTTTATGGGGGGGGGGGAAGGTGCATCTTATACTCTGAAAAATACGGTAGTTGGTCTCCTGATCAATACAATTATTAATAATGAAACCTCTCAAGAAAAGACCATTTTATAAGAGTGCCCACTGCCCCCCAAATAGCTAGGACTCCTGCACTATTCCACATAGTGTCTGACACACACATCAATTGTACTCATTTACCATACTGGCAGCAAGAGGGGGAATTATTTTCTCAGTTCACAATTCCTATTTACAAGTGGTATGGCAAATCTTTAAAAATGTTGTTGTAAAGGGTTGCCTAATTGTTTGTGGTCAAGGGATACATTCTCCGTGCAAAGCTTTTTTTTTAAAAAAATAATTTTTATTCGACATTTTTTAAACATTAAAATCGCAGTTACACTTTTACAGCTTTCCGTTATCGGTATTTTTTTTCCTAAATTTGAATTTTCCATTCTAAGGCCTATTGTTTTATACATATACTTCCTTATTTCATAGTTATTCATTTGTATAATATATACAACATTTACACCTCTGTTACTCTCTAAATGTATACCATTTCCTTTTGTTCTACTTTCTATGTATTCATTATGCATTAATTTTGTACCTCTTTTCTAGCCAATTATATCACCTATTCCAGGTCTTATAATACTGTTTCCTCTCTATCCCTTAGTTCCATCATTAATGTATCCATTTCCACGCATTCCAGCACCTTTTAAAATAATCTTTAGAAGCTTAATGACATAAAAGTTAGGATTTACTGATCTTCATGTATTTATCATTTCCCCCCTGCCAAATGAAAAGGAAGGTGTATTATGATGATGTTAAGAGGAAACCGGGCCATCAAAAGAACACGATGGCTAGACACCATCAAAGCTGACACCAGCCAGAGCATAGAAAAACTCCAAGAAATAGTCCAAGGTCAGAAGATGCAAAGAGTCAGACATAACTGAATGGATACCATCGTCATCATCGTTATGATGATGAGTATTGAAGGGGTAGTTGAGCACCTTTGCTCTAGCCCAGTGGTTCTCAACCTGTGGGTCGGGACCCCTTTGGGGGTTGAATGACCCTTTCACAGAGGTCGCCTAAGACCATCGGAAAACACATATTTTCGATGGTCTTAGGAACCGAGACACCAATTTTATGGTTGGGGGTCACCACAACATGTGGAACTGTATTAAAAGGTCGCGGCATTGGGAAGGTTGAGAACCACTGATCTAGCCCCCGTCAGGCTTTTGAAAATTAGAAGCCTGCTAGGACATGGATAGCTATGTCTTGACATGCCTCTTTCCCAAGATACTGATTTTTTGCACCTTCCTTGACAATCTTGGGAAATCACCACATTTATTATTTTCCACCACCTATTTAGGATTCCTGCATGTCATAATCTATATACCCGTGATGGCGATACCCGTGATACCTGTGGCACACAGAGCCTTCTCTGAGGGTACACCAGCCATCGCCCCAGGACAGCTCTACTGCGCTTCCGGCGCGCACACTTCCTGCTGGCCAGCTGGCCTCCAGGTCGCTACTGCACATGCACAGGGTGTGCGCGTGCATGCAGAGTGCATGCGTGGGGGAACTCGCATTGCATTTTGAGGGTTCGTGCAAGTGCACACACAACCCACATGTCCCATTTGGGGCTTGGAAGGACTCCTGCACCAACCTGGAAGCCAAAAGGGGGCACGGAGCGCATGTGCGGGGGGAGGGAGGGCGCTCGCATTGCAATTTGGGGATACGTGCACTTTGGGCACTCAGCACCAAAAAGGTTCGCCATCGCTGCTATATACAGTAGGTCTTAAAATAACAATACATTAGGATACAGTGGGTATGGCAGATCGGAAGGGTTGGCCAAATCAGATCTTTTTATAACTCACCATTGGTACTAATGCACACAGCTCTATCCCGTTGCAAAGAATCATAGCCATTCAGCTTCTCAACACAAACTCCAATGCTGTCTTTCCTGTCCGGCTGGCCAACTGTTTCAATCCTGTGAAGAGAAAGGGTGGGGGGAAGGGTGAGGAAAGCAGCTATATTTAGGAAAAAATGTTAATATAAACCACGTCCTTGATTAATGCACCCTCCTTTAAAGCTCAGTCTAGGAATCTGCAATTCAGCTCTCTCCCATCTGGTGTTCCTCACATATACTGAAATCCTACCATCCCAATATATGTCGGTATTTGACGCTCACAACACTTACCGGCTTTGGGAAAGCTACTCTAGTAGAGGAGATCGTTTCTATTTGCCTCAATTTATCTTTCTTAAAGGTGGAACATTTCTAGGATGGGGAAAAACCAACCACCCTCGTGTTTTGCATAAGGGAAGGCCTTCATTGGATCAGTGGCCTCTTTAGCTAAAATGATACCATAGCAAATGATAATGAAAATCTCGGCCAGTGATGTTGGAGAACCACGCCTGATGCTCTGAACAATACAGCTAGATGAACACTCTAACCTATTATCTAGCTCAGGGGTGTCAAACTCAAAGCCCGTAGCTGGATCCTGCCTGTGGGGTGCTTAGATCCAGCCCACGGGGCGTCCCTGGAAACAGCGGCCCGCGGTGCCTCTACCAGCATGCGGGTCTCCCAAACTCCGTTTTCACTGGCAGAGTGCTCAGGTCACCACAGGCACCCCTGACACGAGTGACATCGAGCTGGTCACGCCCCCCCCTGCCCCTCCCCAAGGTCAAACACAATCCTGATGCGGCCCTCAATGAAATTGAATGAAAACATCCCTGATCTAGCTATTGGCCATGCAGTTACGTCTTCCTGTCATATTGGGAGAAGTAACATTCTGCCCGCCAGCATTAATTAATAAGATGTTTGCTATCATGTCAAACCGTTTATTGCTTTTGCTTCTCAATAGAACTACTGATTTATCTTTAAACCATTCCTTTGGGAAACTGTTCAGTTCTCTCTACAGGGTACCACTTTCAGACTAAACACTCCTGCGTGCATGCATGCATTTATTTATTTATGAACAGATGTCCCACTTTTTCATTATTTAAACAAGCTCAAAGTAGTTTTCATTGGTAACCAATAAGCATTTACTGTCAGAATCTCCGGAACAGATAGTATGTTCAGATGCTTTATTAATAATGGTAGCAGTCGGAAATACCATATTGTGCAAAAAACTGCTTTCTGGGAAGAAATTTCAAACAAGTTGATGTCATGGCCTGAACAGAGGAACATATACACATTAACACAAGGGAAAACAGGAAGCATTATCTTCCAAGTTTTATTTAACCATTTGGAATCTATGGTTATGACTCCGAGGAAACACTGAGACATAGTCCTTGATTTACGGCCACAGTTGAGCCCAAAGTTTCTATTGCTAAGCAAGAGGGTTGTTAAGTGGGTTTTTGCCCCATTTTACGATCTTTCTTGCCACCGTTGTTAAGCAAATCACAGCAGTTGTTAAGTTAGTAACACGGTTGTAAAACGAATCTGGCTTCCCCACTGACTTTGCTGGTCAGAATGCAAAAGGTGACCACATGACCCCAGGACTCTACAACGGTCATAAATACATGTCAGTTGTTGAGCATCTGAATTTTGATCACATGACTATAAGTACACCTCCACAGTCATGCCTGAAAAACAGTCATAAGCCAATTTTTTTAGTGACCCTGTAACTTCAAACGGTCACTAAATGAATTGTTGTAAGTCGAGGACTACCTGCATTAAGTAGCAATCATAAAATGTGAGATCATGCTATTTGCTAAGAAAAGGAAGGGAAATGGAAAAAAGAAAAAAGAGCTAGAAATTTATTCCTTCTTTTTCAATGTTACAAGGTAATGTTATCTGCCCTGTAGGAGATAGGAACCTAAAGGTAGCCAACTTTTAAGTGGCCGGTATATTTGTACAAGTGTAGAAAGCCTGTCCCTCCCAGATTAAAATATTCTTCATTCTTAATATTAAAAAGAGGCAGGATGGAACATTTCCCCTAAAGAAGAAGAGGAGAAAAATCTTAACAAAGGCAGAATTGATTGTTTGAACTTTGCCTAGAACGTGCATGTATATTCTTTTGTAGAGATAAATCCATATTTATTATTACAAACCTCTATTTGATGTTATTGCTCCTGGGTTGTCTCACATAATCACAATGAGCACACTCTGACACAGCCCCAGTTTTCCTGCCATAGGAAAACAGCCTCAAGCAGAAGCTTGGAGAGGCTGGTCTTTAGGAATGGAGATTGTGTATCCCTTCAGAAACACTGGGCCAATTTGTTTAAGCGGAGAGACTCCAAATAAGCAACACAATTAGGCAAACCAAAGCAGACAAGATTAACTCAAACACCTAGGACCGTGATGGCGAACCTATGGTTTGCGTGCCGGAAGTGGCACACAGAGCCATCTCTCTGGGCACGGCAGCTGTTGCCTGTTGCTCTTCCAGGTGGTCTTTGCTAGCTAGTCTTCACGCGCATGGGAGCTCCGGAAATCGGAAGAGCAGTTCCCTGTGGTTCGGTGCCAAAAAGGTTCACCAACATTGACTTAGGATTTGCATTTCCCCTTTTGCCTGTAGAGCCAGCCATGACCCCTACATGATCTCACAGAAATCTGACCGTCGATGGGTGAAGCATCCGAGGTGGCTCGGGAGTTCATGGCTTCCATGACAGCCATGGACCTGACCCAAATAATTCAGGGCCCCACACACGAGGGAGGCCGCACGCTGGACCTTGTTTTTGTCTCTGGCCAGTGGACGAGTGATCTGGGAATAGGGGACTTAGTTATTACGCCCCTGTCATGGTCAGATCACTCATCTCTCCGGCTTGACTTCCCTGGCGCTACCCCCCACCGCGGGGAGGCGGAACCAGAACGTCCTAGATGGTTCCGCCCCAGGCGCCTGATGGAACCGGATAGGTTCCAGACGGAGCTTGGGCCACTTCCTGTAGCCCTGACCCGCTCCCGGATGGAGGACCTGGTGGCCGCATGGAATAGTGCAGCTGCCGGGGCCTTAGACCGGGTTGCGCCTTTGCGGCCTCTCCTGCGGCAACGAACCACCCTGGCCCCTTGGTTTACCGAGGAGCTAAGGGTGATGAAACGCCACAAGAGACGCCTAGAGAGCAGATGGAGATTTTCACGCTCCGAATCTGACCGAACACAGGTAAGAGCCTATTTACGGACCTACCTTGTGGCATTAAGAGTGGCCAAGCGTCGACACTGTGCCACTCTTATTGCGTCCGCAGACAACCGCCCTGCCACCCTGTTTCGGGTGACCCGCTCCCTCCTGTCACAGAGGCCGCGGGAAGCCCCTTTACAGGGCAGGGAAGAGGAATTTGGGGAATATCTGCAGGACAAAATCGCTCAAATCCGGAGTGAATGGGTCCCCTTCAGTGGGCTAGAGGGGACGTCGGAGGCGAGTCTTGAGGGACCACTCTGGGAGGAGTTTGACTCTGTTGCCGCCGATGATATGGACAGGCTGCGTGGGCGACTGCGAGCCACTACATGTTTATTGGACCCGTGTCCCTTCTGGCTTATACTGGCATCCTGGGAGGTCACACGAGGCTGGCTCCTGGGGCTAGTGAACGCTTCATTGAGTGAGGGGTCCTTGCCGGCCGCCTTGAAAGAGGCGGTGGTGAGGCCCTTACTCAAGAAGCCTTCTCTGGACCCAGCTGAGCTAGCTAATTACCGTCCCGTCTCCAACCTTCCCTTTTTAGCGAAGGTTGTAGAGAGTGTGGTGGCACAACAGTTCCCACGTCACCTGGAGGAAATTGATTATCTAGACCCGCGCCAGTCCGGTTTCCGACCCGGTCACAGCACGGAGACGGCCTTGGTCGCGTTGGTGGATGATCTCTGGAGGGCCAGGGATAGGGGTTGTTCCTCCATCCTGGTCCTATTAGACCTCTCAGCGGCTTTTGATACCATCGACCATGGTATCCTATTGCGCCGTCTGGAGGGGTTGGGGGTGAGGGGCACCGTTTTGCGGTGGTTCTGCTCCTACCTCTCCGACCGGACGCAATGCGTGTTGGCAGGGGAGCAGAGGTCGACCCTGAGGCCGCACACTTGTGGGGTGCCGCAGGGATCGGTCCTCTCGCCTCTCCTATTCAACACATATATGAAGCCGCTGGGTGAGATCATTCGTGGTTTTGGGGTCGGATACCATCTGTACGCTGATGATACGCAGCTGTACATCTCCACCCCGAACCACCCCAACGAGGCCGTCAAAGTGATGTCCCGGTGCGTGGAAGCCGTAGGGGTCTGGATGGGAGGCAACAGACTCAAGCTCAACCCCTCCAAGACGGAGTGGCTGTGGCTACCGGCGCCCCGGTTCAACCAGTGGACCCCATCGCTGGCCATTGGGGGCGAGCAACTGGCCCCCTGTGGAGCAGGCGCGCAATTTGGGCATCCTCCTAGATGCCCGGCTGTCGATGGATGACCATGTGGCAGCCGTGGCGAGGGGGACGTTCCACCAGGTTCGCCTGGTGCGCCAATGGCGCCCCCTATTGGACCGGGACGCCCTTCGCACAGTCACTCATGCGCTGGTGACGTCCCGTCTGGACTACTGCAACGCTCTCTACATGGGCCTCCCCTTGAGATGCACCCGAAGACTACAGCTGGTCCAGAATGCGGCCGCGCGGGCAATCACGGGGAGTACTAGGTACTCCCATATAACACCTCTCCTGCACGAGCTGCACTGGCTACCTGTGGTTTTCCGGGTGCGTTTCAAGGTGTTGATTACCATCTTCAAAGCGCTCCATGGCACAGGACCTAGTTACCTGCGGGATCGCATCCTACTTCATACATCCCTGCGACCAATTCGCTCTCACAGAGAGGGACTCCTCCGGGTGCCATCCACTAAGCAATGCCAGCGGGCGGCGCCCAGGAGTAGGGCCTTCTCTGTGATGGGCCCAGCCCTCTGGAATGACCTCCCCGCCGATATTAGAACCACCACTGATCTCCGCTCCTTCCGCAAGAAACTCAAGACCCCCCTGTTCCAATTAGCCGGCCTGGCCCAATTATAGTTTTATCCTTTAATCCTCCTGGCAGTTATTTTAAATTCTGGGGTAGATTTTAATGTTGTTTTTAATTTCATCATTATTGTACAGATTTTATGTAATTTGGTTTTATGGGTTTTGATGCCTCCTCTATGTAAATGTCTTTGTCTATGTATATGTATATGGTGTTTAACTTTTGATTGTACACCGCCCCGAGTCCCTTCGGGGAGAGGGAGCGGTTTATAAATTTAATAAAATCAAATCAAATCAATGACAACAGCCATTAAAATACTGAAGGATATATTCTTGCACAGGAACAAGCATCTCAATCACGAATGTATAAAAACCCACCTACTCCCAAGCCCATTTTGTCAGCCACCCCAGAAACATGCTGCTGTCACTGAAGTTTCTGGTTACCAAATAAACAGAGACCTTCTTTTCTGCAGTGTGCCCCCATTTTATTTCCAGTGTCTTTCTCCTGGACCAGATTTTTCTTTCAACATTAAAGGGAGGGGGGGAATCTAGGTTTATTTTAGAAGCCTTTGCATTTATAACAGTTTGTGTTTAAAATGAAGCAGATACAACACATGCACCAGCAAAAATCTAAGCACAATTATTTCAGAAACAGGAAAATATTACAAAAAAACAACTCCCCGTGTATTTAAGGAGTACAGGTCGGGCAGCAATGAGTTAATTCTTCCCCTTGATTTTGAGTAGACCTCAAAACAGGAACCATATTGTCCTGCTAATATTTTAGCCAGTTTTCCTTTTCTTCAGGAAGAGACTCAGCTGAGGGCTAATGTTACAAAATGGGGGAGAGGGAGGAGGAATCTCGTACATCTGGAAACAATCCATAAGAAGAAGGTTACTTGCAAAAAAAGAAAAAAAAGAAAAAGCAAGCAAAAGCTGAGATTTACAATCTCCAGTTGTTTCATCCTTAATTATATGTTGCTCGCTGATACATTTTTGAAAAAGGCTGTTTATAAGTTAAGTTCTTTTAATCCTGGACTTCAATATATTTTGGTGTGGAAATTTTGCATTAGGCTTGACACCTTCCCACCTTCCCCCTTTGATGCTACATTTAGTTCTTATTACCACTCTAGCTGGTAAGAACATAAGAAGTCCATTGTGAGAACAAACCTCTAGGCTAGCGTTTCATGTCCAAAAGGAGCTGATTAGATGTCTCTGGGAGGTATCCAAGCAAAGCATGAAACTAATGGTTACCAACTGTGACCCTAGCATCTTTATTAGATGGATGACTGCAGTTCATGGAAATGCCATTTGGCTATATGGATTAACTTATGCTCCAGCAATTTCTTGCAGATACAGAAGCTCAAAATAGACTGCTTTACAAGTTTACAAGAAAGCACAAACCCTGGATAAAATGGCAACCGAAAAGCAAACCATATATATAGGTGTATTTATTTATTGAAGTTAGATATTGCTTGTTTCCCAGTAACAGAGGGTGCCAGGCTTGCAGCCACCTTTTCTTTTGGATCTTTGGCTTGCCACACTTTCTGATAGTCTACTATGCATTTTCTATTGTGGGAAAAAGGGAGGGGGGAATGGTAAGGAGTTAGATGAGATGTAGCCATAACAAAATTCTTTCTAGAAAGCCAAGGTCATCCTTTGTCTCTGCACCTCTGCATCTGCCGGAATTGGATGGGTGGAAGCTGCCAGCATGGCAGTGGGAAATTGGACCATGTGATGGACTTGTGGGTGTGGGGGAAGATCTTGAACTTTCAACTAGGTGGGAAAAACCGGGAAGCTTTCAGATTCGGGTTTTCCCAGATATGCCCACATGGCTCTCTTAATAAATTGGACTCTGATTTATTTTTGGATGCTATTTGGAACCCTCACATAACTGTGCTGTAGCTTACACAGTATTCAGAAGGAGGAAGAGAACTCCAGACCTGTGTGAAGTTGAACCATGACTAAATGCACTCTCTGAAATACAAAATAGGACACCCTATACAAGACTGAGTTTGAACAGGATACATAGGCTGGGACTGTCACGATCTTCTATTCAATGCTACCCAAATATGCAGGCAAGGACTATCGCAGCCTTTTCTAGGGGGGCATGAAGACACAAAAATTCCTATTGGGGCTGATCAAGTACATTACAAAAGTGGGACTAGACTTCAGCTGCACAGCACTGCACAGAATGTAAGCAGCTGTCATTTGGGGACGGTTGCATAGACCTTCTATACATTAGCAAATGTTAACAATTCCCGCTTGAATGTGCCTTGCCTCCCTCCCACCTCCCAGCAGGAAGTCAGAACCAATCAGCAAGCAAGGCGTGCACTTCCACACGACACGCAGCCCTCTGCAACCTCCATCAACCTCTTTGCAGTATAGCCATGTGGCAATGGCTACAGGCAGTTGTGGCCCACTAAATCAGCTGTTAAATATTTCTTTCTTACTGAAATGTCAAAGCAGCTACAACCCGCTTCATCTTTTTGCTTATTTACTGAGCCACGCTACAAAATATTTCTCCTCTTCTCAAGGTTTAGAATTATTTTCTATGATCTGTGTGAACTTTCTTAATCAAAAGAACAACTTCCATTACTAGAAAAACAAACCCAAATATCAAATCAGACTCCATCAAGCTTGTGCATTTTTCTTTTGGGAATCTGCATTTACAGTAAAGCCATGATGTACTTCAAAAAATTACCGTATTTTTCAGAGTATAAGATGCACCTTTTCCCCCCAAAAAAGAGGGTGAAAATCTGGATGCGTATTATACACTGAATACAGCATTTTTGGCCTCCCGAAACCCTGCCCCCTTCGCAAAAAATGGATGTGCAGAGGGTTTCGGAGGCCAGCAAAGTGCTCCTGGGGGCTGGGGAAGGCAAAAATGAGTGGAAAATGGGCCGTTTTTGCCCCCCCCCATCCCCCAGGAGCACTCTACAAGCCTCCCAAAGCCTATGCATGCCCTGTTTTTTTGCAAAAAAAGAGGCCCGTTTTCACGAAAAACAGGGCATTTTTTGCTCATTCCCTTCCCTTCAGCCCCCAGGAGCACTTTGCAGGCCTCTCAAACTCTCTGCATGCCCCGTTTTTCAAAAAAAGAGGCATGTAGAGAGTTTGGGAGGCCTGCAGAGTGCAAAATCTTTTTTAAAAAATTTGCCTCTTCAAAATGTTGATGCGTCTTATACTCTGGTGCATCTTATAGTCCGAAAAATATGGTAAGTAAAATATCTTACACACACAAACAGACCTATTGTGCAGTACCAGTAACCAGAGCCACACAGAAAGAGTTCAAGCTAATTCTTCTATTGTATTCTGCCTAATAATACAGGAATCTCCCCAGAGATTGCCTTCCCTTGGGAACAGATAGATAAGGTTTCATAGAGCTTGGAATAGGGCAGTCCTGGATCTCTTGTGGCTGCAAAATGATTCAAGACTAATTCCCCACTTGATTCTCCTCCTTGTCTGGCTGGGCATTTTCTAACATTTAACCAGAAAAGCTTGCTGATGTCTTGCAGAAACAAACTATAGAAACCAATCAAAACCAAATCATCCAATACTAGAAAATCTAATATCTAAACACAACCCTTACAATCCCAACCCAAATTTTGAAAGACAAAACCTTAGTCTAAAAGGTTGGGACACTTCCAACCTTTTTAAAGTCGCAGTCTAAAGTGTTTTCCAGTTTCCAAAGCAATTACCAGTATATCATTACAAAGGAGGCTCAATTCATCGATCATTCTCTTCCAATAAGACCCACAAAAGAGCAAAATGACTGCCTCCATTCCTGCTGTATGCTTAGGTTGTGACAAAATCTCTCTGGCCATTTTCCACAACTCTCTCGCGTTTCCCTTTGATATTTTTTCCCCCCCAATTTTGAAATGAAATCTGACCCCGTTGGCTCCCTGGAGACTTTTCCTCCTTCAGTTGAGTATTGACCTCATTGTCTCTCTGGAGTTTGGCAAAGGCTATTGCTTCCCTCTTTTTTCAGACACACATCCTGTCAACAAAAGAAGAGCAGGGCAGCCCTTGAGGAGAAAGATAATCAAGTCCACAGGGACAAGGAGGAGGAAAAATCCTGGCCAGGGAAATCTAGACAATTCAAGGACAGACATTCCTCTTTGCTGGAAAACAAAGTTTGCGGTGGGCGAAGCCCAAGGCCAAGTAATAGAGAAAGCCAACATTTAAGACCAAAGGGATGGGTCAGCTTGGAACGATCTGGCCAGTAACCGAAGCCTATCTTTCTTCCGGCCTGTCCTGTCCTGTTAATGTTAATTTTGTCCTGTTAATGTTAATGTTAATTTTAATTTATTTTAAATGTATTGTTTCTTTTAAAAAAAAATCGGTTTGGTCTTTTTTGGAAATGGGTTTAATCTTTTTTTTTAACTTTTGTGATGTGTGTTTTTAATGTTGTACGCCGCCCTGAGTCCTTTTGGAGGAGGGCGGCATATAAATCCAAATAAACCTAAACCTAAACCTAAACCTTCCACGAAGAAACAGGAAATGCACTTCACTTGAACTAGGAATGTTTTGATTTCAAGTGATTAAGCGCTCCCCAACAGTAGAAGAGCCCACCTAGAAAGGGAGAAATTGGTCACCTTCCAGATGCTGCTGGACTCCCAGTGGCTTCTGGGTGGCTACTAGACTTGTCACTCAACCAAAGCTGGAAATGCATCGGTTTCCCACTCTACTTCGAATGACTAGGACATTGATGGTGAACCTTTTTGTAAAGGCGTGCCAAAATTGTGTGCGCGCATGCTATTGCGGGCATGCGTGGGCCTATACCCACAATTCAATGCATCCCACCCACCTGCGCATGCACGTGACCCCCCCAGCCCTGCGCATGTGCGCATGACCCTCCCCCCCATGCAGGGAGGGTGTTTCGCCCTCCCCAGGTTCCGGAGGCTTTCCTGAAGCCAGGGGAGGTGAAAACTGCTTTCCCCGGCTCTCTTAGCTGGCCAGCATGCGCGTCGGAGCTGAAAGCTCATGTGCCAGCAAATATGGCTCCGTGTGCCACCTGTGGCATGTATGCCATAGGTTTGCCATCACGGGACTAGGAGATCTAATTCAGAGGACTGATTCAGAAAGCCAGCTCACTTTCTCCAAAGAAAGAGAAAGCTTTCCTGCATCTGCGTGATCAAACAATTCACTCAAAGAGCGCAACTGCGGTATATTCATAATGATATTTGACTCCACTTTAAAATAAGAAATTCGGCATTTTGTAGGTAGCTTCTTTTAAGTGGAAAAATAAATTCAATCGAGGTATCGGGTAGTTTAAAAAAAGAAAAGCTTTAAAAAGTCATCCAGTTTTATACGCCCTGGTTGGGGGGCCTTGGATACCTCTAAGCCAGGAATCTTCAAACTTGGTAACTTTTAAGATTTGTGGACTTCAACTCCCAGAATTCCCCAGCCAGCCAACTTGTGGAACTGAAGTCCACAAGTCTTAAAGTTGCCAAGTTTGGAGACCCCTGCTCTAAGCAGTAGCAGCAACACGGGAAGTGATTATGAGAGTAGGGCACCTGATGGGAAAGCTGCAAATATATCAGGTGAGAAAGACCAGGCCTATACATGAAGATTCAATTAAACTGGTTTATTGCTAAAAGTTTATGCACAAGAATCTTCTCAGCCAATGATCTGGCCCACAAAGGGAGAGGTTGGATTTACCGTATTTTTTGGACTATAAGATGCACTAGTGTATAAGGCGTACCAAGATTTTGAAGAGAGGTAAGTAAGAAAAAAAGTTTTTGACACACACACACCCCCCGGCCCCCAGGAGCACTCTGTAGGCTTCAGCAGGGCTGGGGGAAGGCAAAAGGCCCCCATTTTTGCAAAAAACAGAGGCATTTTTGCCTTCCCCCAGCCCTGCTGAAGTCTGCAGAGTGCATCTGGGGGCTGGGGAAGGCAAAAATGTCTCTGTTTTTGCGAAAAACAGTCCATTTTTCGCAAAAATTGGATGCGGGGGCGGGGCTTCAGGCCAAAAATGCCTGTATTCGGTCTATAAGATGCAACAACATTTCTACGCTCTTGGGGGGGGTGCGTCTTATACTCCGAAAAATACGGTAGTTTTCTTGTGGCTACATAGGGATTCTAGGCTGATTCCACTTTTCACTCTTTTCCCAGATATCTTTGGAGATTCTGTTGTCCAGGTCAAGGTTGCCCCAAAGGTGCTTTCTTTCAAAAGGCAATTGGACTTTCTTGTTTTGCTAGAAGAAGTTTTGCTTCTCATCCAAGAAGCTTCTTCAGTTCTGACTGAATGGTGGAGAATGGAAGGATTTATAGTCCTTGCCTTGCAGTCGTGTGCTTGTTAGCCCTCTTTCCGAGTGTCGCTGGGGTCATTTGGAACTATTTGTACCCTCAAGAGTCACCTGAATCCTTTAGTCTGCAATTGTTTTTTTCTGGAAATCCTTTCCTATTCCTGTACCATTTAGCTATGTGCTGTGGGATGAACACCCTTCAAATGGGGCTACCTGAACACACAATTCTTCAATCTTCAAATCTAAAGTCTAGGTTTCATTTATTTTGAGCATAAAAACCAGAAGTGACACCCAGTGAGTCAATCCTGAGTAACTGGAACACAGCCTAGCTCAACAAAAGAAGAGATCACAGGTGGAGCCACGGTGGCGCAGTGGTTAGAATGCAGTACTGCAGGCTTCTTCTTCTACCTGATGGCTGACTGCAGTTCATCAGTTCAAATCCCACCAGGCTCAAGGTTGACTCAGCCTTCCATCCTTCCGAGGTGGGTAAAACGAGGACCCAGATTGTTGGGGGCAATAGGCTGACTCTGTAAACCGCTTAGAGAGGGCTGTAAAAGGACTGTATAAAGCGGTATATAAGTCTAAGTGCTATTGCTATCAATGCCATCAAAATTTAGTTTGGGAAAATACAACCAGATGATTGATTGATCCACCTTTTCTTACCGGAATGTCAGTGTCTGACCACAACAATAAGTTGGAGCCTTGGAATACAGCACGCCACCCGTTTGCGAATCGTTTCGAAGGGCGATGTTCCTTCGGCTGCTCAAGCTGTAGCCCTCCATACCTGGAGTCCATTCTAAGGAAAGAAGAACCAAGAGTAATGCAGGGGCTCCGCCTAGTTTGGAGAAACTACAACACATAACATTATATTCTTAGGTTTGCTGACACCAACAGGCCCAGCCTTTGCGGGAAATATGTTGTGCTTTGCTTCAATTTTTAGTTATGGCTTTGTACACATTCCAAGATAGGAAAAGCGCGCAAAGAAATGTACAAGTAGTCCTCGACTTACAACCATTGATGCAGTCACCGTTCAAAGTTACAACGGCACTGAAAAAAAGTGACTTAGGACCGTTTTTCACACTTCGCAGCATCCCCCTGGTTAGGTGATTTATATTAGGATGATTGACAACTGACTTACATTTATGAGGGTTACGGTGTGTCCCGGAGTCGTGTGTGATCCCCTTTTGCCACTATCTGACAAGCAAAGTCAATGGAGGAAGCCAGGTTCACTTAACAACTCTTTTACTAATTTAAGAGCTACAGTGATTCACTTCACAAATGAGGTGAGAAAGGTCGCAAAATGGAGCAAACTCAGTTAACAAATTTCTCACTTAACAACATACATCTTGGGCTCAATTGCGATCGTTGAGGACTACCTGTACACAGTAGTCTTTGACTGACAATTATTTGTTTAGTGACCACTTAAAGTTACGTTACTGAAAAAAGGTGACTTATGACTGTTTGTCATACTTACGACCATTGCAGCATTCCAATGGTCATGTGATCAAAATTCAGATGCTTGGCAACTGGCATGTATTTGTGACTGTTGCACTGTCCCGGGGTCATGTGATCACCACCTTCCCAGCCAGCTTCCAACAAGCAAAGTCCACGGGGGAAGCCAGATTTGCTTAATGACTGGATGGTTCTTTTAACGACTGCAGTGATTCACTCAACAACTGTGGCAAGAAAGGTCGTAAAATGGGGCAAAACTCACTTAACCATCTTGCTTAGCCACGGAAATTTTGGGCTCAACTTGTGGTCATAAGTTGAGGACTAATTATAATTCATAAACGGTCTGATCACATACAAATCTACAAGCCTTCTTAGGATCAATAAACTTATGTTTTCGAAGGAGAACTCAGAGTTCAGAGTTACTTAAAATCCAATTTAATTGATTTCGTATGCTCTGCAGTTGGAAACAAAGCAACATTCCATAAAGTTAAACGTTTGTGTAATAAATGGCCTTGCAAATTTCTCACTTAACAACATACATTTTGGGCTCAATTGTGATCGGTGAGGACTACCTGTACACAGTAGTCTTTGATTTACAATTATTTGTTTAGTGACCAAAGTTACGTTACTGAAAAAAGGTGACTTATGACTGTTTTTCATACTTACAACCATTACAGCATTCCAACCATCAAACAGGGGTACCTGAATATGAAAGGTTATCATACAGAGCAAACTACATGATAGCAGTAGTCTAGATCCGTGATGGCAAACCTGTGGCATGCAGTGCCCTCTCTTCTGGCATGCGCACTGTCGCCCCAGATCAGATCTCCGTGGCGTTTCTTTCGTGAGCTTCTGTTTCCCTGCAAACAACGAAACAGAAGCTCACGAAAGAAAAATATCTTACCTCTTGCCGAGCTACCAGTGTTGGGATGCCCCGCCTCCTACTGGCCAACTGGTCTTTGGGTCTCTGCTGCGCATGCGCACATGGCTTTGCATGCACGCAGATGTCCGTGGATGCGCGTGTGCACACTTTTCCATTTGGGCGTGCGTGCACGCACAGTTTGGGCATTCGGTGTCTAAAAGGTTCGCCATCACTGGGCTAGATTTACAGGTCAGGGAAAGGAGATGAAGCAAGAGCGAAATATTTTTTTGTCGCTGAATAAAATGACGAAATGCCTACCGTGAGGCACCAATGTGGAACAGCCGGTCTGAGAAACACTCCACGGGCTCCATTCCTGACGTCCGTCTCCCCGTGCACAAACCTTGAACTGATAATCGACGTTGGGGTCGATGTGCAACACCATGAATTCTGTGTCAGAACCAACGTACACATCTTCAAAATGGCAAGTGGTACTCTTGCGATACTGAAGCCTGTAGTCTCGCGGGATGAAGTCCTCCTCAACCTGAGCCAAAATAAGTTACCTTATCGCATTTCTTAAAACTCTTCCTTCCTTAAACATTTGTTTGAACTAACTTGTTCTCTAAAAAGGTGACGGCTTGAAACTCCCCAAGATTTTGGGGTTAGAAGCACACCGGGCATTATCACAAAGTGCAAAGGACACAATCGCAAAATTACTGTTGTGGGGTGAGTGGTTAAGACCCAAAGCATATTTTCCAGTCTTATGCCAGCCAGATGTGCTGGAATCCTGAGAATCCCAGTCCCAACATATCTAGAAAAGTGATCCTGTGTTTCCCCGAAAAGAAGACAGGGTCCTATTTTCTTTTGACCCCAGAAATAAGTGCTTGTTTTGACCCCCGAAAATAAGGCTTATTTTCGGGGAGGTCTTATTATTTTTGAGGTGCAGGAGGCAGCAAGCGTGATCATATCATGTCTGCTGCTATGTTGCAATATTTTTGGGAGGGCTTATTATCCGGGGAGGGCTTATTTTTGGGTAAACAGGGTATAAATATTAAGAGGCAGGAACAATCACAAAGAATCCATTTCACAATGTGCCAGTTATCAGATAGCTATCAAACGAGTTCCAATTTAAAAAGAATGCTTTCTCAAACAGAAATCAATAAGCCACATAACAACCACTATTCGTTGTATTAACCACTACACGTATGCTATTATCAAGGAAGAGATTTTCATGTGATGGGGAATATCCCAAATCTCTACCACAAGTGTGTCAAACTCAAAGGCTGGGGGCGGGATTTGCTTACATCTGGCCCGCAGGGCCGCGCTGGAAACAGCAAAGGACCAGTCCGCGGTGCCTCTGCCAGTGAAAACAGAGCTCAGAAGGGCCGCAGGCAACCCTCTCGAACTCCGTTTTCGCTGGCAGAGAGTTGCAGGAGGCGGTCACTGCCAAAAATGGAGCTCAGGAGCCTGTTTTTGCTGGCAGAGCACTCAGGCCTCCATAGGCACCCCCGACATAAGTGATGTCAAACTGGCCGTGGCCCCCCAAGGTCAAATACCACCCTGATGCTGCTCTCAATGAAATCAAGTTTGACATCCCTGGTCTACCACTTATACTTAGTCCTCAACTTCATTGAGTGATCTTTCAAGGTTATAATGGCGCTAAAAAAGTGACTTATGACCATTTGCACACACTTACAATTCTTACAGCATCCCCACTATCATGTTGATCAAAATTCAAATGCTTGGCAACTGGTTTATATTTATGACATTTGCAGTGGCCCAGGGTCATGGGATCACATTTTGCGACCTTCAGACAAGCGAAATCTATGTCAGACTTTGGGGAAAGGCAGATTCACTTAACAACCATATTGCTAACTGCAGTGATTCGCTTAACACCTGGGTAAAAGAAAGGTGGTAAAACGGGGCAAAACTCACTTAACAACTGTCTCGTTTAACAATATGAATTTTGGGCTGAAATGTGGTCGTAAGCAGAGGACTGCATGTAATGTGTTTCTGCCCATCGCAAAATCACCACCAGGCTGTTGGGTTAAAGCGCAAGGCAAAAGAAAAAGCCCAGGTGGCATCTGATCCTGAAAAGGCTGTTAACTCACCTTGCACCACCGTACTAAGATACCCCCTGGTTTCTCGATCAGTTCTTCTATTTGTATCGGCGGTCGAGATGCTACTGTTCCGTGGCTGAAAATGTAGCTTTTCATAATTGTAAAAAAGGAGTCATCCCACTGAGCAGACAAGCTAGCCACATCAACCAGCGATGGCACTTCAGGTAAACTAAAGAGAGAAAACATAATCAATATACATAGCAGGCAAGGAACTGTTTTCATTCAGAACCTTTAATGACGCTTGGAACTCTTGATTTGATGTTCTAAGGAAAAATGTATTATATTAATTTCTCTAGCCACTCCAATCCTTATCTTGTTTTCTTTATCATCTATATATAAAAATGTGTGTGTGTGTGTGTGTGTGTGTGCGCGTGTGTGTGTGTGTTCCAGCATAACTCTGGAACACCTCGAGCAATTTCAACCAAACTTGGTACACAGATGACGTACTTTCTGGAAACAAATACTGGGGGGATAAGACACCTAACAACCTTGGGGAGTTTTCTGTTAAGATACAGCCTGTTGTACCTTAAAATGGCTTCTACTGTACTACTGTAAAATGGCTTCTACTATATAGCACAGTGGAGTTGCCATGGTAATGGCTTCACTGTACTCCACAAGGGGGCTCCCTCTGGTAAGGGGGAAAATCCAATATTAGAAATTACTTTTGGTCCAGACATTTTCCCCCTATAAATGAATAGCTGGGCAATGCGGGATTATCAACTAGTTTTTATCATAAAAAGAAGCACATCAAAACAGGTATAAAACGATGGTTATAGATTTCTGTTCACCAACCCTACCTCCATAAGTTTGAAGGCAGGGTTCTAGCATCACCTCCTCTGTACCCATAGCTCTGCACCTGGTGTTTCCCAAATAGAAAAATATAAACTTCCGGCGGCGGCGGCGACGGGCAGCTCTTTGCCCGCTCCGGCTCCCCGGTGGGCTTCCCCACTCCTTGGGGGGCACAGGACACCCCGCAGAGGGGTCCTGCCGGAGGGGCGGCATCGCGGAGGTCTCCTGCAGCGGCGGCAGCCGGCGGGGGCTCTCTCGCGCGCCCAAGGCACCGGGGAGCAAGCTCGGAGGGCGCATCGCGTTTCCACGCCTCGCGCCTCGCTACAAGCCGACTGGAGAATGCTACAATTGAAGGAAGCAGCTGCGGTGCGGTGAGGTTGCCTCTCTCTTCATCCCTTACTTTGCATGAAGATTTGATTCAGCTTTTAAAACTTTAAAACAACTTTCGGAGCATTTTGGAGGTGCGGCTGGAGGGAGGGGGGTTTCCCCCCCCCCCTTGGACAAGCGGCAAGAAACAATTTTGCTCTCAGCCCCCGGGGAAGGAGGAGGGGGGAGAGCCAACGAATGAAGCCTCACTTAGGCTGAGATGATTTTCTTTTCAATTTAATTTTACATATTACAATGATTTGAGGACTTTTGGAACTTTCTAAAACTTTGTTACGCCTCTGTGCCCAAAACTGGCAGGGCAAGATGGCACACTTCCGTTGTCTTTATGAACTCTGAAACCTGACTCCACCTTTAAAATTCAGGCTTCCGGTCTTTGTCTCCGTGTCTCCCAGAGGAACCTCTTGTGGATTGGTATTTCTTTAACCTTCTAGGGGAAATTTTCTATCTATTGCCAGACTTATTGGAGAGATTCTCTTCTGCCTGGTTATTCTGCTCCCGGATTCACCTGGCTACCCTTCTTTTCTAATTGCTTACTTCATATTTGGACTGAACTTTTAACGTTATAAAGGATGGCATCTAAAAGACCCCCTCCTGGAAAACCTGGCTTTGCCACTTCTGCTCCAATATCCGCAACATCCAGTCCAGCCACACAGTCAAAGATAACAGAACTGATGCAACATAAGACTACAGAGATGGACTTTCAACAAATGCTTCAACAAATTCTACAGGGCCAGGAGGAAATCAAGAAACAGTTAAGGGAAATGAAAGATGAAATTAAAGAAAATCAAGCCCAAATATATAAGAACTCACAAAGACTGAATCTTGTGGAAGGGGGGGTGGAGGAGGTGAGGGGGGGGGTGGAAGCCGTGCAGAAAGGGAACAAAGATCTTGACATCCAACAGATGAAATTAGAATTTGAGAGAATGTCCTATTATCTTAGATTTCAAAATGTTATAGAAGAAGATGGGGAAAATATAAGGGACATCATGACAAACATTCTGGCTGACTATACACACAAAGAAAAACAACAGATGGGGTGGGATATAGATCTGGTTTATAGAGTGAACTCAGCTTATGCTAGAACACACAATTTACCCAGGGAGGTTCACATTAAATTCCTTAGAAAAACCACAAGAGATGAAATTCTGGGTGTACAAAGGGGGCAAGCATTGACATATCATGATATGGAGATAACCATTCTGAAGCAGATCCCTAAGAAGATTAGAGAAAAAAGAAAAAATTATTCGCAATTAGCGAATAAATTATACCAGAAAGGGGTGTGGTTTAGATGGTTGATGCCTGAAGGTATGCTGATATTCTGGGAGGAGACAAGAATCAGAATTAATTCACCCATAGAGGCGCAGGCCTTTATGGAAAAAAATAAAACACTCCTAGAGAAACCACCAGACACTACAACGGACACGCAGGACACGGGAGGGGCCAGAGCTCTGCCAGTGGAGGGAGATGGGGCAATAGCAAGAAGACTCAGATCACAGAAATAAATATGAAAATCATATTATTATAAATTGACCGAAAGTGAAAATGGAATTATATTTGGATTTTATATTGCAATGTTTAATTTGATTGAATTTAATAATAGAACTAATATGCTGATTATAATCAATTATATACTAATGCATTATATATAAATGTACGCTATGGGTATGGAGGGAGGGGGGCCTCACACACTTTGCAACTGCCAAAATTTGTATACCTGTCCATTTACCCTTTTCCCTATAAATTTTGAAAAACCAATAAAATTTTATTACAAAAAAAAAAAAAAAAAAAAAAAAAAAGAAAAATATAAACTTGAAAGGTGGTGAAGATGGAATGAAAGAAACTCTGGATTGATTAAGTTTCTCACCAAGGAAATATTCAGAAAATTCATTGGGCTGGTTTAATTGATGTCTATCCCACTGTGAAGACAATTTTCTCCCTTAAAATAATGATTTTGAGATTCACACATTTACACAGGTGGTTCTTCATTTACGATCGCTCACTTAACGAACATTTGAAGTTATAACACCCCACACACACACACACACAAAAGCTACTTAAAGTTACAATAGGCAAGCACACCACATGGTCATGTGATAGTATTTGGAGTGCTTGGAAACCAGTTCATATTTAGAGTCATTTGCACACCATCCTGTGACTGCAATTTGCAATTGTTTTGCTGGCAAAAAAAAAAATGCCCATTGAGGATAAATTCTCTTAGCAAACACCACAAAAAATGTAAAAAAAAAAACCCAAACCAACCAGGTCTGGTTAGCTGATGCCTCGACCTATGACCATAACTCCAGGCTCAATTAGAGTCATAAGTCAAGGACTACTTGTGCATTCTTTTCAGCTTTGCTGTGATTTTTTGTTTTTGTTTTCGAGTGCTCAGATTTTCCATTGGGATAGTTCTGCACGTTTGTTTGGTTTGTGTGTTAGAGTTATAATAATCTCACTATCCAAAGCAACTCTAGTTGAAGATTAGTTTACGGTTACCCCTTTCAAAGGAAAACTTTCCAATGTAAGTCAATCGCCTTTTGAATAGTTGTCAAATAATGCTATCTGAGGGTTGGACAGCTGCCATTATAAGCCTCCATATCCTGCTATCTGAATAGATCAAGTTGTACCTTAGAAACGGCAATCCTGCGTCATTCACATAAACTACCCTTAAGTGGAAAAAGGGGCCTCTACAACCCAAGGATACGCTTGTCAGCCACCGACTGTGAAAACCCAGCCCCAATTTGTGGCCTCTTACCTGTCCAGCTGAATATGCAAAGCCTTTTTGGTAAAACTGCAGAGCTTGTCACTGTTGTCCCTTGTAATTCCACAAATGGCATTTTCACCTGTAATGCAATAGCAGGCGATTATTACTGAGAAGGGAGTCACAGCCAAGGACAGGCTCTTGTGACTTTCACTTTCTCCTTTGCAGACATTCATCCAAAGTGTATATTTATGGCCATCTTAACAGTATATGAGGTCCGAATGCTATGGATGATTAGATAAATTCTGACCACCGGGGAGAAATTGCCTGACAGAACAAATCAACTAGTGCAGTGGTTCTCAACCTGTGGGTCGGGACCCCTTTGGGGGTCGAATGACCCTTTCAAAGGGGTCGCCTAAGACCATCGGAAAACGCATATTTTCGATGGTCTTAGGAACCAATTTTATGGTTGGGGGTCACCACAACATGAGGAACTGTATTAAAGGGTCACGGCATTGGGAAGGTTGAGAACCACTGAACTAGTGGAACATCTTGCCTGAACTAGTGGAATATGTTGCCATCTTGAGCACTCTGGAGGCCTTTAAGAAGACATTGGACAGCCATTTGTCTAGAATGATGTAGGGCCGTGATGGCAAACCTATGGCATGCATGCCAGAGGTGGCACACAGAGCCTTCTCTGTGGGCATGCACCCCATCATCAGCTGTTCTTCAGGTTTCTGGGGCCCGCAAGCATGCCAGCCAGCTGGTCTTTGCACATGCCGGACTGCTGGAAACCCGAAGACCACGTGGCCGGTGCGCAAGTGCATCGTCCAGTCAAGTCAGAATATAGAAAACAGATACATGTACATATACTGTATATCACTGTTGGGCTGTGCTATAGAACAGTGATGGGGAACCTTTTCGGCACCGAGTGCCCAAACCAGAATGCGCACATGCATGCCAGAAACTTGAAGACCAGCTGGCTGATGCGCATGTGTGCGCTGGCCACCTGGTCTTTGGGTTTCTGGGACTCCGGCATGCATGAAGACCAGCTTGTCTGCGCACATGCATGCGCCAGAACAAAAAAAATAGGTGGCCGGCGCATGCATTTGCACCAGCCAGCTGGTCTTCAGGTTTCTCGTGCGCATGTGTGCATGCACATTCTGGTTTGGGCACTCAGTGCCAAAAAGGTTCGCCATCCCTGGTGTAAGGCAAGAGTGTCAAACTCAATTTCATTGAGGGCCACGTCAGGGTTGTGTTTGACTTGGGGGGGGGAAGGGGTGGCCTAGGTGGGCATGGGCATCTCGACGTCACTCATGTCAGGGCGCCTGTGGCTCCTGAGCTCCATTTTCGGCTGTGACGGCCTCCTGCAGCCCTCCGCCAGTGAAAATGAAACTCAAAAGGCACTCCCAAGTTCCATTTTTGCTGGCAGAGGCACTGTGGCTGGTCCTTCCCTGTTTCCAGAGTGGCCCCTGCGCTAGATCTAAACACCTGGTGGGCTGAATCTGGCCCCCGGGCCTTGAGTTTCACACTCCTGGTGTAGGGTCTCCTGCTTGAGCATTGGGTTGGATTAGAAGATTCCAAGGTACCTTCCAACTCTGTTATTCTGTTATTAATTCTGCTTTACTGGTGGCTGGGTTTTAGGGCTTTTGAAGAAGAACTCTTTCGGAAGGTTACAATTCTGTGATTCAATATGGGTGATTGCCAATTTCTTCCCCCCCTACAAAACCTGGGTTGATGTTTTGCTCCTACATCTCTCTCTACACTTCTTGACGTAACTCAAGTACAGGGGTCGCCTAAGACCGTTGGAAAACACGTATTTTCGATGGTCTTAGGAACCGAGACACCAATTTTATGGTTGGGGGTCACCACAACATGAGGAACGGTATTAAAGGGTCGCGGCATTGGGAAGGTTGAGACCCACTGACGTAGCTGAAGGGAAGGAAAAGAAAAAACGTGCCAGTGTCTTCCGATCTCCTCTGCCTTGCCCTAGAGAGCAGGGTGAGGCTGTTTCTCTGACCCAACGATCCACCATTTTCTTTTAAGGCTGTCAAGCTTAGGAAGCTGCTGCTCAACATCCAAAAACCAGCGGCTTCTCGATCATTTTTTCATCCCTCCCTTCTATCTTCTGCCACCGTTTTCCAAACAATTCAGAAAGATTTGGGAAAGGAGAAGGATTTAGGGCACTGTTGGCGAACCTTTTTGGCACTGAGTGCCGAAACGGGTACGCGGGTGCACATGCTGGAAACCAGAAGAACAGCCGTCGTGATGTGCATGCATGCGCTGAGTGGCTGCTCTCCCAGCTTCCTGCACACGCATGCGCACCGGCCATCTGCTCTTCCAGGTTTTGGCACGCATGCACGCATGAAGACTGGCTGGCTGGATACCGGAAGAGCAGCTGCCCGGCACGCATGCGTAGGCGTCCTGAGAGCACCAAAGACTTCACAAAAACAGGGGGGGGGGGTTTGCCAAATGAAAACTTCCAGTCTTTATTTAATTATCTAGGACAGTGGCATGTCGTCGCATGCCGAAAGTGTGCACACAACTGCAATCGTATGCACACGTACCCACACCCATAATGCAATGCACACGTGACACCCACACACACACCCTGCCCCCCGTGCATGCGCACGCAACACACACACCCATGCATGTGTGTGCAACCCCATCACCCTGTTTTGGGCCTAGCAGACCTCCCTGCAGCCTCCTGGGACCAAGCACGGGGTGGGGGACATGCTCTCCCTACACATGCATGCCTCCACATGAGCCTCACCCCCTGAATGCGAGGCTCGCACATGCATCTCCGTCCCTCATGCATGTGCGGCAGAGTCCTGAAAATCAGCTGGCTTGTGGGAGGCGTGTGTGCGTGCATGTGCGGTGGAGCTGGCTGGGGCGACAGCTTGCGTGCCTGCAGAGGGGGCTCCGTGTGCTACCTGTGGCACACGTGCCATAGGTTCGCCATCACGGATCTAGGACCAGAGAGCAACCGCTAAGCTTCGCTGAGTTCATTCTTAGACAAGGAGATTCTACTTGCAGAAAAAAGCAAATTTAGCTGGTTTGATATTGTAGTTCAAATAGTAAATATCTTCAACCAAATCATTTCACCACTACTACCAAATTGCAAGACTGAAGCAACATGCTGGTTCCCCGCAATAGCACTGCTGTGCAAGACACGTGATGCAATCTCTTTGTGCTCAGTATTCCCCACCCTTCATCCCTGAGGTTGGGTGAAGGAAGAAATGAACAGGAAAATGCTGACTAGGATGACGTCACAACTTGTTTAAGTATTATTGTGTATCTTGCAGAAGGCGTCCCAGGAGCAGCTGTGACAAGCGGTTGCGAGACTGCTGACGGCTCTGAGTTACATATTCCATCCTTTTCCCAGTTCTCTTCATTGTGGTTCTTGCAATCTTATTCGACAGTCAAAACAATTCAACGAGCATCTTTAATTTGTTTTGGGGATTAAGATATCCCAGCTCCAAATTCTCAGTATATTGATAGTTGTGATAATGTTCGGCGCGCCCAGCAAATTGTTCTGAAACTTATCTCACTGAATTAAAATGAACATATTGGTAGAAGAGTAGGGTTCACCCATTATGTGAAGCCATAATAGCAATAACACTTAGACTTATACGCCTATGCTTTGCAGCATTCTCTGAGCAGTTTACAACATCAGCGTATTGCTCCCAACAACCTCTGTCTTCATGTTACCAACCTCGGAAGGATGGAAGATGGAGTCAACCATGAATCCCATCAGAATCGAACTCCTGGCAGTGGATAGAGTCAACCTGCAATAATGCATTCTAACTACTGCACCACCATGGTTCTGTAACATGCTTTATGGAGTTTTGATTTATGTAAACCAAGATACTATGGCTTGTAAAACCTCTTGGTGTGTATATGTATTCACAGACGTTATATTGTTACAACAAACCATAGTATGTAGACCAGCCAATGTGTAGTATACATGGGAAAACAAAAGACAGAGAGATGCATCAAGAGCTCCTTCCTTTTGATCAACAATAGACATATCATCTGCAATTTATTTCTGAACAATGATTCATGAATGTGCTTTATATGCATGCTCATTCTGTGCATAATTACCATTTGTTTGATTTATGCCCTGTTTTCCCTACAAAAGCTCAAACTGGCAAACACAGTATTCTCTGCTTGATTCCCACCCCCAACAATCATGAGGAAGGATCAATTAAATTATATCAGCCTGACCAATTTTACCAAACCAGCTTTTACACCTCAAGGGTGGACTTGAACCGGAGTCTTCTCAACCTTGTCTAACATCTTATTTGTTTAAAATATAATATAAGCCAGTGATGGGTAATCTCCTTGTGTGCCAAAATTGCACGTGTGCCTGTGTGCCCACACCCATAATGCAGTGTGTGTCCCCCCCATGCCTACACGCATGACCCCCCATGCTCCCCCTGCCCCCCACACGTGTGTGATCTCCCCTGTGTGTCCCCCCAGCATGTGTGTGACAACACACACACACCCCGCGCCACATTTTGGGAATACTAGTCCTCCCTGAAGCCTCCTGAAACCAAAAATTGGGCGCTGGGGGTGGGGTGGGGTATCCTAGCCCTAGGTTCACCATCACAGTATAAGCCATCTTGTTGTCCAAGCAAGTCTTAACCATACCTCTTCACATGTAGAAGCATTATGCAGAAAGGATTAATTTAGACCTCTAGACACACAGGAAATATCTTTGGCAGATAGGTGGAACTATTAAATACAATACAGTAGTTCCAGTGGCCATTAGGTTGATAGAAATCCTCTATGGTCCCCCCCCCAAATGTTTTAAAAGCAGATTCTCCTACCTTCCTGGACAAGTTCATTGGCTGTCCCAACGCCTTGTTCTATTAGCTTCCGGCACTCATCCAAGGGCTTGATGCTTTCCTGTTCTATGTTATCCACTTCCTGGAGCAAGGAGGCCAATCTTTCATCCAGCAACTTCTTCAAGGTCCCTTTTAAGTCACTGAAATGTTGTTCCAGCACTTCCCGGGTTTGTGCAGCACTGTTTTTGATCTGAAGGGAGACAAAGGACTCGGTAAGGCCTTGAGGGAGAATGGCTCAAAGAAGGCTCTTGCCACACTGAATTTGCTAGCAAGAAGGCTGCTCAGCCTGCTTGATCTTATCAACCACTTCACGTCATGTGAATTAAAACGTATCTTGGACTGAATGAGTTTGCCTCACCAAACCACGGCCTCATAAAGTAACTGAAGAAAATCAGATTCTTCCAAAAATTCTACCACCCTACAAAAGTCTGAATTCTTTCGGCTGTTTCCTCCAACTGCCTCCTTGTTTATCACATGAAAAATAGTCACGATTATAGCAGTAAGCTTTTCACAGGAAATCTCTAACAGCTTTGCTGTAACCCACCATTTTCAAGTAATAAAGGTCAGATTCACATTTTAAGCTTAGAACCAAATGAACCACTTTGGGGGGTTTCCAGGATGTGCAAATTCAGCCATAAAATTAAAGTCCTTTGAATGTATGCAACTTGCTCAAGCCAAAATATATTTAGGTCTGCCAAGTATGCAAAAATTTCATCTGCATAGTTTAAATATTTTAATAACTTTTAATCTTTGTATATCTGTTTACTGAAACAAGCCACAGAATTAATACAACCTAGGCCTGGAATAAGGAAATTTTAGCATTCCAGATGTTGTTGAATTGCAACTCCCAACTTCCCTCACTACTACCTAGGGTTGTTCTAAGATGCAGTTTAACAACTTTGGCAGTGCCATGCTTTAAGCCAGGAGTCTCCAAGCATGGCAACTTCAAGACTTTAGGAACTTCAACTCCCAGAATTCCCCAGCCAGCAAGTCTTAAAATTGTCAAGTTTGGAGATCTTCCACTTTAAGCTATAAATCATGGTTTATAAATCACGACAGTTGTTACTTGCATCGCAAAATCCCCTCCAAATAAATCACATTTTAGCTTGGCATGATGCCGGATTCCAGATGTTTCTCTTCTCAATATTAACTCAAGAAGCAAACAGATAATGCAGAGTAGGAAACAGCAGGGAATGAATTCCAATAATACTTTAATTTCAAAACAGGTATTTTGAAGTAATTTTTCATTATTGTTTGGAAAACATCTTCCAGAAAGAATGTCTACCCTAGAGTCAGTTCCAGGTTCCCACAGGCTCCTTTAGATCCAGTCTAGCAAGGCCAGGTTCTCATGACATATAAACCACAGGAACGAGTTATTGTGCATTTCTCATGGACCAGTTAGCCTTGAACTTAGTACAGCTGCAATTTCAGATGAAATCAGAACTGAAGCCTCCAAGAAAGCAATGCTTCAAAGACCAACTTTTGCAAATCCGAAAAATGAGCCGTTTTAAAACTCATGTTAACCTCCAAGTCTAATTA
Source organism: Natrix helvetica (assembly GCF_964273705.1). Classification (NCBI taxonomy): domain Eukaryota; kingdom Metazoa; phylum Chordata; class Lepidosauria; order Squamata; family Natricidae; genus Natrix; species Natrix helvetica. The sequence continues at coordinate 228,682,083 of NC_138548.1, forward strand.
ATGCACCACACTCGGCTGGGAAAAGGGAGGGAAAGATGGTGTCCCAAGTATCGGCCTTCACTCTTTCCTGTGGCGTAGCATCTAATGCCAAAACAATTTAAAAGTAAGGAAGCAGAGATCATAGTGAGACTAGGCTGAAGCAGCCATACTTAAAGATAAAGCAGACATATAATCAGAGTCTACGCCAGGAATCAAGAGATAGGTGAGAAGCATAGATCAAATCCATTAAGGAAACAAAGGAAAAATATCACCTGAAAAGAAATTGGGCCGAAGCATGATGGGAAACCCCCTCCCCAAATCCCATCAACAGCTAGCAAACTTGAAAATCAAGTCAAGTGAAGCTGCCAATCTTGAGAATCAACAATGTAAGAATTTGGGGGGATAAAAGGCATCCTGAAGCCAACCCACTCTTTGAGTCGTCTTTGGATCTCAGCTTGGAGGCTTCCATCCTTCTGGCTAATACCTAGTTGAGAAGGACACAGGTAAGTGTGTGTGTGTGTGTGCATGTCAGAAAGAGCAAATGTACAATGCAAGCAGTAAAGTTTTGATGTTATTTTAAATTCACTAGATCTCCTTGTATTTAAAAAAAAAAAGGGGGGGGGGTTGTGCCTCAGGCTTGGGTTGAAAGTAATTTGAGAGTGGCTGTCAAACCTGTGAGTGTGTGAGTGAGTGACCATAAATCAAACCTAGGAGTACATGTAACAATAACATGTATATCTGAAAATGAGTCAGGTTTTTTCCCCCCAGCCGTTTATCTACGGACCTGACATAACTTACTGCAAAAAGGCCATCATGCAGAAAGAATACACATTAAGCTGCTTTTTTTACCATTTGGAACTTCAGCAGCATGTTGTGTTGCTATCACAAAATGCCTACAAGGATGAATAATTGCAACTGCAAAGTTTTCTCCCCATTGACGGTTCTGGATACATTTAACTAGACTGTTCTACATCTACGGCATCTCAACTTATAATTGTCCTTTTATCTGAGCAGTCATTCATCATTCCCCTCCAAACTCAAAGAAGGCCTAGAGTAGCAGTATCCAACCTTGGCAACTTTAAAACTTGTGGATTTCACCTCCCAGAATTCTCCAGCCAGCTATCCTATTGTGGCTGGGAACTTCTGGGACTTGAAGTCTACCGGTCCTAAAGTAGGCAAGGTTGGATACCCCTGGCCTAAGAGGATCTATGTGGGGCTCTGGATAAAAGAAAAAAATAAACATACTGGAGTGTACTTAAGTGTCCTGCAACCTGAAAAGTTTTCATATATCTATTTTTTTTTAAATTGAAGGAACCTAAACAGAATCAGAGAGTGTACGGAAGTACAAAGGCAGGGCGTGTCAGCATCATAAGGTTTAGTCCAATTTTTGAAATTCTGATTAGGAAGGAAATAGTCATGAACAGTTACAAGGAGGAAAAGAATGAAAAGCTGAGCAAAAGCAACCAGAAGTAGCTCCTTGATCTCTTTTAAGTACTAACAAACAACCCAGGATACATGACATTGGTCAGGTTATGCAAAACTGACTTCCTCTTTATGTCACACTTGTAAGATTTTGTAGTTTTGTTATTTCAAGTCTCCGTGATTCAAAGAAGGAAGTTTATGCCTCTGTACGTTAAAAAAAAAAACCCACAGAGGTGGCAGGAAAGATGAAATAATTATGATCTCATTTTTTTTTTAATGAGTCTTTAAGTCTTGAAAGTGAGACTATGAAACGGGTGCTAGGAAGGGTGGATATTAGAACCCCTGGAGGACTCACTGATGACTTAGATCTGGACTGCATGAATGTAATTTTTCACACTGTGATGGATAAATAGAACATCACATAACAAAAGCTCTAGTGGTATGGGCATGCATGACAGTGGCATTCTGTAGGAGTGGGAGAGAAAAGTACAGCTAGGTTTCCTTTCTCTCTAATTGCTATCAATCCCTGTCCCATTGCTGCAGAACATCAGCAGGAGATATAAAGGAGCAAGTTGTGATTGGAGCAAGTATGAGGATGCAGGAATTAGTTGCAATGAACTGGACTGCAATGCAGAGATAGGGCTAAAGTTAATGGAGGAAGAACAACCAAAGTTATGCTAGCAACTGATCAGGATCTTATTGATCTACACCATCATTATCATCCGAAAACACATGTATGTATTCATAGTATGCATGTATGTACATATTCTACATAAAAGGCATGGTGATGTATAGGTTAAGAAACTGGCCATGACAACCAGAAGGTCGACAGTTCGAGACCTGAGCGCTGTGCAACAGGGTGAGCTGCCGTTACTTGCTGCCGCTCTTGCCAACCTAGCAGTTTAAAAGCATGCAAGTGTAAGTAGATGAATAGGTACCACTTCAGTGGGAAGGTAACAGCATCCTGTGTGCCTTGGCATGGAGTCATGCCGGCCACATGACCACGGAAGCATTTTTGGACAATGTCATCTTCCTTGGCTAGAAAACGAAGGTGAGCACCGCTCATAACTTGAGCAGAGAAACCTTTACCTTTAACACTACTCTTCATAGATGACAAGATAATGATTAAGAACAGAATGCCAATTGGCATCATGGAAGAAACTCTTTGTAAGTAGCCAGGTCATATTTATAAACATTCTAACATCCTCCAATTCACTCAGATTTTTCACCTTCTGCTTACTGCAAGTGATTGGCACTTAATTACAAAATTTTAAAAAGTGTCCTGACATGTCACACAATTGATTAAAACTATTATTAATTAATAACGGAGGCTAAACTTGAAGTACCAGTGGTTTTTGTGTGCTTTTGCATGTAATACTAAGACAAAATATATGTGCAATCTTAAAAATGAAAATCCAGAATTTCAACTATCCTTAACCCCAACTTTGATCAATCAGTTGGTAAAATTATAGAAGATAAAGATGACTCAAGACTGACTCCTGGCGATTTCATAAACACATCCAATTTTCTGGCAGAAGCACAGAAATTATTTGTTTCCAATCTCCTCTCTGATTTTATTTAACCTTCTGGCCTATCTGTAGCCTTGAAATTCCTCAGTGGTTTTCCATCCAAGTATAAACCAGTCTGATAGAAAATATGATACCCAGGTTTTTTTCTGTAGACTGATTTGCTCAAATTGGAAGGATATGCTCACACGCCATACTCAAAATACAAATAGAGCCTTATTATTGAAATGTAGACATGGATATATAGGTAGTTCTCAACTTATGACCACGACTGAGCCCAAAATTTATGTTGCTAAGGAAGACAGTTGTTAAGTGAGGTTTGCCTCATTTTACAACCTTTTTGCCACAGTTGTTAAGGGAATCGCTATTGTTATTCAGCTGGTAACACGGTTGTTAAGTGAATCTGGCTTCCCCATTGACATTGCTTGTCAGAAGGTCGCAAAAGGTGATCATATGACCCTGGGACATTGCAACCGTCATAAATATGACCCAGTTTCCAAGCGTCTGAATTTTGATCATATGACCATGGGGATGCTGCAATGGTTGTAAAGTGAAAAACAGAAGTCACTTTTTTTCAGTGCCCTTGTAACTTCGAATGGTACTAAATGAACCGTTGTAAGTCGAGGACTATTTGTAAATGATTATAAGAAACTTTTACAGCGACTGGAAGCGGATGGGAGATGCCAGAAAGGTTAAGGATATCTGCAGGCACAGTGCACATTTTGATACTGATATTGAAATAAAAGTAAGTGTCCTTCTATCTATAGTGTTCTATAGCACAAAACAGAATGGGCTCGTTAGCCAGGGATGAGACTTATTGAAATTCATTTATTAAAACAGCCTTCCTCAGTCTGGCGTCCTCAGTATGTACTGGGGCTAAAAGTGACAGCAAGCATGGCCAATCTTGTCTCTAAAAATTAAGGCAAAATGAAGACAATTTTTTTTACTAAGAAACTGACACTGTATTTCCTTCCCCTTAGAAAAACCACCAAGGAAGCACGTAGCAATAATGAAGTTGTATGAAAAACGGATCGTATCATTGCCCTCTCCTAGATCAGAACATCTTTCTATATCACTGAACACAAACTTTCTGTTTTACTCGCCGTGCAGATCGCAAAGGCTATCAGAAGTGCAATCTGCGCTGAAGTTCATGCTGCAACACGATTTAATACACGGAATACAAGAAGCCCTTATCAATACACTGGGTTCAATCAGTGCATTTTGCATTTTGAAAAAGTATGATGGGTACAACCACAAAATGAGCATAGTGGAGAAGTGGGGCACAACTAATCAGAAATGGTTGCTGTGGGAAGTGGGGCAGCCAACCAGAAAGAGTCCACTTGTTAGCCTCTGCTTTGCACACAGAAAACCAGGCAGACAAACCCCATCTGATTCACAAAGTTACTTAGGGTTATGGTTAAAATCTGAACTGGGATGGGGAAACTCAGATTCAAGTCTACCTAAGCCATGGAAGTTTTTGCTCCAATCTTCTTCTCTCTTAGACCAGCCTTATTGGTTGTTGTAGGCAACCTACTAAGGCCGTGATGGCGAACCTATGGTACACATGCCAGAGGTGGCACGCAGAGCCCTCTCTGTGGGCACGCCCACCATCGCCAGCTACTCTTCTGGTTTCTAGCCAGCTGATCTTCGCGGGCACCAGAGTGCCTGAAAACAGCCTGAAAAATGGCCAAAAAAACCTGGCGGTTTTTCGGGCCTTTTCCAGGCCATTTTCCAGGCTGTTTCTTCGACCAAAAGCAGCCCAAAAAAACAGCCTAAAAACAGCCTGAAAAATGGCCAAAAAACAGACATGCACACGCCAGCCAGCTGGTCTTCGGGTTTCTGGTGCTCTGGCACACACACGCGCACTAGCCAGCTGGTCTTCGGGTTTCCAGCGCTCCAGCACGCGCATATGCATATACATTCCGGTTTAGACACTCAGTGCCGAAAATATTTGCCATCACTGTACTAAGGGAAGATACCCATATACACTATCTGAGTTCCTGGAGAAATGGGCAGGATACAGATGTAACAAATTAACAATATCTATAGCATATACGTCCCATGATCTAGCCTCAGGAAATCTGTACAACTGTACAACAACTGCCTTGTTTAGTGACCGCTCAAAATCACAAGGGTGTAAAGAATGTTTTGCAACCAATCCTCATATTTATTATTATATAGTATTATATACAATTGTAGCATTCCATGGTCATAATTGCCATTCCAACAGTTCTCAACCAGCATGCATTTATGGCCACTATAGCATCCCATGGTCGCAGGACTGCAGTTTGCATGTTTCCCAACCAGCGTGCAACGATGGAGAAGATTTAAGTTTTAACAACCAGGGTGATTCATTTAATGACCAAATGGGAAATGATTTTGTAAATCCATGGTCACATGACTTTAGTGATTGCAGGCTTAAAGATGGAGCTGCCTGTCCCAACTATGGTCACTAATTGAGGACTATTGATGTACATTATCTCTTAGGCCAAAATCTCTCTATCAGCTCCATAACTGAGAGGGGATATGTACCTGGATCTCTCTGGCCCTAGTGTTGACCCATGAACTCAACAATTATTTCGTCTACAGTGTACTGTATTGAATAAGCTTGAATCGGTCGAGTTCATACACAGCGTTCTTAGACATAAATGACAGTTTAAAAACTCACGTAGCAGGGTTCATATAACATTTTCTACAGATTAGATTAAAAAGTTTGGAAAGAGAAATTAACTCTACACTAACAGAGGTAGTCATCTAACCTAATAAAAGACAGACTCTAGAAAAGATCACTGGGCTGAAACTCCTGACATGTAAAATGTTTGTGATTAAAATGACATGTAATTGAAAGAAATGTAAATCTTGCACTTTAGACATTAGGTGTGTGTGTGTGTGTTTGTGTGTGTGTGTGTGTGTGTGTGTGAGAGAGAGAGAGAGAGAGAGAGAGAGAGACAGAGACAGAGACAGAGACAAAGACAGAGAGAATATTAGTCAGCAGTGTGATGCAGTTATTTTTTTAAAAAGCATTATGCAGTCCTAGAAGCACTGGTTGAGGAAATAATAATGCCACTGTATTCCATGTTAATTAGGCTGCATTTAGAACACTGGGCACAACAATTTAAGAACAGCGAGAGCTGGAATGCATTCAAAGTAAAGTCATTTGGGATACTGAGTGTCTGGAAAAGCTCTAAGGGAAACAATGGAAATAACTAAATATATTTATTTCATAAAATGAGAAGAAGATGGGGGAATATTGTAGCAATTTATAAATATCTGAAGGACATCACAGAAGACAGAGTTGAGTCAAACAAGAACCTGTGGGTAAAAATGACCAGAAAGCAGATTTCAGTTCCTTCCAAGGAGAGGTGGGTCGGCCTATTTTCCAAAGCACCCAAAGGCAAGGCAAGAAACAACAGATGGAAACTAATCCAAGAGAGGTCCAACCTGGTCCCTTCCAACTCTGAAGACCTCCGTGGTTTATTCTATCCTCTTCCTCTTCCCTATTCCATTCCATTCCATTATAAATTATTTGGGGGGGGGGGGAAACCTAACATTAAGAACCATAGCAGGGGTGGCTGCTTCTGGCATTTACTGCCGGTTCGGTGCACACCTTTTTGCACAGAAATAGGTCTGCACATGCACAAAATGTTAAAAAAGGGGAAAAATTAAATTTGTGCAATTACAATTGTTCTGCGCATGCGCAGAACAAAAAAATCAAAATGGCATCCCTGTAGGAGAACCGGTTCGGGGGTGTGGCAGGCCTGGGTCGCTGCCGGTTCCAGCAACCCAGGCCGCCAAATCATTACCAGTTCAGCCGAACTGGTCCAAACCGGTAGGAACCCACCTCTAATTAGAGGCAGAACAGATTACCCAAAGAGCTAATAAATTCTGCTTCATTGGAGAGAATTAAGATGAAATTGAACAGCTATGACTAGGATACTCAGAAGCATCAGTCACATTGGAGATACTCTAGGCAGCAGAACATTGGACTAGACTAATTTTGAGGCTCTTCCAACTCCATCATGCAGAGCAGGAGGAGATAAGAAAACATTCATTTCTCTTGAGATACCAGCCACCTTTTAGCTACTTCTCTTCCCTTTCCAAATAGGCAGCTATTGTGCTATATGAAATAACCCATCTACCTGGTCTTCATAGCAACTGTAAGTAACCCATCTATCTGGTCTTCATAAGAACTGTAAGTATGGGTGTCTGAGAAAGATGTTTCCCTCCCACCTCCACATAATTTTTAATGTTGTTTAATTGGTATTATCAAAATATGGAGACTGGTATCTTACATGGATATTTAATAATTATTCAAAGAATGTTGCAAACAGACTTTATTATACAGATTTTCATGGTTCAAAACCAAACATAGAGTAACACAAGAATAGAGGATACCCCTTGACTGTTTAATGAATGTCTTAATATAACATGTTAAATGTTTTTTTTTAATAAACAAAAGTTTTATTGGTTTTTTTTTTCAAGTATTTTGGGGAAAAGGGTACATAAATGTGGGAGAAAATTTTTTGACAGCTACATCATACGGAAGGTGGTACTTCCCCGGAATCTTACATCTCTTTCATGTTTTATATATATCAAAATATCATTGTTACATTTATATTAGCAGTTATTTTACTCAATTCTTTAGCATCTTCAACCATATTTTATATCATTTCTACATTTCATTATATTAGCAATTGCAATATGTTTTTAATTCATTTCTGTGACCTAAGTTTCATTACTGTCTCCTCTCCCCTGTCTGTTGGCTGAGCCAAGGCTCCTCCCCACTTCGTGTCTTGTGCGCCGTCTCGTTTCACCTAGGAGGTCCTTATGTTTTTCCATGAAGGCTTCTGCCTCCACCACTGTGTTAATTCTCACTCTGGCCCCCTCCCAGAAAATCGACAGGCCTTCTGGAATTAACCACCGGAACCAGATATTTTTTTCATATAACTTTTTAGTTATAAAGAATAATTTCTTCCTCTTATCTCTTATTCTTTTTGGTATCTGTTTCAAAATGGTTATTTCTACATGTTAAATGTTTGTGATTAAAGTTATCTTTAATCCCATTTACCTGGTCTTCATAAGAACAGTAAGTAACCCATCTATCTGGGCTTCATAAGAATTGTAAGGAACCCATCTACCTGGTCTTCATAAGAACCCATCTACCTGGTCTTCATAGGAACCCATCTACCTGTTTTCATAAGAACTGTAAGTAACCCATCTACCTGTCATCGTAAGAACTGTAAGAAACCCATCTACCTGGTCTTCATAAGAATTGTAAGTAACCCATCTATCTGGTCTTCATAAGATGATGTTCAAAACCAAACAGAGCAACACAAGAATAGAGTGTTTGACTGTTTAATGAATGTCTTAATATAACATATAAAATGTTTATGATCTTGTTATCTTGGCTATGAGTATGAATATGTATGTAGCTCTGAACATGACTATGCCATATTATCATAGGCTCAGATCTGTAATATACGAATCTCAGCATTAATACTGAAGACTGAAGATGTTTGTGTTTGACTGTGGAAACAGAATGAACTACTGCAAGTTATAGACAGTGTTTAAAAATACATTCAAAAATATACGAAAACATACAAAGTCAAAAATCAGTCCAGGTTTCTGTATGGAAACATGGAATTTGGGTAGAAAGGCAATGGTATGTATGTGGTTTGTTCTACAGAATAAATGTTAAAGAAGTAAAAGTGGTTTTATAGGTTTCTCTAAGTTCTGTTTTATGGCAGGGAGAATTGGTTATCAGGATAAACATAAAAATAAATTAAAAGCAGTGGGGATGGCTTTAACATGTATGCTCTAAAACAAGAAAGAGGGTTAAGACCAGCGGTGGGATTCACTTACCTTCCCTACTGGTTTGCAAATGTGTGCGTGCATGCACACGCTCTTGCTTTGCTCACACACACCGGATCTGTGGATGTGCACCGCCTTCTGCACATGCGCAGAAGGTCACGCATAATGGCGGGGCAGGTAGGCAGAGCCTCCCACAGCCGCTGCTACCGGTTCGCCCGAAACCAGGGAGAACCGGCTGAATACCACCGCTGGGTAAGACTGAATGATAGGGTGCTGAATAAATGTAGATTGAATACTACATGAAAAAGCACCTTAAGATGTTTCTTCGGACAAAAGGAATGAAAAACAAATTGTAAAACAAATATATGAAGGAAATGAAAACTTGTGAGTAAAGGAGAGACTGAGAAACTCTCGACTGATATGAGCACTTTCAAAAACTTTTAAAATATGTTGTCTGATGTTTGTGTACCTATACATAAAGTGGAAGTATTCATACGGTATTTTGTAATACGAGTTAATCCTAATAAAGAAATCATCTTAATATAAACTATAGAAATTTTAATCAATTGGCATTTTTCTCTTTATAAACTGCATTAATCATACCTGGAAATCACATGGCAATAAAATCAATAAACAGGTAGTCCTTAATACTACACAACTGAGCCCAAAATTTCCATTCAAATCAATTATTAAGTGAGGTTTGCCTCATTTTACGACTTTTCTTGCCACAGATCTTAAGTGAATTAGTGCAGTTAAGTTAGTAACATGGTTATTAAGTGAATCTGGCTTCTTCATTGACTTTGCTTGTCAGAAGGTTGCAAAAAGTGATCAAATGACCCCAGGACAATATAACCCTCATAAATAGGAGCCAGGTGCCAGGAGTCCAAATTTGGATCACGTGGCCATGGAGATGATGTAACTGCAGTAAGTGTGAAAAACTATCATGTCACTTCTTTCAGTGCCGTTTTAATTAAACAGTCATTAAATGAATGGTTTTAAGTTGAGAGCTACCTGTATAAGTAATTTATTTCAAAATATAAAAACAAATCTAAACTAACTAGAGAGAACAATACTGGAGTATTGGAGCTTTTTACTTCATTTACTATTATCCTTCCACATTATTCATTCTGCAATGCTCCTTCTCACAAACTTACTTAAAAGGCTTGCAAGTTTCAGCCCACAAATAAACACGAGGGTATATTGCCATTTAGAGATGAGGCCATAGAAATTGGAGCTAAGAGTTCCTTTTGGTGCTATTATTTCTTGCCAGCATCATAGCAAGACTTCATCTATTAGGAGATAACGCTTCTGCCTTTCCAGCCCACTCCTTTGGACCAAAGCATGCTTCAAATTATAACAGAAGGCACTCTAACTTTCTAGAATTGTACGGAATTTCCCTTTCTGGGTCAGGCTGGAAGTAGCCACTACTACTGTACATGAATTTTAATTGCATGAGTCAAGAAGAGAGCTGTGAAAATAACTACAGACCCCTCACATCGTGGACATCAATTGTTACTGCACACCAAAACAACTAGACACAAGGACAGTTTTTTTCAAATAATTCCCACAATTGTCATATTACCTACTAAGACTGTATTACTATTATTCTTCTCTTCCTTCCTAGTACCTGTCTCTTCCCACTTATGACTCTAACCATGTTGCTTGTATCTTTACAATTTATGTTGCATTTGTTTCCTAGTATAATTTGATGGCTTATTAGTGATAGTCATAGGTTACTAAGAGTGGTATCTTATGATTCTTGATGAATGCATTCTATTTTTTTTTATGTACACAGAGAGCATATGCCCCAAAGACAAATTCCTTGTGTGTCCAATCACACTTGGCCAATAAAGAATTCTATTCTATTCTAGTCTATGCTACTACTGTACACGGCGAAAAGAAGCAATACTTAGGCTCCCAAGGCGAGTTCTCCCTGCTAACTAGCTCGCTAAGAAGCAGAACGGAAGGGGCAAGGCAATCGACGCTTTATATGCTTCGCCAAAGGGGGAGCGCCGCCGTGCCATTCTGCCAATCTTTTTTTGCAGAGGGAGTCTTAAAGCTGCCCCTCGGATCGAGTAAAACGCCGCAGCGCTTGGCAAACTCAAATCAGGGAGCCCGCTATTCCCAGCTTAGAAGGAGAGAAGTGCATTGCAACGCAGAGCGTACATTCCTCGCGTTTCCCCCCCGCACATCCGCTCTCCACACACCCATCGCCGCAAGACAGGGGCTCTCCAGGCGGGCGCCGGCGGAATCACGCCCCGCATCGTTACCTGCTGGCGAGCCAGGTGCAGTCCTTTGAGGCGTTGCTGCAGCTCCCGGCTGTAGGTCCGCGCCGCCTCGATGCTCTCGTGCGCTTCCTGCAACAACGCCTCCGGCTCCGGCTCCATTTCCATCCCCGGTGACGACCCACCGCCAGTCGGCAGCGAGAGCCGCAGGCCCTCCGCTCAGCCAGGCCTACTATTGGCAGTAGCTTCACAACCGGAAGCGAAGGACATCCGGGCATTTCAGTCGTGCAAGAGACAGGAAAAGGGGCGGGGTCTCCGAGGCCCTCGGCTCGTGCGGTGAATCCCGTATTATTATTATTATTTTAATTTTCAAAGTGATCACCACCGATTCCAATTGCCTGACTCTGAAGAATGAATGAAGATTGTAATCCGTTGCTGTTTTCTTGACTGGTTTTAACCGAAGCGACGTGGTTAATTACATCAAAAAGGACTTTTTTTTAAAAAAAAAAACCAAATTATGGTAGATGTTAAAAAGAATAGGGTCGTCATTCCGATAAGCTATTTCATGAGTTAGTTATTTACCGTAACTTGATAAGTTGTTCTTTCTCACTCGGGACTTGCACAATCCGTCAACTCATTATACAGCTAATAGTCTTATGTTACCATAGAGAAGGATGCTAGAGGAAATATAAATAGCTTTCAATAATTACTGTATATTTATATTTATATTTATATATATTTATATTTATATATATATATATATATATATATATATATATATATATATATATATATATATATATATATATATATATATATACATACATACATACATACTATATAAAGTATACTATATAAATATAGTACACTATATATATACTATATACTATATAAAGTATACTATATACTATAAAAATAGCTTTCAATAATTACTGTAAAGTAATTAGTATAAATACAAATCTTTCCAGCGGAATACCTTATGCCACCAGACTTGAAATTTTGGGCTTAGACAATTTAGAACTTTGCCATCTTCAAACCGACCTAAGCATAGTACATAAAATTATCTGCTACCATGTCCTACTTGTTAATGATTATTTCAGCTTCAACCACAACAACACATGACCACATAATATATACAAACTTATGGTAAACCGCTCCAAACTTGATTGCAGAAAATATGACTTCAGTAACAGAGTTGTCAGTGCCTGGAATCAGAGATGGGTTGTTCCCAGTTCGGCCTGGATCAGGAGAACCAGTAGTAGCGCCGGCAGGAGGCTCCATCCACCCACTAGGACACTTCTGTGCATACACACAGAAGCTTCTGCACATATAGGGAGGAGTGCACCTGAACCGGTAGTAAAAATATTGGCAACCCACCACTGCCTGGAATGCACTACCTGACACTGGGTTCTTCCCCAACCCCCCTAAACTTTAACCTTAGACTGTCTACTGTCGACCTCACCTCATTCATAAGGGGTCTTTAAGGGGCGTGCGTAAGCGCACCAGCGTGCCTACCATCCCTGTCCTAATATTCCCTTGTATTCATATTTATGTAGTTACCGGTAGTTACAAAGCACATCTAAATAACATTAAAGTAACCAAAATAGCTTTACAATCCCCAAGGCATGTCACAACCTTTGAGCACCCCTAATGTTTGGAAATTGAAAGGTGCAAAAATTGACATGCCCAGAGATAGTCCTTGACTTACAACCATAATGGAAGCCAAAATTTCGATTGGTAAGTGAGATATTTGTTAAGTGAGCTTTGCCCCATTTTATGACCTTCCTTGCCACAGTTGTTAAGTGAATCACTGCATTTTTAGGTTAATAAAATAGTTAAGTGAATCTGGCTTTCCCATTGACTTTGCTTGCCAGAGGATTGCAAAAGGTAATTTCATGACTCCTGGGACATTATAACCATCATAAACGAGTCAGTTGCAAAGCCTCCAAATTTTGATCATGTGACCATGGGGATGCAGCAATGGTTGTAAGCAGCAGTGGGTTCCAGATACCATTCCAACCGGTACAGTTGGAACGGGCCCGGTGTCACCCACATGGACACGCACAGCACGCGTGCATGCGTTGTACCTGCCTGCAACACCTCCGCAAGCCTCCACAACTTTCCAGCTGCTCGGTGGAGCATCACGCAGGTGCCATACATACCGTGCGCGGAAGCGTCAAAGGCTTAAAGGACAGGTAAGGAGCTCGGGTGGGCCCTCCGGAGCACCGTACCGGAATGGTACCCAGTGTTCCTGGGCGTACCGTCTGCAACCCACCACTGGTTGTAAGTGTGAAAAGCTGTCATAGGTCATTTTTTCCAATGCTATTGTAACTTTGAATGGTCACTAAACAAACTTGTAAGTCAAGGACTACCAGTATGCAGGTACGTAATGAAAGAGTTTGGGTTAAGGTTGGGTTTAGGGTTCTTCCTTCCTTCAGAATGTACGTATATTTAATTCTGTGAATGTTTCTGTCGTAAAAGTTGAACAGATCTGTTGGCGTCAGTATTTGATTAGTTGATGATTGCTGGAGGCCGGCTCGAGAGCCAAACGTTTAGTCGTGCTGCCAAGTCCATTGCATGGCGATTTCGTGAAACAAAATCACATGGTGAGACTTTCACGGAATTAAATATATATACGTTCCGAAGGAAGAAATCAAAGAAAGCAGGATGCTGCAAGAAGATGGAAAGTTAGCAGCACAGTAGCTGGCACAAGAGATCATCACCAGTTTGTGCCAGTTGATTTTGATTTCTGTCAGCAAAGTTTTAAATGACACGATTAATTTTGTGGCCAAACTGTTCCAATATTGTCGATCCAAATTTCCCGGTTGTTATGTTGCCTACACTTATGACAAAAAATGGTAGGTAGGCAACGTCGTGGCAATTTCGATCAAACAAAACGATGCATTGGTAACATTTATGCATCCACGAGGCCCTGCTCATTCATTTTATTAGCCTGAAAGACAAAATGTTTGTTGGGTTCCAGAACCATATCTTATTTGCGTGTTTCCAGCGCTTTCAGTTACATCATCAGGTCAACAGTATCAATTCCCAGAAGCGATGCTAAAGAACATGGCGTGTACATTCAATAATAAATAAGCGATCATTGGAATTTGGCAGTATGAACAGTACGGACTTTGGCTTGGGAACCATATGAGATACCCACTTTAGGCTTGGGAACCTAGGATAACCTGCCCAATTGTCAGCTTGGGAACCAGACAGATATCCACATAAGGCTTTGAAACCTTGAAGAAGAAATCAAACTACAGGCTTGGGATCCTGAACTATGAAACCCATCCATGGCTGGTATTGCACGGCTATTGGGCCGTGCAAAGGTGATGGGGTTGCAGGTTCAAGTGTCTGAACTGGTAGTGACAATGTCACCATGGACCAATGCAATATAATAGTAGTAATGATGTCTATATAAACCAAAAAAGACGAAACAATAATAGAATGCATGTGATGTTGCCATACGTCCTCAACTTTGTCCCCTTTTTTAGGACTTTATACGTCAGAGATGAAAAATCAACCCTACTTTTTTAGGGGGTTGGAAACATGCTCTTACTAATGAAAATGATTTAACAGTGTTTCCAGAAGGTCTTTTTCTGTAAAAGCAAGCTAAAGATACCCTGTTTTTGGCATTTTTACAAAGACTGCAAACTTTACACTCAATTTGTGAACTATTGGAAAGCAGTAGGAAATTGAAATTTTATGTTCGAAAACCTTGTTTGCTAAGTTATTACGCACAAAGTTTTACGTTTCTCATACCTTTCCTTCCAGAGATATAAAAAGCCAAGCTTTAATCTTTTTTCGAGCCGCAGTCATTTTGGGCCAACTTTGCTCCAATTTACCTAGATGGAGATCACTCATGAAAATGTTTTTATTATTTAGTTTAATAAAGCACAAGTTGTACAAGATGGCCAAGTTTTGTTTCTCTCAACTAAGTACTGCCAGATATATTATGTCTCAAAGTTGCTGAACCCTCAGAGTTATACTGTTGAAGGCTGCGTTATGGGGTCAAACTATTCTATTCTATTTGGAGAAAATTCAAGGAAAGGAGGAAGGAAAGAAGGAAGGAAGTCAGAGTTTTGCCTTTTTGAGATGACTATATCTCCAAAAGTATTGCATTGGCACCCATAACACTTTACTCATGTTCATTGGGAATGTGTGTGCATGTTCACACAAAATTTCATCGAAATCCTTGATAGTTGAGCAGGGAGCCCCAGACCACTTGACATGGAGTGACCCCCAAGTTTGTAATCTTCTTGATCTAAAAATCAAAGCTGAAAGATCATGGTTTAAGACACCTATGGTGGTCCCAATGGTTGTCAGTACACTGGGTGCCCTACCAAAAAAGTCTTGGACAGCACTTAGAAAACCTGCACATTGAAAAAAAATTCCATCTGTCAATTACAAAAGGCTATACGAGTTGAATCTATGTATCTACTATGCTGAGACTAAATCCCAATTTCCTGGGAATAATTTGATGCGTATGAAGGCCAACACCAGCTAAAGAACAAGCAGCTTTGATTCAACATTGTTGTATATATAACAATAATTGAAACAAATTCACCACCAGTCAATTGCAAAAGGCAGCTTTACTTGGAACAGGTTTATGTCCTGTGATTATACTCCTAAACACCATCAAACATCAATATCTGGCTATCCCAGGTCTTTGGGAAAGATTGGATAGGCGGATAAAAGAATCCAATCTGAGCATCTGGCTAACCATGCAATGAACCATAATGGTCCCTCCTCTGATTCTTCTACGTAACTAACATATGCTCTGAAGTCACCCAGTTTGTGGCTGAGGGTGGAGTTGAACCTGTCTCCGCTCCTATTACGCTGTGCTGGTTTTAATGCATGCCTGTATTAAATTTAGTGAAATAATACAATTTAACTACAAATTTCTGAGGGCCATACCCAAGGTTCTGGAAACATTGCAGACACATTTACAAGATTTTACATTAGTTTTCTACATAATATAAATATGGCTTTCTCTCTAGAAATTTATCCTAATGGAAAACAATGAATTAGAATTCTTCATTAGAATTCTTTATTGGCCAAGTGTAATTAGGAACTTGTCACAAGGAATTTGTCATTTCCGTGCATAAGCTCTCAGTGTGATCACAATTGTGATAGATCATTATCATAATCATTTTAAAAATACATTCATCATAAAACAATCCATACAACACTTAGTGATAGTCATGGATACTAAATAAGCAATCAACATAGATCATACTAGGATACTAAGTAAACAATATAAATTTACTTAGTATCCTGGTATGATTTATGTTTGAATTAAATGAAATAAAACAATGAATTAAAAGCAACATCCTAAAAGAACATAGTGCAATGCACTCACTTCCAATATTGCTAGTGAAAGAATGAAGTACGGTACTAAGCGGCCACCAGGAGCCGAATTCAGCTCAAAACAGCCTTTTAATCACTTTGTGCCTTGAAAACAAAGCAAAACCTCCTGCCTGCCCCCACCCCCCGCCCAGCGACCCGCCGGGAAGAGCCTTCCTCTAATTGGCTTAAGAGGCTCCCGTGACATAGAACACGGCAACGAGCGGGCCTTGGCAGAGCTCTCCTGTCACGTGCTTCCCGAGAGCGTACGCCCCTCCCTCCCAAGCGTCGCGGCGCTCCAAATCCCTCCCCCTTCCCCGCCTCTCGCGCGGTCTTTTCTGGTTTGCCCGATTGTATTTCTCGCGCGGGAATTTCCGATTCGGTTCCTCTTCCCGCTGAATGGCGGATAGGAGCCGTCGGCGGGCGGCTTTCTTGCAGGGAAGATGGCCGTGTTCGCGGCCGCTACCGCTTCGCCGACCGACGGGGTTGCCCAGGTAAACGCTGAGGAGAGGGACGCCAGGCAGAGCAAAGGGAGAAGAGCGGGGACACCCTTCGATCTCCGCGCTTTTGCTCGCCCGAGCGCGGAGGGGGAAAGCGGTTGGGATGCCGAGATCTCTTTGTACCGGCTTTAACCTTTGGACACCTTCTTGCCTTCCCCTTTAATATATGCATGCAACATCTGCCTGTTAATCTGGATTTTAAGGCGGGAATGAAATTGTCTTTTTGCCTGTATTAGCCTGTTGATTTCATGTATCTCCTTTAGCGCGATCCCTCCCAAAACCGAGGATCCTTGGCAGCTGATCCTTGGGCTGTGAAATCCAAGGTTGGAGAGAGGCGGTGTCAAACTCTACTGTTCTTTTGCTAGCTTTCAAAAGGAACTCTTTCTGCCTACTGTCTATATGGAGAGGGTGTCCCAAAGGTGCTTTTTTCAAGAGGCAACTGGACTTTCTGGTCTTTCTGCATACTGTAATTCCCAACCCGGAGGACTCAAGAAGGGCCACCGGGATTTGGCTCCATGGAATTCAAAGACTGTAATAATGTGGTCCTCTTTTTAGGATTGTAGTGTCAGACAAGAAATACCCTGGAAAGTTAATTAAACTAGTTATAGTTGTCAAGATTTCTTCGCACAGTATAGAAATTGTGTTAAGACTTATCCGATGCCTGGTAATGATTCTAGTAGAACCTTGTATTTCCTATTTAAGGGCATTTTCTTATCCGTGATCTGTTTCACTGGTATTAGTTTGTTTGTCAACCCTGGCCATCGATATGATGACAGATGTAGTGGCCAGATTGTGCTCCCATCCATATTTTTGTTTCAATAGGCATGGCTACTTTGTTCTTCTTGAATCATGAAAAAGAAATTAGGAAAGCAATCTGCTGTAATACAAAAGGTAGTCCTCGACTTACAATGGCAGTTGGTATCAGGTTTCCCATTGCTAAGCAAGGCAGTTATTAAGTGATTCCTGCTCAATTTCGTGACTTTTTTTGCCATGGTTGTTGAATGAATCCTTGTAGTCGTTACCGGAATCCAGCTTCTCCCACTGGCTTTGCTTGTCGGATATCAGCTGGGAAGGTCACAAATGATGACTACATGAGCCAGAAATGCTGCAACAGGTGTAAACACATGCCAATTGCCAAATACCCAAATTTTGATCAAATGACTGTGGGGATGCTGCGACAGTAGTAAATGTGAGGACCAGCTGTAAATCACTTTTTTCAGTGCGGTTGTAACTTTGAGTGGGTCACTAAACAAAAGTCAAGGATTATCTACACTATATGTCTGTCCAGTTTTTTCTTCATTTTTGTGCACTGGCATTAATAATTCAGCTGGAAGTTGGCCTAGGTTCTCTAAATTAAAGCCTGAATGTGTTGCCTGTTAAGAAGAAGACATGTCTGAAATAAATAATATGTGCTTTAAGCTGCAAAAAGATGTGATGTTTGCAGCCCCCAAATGTTTTAAAACATCTTTGTGGTCGTGAATCCAAAGCACTGCGCAACACTTAAAAATAATGCCATGCGTTTATGAGTGATATGCTGAAAATCCTTAAAAATAATTCCAAAGTGAATATCACCTTGATGAGGTATTGCATTTGCATTTTATTGTACTTACTTCTACGCTCTTTCTTTCTAGTCATGTACAAAACGGAAGGAAGACAACATTTCTATTAAAGCAATTACCAATTATTTTTCGCCATTGGGGAAAAATGTTGAGAGCGTATTGTCACCACCAAAGTCTAATAATATAATGGATTATTTTAAAAAAACTCCTATAAATGAGAAAGTTCCATCACCTCTACTGGAGCAAGAAAGCAAAGCAAACTTAGTATCGCTGGAAAATTCTTCAAAGCCTCCATCGAAACTTAAGTCGAGAGGAAAGCAGAATAAATTAAATAATAAATTAAAAACTGATAAAATGCCTGAGCCTTTGGTAGAAGTGAATAAGGATAATGATAAAGAAACAGCCAATCCACAAGAAGAAAACTCTAAGGCTAGTTTCATGAGTCACAACGATATTGCATTGATTGACCTCACAAATGGAGAACAGGCATTAAATGTTTGTGGTGAAGGCCTTCTCAATAAAGTTAGCTATAAGAATGAGGAAAGAAAATCTAAAATAGTAAAAAGCAATACAAAAAAATTAAAAAGAAGGAAGCCTAAGAATGAAATGGACTTGTTCGAAAATTCTATCCCTGAGACACAGACAAAGGATTCACATAAAGAAACTAATAAACAAATTGCGTCTCTCACTGAATCAAAAAATAAAACTGTAGTGCTTACTCTGGATCCTGAGGCTAGAGCACCAATGACACCATACAATACTGTCACTGTATCATTTGAAGACTTCTTAAAAAGCCAAGGAGAAGACTTCGAGCAGATTCCAAGAACACAGACACCTGACGATTTTGTTGCCTCGGATAAAACAGACGTTGATCAAGATACTCAAGATTTGCCACTTAAGAAAGTGACTGTCCTCGCCCAAATTCATTCTGTCCCTCCAAAATCTCTCCGGTCCCAGAAAATTGCCTCTATTTTTGTAAACCCCAAAAGGAAAGCCAAAGTAAAAAAGAGTCCAGCTTCCTCAGAAATGGAGTATATTGAACAGGTGACTCAAAAAAGAAAGTCCAATGTGGTGATTGCAGAAGAGGAGTTAGAACTGGCAGTATTAGAAAGTGCAGGTTCAGAGACTGTGAAATCGAAATGCACTGCAGAAGAACGATACCAATTTATGAAAGCTTTTAGGCAGCCAGGAGCAGATGTCATGAAAAATGGAGCTAAAAGGGGACCTAGTAAGCCGAAAGATGTTGAAGAAAAACTAGCAAGCCACAAATTAGAAGGGGAAGAATGCGAAGATGAGTCTAACCAAAAACCTGCAAATAATGCATTGATGGCTTATGGTAGTGGCATTGCCCATGACGTTATGAAAAAATGTGATAGCACCAGAGTAAGAAATAAATCCAAAAAGCGGAAGGGCATAGTGGAAGCAAAAGAGAAGGATTTCGATATTAATGATAACCAGAATAATAATGCCCATGGGCCAATTAATAGGACAACACCAACTGAGAAAGAAAAAGAATTTTCTCAAAAAAGTAAGAGATTGAGAAGACATTGTCGGCAAAAGAGAAGCCAGAGTACACCAGAAAAAGCCATGGTTTCACAGCCTGTTACTGAAAATCCACCAGATGCTTGCCCTCTGCAGACTTCGACTCCTAAAACAAAGCGATCCTTTAAAAATGACTTGTATACAGCTGAAGTGATAACTGAGCCCTTTGATTCAAACAGCCCAATAAGGTAATGTTATTTTTACATATTAATAGAATAGAATAGAATAGAATAGAATAGAATAGAATAACAGAGTTGGAAGGAACCTTGGAGGTCTTCTAGTCCAACCCCCTGCCTAAACAGGAAACCCTATAGCATTTCAGACAAATGGTTATCCAACATCTTTAAAACTTCCAGTGTTGGAGCATTCACAACTTTTGGAGGAAAGTTGTTCCACTGATTAATTGTTCCAACTGTGAGGAAATTTCTCCTCAGTTCTAAGTTGCTTCTCTCCTTGATTAGTTTCCACCCATTGCTTCTTGTTCTACCCTCAGGTGCCTTGGAGAATAGCTTGACTCCCTCTTCTTTGTGGCAGCCCCTGAGATATTGGAACACTGCTATGATATCTCCCCTGGTCCTTCTTTTCATTAAACTAAACATACCCAATTCCTTCAACCATTCCTCATAGGTTTTGGCCTCCAGTCCCCTAATCCCCTAATATATATATATTTTATTTATTTCTAATAAATAAATTTTATTAGATAATATTTTGAGACTAAAAGTAATGAATGTTACATAATTTTGTCTGGAAATAGAAACTTATCAGGGTTTCAAAACATACTAAAGTTGCATTTCTTTAAAAAGTTTAACATTATGGAGTGGGTTTTTTTTTTTTTTTTATACAGGATGAAGTTCACCCGAATTAATACCTCAGACAGATCTACGCATCAGAATGTAAAGGTATGATAAATCTGAATGAAATTAACCCTTGAAGCATCATTGTAAAAAATTAAGGTTAGATAGCTGGATTTAAAATGTGAAAATGACCTTTGAATGATGTATGAAAATTAAGCCTCTTAAACCCATGAAAAATATAAGGTTTGCACAGGCTTATTTTCACACTTCATGGAAAATATTTACACTAAGCTAAGTTTCCCATTCTTATGATCATGTAACTTAAATTTTCAATTACATGCATTATCTTGCGGTCAAATAATATACTTAGAGAATGAATGGGCAGAGTAATGAAAGCAAATTTGAGGCATTTACTGATCTTGCTGCACTTAGACATTTTGCAAATGAGTATACTGGCTCTTTCAGTAGAATGGTTGGAAATTTGTATATGTATGTACTATATAAGAAGCACCTGAGTATAAGATGCACCAAGATTTTGAAGAGGCAAATTAAAAAAAAAAAGGTTTTGCACTCTGCAGACCTCCCAAAAACAGCCTGTTTTTCGTGAAAACGGGCCTGGTTTATTTTTTTTTCAAAAAAAGAGTATGAATCGTCTTTAGGAGGCTTGTAGAGTGCTCCTGGGCGGTAGGGGGCGGCAAAAACGAGCAAAAATCAACCCGTTTTTCACAAAAACTGGCCTTTTTTTCTTAAAAAAAGGGCATGCATAGCCTTTAGGAGGCTTATAGAGTGCTCCTGAGAGCTGGAAGAGCAAAATTGAGCAAAAAATGGCCCATTGTTCGCTAATTTCTGCCCTCCCCCGCCCCCAGGAGCAGTCTGAAAGCCTCCTAAAGGCTATGCAAGGCCATTTTGGTGAAGGGGGTGGATTTTCTGGAGCCAAAAAAAATTGCTGTATTCGGGGTATAAGGCGCACCCAGATTTCCACCCTCTTTTTTGAGGGAATAAGCTGCGACTTATACTCTAAAAAATACGGTGTGTGCAATGTACACATTTGTTATAACTCTCTAATTATTTTCCTGTTTTACATCATATCAGAGGTCTACTTAATATGTGGTATTAAAACTGTTCATTATAGTCAGAGGTATCTTATAGGAAGGAAAAACACAGTTAGGAAAGGGTGCATGTATTTCAGCTCACAGCCGTTAATTATTTTTCATTTTTGTGGTAGATGAATTCAACTTCTAGTAATATTTTCAAAGCAAAGAAATTGGTTGAGAAAGCAAAGGCTGTACAGCATAATCGAATATCAAGAACCATGGAAGAAGCATTCCACATATCTTTAAGACGCTCTTCCAGACAACGGGCTCTTGCTGAAAAGAAACATTTAGAAAAGATAGAAGTAAGTCTGTTGAGATCACTGATTTATGTAATCATAATTTTGCTGTTGAAATTAACTGAAATGTTTCCTGTTGAGTTTGAAATAACTTAATAAACTTGGCTTTGATTTACATGTTTCATTTTACATTCATTTGAAGTTTAATTATAGCAAAAAAAGAAAAGCAATAGAAACTTTACAACCAGCCCAAGTGTTTTCTAAGTTATAATGAGTAGATTTGGAGAGCACAATAACATGAAAGCATGCCATATATTATTTTTTCCCTATATTATTGTGTTACTGTAAATCTTGATACATTATTTCAATACAGTATACTTACATTCTTAATATTCTATTATTTAGGTACCTTAGAGTATTGAACATAGAGAAGAAGAAAGAAAAACTAGATATCCTATCAATATAAGTTACCGCTTAGGACATTGATGTTACCAGCATTATGATTATTTAGCTTTTTCATTCAAAACTAAGTATAACATTGGAAATAAGGAGAAGAAGGAAGAGCACTTATTAAGATATTTGTTCTGTACAAAAGGTTTCAATTTTAAGCTTATTTTTTGGATGTTTGCTCTTACTTAGTGGCTTCTTTCTTAGTGGCAGTTAGAAACCAGCTGTCCTATTGTTTGTTTTGGGCTTACTGAGTCATCTGCAAGGATCTTCTTTGGTCCTCTAACCAGAGAGCATCCCTTTCATTCATTGTAGATTTGTTATGGGAATAGCATCTGTTACTTAGGCCTAGAACTGCTTGAAGAGAACATGATAAAACTGAGCCATATGTTCATGATAAATCATGTTTGTAATAATTTGCTACATTTATTATATATGCCAGGGTGGTGCACTGGTTAGAATGCAGTATTGCAGGTTAATTCCGTTCACTGCTAGGAATTTGATCCTGGCAGGACTCAAGGTTGACTCAACTTTTCATCCTTCCAAGATTGGTAAAATGAGGATCCTGATTGTTGGGGAAAATATTCTGACTTTGTAAATTACTTAGAGACAGTTGTAAAGAACTGTGAAGTGGTATATTGGCCATGGAGCTATAATATGCCCTGAGCTCCATGGACTTACTAACATTGCATGAAATATAAAGGCATATTAATTTACCAGAGAATTTATGCATCAAAGGTTAGAAAATTTCAACAATTATTGGGGGGAAAAACAAGGGAGCAAGTTGATGAAGTATGCACCTACACATCACCAACAGGCAATCAAAGATTCCTCCAGTCTTTGAGTGGTAATAATAATTTGTTAATATTTGTTTTTATGCAGAACTCCCAGGCTCTGGATTCAGGCACTGTTTCAGACCACATAGAAAATCCCAAAAAACTCCAAAGTGTAAATGATGTATTGGGGAAAAGGACCAAATTTGTGAAGGCAACTAAGACATCAAATGGTAATAAATGTTACTTATCTATATATATATAAAAGTAAAATACCACTCACGAAATTTCCGAACCGTAAAGCCTACAAACTTGAAATTTGGCACGTATGTTCCTCTTGGCTTCTAGATGCTCGCTAAGAAGGGATTTTTCAAAATGACCATCAGATCATCAGTATTTCTTTTATTATTATTAACACACTCTGATGCTAAGGAGTTAGACGTTCTACTCCCCCTCCCCACCTGAAAAGAACTCTGTTCCAACTGCCGCTTGGGCGTGGATGTGGCCAGCGCGTGACTCATCCGGCCTGTGGGCTGGCAGTTTAGACATTCTACTCCCCCTCCCTACCTGAAAAATACTCTGATGGTGTTAGACTGAGGGAGAGAAGGGGATAAGATAGGAGAGGCCTCTGTGGGGCAAGCCTGAGAGAGAGAAGGGAAGGGAGAGGAGCCTGATCACATAGTTTTGTAATGGAGCACAGGTATCCAGCTAGTTTACAATATGTTCAGTGACTACAACAGAGACAAACAAAGTGAGATCTGTGATTATAAACCCTGTCCCTTTGTAATTGTGTAAATAACAGCCATAAATTTGCTGGCTAAGATAGAGCCATAATTAAAAAGAGAAAAATAGGGGAGCTTTGTCACTGTGTAAAATTGTGTAATAGTGCCTGGAAAGATTCATAAAAATGAATGATTCATTAAGAGATTTTCATTTCTCTTATGTTGTTTCATTACTAGAGTAAGACTAAAGTGTTGCCTATACATAATTTAATAGTAATTCAGCAATATGTTTTCTTTAAAGGGAAGGAGAAAATGTCTTTGGCAATTAGGAAAAAAACCAAAAAATCTACAGATGCTGCAGTTATTGTTATCAAATCCAGGTCAGTCCATTATCATTACGTGGATATAACGATATAACTATGGGCGTTACTCTGTCTCTAAATTAAATTGAAAATTGCATTTTGCTAGTATTTATTTGTTGAGCCTGAAGCCTCTTGATTCAAAAATGTGTAGCTTCAGTTAGTGCTCAGACACACATTTGATAGAAGCATGTTTGCAAATCATGTTCAACTTGGAAAAAGGATGTGTTGTACGTATGTATACACTGATGGTGTTACTTAGCTGGGTAACGTCTGCAAGCAAATAACCAAGTTCGGAAAGAACTCCATGGTTCAACCCTCAAGTTACATATATTCTCTTCTATTGGTCTCTCTTTAGTTCTTTCATCATCCAAAGGTCTTTAGTAAACCTAGATGCCCCTTGGGAACAACTATTATTGAGATGCCATTCAGGCAATCTTATTCAATATCTTTGTACTCTGTATATTAAAGAATTGAATAAGGTGCACAGTAAATTGCCCACCTCCATTCATCTCTGAACGTCCTAAACAGCCTATAGGCCCATAGCCTCTATCTGAATTGGTCTCCCATTCTTGTAGAAGACAATTATATCAACAAACTGCAAATTGCTCAGAAAATGATCTGACTGTAACAATGGGCTGACCATTGAGGACCATAAGAGGACCACAGCAGTGTCCTCTTATCTTTGAATAACGATCCATCTATTTCAAGATGCATCAAGAACATCTTTTTTTAAAATAGTGTTTACTGAATTTTCTAACATTTAAAAGACAAAACACAAATTTATACTTGTAACAGGTTTTCCATATCACTATCCATATCTTTCGTAACAATCTTATTTACAAAAAAACTCTATCTCTATGTCATTATCGTAAGTTATATGCTTATTTAAATACACTCTGTATATTATACTTTTACTGTTTGTACCTTAAGTTATACGTTTACTCTCAAGGAATACCATCTATTCCAAATTTGATAGTACTCGGTTTCTTCCCTCTCCTTCATTTCCATAGACAGTCTATCCATTTCTGCACATTCATAGATTTTCCTTCTTGTAATTGGGTCTGGGGGAGTATCTGTTTGTTTCCAATTCTGTGCTAAAACGATTCTGCTTGCGGTTAATATGTGTAGCGTTATGTATTGTACTTTTTTCTCCATTTTCCCATCAAAGATTCCCAGGAGGAACAATTCCAGCTTCAACTCTATCCTCTGCTCAGTTATCTCTTCGAGCCACTTTCTTATCTTACACCAATATTTTCTAACGTTGGGGCAGCTCCACAACATGTGGTAGAACGTTCCTTGCTTTTTTTAATATGCAACTGCCTGCCAATGTGTATTAAGATTTAGTACAGTGGTCCCCTACCTTTCCGGCTCTATGAACTGGGAGAGCTTCGCACACTCGCCTGCCGCTTACACAGCCTGGTTTCCAAGGGGCCGTGGCCCAACACCAGGTTGCAGACCAAGGGTTGGGGACCTCTGAATAGAATACCAGAGGCAGCCCCATGGAAGTTATGAAACCCCGAGCTTATCCATATTCAGCACGATTGAAGTCCCCCAGGTTTAGAAGACCGCAAGACTCCAAGTATCAAAGTCTCCAATGTCTGAAAGCCCACAAGACTCCAAAGTCCCCCAGGTATAGAAGCCCAAATACTCCAATAGAGTATTTCAGAAAGAACTAGTGTCAGACAGCAGGCTGGTCAGAATTACAGAATAATAACAGAATAACACGCACCTACAGGGAACCTGGAAATTCAGGAATTGTGCCTTCCGGTTTGTCCGTAGTTCTGTTTTTCGCCCTCCGGAGCCTTCAGTGAAGCTTCCTGAAGGCTCCGGAGGGCGAAAAACGGCCTCAAAAGAAGGCCGAAGTCAGTTGGCTAGTGTGCGCATGCGCGCTGGCCAGCTAACAGGGCATCTCCTCGCGTTCCCTAACAAATGGCTCTGCCTGCCATCTGTGGCATTCGTATCATAGGTTTGCATCACAGCCCTATACCATTCTAGACTAGTGGCTGACCATAGGATGCTGGAAACAGTTGTAAATGCAGGTGCATTTGTAAGCACCTGAAATGTGAACACATGACTGGGGAACGGCCTATCACAACTTCAGTCATAAGTACTTTTTGGGAAGACTTATAACTTTGGTTGCTAAGGGAGCAATTATAAATTGAGGACTAACTATGGTCTACTTGACCTCACGTTTGCCTTGCTAATAGGGAATATTTGAAACTCCCTTTTGGTTATACATTGCAGGGGGAGGTCATTTTTGTTTTCAAAAAACTTTTTTTTTTACTGATCTCATTGAATATTCTTAGTAAGCTTCTTCGGATCTTTACAAAAAAGCATTGCTGTAATCAGTTGCTGTGTACTGAAGCTATTTTTGGTTGTCATTTTCATTAGTGAAGATGAATCTGAAAACTCGCAAGATTACACAGAGTTCAAAGCAAAACGTGATTTTTTAATGAGCGGTTTGCCAGAATCTTTAAAGAAAAAGATTGCAAAAAAAGCAGCGGTGTTGGAAGCATATTCGGCTGCTAATTCGTGTTTTCAAAAAGTGATCCATGTTCAGCAGAAGGACAGTGGTGAGTGCTGATCTGTTGGAAGTTTTTCTAATAAATATTAAGTTATTGAATGTTTTCACTTCAAGGGGTAGTTTATGGACACATTTAATACATTAAATGTTCTTATTTGATTATGTAATTATTTTGTGTTTATGGAAGTATTTTACATCAGAATCTTAGCACTTTGGAGGAATAAGACACCAGATATTAAGAAAACATAGCCAAAGAAGAGACTAGAAATATAAAAGTAGGTTGTATAGGGGTGAAAACTACTAAGTGCGCAGTAATGTTGCATCTATGTTATTAGGCAAGCCAACCAATGAGTTTTTGCTTAGAGAACTTAATAGTCAGGTGTTTATTTTGTGCTTAAGTTCATTTCATTAGAGTGATTCTTTTTATACAATATTGATTTCTGCAGTACTTTGTCTAGCTTTCCCCCGAGACACTTGTAAATTATCAATGATGAATGAATATTGCCCCATCATTTGATTTTCCTATAATTTCTATTCAAGAATAACTTTCTAAAAAGTTGTTAATTGAATTTTTATTCTTTTGTAGGATGCTTGATGTGGAGATTGGCACCACCGTCTTGTCCCTTCTTTACTAGACTTAAGGACGTGAATTCTGAAGTAACTGATGTGGCAAAACTTACTCTTTCCCTGGGCGAACTCTCAGTTTTAGCTACGCAACTTAATAGCAATGATTCTGCAGTTGTGGTGGTTAGTATTTTATCATCATTTTTATGACCATTTTGAGTAAACATTGCGACACTTAAAACACAAAATAGAGATCCAGGATTCTCACTGTTGTTTGCAAATCACATGCTAGTGCAGCTGCCTGATTGCTCTCCCAGTGGTGGGAACAGTTTTCATAACCATAGGAATTCAGCAAGAAAGTTTAATGACTTTTGATTTGCCTTTTTTTATGAGCCAGGAATTATAAGCTAAGTTAGTCCTTGTCTTTAGGTTCTTACTTACTTAAATTATTGTGGATTTTACATTTTAGAAGTGTCTTACTGGGGTTTAGGGAAGTTTTGGTAGAATTATATATGTGATTTTACTGACATAAGAACAATATTACATGGAATGGCATTTATTAAATTAAGGTAAAATAACTTTCATTGTCATTTATCTGTATACACATCAGCACACACATTAAAATGAAATTCCAATGCCTGACTCTTGAAAGAAGGAACGCCACCCACTGAACAATGTCACCAATCCAAGGATACCAACACTAATAATATAACAGCAGCAGCACCAAAAATTAAATTTATATGTTGCCTAACTCTTAATGACTGTTGGGCAGCTTACAATTGCTAAATCGTTTAAAAACAAATAATAGTATAAAAAAGACAAAAACAGCACAAGATCAAAGATAGCAAAAGAAAATACAGAGGAAGGAAGGAAAGAAGGAAGGAAAATATCAGTCATTCCTCTCCAAAGGATTACATTTAACCAAGAATGATGAATCAAAATTCATAGGAATCACGACTTAAAATTGTATATGAATAATGCATGTGGACAAATTTTATGTGAATTTTTTTTATTGTTGAAGTGAATTTTATTACCCCATATACTACATAGTTTCTAGAGATATTGTGTTCTTTTCAAACAATCATTAATTACCAGAAATATTCAGTATGCAAGCAATAAATGTTTTTTTTTAATTTGCAGCCATCTGGATGGCGACCAGTGTTTTCCAAAATGCAGAGGGATGTTTTGTTGGAAGAGATTCAATCTTTCAATGCTCAGTTTCCAGTGAAACCATTTTTTGATCTACTTTGGAAAAAACAATGTCCTCCTGAAAACAATAAACAAGGTTGGCAGTATGTGTAATTAAAGTTATTGTGTAGATAATGCAAAATATATGGATTTACTGAGAAGTAAAATATTTAATTGAGGGAAATATATTCTCCAGAAAAATTGATGTTAGTCTGTCCTGGGGGATTTACCTAATTCTCAATAGATTCACTTTGAGAGCACAGATAGCTGGAAGAGAACGTTAAAATATGCACAGAACTATACAATATTTAAGACTATAGTCCTATTATCTTTTGGATATGTTAAATATTGATGCTAGAAATGCACAGAGATATGACATCTTGCTTTTTTTCTCTCCCTAAAACCAGTAAATAAATGTGAATCTGTTAATTCTGAAACAATCACAGTTGAAGTGCAGAAAGAAGGCAAACGGAAACGAAAAACTGGAGATCGCAAATGCAAAAGAAAGAGCCGGAAGGAAAAATCAGAGCTTGAATTATCAAAAAGCCCTTCCCAGATACCAGGTACGAAACCAACCGGTGAAGAAAATAGCCTCATAATTGATATGGATAAGGTGAAAGAATCTGAGATGAAAATAACAGAAGATTCTCAGTCTGGATCAAAGATCACCTGTCTTTCTGGTAACTGGCTTTACTCTGAATGCTTTAGAAAATAGAATAGAATAGAAAGAATAGAATGGAATTCTTTATTGGCCAAGAATGATAGTAATAGGGTATAAATAAGCAATCAAATCATACTAGGAAATAATATCAATATAAATCGTAAGGATACAAGCAACAAAGTTACAGTCATACAGTCATAAGTGGGAGGAGATGGGTGATAGGAACGATGAGAAGACTAATATAGTAATAGTGATGCAGACTTAGTAAATAGTTTGACAGTGTTGAGGGAATTATTTGTTTAGCAGAGTGATGGCGTTTGGGGAAAAAACTGTCCTTGTGTCTAGTTGTCTTGGTGTGCAGTGCTCTATAGCGTCGTTTTGTGGGTAGGAGTTGAAACAATTTATGTCCAGGATGTGAGGGGTCTGTAAATATTTTCACGGCCCTCTTTTGGACTCGTGCAGTGCCTCAATGGAAGGCAGGTTGGCAGTAATTGTTCTTTCTGCAGTCTGATTATCCTCTGATGTCTGTGTCTGCCTTGTTGGGTTGCAGAGCCAAACCAGATAGTTATAAAGGTGCAGATGACAGACTCAGACCCCTGTGTAATTCATAAAGCTAGAACTTCCCTTGTTTTTTTTTTCAGCAACAAATATATTACATATAGTCCTTGACTTAGGACCATAATTGACCCCAAAATGCCCATTGTTGAACAAGATAGCTTTTAAGTCAATTTTGCCCCATTGTATGACTTTTCTTGCCATAGTTGTTAAGTGAATCATTGCAGTTGTGATTGTTAAGTGAATCCGGCTTCCTCATTGACTTGGTTTGTCAGAGCTGATCATGTGACCCTGGGGCACATCAATATATGCCAGTTGCCAAGTGTCTGAATTTTGATCACCTGACCATGGGGATGCTGCAGTGATCATAAGGGTAAAAAGCGGTCCTAAGTCACTTTTTTCCAGTGCCCTTGTAACTTTAATGGTCACTAAATGAATGGCTGTAAGTCGAGGACTGCTTGAATAGAAACTTCATTATTGAAGAGATTGATGAGACCTAAATTGGCTAATGCACTGCATGCTCAAGAGAATTGTAATGGGAAAGTATAAAATGCAAACTAGGAAGATAATTAACAATCAATTCCCAGACATTCCTTCTGCTACAGCAGTATAATGTTGAATCCACGATGCTGCCATTTTAATTATTTATTTAGTTATAAATCTTAAGCAACTTTAAATTGTACTATCTCAGTTAATCTACACTTTCAATAATGTATGAATTTAGATTAATCAAACTTGTCCTTTTCTCTGAAAACCTCTTGTTAATATTCACTATTTCTTATTGAAAGAAGCAAATCGCTATCCGTTTCATGAATCTGGTTTGTTTAAAGTGATAACTAAAATTAACTGCCGTTTTAGATTCAGAGATTAAACTTTGATTAATTGAAGACAGAATGAAACTTCAAGCCGTGACGCTTGGTATAATAATAATAATAATAATAATATTGAATTTATTAGCCGCTCCCTTTCCAGGCAGGACTCGGGGCGGCGTACACTAAAGACATATAAAAACATAACACATGTGTACAAACACATAAACATACATATATACGAAGACATACATGTACGGAGGAGGTAATAAATTGCAACATTTAGACAATTAAAACCATTTACATACCCCAATAATAAAACCCAATATACAATAAAAAATTTAAAATTTAAAAAACAGTCGGGGAAAACGAAAAAATTACGGTTGAGCCAGGCCAGATAGTTGAAAAAGGTGGGTCTTCAACTGTACACGGAAGGAGCGGAGATCGGAAATAATCCTGATGTCACGGGGGAGGTCATTCCACAGGGCTGGGCCCATCACAGAGAAGGCTCTGCTCCTGGGTGTCGCCCCCCGACACTGTTTGGTGGACGGCACCCGGAGAAGTCCCTCTCTGTGTGAGCGAATTGGTCGTAGGGATGTGTGGGGCAGGATGCGATCCTGCATGTAACTAGGTCCTGAGCCATGAAGCGCTTTAAAGATCATAATCAAAACCTTGAAACGCACTCGGAAGACCACAGGAAGCCAGTGCAGCTCGCGCAGGAGAGGTGTTACAGGGGAGTATCTAGTCCTCCCCATAATCACCCGCGTGGCCGCGTTCTGGACCAACTGTAGTCTCCGAGTGCATCTCAAGGGAAGCCCCATGTAGAGAGCATTGCAGTAGTCCAGGCGAGACTTGTTGGAGCGACGATATATTAACTTTAATGATTAGAATTCAAACCTTTACTTGAGCTAGAGAAGTGCTAGGTTTTGATATAATAAATGCATGAGGCATCTTAAAACGAGTAACTTTATTTTCACGCCTACAGACTTTGCAGGTGAAGATACGCTTTGGACCGAAAAATACCAGCCACAAAACTCCAGTGAACTTATAGGCAACATCGAAGCAATTAAAAAACTACATAGGTCAGAAATCACTTTTTAAAAAAATATTTATAAATGATTGTCAGCCCTTCGAGGTGGTCAAGGCAAGAAACCAATGCAATGAGTACTAACGCTACTCTTACTTTCTATTTGTCATAACAGACTCTTGCAAGTCTGAGAGCCCATCTCTCCCCACTTGCCTTTCCTTTTCGGGGAGGGTTTCTCTTGAGAGGTTTACCACTCTTCCATGCTTTCTGTTGACAGAAGTTGCTATTCAGAGCATTGTATTGGCTATGGTTCTTTCTCCTCCTGCCTCAAGGATATTCCCCCAAGCAAATACAATAGTTCCGTGATGGCGAACCTATGGCATGCGTGCCTAAAGTGGCACGCAGAGCCATGTCACCTGGCACGCGTGGCTTTGTCTGTTCCTTTTCTGGGTTTCTGGCGCGCATGCTCACACGATGATCAGCTGGCCTTCCTGCGTGTCGCAGTGGCGGAAACTGGAAGAGCTCACTTTCCATTCTCCAGCATGAGCATGTATGCTGGCCAGCTGATTGTCATACGTGCATACGCACAAGTAACTGGAAGACATGCCCCCTGGGAAGCAGCCCTGACGAGCATACCTGCGCGCCCTCAGTGCCGAAAAGATTTGCCATCACTGCAATAGTTGTTACACCTGGTTCTCTCACTGTATCATTTATCTATCAATATCCATCTACCCATACAGCCTTTTAGAAACTGGAGGGTTTAAAATAAGAATGTATGTCGTACCCTCAACCTATGACCACAATTGAGCCCAAGATTTATGTTGCTAAGTGAAAAATTTGTTAAGTGAGTTTTGCCCCATTTTACAACTTTTCTTGCCACATTTGTTAAGGGAATCGCTGCAGTTGTTTAAATTAAACCTGGTTTCCACATTGACTTTGCTTGTCAGAAGTTCGCAGAAGGGGATCACATGATCCTGGGACACTGCAACCGTCATAAATATGAGTCAGCTGCTAAAGTGTCCAGATTTTGGTCACATAACCATGGGGAAGCGGCAATGGTCTTAAGTGTGAAAAATGGACATAAGTCACTTTTTCCAGTGTCATTGTAACTTCGAACGGTCACTAAACGAACTATTGCAAGTGGAGGACTGACTACCCGTATTGCTGGGATGATAATGAATGTGGCATTCTCTTTATTTTTATTAGATGGCTGGGTGAATGGAAGAGAAAAGCCAGTTGGGAAGAAAACAGAACACAAAAAGAAAAGAAGAATGGCAGCAAAGATGGTATATTAGAAACTTTCCCCATTCTTTAAAATAAAATGTATCAGGCTTTCTGTAATTGTTAATGCGAGCTATAGCAAGAGCCTAGTAGGGGTATACGTTTTGTGTAAAAGATTGATGCTTAATTTGATCTGAGGAGGGTGTTGTTTCCCTCTTACCTTTTGTTTTTTCTCATGGAATGTTAGGACATACATTATGAAATGAATATGGATAATGTACCCAAGAATTAAAAAACGGTCCAGGTTTACATGCTCGAGTTAAAGACTGATTTTTATTGTCTGTGCCGTTCTGTAACTGGACAGATTCCTCGGAGCATCTGGACTTTGTAGACGACACATCAGTCAGCGATGAAGAGAACGTTTTGTGCAACACCATGTTGCTTATTGGACCCCCGGGGATAGGGAAGACGGCAGCCGTCTACGCTTGCGCACAGGAACTTGGCTTCAAGGTTTGTACTAGTGGCAAATAGAGAGGAGGGGTGTTACGTCGTTGTGTTATGAACTTATCTGTTCTTTACCATTACCTTGCAGATATTTGAAGTGAATGCTTCTTGCCAGCGCAGCGGAAGGCAGATTCTCTCACAATTAAAAGAAGCTACTCAGTCTCACCAGGTGAACAAACAAGGTGTACATGCTCATAAGCCGTGCTTCTTTAACCATTACAGCAGCACTAAGTCTCCAAGTAAGATATTTCTTCTTCTTCTTTTTTTGCATAGTCATTAAAAGGAAAGGATGGCGCAATTACAATTGTTATTTGACATAAATAAAACTGCGTTATAGCTGTATATTTAGAGAGGGACAATTTCAGTCTTACCTGATCAATTACTATTTATCTCTGTTGCACTACACCAGGGGTGTCAAACTCAAAGCCAGGAGGCCGGATCTGGCCCGGCTTACGGGGCCACCCTGGAAACAATGAAGAACTGGCCCTCAGTGCTTCTGCCAGCAAAAATGGGCTCCCGAGCTCTGTTTTCACTGGCAGTGGTTTGTAGGAGGCTGTGGCAGCCGAAAACAGAGCTATTTATAAATAGCTCAAGGCAGGGAACATACCTATACCCCTTCCTCCTCCTCCAACAACAACCCTGTGAGGCGATGACAGAGAGAGGGACTTCCCCAAATCACCCAGTTAACTTTCATGCCTAAGGCAAGACTAGAACTCACAATCTCCTGGTTCCTAGCCCAATGCCTTGGGCGCCTGTGGCAGCCCAAGCGTTCTGCCAGTGAAAACGGAGCTCAGGAACCCGTTTTCATTGGCAGCTCGGGCCAGCGTTTTTGAGCCCCCTGGCTAACACAGGCGCCTCCCCCAAGAGGAGTGATGTCGAGCTGGCCACGCCCACCTTGGCCCACCAAGGTCAAACACAACCCCGATGCGGCCCTCAATGAAATTGAGTTTGCCTGAACTTTCCTTGTAATCATAATCTATTAGCACTTTATGGTTGACAGCAAGGGTGTTTGGGCTTGATCTATATTGTGTCTACATTAACAGTAATACCGCTGACAGGGATTATAAAATATCTTTCCCAACATCATTTAGCTCAGTGTTTCTCAACCTTAACAACTTTAAGAGGCGTGGATTTCAACTCCCAGAATTCCGGGAGCTGAATTCGATCTCTTCAAGTTGCCAAGGTTGAGAAACATTGATCTAGCCACTTGGTATTTTAAGTTAATGGCAGAGGAGGATAGAGAATTTCTGGTTATTATTATTTATAAATAACGCAAGGCAGTGAACATACCTATACCCCTTCCTCCTCTTCCAACAACAACCCTGTGAGGTGATGTGAAAGAGAGGGACTTCCCCAAATCACCCAGCTAACTTTCATGCCTAAGGCAAGACTAGAACTCACAATCTCCTGGTTTCTAGCCCAATGCCTTAATCCCGTGATGGCGAACAGGTGGCACACGGAGCCATTTCTGAGGGCACGCAAAGCGTTGCCCTGTCAGCATGTGCGCCCATGGGGAGGGTGAAAAATGGCCCAATGCGCAAACCGGAAGTCGGTTCCCGTACTTCCGGTTTGCGTGTTGGGTCGTTTTTCATCCTCCCCAGTCTCCTGGAAAGTCCCTGGAGCCTGGCGAAGACGAAAAACAGACTACCAGGCTCATTGGAAGTTGGAAAATAGGCTGTTTCTGGCCTCCGGGGGGACAGGGGAGGCCGTTTTCACCCTCACCAGGCTCCTAGAAAGCAGACCTATCGGCCCTTGATCACTAGATCAAACTCACTCTGCTATCAACACATGTAGAGTCATGCTAAATATCATTAAACCGAGCAGAGAGCCAGTTTGGTGTGGTGGTTACAGGCACTAGTGTCAATTAGAAACCAGGAGACTCCGAGTTCTAATTCTGCTTTAATGATAGAACCAGCTGAGTGACTCTTAGCCCTAGGAAGGAGAAGGCACTGGCAAAATAGTTATGATAATCTTGCCGAAAAACCTGCAGGCACTTGTGCAGGCAGTTGCCAGGAATCAACCGTGACTTGAAAGCACAACCTCATTTCTCCCACCCACCACCCACCCCCAAACAAAAAAACCCTAACAGCACCATCCCTGAGCTACGTTTAATTTTAACAATAATTACAACTAATTCAGCTCAGCCCCATGTACCTCTTAGGATGTGGCCCTCGGTGTGTTTCCCAAAGGCCAAGTGCAGCCTGTTTCGAGATAGATTCCTTTGGAAATAGCAGATTTATATTAAGGAAAAGAGTTCTCCTTGTAATATGAACGCTAATGTTTTCCAGTTGTAAGTTTATGTATAAATTTGCTATTGTAGAGAAACAGTCTCCCAAAAAAGAGTGGTCCCCAAGGAAGTTTTCAGTTTCACCCAGGAAAGCTGGATCAAAACAAGGCTTAATGCCCAAAACTCTCGACAACTATTTTAAATTAACTTCCAAACTGAAGAACCAAGAAGAAAAAGTACCAAGGAGCAATAAAGGTAAACTTTACCGTAGGATAAAATACATCTGTTCTTTAGAAATGAAGTACTGAGTGCGTTAATTTGCCTTGTAAAAAATTGAATCCATGGTGTGATTAGGTACAATGAGTGATCTGTTAGCTGCTATAAATGTTGAGAACTTGTAGCATGTGATCTTTGGGTATGAGGGAAATACGAGCTCTTTGTCCTTTTTTTTTTTCTTTTTAAACAGAATCAAAACCTGTAGCCGTGTAGATGTTGTGTATAATTTGCTATGTAGGGGGCTGCACTTAAAAATCAGCCAAGAAGGAAGAAGGAAGGTATCGCCAAAGATTACACTATATTAGATAAACTTTTGATACAGACAGAAAACAGGCTGATCAAAGTGTCGTATAGATTTTTGTTGGAGTATAAGCTAGAGGAGGAACATGTCAAAGAAACTATGGTCGCCTGGGCGAAAAATTTTGGTTATAATGTGGAATTGGCTAAGTGGGAAAAACTTTGGATACTTAATCAGAAACTAACAATAGCTAGGGCATATAAAGAAAATCTTTATAAGATGTTCTATAGATGGCATCTCCCCCCAGCACGGCTCTCCAAAATGTTTAAAAATCTAGCCCCAAATTGTTGGAAGTGTAAAAAACACCAGGCACTTTTTATCATATGTGGTAGACATGCAATGAGGCAAAAAAATATTGGAAAGTGATTCAATCATGGTTAGAACAAAGGGTGGGAGACCAAATCTTGTTTAAACCAGAAATTTTTCTCCTAGATATAATACCGGAGGGGTTTAAGAAAGATACACTTTATCTAATTATACATGTACTAAATGCGGCGCGCATAACTTATGCACAATATTGGAAAAACGAAAATACACCATCAGAGCTAGATATAATCAGAAAAGGGTTGGCCTGTGCGGAAGCCGATAGGCTCACTCTTGAACTTAAAAATAAAGGGGAATCAGAATATTTTGAAGTCTGGAACAGATTTTATGATTGGTATAAGACAAGGTGACAAGACTGGAACAAACTGTATATATTGTGATTGGACAGAAGGATAGACAATGTATTAAGTAGGCTAATAGTTAATGGTTGAGACTAGCTGTATATAATGTGAATGTATGGTCACTTCGACTTCGCGGTACTGCATTGTTTTAAATGTAAAAATAATAAAATATATATTCCCCAAAATAAAATCAGCCAAGAAACTGTTCTACTTCTCTTAGGTTGGCAACAGAAAATTCCTGACATCCCTACTTGTCAGGAAAGTATCAACGCTGAACTTACAATTTAAAAAAAAATATATGGCTAAAATCATTAGTATTCTCACCTGACATAAGCAAGATGTCAGTCAGAGTGTCAAAATCTTGCAAGATTTGGCAGCCTTCATATCTCAGGTGAAATTCCCAACCTTTTTTTTTCCCCAACTCAATGTCAAGTGTCCATGCAAGATTGCATACTGCTGTGTCTGCCTCCTCTCTTTGATTGGATCGTTCCAATTGAAGGGATCCAGAAAGCAGACTTTCTCTCTTTCACAGTCTCTGTCTTCTGGAACAATACTCCCCAAAGATCCATTTGATCATATCCCCATAGTGTTCTGGAAATTATAATCTTTGGGATGGCATACTTGTAGAATGTTGATAGCTGATTTTTATTTATTTTTTTACATTGCAGTTCCATTTTTAATTGTAGGCTGCTCAAAGTCAGGCCGGAGTCATCTTGTCCTGAAACTAATTAAATGAAAAAATAAACAAATGCTTGTGTTGCCTTACGAGTTAGATTTCCTGCTGTTGACCTGTATGAGGTACAACATATCCCTGCTGCCATTTGTTTTCTTCAGCTGCTATATGTTGTCAGTTTCTGCATAGGTAGTCCTCAACGTACGGCCACAATTAAGCCCAAAATTCCCGTGGCTAAATGGAAGATATTTTAAGTGAATTTTGTCCCACTGTACCATCTTTCTTGCCACAGGTGTTAAGTGAATTAGTGCAGTTGTTAAGTGAGTAACATGGTTGTTAAGTGAGTCTAGCTTCCCCATTGACTTTGCTTGTTGGAATGTTGCCAAAGGTTGATCACATGACCCCAGGACACTGCAAATGTCATAAATCTGAGTCAATTGCCCAGACGGACTCTAGAACTCAAAGACAGGGATGAGACAGAATATCACGAAATCCGGGACAAATGGTACCGATGGTTAGAAATGAGGGGAAAAGGCCGGGACAGAAAAACGCAGATAAGTTAAGAATTGGAAAACATGGTATTAAGAATGTGTGATAGGTAGGAATTGGATATGTATTTGTATGATTACAGTATTTTTCAGAGTATAAGAGACACCGGAGTATAAGACGCAGCAAGGTTTTGAAGAGGAAATTTTTTAAAAAAGTTTTTGCACTCTGCAAACTTCCCCAAAATGGCCTGTTTTTCACAAAAAAGGGCCCGGCCCAGCCCCCCCAAAAGGCATGAATAGCCTTTAGAGAGCTTGCAGAGTGCTCGGGGAGGGAGGGCAAAAACGAGCAAGAAAGGCCCGTTTTTCACGAAAACGGCCTGTTTTTCGTAAAAACTTAGAGTGCTCCTAGGTGCTGGGGGTGTCGGTAAAATTGAGCAAAAAACGGGCGGGGTTTTAGGAGGCAAAAAATGCTGTATTAAGTGTATAAGACGCACCCAGATTTTCAGCCTCTTTTTTGAGGGAAAAAGGTGCTTCTTATACTCCAAAAAATACGGTAGAAATTACATAAAAGAAAGGATCAACTGACTGACTACATAGACCTACGTAATGGATATAAAATGTAATTGTTGTAAGATCTAATCACTATATGGGAACGTTTATGCCAGAAATGTCCGGTCTTTTCCCGTGTAAGGTTGAGATTGTCTTTGCAACCTTTCGGCAGGATCTCACCTTCCATCTTCAAGCGTGGGCTTAAAATGAGCCCATTTTAAGCCCACGCTTGAAGATGGCAGGTGAGATCCTGCCGAAGTCACTAAATGAACTGTTGTAAGTCCACCTAATCTAACTATCCACAATTGTATTATATGTCATTGTAAAATTAAGCTTTCAATGCAAGGGAGCCATAATTTTGTTGACATATTTTAAGGAAATTTTACATCCCAGTATTGCATTACTTTTTTTCCTTTCTGATACAAATCCGACTGTACTTTTTTCTTCACACAGAAAATAGGAAAAGCTTAACTGAAAAAAAACCAGAGTTAAAATCAGAAGAAAGGAGAAACAAGGAAGAAGAATCCAGTAATAAATGTGCAACTTCTCTTATTCTTTTCGAAGAGGTAATATTAAATGCAGATCTTATTCTCTATGCTACTATCCTGAATAAAGGAAAAAGGACAACATCTGTCTCAGTTTTTAAAAATTAATTAATTGCTAAATATATGGCTACCCAGTTCTCACATGGTGACTTTGGGTGGCTTACAACATATGTCATTATTAATATATTTTAATATTTATTAATTCAGAATGTAGATACAATACAATACAATAGCAGAGTTGGAAGGGACCTTGGAGGTCTTCTAGTCCAACCCCCTGCCTAGGCAGGAAACCCTACACCACTTCAGACAAATGGATATCCAACATCTTCTTAAAGACTTCCAGTTTTGGGGCATTCACAACTTCTGGAGGCAAGCTGTTCCACTGATTAATTGTTCTAACTGTCAGGAAATTTCTCCTCAGTTCTAAGTTGCTTCTCTCCTTGATTAGTTTCCACCCATTGCTTCTTGTCCTACTCTAAGGTGCTTTGGAGAATAGTTTGACTCCCTCTTCTTTGTGGCAAACCCTGAGATATTGGAACACTGCTATCATGCCTCCCCTAGTCCTTCTTTTCATTAAATTAGACATACCCAGTTCCTGCAACCGTTCTTCAGATTCCACTCAACTTTTGTTATTTCCAATAAATAGAATCCTAGTGATTCTAATAATACGCTGTTTGATTTACCATTGCACTTAAGTTACTTTTCAGGTCCTATAGTTGAGGGCTGCCTATATACAACAATTGGAAACATGTTTCAATTCTCCTAGGTTGATATAATATTTGATGAAGATACTGGCTTTCTAAATGCAGTAAAGACCTTCATGAGCACTACCAAGAGACCTGTCATTCTAACCACCAATGGTAGGCAAATGTTATTTTCGTAATTCTGCAGCTGTCTGGCTGTTTTAATCTTACATTAAATATCCATTTTGAAGACATTGTTCTAGGATTTAATTAAAACAATTGTTTGAAATCTTTTAACTTCAAGAGGACAGTTCCAAAAATGAACGGCCTAGTTACTGTTTTGTGCATTCAAAGAATATTATGGTTCCTTCAGGCAACAGTTTCTTTCATCAATACGTTTTAGGTCTAGTACATAAATTAAGTAATCAGCCGTGGGGTGACTGTGGATGCCAGAGCATAAACCTGTCCTTCTCCCATAGCAGTTTTCAGGGTCCCAAAATTTAAATTTAAAAAAGATCTGTAGCGTTTGCAAAATGTTATCTCGTGTTGGAATTTCCTCATGAGATGTTTTGAGATTTTGGACAAGAGTGCCAGAATCCTATCAGATTGGATCAGGGGTGGCCATCAAAAATTGCAGCAACGGGTTTGCTGCCCTGTTGCTGGATGGGTGTGGCCTAGTTGGCCTCCTGCACCAGGGCGGGGTGGCGTTTTTGCCCTCCCCAGGCTCCAGAGGTTTTGTTCAAGCCTCCGGGAGGGCGAAAACTGCTTCCCCCGGGCTCCAGGGGCCGGAACGGGCCCGTTTCGGACTTCCAGAACCTCCAGTAGGCCCATTTTCCCCCCTCCCTGAGTCTCCACGTAGGCCTTACACTTACCTGGCATGATGAGTGTGGTGACTCCGGAGAGCGGAGAGGTGGGAGGGGAGGAGTGTGCCTGGCCAGTCAGGGGTGGCCTTTGGGGGTTTGCCGAACTGGGCAGAATCCTAGCTAGAGGCTTGCGCGAACCCCCAATAGCCCACCCCTGGATTGGATGATCTTTGCAGCATTTGCCCATTTATCTATTTTTTTTTCTTGTCTATTTTTATTTGAGCTCCAAGGAATCTTTGAAGAATAGATTTCCGGTTAGGCACCATAGTTTTTATGGACATTAACTTCTAAGTTAAAGAATGAATTCCCTTCCCTCATTTATTTAGGACTCCACTAGCTTCATCCCGGCAAAGTGAATCTTTATTAATCAACCAGATATCTTCTCACATAATTTGGTCTAAGAAACATCAAGAGTTGTTGGAAGTAAGGCTTGTCACTGTGAGACAATGTTTTGCAATTGCAAAATGAAATCTGACTTTCTAATATGTTGTTCGTTGTCCAGAGAAATAGTTTTGTAAGTGCCGTTTTCAAAAACAAAACAAACATCCTGTGCTCTCTGTTGAGGGTCCCCCAGATGGTATTATCAAGTATTTCCCCCTCAGGAATAGTACAAAATGGTACTGTATGGCCATATAGTTAAGGTAGGGTAAAGATGGATATTTTCTTTTTGTATGTATGGCAAGTAAGGAAAATGTGAGTGAAAATATTGTATATGGAAAACTTATTTATTCTGGTAAGTGTGCACTCAAAAGGCCCGAGATTTCTATGTATCCTATTTTACAATAGGATACCAATAGCACTTACTCTTATATATCGCTTCATAGTGCTATGCAGCCCTCTCTTAAGCGGTTTACAGAGTTGGCCTATTGCCCCCAACAATCTGGCTCCTCATTTTGCCGACCTTGGAAAGATGAAAGGCTGAGTCAACCTTAAGCCAGTCAAGATCACGACTCACCTGGCATAGACAAATGGCTATTATGTTATTAGCCAGTTATGACAGTGAGTCTTATGCTTTTTCCATTTATTGGGTGCCCATATTCTTATTACAATAGTAATAAAGTTCAGTGCTCTCAAACGTGCTGAATATTTCTACATAACCACTGTAAAGGGGATACTTTAATGCTAGCTTTCAATTTTTTTCCTATCTGTATTATAAAAACAAAAATAATCCTGTATCACAAAATGGTAAATGCCTTTATTATGAATCTTTTGTGTAGATCCATTGTTTAGTGAAACATTTGATGGCTGCTTTGAGCAAATCACTTTCACAGTACCTTCTTTGGTAAGTTTTTCAATTCTGGAATTCCAGAAATGCTGATTATAGTTTCTTATGATAAACCTGTATCAGGTAAAACTGTAATTATAATTTAATGCAACTATTTTATGACAGTACCCAGAAAATGTCATCCATTCAATTAATGTGCAGAAAGACATTACAGATTATTTTCGCAGATAGTCCTCGACTTACGACTACAATTGAGGCCAAAAAATTTTATTGCTAAGCAAGACAGTTTTGTCCCATTTTATGACCTTTTTTGCCACAGCTATTAAATGAATCACTGCAGTTTTCAGGTACTAGCTTGATTATTATCGTATCCTTTCATATTTTCTGTTGTATTTTCCTCTGATGTTTCTTCATTTTTGGGACAGAGAGCTCTGTCTTTCAGCTTTCCACACTGCTAGGGTTTATTTTTAAAATTGGCACTACAGAATTGCACAATAATCTAATACAATAGATATAAAATAAAGGCAGAGATTACATTACAGAAGATATTTATAGGTGGCCCTCAATTTACTGGTCACTTGTGTGGCCTTCAAAACAAAAAACCCTGATACTCCACTGCTTTAAAAGTCTTTTGGGGTTGGTTTTCCAGATGAAAGCCAGCTTTTGTACTATGAAATTAGTTTTTATTTATCTGCATTGCAATGTTCAGCACTCTACATATCAAAATGGTCCAATTTTTCATGTACAGTATATGCTACCTAGGGATGTGGTGGCTAAGTGGCTAAGACGGTTGGCAATTCGGTGATTCGAATCCCTAGTGCTGCGTAACGGAGTAAGCTCCCGTTACTTGTCCCAGCTTCTGCCAACCTAGCAGTTGAAAAGGTCGTAAAAAATGCAAGTAGAAAAATAGGAACCACCTTTGGTGGGAAGGTAACAGCGTTCCGTGCGCCTTCGGCCTTTAATCATGCCGGCCACATGACCACGGAGACGTCTTCAGACAGCACTGGCTCTTCGGCTTTGAAACAGAGATGAGCACCGCCCCCTAGAGGTAGAAACAACTAGTATGCATGTGCGGGGAAACCTTTACCTATATGCTATTTATTGCATAATAAGGATTTAAAAACAGTGCATTGTATAACAAGCTTGTTAATTATAGAAACGTGGAAATGAACAACTAACATCACACTTTCTAATTGGTTTAGTACCTATTTTTAACAACACTAGCAAATAAATATAATTTGTAATCTTGTGATAGAGCATTCTTTGATATGTTTACTAAAGGCAAGTGTTGTCATTCTTTTCATCTGTTTGTATTTAGATAAATGTGGCTAGCTATCTCCAAGTTCTGTGTTTGGCTGAGAATTTAAGAACCGATATCAGAGACTTTGCTGCCTTGTTAACTGTGAATAACTGTGACATCAGGCAGAGTATTCTATACTTACAGTTTTGGGTCCAGAGCGGTGGTGGTTACTTGAAAGAAAAAGGTATGGCAGTCTATCATAATTACAACTTATTTAAAACTGAATGGAACTTAAATGAGCCTTTTGCTTTGCCTGGGCCAGATTACCGTATTTTTCAGACGATGAGACGCAATAGTGTATAAGACCCACCAAGATTTCGAAGAGGCAAGTAAGAAAAAAAAGATTTTGCCTTCCTTCAGCCCTCAGCAGCATTCTGCAGGCTTCAGCAGGGCTGGGGCAAGGCAAAAAGGCCCCCCTTTTTGTGAAACGAGGGCGTTTTTGCCTTGCCCCAGCCCTGCTGAAGCCTGCAGAGTACTGCTGGGGGCTGAGGGAAAGCAAAAAAGACTGTTTTTGCGAAAAACAGGCCATTTTTTGCAAAAATGGGAAGCCGGGGCAGGGCTTCGGTGTGTAAGACGCACCAACATTTCCACGCTCTTTTAGGGGTGGGGAAAGGTGCGTCTTATACGCTGAAAAATATGGTAAGTGAAGAGGAATTGTCTTGGGCTGCATATGAAATATATATTATAGTTAAACTACATTAACTTTTAACATTATTATATGATTTATGATCTCGTGGGGGCAGAGGTGGGTTTCACATAATTTTACCACCGGTTCACCATGCATCGAAACTCTGAGCGCGCATGCTCGCTTCGTGAGCATGGGCACAGTCTTCCGTGCTTGCGCTTTGCTCGTGTGTGTGGCTTGCACGCATGCGCACAGCTTAGAAAATGTGGCTAAATAGGATGATGTAGAGCCAAGGCAGGTGGGCGGCACTCACAGGTCGCCACTACCAGAATACCACCACTGTGCGGGCACAACAATACTAGCTGTCCAGGGCCTCGTGTGGCCCTTTGGGCCATGGGATGAATACTCCTGGTTTAGGCTTTTGCTTAAACACATTTATAGTATCAAATTCCAATACAAAGTAGAGTCATGGTGGTGCAGTGGTTAAAATGCAGTATTGCAGGCTAATTCTGCTGACTGCCAGTCCAGTCCTAATTGGCTCAAAGTTGACTCAGCCCTCCATTCTTCCAAGATTGGTAAAATGAGGACCCCGATTGTTAGGGGCAATATATGCTGACTCTGTAAACCGCTTAGAGGGGACTGTAAAAGCACTGTGAAGTGGTATATAAGTCTAAGTGCTATTGCTATATATAAGACACAATTTACTGTGTTGGCCTCTAAATAGATTATGAGAAGAGAAAAAGCAGAGGTCAGGGATCAGAATGAGGTTTGCAGAAATGTGACAGTGTGAATATGAGGTGGAATTACTGATATATAACCAAAGTGGAAGGGTGGAGTTCTAGCCAACGTTACTCAAAGCAATTAATCTGAGGGCCAGATTATCCCTTGTGTGGGTTGGTTGAATATATCTGACTATGTGATTACAAGTCTAGTAGTAATTTGGTAGTGGAGATAGAACTTTATTTGTAGCCATCCCATAAA
Source organism: Natrix helvetica (assembly GCF_964273705.1). NCBI lineage: Eukaryota > Metazoa > Chordata > Lepidosauria > Squamata > Natricidae > Natrix > Natrix helvetica. Next base: position 228,726,875 of record NC_138548.1, read on the forward strand.
GCCTGGTCCGGTCCCCTCCAGTTACCTTGAAGTTGTTCCTTCAGGATCTGTCCCCAGAAAGTTTTCCAAAATCAGGAGGTCAAAACTGCGGCACATCTTTTATTTAGCTCTGATGTACTTAAGATGCCATCGTTACCATATTTTTCGGAGTATAAGACGCACCTCCCCCCCCCCCCCAAAAAAAAAAAGACAGTGAAAATCTGGATGCGTCTTATACATTGAATACAACATTTTCGGCTTCCCAAAACCCCGCCCCCTTCACAAAAATGGACATGAAGAGGGTTTGGGAGGCCTGCAAAGTGTTCCTGGGAGCTGGGAAGGGCAAAAACAAGCAAAAAACGTGCCGCTTTTTGCTCATTTTTGCCCTAGCCCCCAGGAGCACTGTACAAGTCTCCCAAAGCCTATACAAGCTGTTTTTTGCAAAAAAACAGGCCATTTTTTTGCTTGTTTTCCCTCTTCCCCCGCCCCCCGGAGCACTTTGCAGGTCTCTCAAACTCTCTGCATGCCCCTTTTTTCATAAAAAATGAGGCGTGCAGAGGTTTTAGGAAACCTGCAAAGTGCAAAAACTTTTTTAAAAAATTTACCTCTTCAAAATCTTGGTACGGCTTATACTCCGGTGCGGCCTATACTCTGAAAAATACGGTAAGTGAGGTCAAATATACCAGTCTGTTTAGAATTTGAAGTAAATTGGTGGTCTTTTGCTGCGCTCAATATTGAAGTACAAAACTTTTGTACAGGGAACAGGACAGAGATAAAGGGCATACAACAGAACGTTTCCATCGAAGAATCAACGAGCTCGAATTCAAGGCATCCCAGTCTTGAGGATATTCCAAAATGTAGTACTGGCTGCACTGAGAATCTTCTTGGACTGAAGAACATATTTTTGCCTTCGGAAGATTTGTTCTCATTTCTTAAGGTACATTTACTGAAATGTTTAACAAGAAATGAACCTTCAGCCAAATGTTGCAACCTGGATATTGCTAGGCCCATCCATTTGCTCTCCCTTGTCCTTGGGTTTATTTTCCCTCAGCTGTATTACATGGTCAGCGAACAAGGGAGCCTCACTGGACTTAGGTTAAAAAAAAGGGCTGTATATACTGTATATATATATCCATCCAGGCTTTGGTACAAGTAGTCCTCGACTTACAACTACAATTGAACCCAAAATTTCCATTGCTAAGGAGGACAGTCGCTAAGTCCATTTTTTGCCCCATTTTACCACCTTCCTTGCCACAGTTGTTAAGCGAGTCACTGCAGTTGTTAAGTTAGTAAAACAGTTCTTAAGCAAATCTGGCTGCTCTTGTTGACTTTGCTTGTCACCAAAGGGGATTATATGACCCCGGGACACTGCAACCGTCATAAATGTGAGTCAATTGCCAAGGGACTGAATTTTGATCATGTGACCAAGGAGATCCTGCAACAATGGTTGTTAAGGGTGGTCATAAGTCACTTTTTCAGCGCTGTTGTAACTGAACGGTTACCAAATGAATAGTTGTAGGATGAGGAATGCTTGTTCTTTTGCTGGTCTGCTAATTAGCTACTTCCGCTCACATGGGGAGAGAGGTTTGAGCCAGGACTTCACTTTTAAAAGACAGTTCCTTTTCCTAATGCATTGGCTTTCTTCCATCCCCACCCCACCCAACCTCACAAATCCAAAGCAGCATTTTTATGCATTTACAGCAGGGGTCGCCAACCTTTTGGACCTCAGGGACCACTAAATTCATAATTTTAAATCCCGTGGACCACTAGTATGAATTATTGACGAGATGGGGTCCTTCTGGCACTTAGCTTGGCCGCCTGTTAGTGGAGAAAAGTGCCCGGGGTCAATCCTAGGTTTTTCTGTGGATTGCAGCTAGGAATCTCAAATATGCCAAGAATGAATGTTTGTCTTGTAGCCAGCCCGGGCACTAGAGCCAGCCTGGCTCCCTCCTATTGACTTTTGTTCATGGGAGCGCCCCAGGAAGGTCACAAATAGCAATCACACGACCTTGAGACACTGCAACTGTCACAAATGTGAGGACTGGTTGTAAGTCATTTTTCAACACAGTGGTAACTTCGAAGCAGTGGTGGGTTTCCATTTTTACTACTGGTTTGCTCGTGCGTGTGCGCAACACTTCTGCACATGTACAGAAACGTTTGGGTGGGTGGGCGGAGCCTCCCACCGCCACCACTACTGGTTCGCCCGATCCGGGCCTAACTGGGAGCAACCCACCTCTGATTCAAAGGTGTTTAAATGAATGGATGTACGTCCATGGCTACCTGTATGAATAAAAGGTCATTTAAAAGACAGAAATTATAACAAACTTAATTCTACAGAATTAAGTAACCACATTTGAAAATTACTCTTTAAAAACACGAAATGTTCTTTTCTGGCAGATTTCATGTATCTGATTTTATTAGCTATTTCTGGCATGATTAAAGACAGCCCTTAAAATCAAGTAGGCTCCAAATCTCTTTTTTGTTAATGACAATGAACTAATGTTTTCTCTATAGCATGAAATCGGAACAAAAGAAGACTGGAATAAACTGATACATCTGCTCACAGAATTCCAGATGAGGAATACGGACTTAACTTATAGCAACCTTGAAATCATCTCATCGTTGCCTCTTAACATAATTCCAGAAGCAATTGAAATAGCCAGCCCTGCATGTAGCTTTATTGCAGAAAAGGCATTGAGTAGTATGTGCATTGAGATTGACTGCTTAGAGGGAGCCCCTCCTGTGAAAAAGGCTAAACGATCAAAATGTCAGAAAAAAATGGCTGTATTGGAGGATAGCGATTTATTTGAGCGTGGATTAAATTACTCTGGGTTTGTTACACTGTCCCCTGACACAAGCGCTTCATGCTTAGAACAAACAGGCCCAGCGGAACCTATGAATGTTGGCCCAGTGGTACCGAAGGATGGGACATCTGTCAGTGCAAAAGATTCTGTATTGGTATCCCAGTGTTTAAATTCCTTAACTGAATACCTGGATAATATGTCTCTCTTGGATTGTTGTTTCACTGAACCCACCCAGGCATCAAAGCAGGCCGGCAAATATGGAGATTTTATTTGGACTAAGGGGAAGATAAAAAACGGTCTCTCTGACGAATTTAGTGTGGAGCACACTGACTGGTGGAGTTCTCAAAGCTTTTGCGAACTAAAAGCAACAATGGAGGCATTAAGTTTTAACAAATGCTCTAAGAGTATTTTAAAAATCATGGAAAGTTGCTTGACCTGTAATAAAACTCTTGGGAAGAATGAATTTGAAGAACTCACTCTCCATGTTTCAAAAGAACGAGCTGATTTATACTTTGGCCAGTCAGCAGCTAATTCCAGGTAAAGTCAAAACTTTTTCTTAGATTTTAAAGCATGAAATAGGGGGAAAGTGTCCTTACCAGGTAAAGCAGAAGAATCTAAAGAGAACAAAGAGCTTATATTATTTTGATTAAGGCCTGGATATTAATTTCTCTTGCTGAATTTGAAAATGAAGATAACAAAGGCAGATACTGTCACATTGTCACATTAATTTATAATAGCAATAGCACTTAAGACTTATATACCACTTCAGTGCTTTACAGCCCTCTCTAAGCAGTTTACAGAGTCGACATATTTCCCCCCAACAATCTGGGGCCTCATTTTATCAACCTTGGAAAGATGGAAGGCTGAGTCAACCTTGAGCCTGGTGAGATTTGAACTGCCAAATTGCAGGTAGATGGCAGTCAGCAGAAGTAGCCTGCAGTACTGCACTTTAACTGCTTGCACCACCATAAGGTGGAAGAGAACAGTTTTATCAACAGAATTATTTTAGAGGTAAACTTCTTTAATATAGGAGAAAAATTTTACACTTGTCCAAGCTGCTCCTCTTTAACTTAGGGCTTTAGAAGTAGTAAAATGAGAATGGAAGATTTAGCGTTATTTGTTTGTATGTCTTTTACATTGAATATCCAGTCTTAATCTCTGCGTGTTACATGATTCCTGAGACTTTCATTTTTAAAAAGGATACTTCAGCTTTTGTTATAGAGTACAAGGAAAAGATTAAGAAACTTAAGATGTTAATTCAGCAATCTGCTGTAAATATTCACTTCTGAAAAATATATTATGTACTTTCTTTTTTACAGTGTTCATTATAATGCACAGAAGAGGATAGACTTAATTAAAAATGTGTTTTCCAGTACACCTTTAAGTCTTAATAGCAGACGAGCCAGTGTCATGGAATATCTGCCGATTCTTCGCAACATTTGTAAATCAGAGAAACTGAAACAACACGGGAAGACAAAAAGGAGGTAAGTTATCTAAAGTTGCTCAACAGACTTCTATAGAAGTAAATCATTGAATTCAAAACGATTTACTTTCTGGTGTGTTGGAATACCGTGTATGCATGTATCTGAGTTACAGACAAAAGACAACATTATAAAGCAGCGATGGCTAACCTTTTTTGGCTCGCGTGCCATAAGGGGGGAGCGCAGGGGGGGTCATGCGTGGGCGTGCCACACCCATAATGCAATGCGTGAACACCCCCCCCCCCCAGTGTGCATGCACGCATGAGAGGCGCTCTCCCCATTTTTTGCATGCTTTTTTTTGCCCTCCCCAGGCTCTAGAGACTATAGGAGCCTGAGGAGGGCAAAAACAGCCTCCCCTGCCCCCCCCCCCCCAGGCCCTTTGGAGGTTTCAGGGACCTAAAAAGGACACTACGAGCAAACCGGAAGTGACTTTCGGTTTGCTCGTAGGCTCGGCTTAAGCCCTCCTGAAGGTCCCTGAAGCTTAAACCAACCCTACGAGCAAACCGGAAGTCCGTTCCCGAACTTCCGGTTTGCCCACAGGGCTGGGGTTTTTTGCACTCCGGAGGCTTCAGGGAAGCTCATGAAGTCTCTGGAAGGCCTCCAGTGGGGCAGGGGAGGCTCTTTTCGCCCTCCCCAGGCTCCTATAAAGCCTCTGGAGCCTGGGGAGGGCGAAAAATGGCTTTAAAAAAGGCTGAACTCAGCTGGCCAGCGCGTACATACGCGCTGGCCAGCTGACAGGGCAACGCCTCGCCATAGGTTCGCCATCCCGGTTATAAAGGTTCCATAGGTTCGCCATCCCGGTTATAAAGTAATCTGGTTAAAAATGATCAAGATGTTTTCATCTTGATACTGAAACTAAACTATTATTTCTTTCCCCCCAAACAGGTTTCTCCACTATCTGGAAGGGATTCATCTTCCTAAAGAAATTTTGAACAGCCTGGCAACTGACTTTCCTTAAAACAGTGGCCAAGAATAACATTGTAAATACAAATGTATATTCAAAAGACGATTATATTTTTAATCTTTATTTATGAAGGATGCAGATATACCAACTGGTTGCTTTTAATTTGTATAACAGTACATACATTCAAATAGATGCTTTAAAAAAACCAGCTTTAAGCTTATCAATACAATCAGGTAATTGACTTGAAAAAGATGAGTCTTTCTAATGTTAATAAACATCTTAATACCAGAAAGTCAATAAGTTGATGTAGTGTTAAACTTTTTAAAAAGCATCTATTTGAATTGATCTAACAATAGATCCAGATTAACCAAATGTTAATAGGTGTCACACAACAATTACCCTACTTTAGATTTATGTGGTGGGTGTGTTGCATGCATCTGCAAACATGCAGACCTGTACATTTGTCTCTAGCGGGCAAAATCTGTAAGGGAAAACAGTGAATTTTGTAAATCCCTTTGTTACATTAACAGCTCTTTTCAGCTGTTTGTCTGCATTTCTGTACATCTTTTTATACTATTTCATTATTGTACCAACGCTTGTTTTTTAAAAGTTTCTATCCCTGCAATGAAATAAAATATCTGGAAGGAAGGGCGTGACTTTTTATATGGTGATTTTTGTGATGTAAAAATGCAAATTTTAGGCTCCCCTACTCATTTCTTCCTAGGTAATTCCCATGTTCCTTGTACTACTTTTAACCCTAATAATGAAGGTTGTTTAGATTAGAATAAAAGAAAGTAGTATTTCCATACTTGGTAACTCCTAAAGTCTATTGCATGTCAGTTGGCCAAGTGGAAAAATAATCATTAAAATCTCTCTTTTTTTAAAAAAAAAAAACAGCCCTCTTGGCAACATGAGGTTAAGCACTTAGCATCTTCTACCAGGCATACAATATGGCTTTGAAACATTTGACAGTTTGCTTATTTATTACTTGTCACTGACCCAAAACATGTTCATTATATAATTATTTTATTTTGAATGCGTTCAATTGTTACCTAAAGTTAAAGAGTGTTAAGATAGGTTCCTGAGAACAGGAAATAATTTTAACATTAACACTTTCAACTTTTGTAATGTTACATCAAATGTCACAGATTTATTGTACGATCCAGAAGTCGCACAATCATTAATTTATTTGATTCTTAAGACAGTTCATCGGTGTGCAATACCAGAAGCTCATAAAAAGCTATTGCCTGCAATAATGAATCACATAGTTCCTCCTCTCTTTTCCATGTATTACCTGATAATATATGCATATGCCTGGCAACTACGCTGCTTGCAAAGCTCACACGGGATGTTTGTGTAGCAGAGTCCAACAGAAACTGTTTTACAAGGTCCACTCCACTAATTCGTGCCTCTCCCAACATCAGCCCAAAATATCTGCCTACAGCATTCCGGGCGATGCTCAGCACTTTGGGTTCTCCATCCTTTCCAAAACTTTTTTGCAATAATGCAAAAAGTACAGCTTCCATTATGCGAAGGTGCAACGTTACTGGAAACAAGGCAGCATTTGTGGGGGGAAGTCCAATCTTTTCCAAAACATAAAAGTCTGCTTCAGGAATCTTGGATATTATAGTAGATACCTGAAACAAACAAGTATAAGTCAGTTTTATCAAACTCAAATAATGCAGCACCACAAATCCTAAAGCATGCATTGGTTACATTAAATCTACTAGAAATGTACGTATACACTACAATGAAATTATTTTGAACTGTACCTTAAAAGCAGTTTTCAATGACTAAGTGTACAAACTCAGGATTTAACTTGGCGGAGAATGGATTGGGTCCATCAAAAACTTCCTCTAGATGGGAATCTCAAAGGTGCTCTTTCAAGAGGCAACTGGACTTTCTGATATTTCTTTGAAGACGTTTTGCTTCTCATCCAAGAAGCCTTTTCAGCTCTGAGAATAAACTTCTCATCCAAGAGCTGAAGAAGCTTCTTGGATGAGAAGTGAAACGTCTTCAAAGAAAAAAAAACCCAGAAAGTCTAGTTGCTTCTTGAAAAAGCACCGTTGGGACAACCATGGATGACTTGAGAATCTCCATAGATATCTAGATGGAAATATTCTGCTCAAAAGTGAGTAGATCTGGCAGATTTTTGCTAGCTGAACACACCGGAGGCTATTTTTGTGCATGTCCCTGCAAAAAGTTAAGGTGCACTCTAGAATGGATTCCCAACCCCTAGGCTGGGATTGGCTGTGCAAGTGGCAGGCAAGTCGGTGAGGACGCAAGCGCCTAAAGCTCCATTTGTGCAAGCAGCAGGTGTGCATGCAACACCATCCCCTCTCCCTGCCAACGGGAGCCAGAAAGGTTGGAATCCGCTGCTCTAGAACAAAGATGGGTGATAGAGGGAGGGAAAAAAACCCTGGCAAAATAGTCACGTATGTATAATACATGCCCCATGGAATTATTAGAACTACCGGTAGTCTTCAACATGCAACCACAATGGAGCCCACATTTTTTGTTGCTAAGCAAGATTATTGTGAAGTGAGTTTTGCTCCATTTTTCCAACCTTTCTTGCCACAGTTGTTAAGGGAATCATTGCAGTTAAGTTACTAACCGTTGTTAAATGAATCTGGCTTCCCCATTAACTTTGCTTGCTAGAAAGTTGCAAATGGTGATCACATGACTAGGGGAACACCACTCATCCATGCCAATTGCCAAGCATCCGAGTTTTGATCATATGACCATTGGGAATGTCGTTACGGACGTAAGTATGAAAAATGGTCATAATTTTTCAGTGCCTGTTTAACCTTGAATGGTCAATAAATGGATGGTTGCAAATGGAAGATTACCTGTGCTTGGGATTAACACCCTTCTTTTCCTGTTTTATTAGCATTCACGTTGAAATCAAGGGATGAAGTATATAGCTAAGTACCGCATTTTTCGGAGTATAAGACGCACCCTTTTCCCTCAAAAAAGAGGGTGGAAATCTGAGCGCATCTTATACATTGAACACAGCATTTTTGGCCTACCAAAACCCTGCCCCGTTGCAAAAAAGACTGTGCATAGCAGTGATAGGTTCCGGATACCGTTCCAACCGGCATGGATGGAATGGGCCCGGCATCACCCACATGGACGTGCAGGACGCGCGCATGCGTCATACCTGCCTGGGACATCTCTGCAAGCCTGTGCAATGCTCCAGCTGCTCAGCGGAGCGTTGCACAGGCACCATACATGCCATGCGCGTGCGCGGAAGTACCAAAGGCTTAAAGGACAGGTACCCAGTGCTCCAGGCAGGCTCCGGTACACCCGTACCGGGACATACCACCTGCAACCCACCACTGGTGCATACCCTTTAGGAAGTTTCCAGAGTGCTCCTGGGGGCGGGGGAGGGAAAAAGAGAGCAAAGAATGGTCTGTTTCCCCCCCCCCCAGCCCCCAGAAGCACTCTACGAGCCTCCCAAAGCCTCTGCGTGCCCTTTTTTTTTTTTTTTGCAAAAAACAGCCCACTGTGTTTTCTCCCAATGCTTGAAAAGCCAATGGTGCCTGAGGCTGATCTGCATAAGGTGAGAGGGTCAGGTTAATTCCCATTTAACCTTCAACAGATTATTCTTCTCCCTGTCAAATGAGACAGCAAGGGACCCGGCCTTTCCAACTTCACCCTGGACAAACATGGGAGTGCTTTTCCCCCAATACATCCTGCAGTTTTCAGTCATGTTTCCAGACTCTTCTCCACTGTTAGAATCTTTCCAGCGATCCCTGCATAAGGTAGCAGATTAATCAATATATATCAGTGGTGGGTTGCTGGCCGTACGCCCCGGTACAGGCGTAGCAGTGCTGCCTGGAGCACTGGGTACCATTCCGATACAGTGCTCCGGAGGGCCCACCCGCCCACCCATCGTCCTTACCTGTATCTAAACTCTTTGGTGCTTCTGCGCATGTGCATGGCGCATATGGCGCCTGCGCAATGCTCCGCCGAGCAGCTGGAGCGTCGCGGAGGCATCGCTGGAGGGTAGGAAGCATGTGCGCACTGCGCGCTTTTATGTGGTGGACACTGGGCCCCATTGCACCATACCGGTTGCAACGGGATCTGGAACCACCACTGATGTGTGTGTATATATATATATATATATATATGTATTTGTGTTACAACCCCTGGTATGCCCAAATATGGGAGGGAGCTCACTACTCCCCCTTTCTGTCCTTCGGCTCATTACAGAGGACCATCCAGGCAAAAAACCATATTTTTATTTTTAATGTTGCCTTTTTATATTTGTGTTATATTTGTGCTGATAAATAAATAAAGGGAGACTAGTATAGATCTATTTCAAGCTATTTAGCTCTCATCAGCTAGCCATACCCTTACTGGGATTCGAACCTGGGCTGTATTACATATTAGGCAGATATCTTAGCCACTAAGCCACAGGCTCTCCTCCTTATCAGCTGAGCCAGGGAAATAGGTATGTATTTGTGTTACAAACCCTGGTATGCCCAAATATGGGAGGGAGCTCACTACTTCCCCTTTCTGTCCTAAGGATATATAATATAATATATATAAAAGCCAAATGCCACTCATTCATCATGAAATTTCCAGAACCGTAAAGCCTACAAACTTGAAATTTGGCACGTATGTTCCTCTTGGCTTCTAGGTGCTCGCTAAGAAAGGATTTTTCGAAATGACCATCAGATCATTAGTATTTCTTATACAGTAATTAACACACTCTGATGCTAAGGAGTTCTACTCTTCCTCCCCACCTGGAAAGCTCTGTTCCAATTGCCAGTTGCCTTACATACTGTTACCTCAGTTCAAACTGGCAGACATTCCACTCCTTTACTCAGGAATGGTCTGGGGCTCCTTACAGTACTAAATGTCAGTACCTCACAAAAATGTCTACACCTTCTACCTATGGAACTGCTTCCGGATTCAAGGCATCGGGAGCGATATTCCCTTATGTGTTTCAATCACCGACCACCACTGAGCCAACGGATTGAACCGGACTGAACCACATTTCTCCTGCATTGCTCGATCACATAGTTTTGTCGCGAAGTATGGGTATCCAGCTAGTATCATGATATAGCGCTTCACAAAAGCCCTTCACACATGATACTGTTTATTTATCGGAGACCAATTCTATAAGACTGCAGGTGGCTATAATTAACATCATGAGTTCGCACGTGTGACATACAGACCTCCCAGCTGCTGTAAAACTGTAACACTTCAAGAATGAAAAAGGGTATCCCACCAAGGCAAGATAAGATGGCTTACTGTCTCATGGTACACTGCTGGTGTGAATGTTTCTTCCTTACATCTGTAGTTTTCCAAATGCCAGTTCTGCACAACCAAATGTCTGTTAACATGAGCCCATGAAATTTTTTGCACGCCAAAAACAATAGACACAATACTGTTTGCAGTCTGAAGGGAGAAATGAAAAAAAAAGTTATCAGCAGTTAAATATTTACAGCCACCAGGTTTCTGATGCAAGTAAAAATACAAGTAGTCCTCGACGTACGACTACAATTGAGCCCAAAATTTCTGTTGCTAAGCAAGACAGTTTGTTAAGCAAGATTTGTCCCATTTTACAACCTTTTTTTGCCACAGGTATTAAGTGAATCACTGCAATTGTTAAGTTAGTAACACAGCTGTAAAGCGATTCTGGCTTCCCCATTGACTTTGCCTGTCAGAAGGTCGCATATGGTGATCACGTGACCTCGGGACACTGCAGCTGTCATAAAAACATGCCATGCATCTAAATTTTGATCACCTAACCGTGGGGATGTTGCAACGGTCATAAATGTGAAAAACACTTCCCTGAGCCACTTTTTTTTTTTTTTTGCTGCCATTGCAACTTCGAAGTCATTAAAGGAAAGGTCGTAAGTCAACGACTACCTGTATTACTTTTCCTCCACTTGCTAGAGAACATGGAATTGCTACAGAACAAAGGTAGGTACAAAATTCTTAGACCACCATACATTTATTTGGATTTTAAAAAATATATAAAGCAAAGACAGGATGGTTATTAATCTTCAAGGCATATGAATCCTAAAGATGTTCATTAATCATAAACTCAATTGGTTGAGTTTCCATGCATTAAAATCAAGTGTATATTTATGTTGTGGTCAGCCACCGGCCTGCAGAGCAAGGACAGCAAGGAGGTTGGGAAGGAACATGGGCCAGTCCTGGAGTCTGGGGAAGGCTGGGACGAGGGCTCTGCGTTGGAGGCAGAGAGGGGGCCAGGGCCATCTGGGAGTTATGTGCTGCCTCCAGAGTCGAACATCAGCGAGGCAGGGGAACAGATTCCCCCTGTTCCCAGTGCACGCATGCGCAAAGCTACCAGAAGGCAAGAACAGTTAAGACAGAAGGCATGACTCAGGAGTAAGGCTTGAAGGTGACTGGCCCTCCCATAGGACATAAAGGAGGAGCAAAGGCATATGAGCCTTTGCAGGAAGCAACTTGGTTCGTGCTGGTCAGTTTACCTTCTGAAGTTCAGTTTGGACTATTTGTTCTGTATGGTCTTGCCAAGTTAATTGCCAATTAAGTCTTTGGCAGCGTTTCAAGGAAGATAAAGGTGGGTGCTTTTCAGCCTTATCCCGAAAACCTTTGGCAGCCTACTGTAGGACTCTTTACAACTATTTGGGACTCATTGCGGAATGTGAATGTGTTCGTTTGTTATTTAAGGCTGCACACTCACCACTGTGAATTACAGAGCTTTTCTTATCTTGCCCAACTCCTTCTCAGTTACCAACCTACCTCAAAATGCAAAATAATTCACAAGTGATTTTTGTAACAATCAAGTCTCCACTGTTCTCTCCCATGGAAATAAGTCATACTACTACAAAGTTTAATATTCAATTACTAAACTTTGGAAAGGCAGTTACATTGAAAGAGCGGCTCTCAATTACACAAAGATAAACTCTACATTAGGATGTAGAGGAAAACACCCAGACCTGCTGAAGATCGTACCTTTAACCTGTCTCTTTTAATTGAAGGACTGATGCATTTCCTGGCAGACATAGGATTGCATGTTTTTTTCTCGTCTTTTTCTAGAGGGTTGAGAATAAAGTTGCATACTTTAACCGCTGTTTTATACCGAAAAGAAGGCACTTGCAGTAAACTTTGTAATTCCTGAAATGGCCCATGGTTGTTTCTATACTCCATTACATTAAGATACTTTTTCCCTTGCAATAGTTTAACTGCAGAAAGTTCTTCTTCGGATGCTGAATTGAGGAACTGCAGAATAGCAGATTGCTGTTCAGAAGAAAACAAGGTGTCTATTGCATCTTTTGCTTCCGTTCCTGATGGAGAAATCTGTTTCCTGGCACATGTAGATTTCTTAGAATACCAAAGACCTTGAGACGAAGGAAGCAGAACCTGAAGGAAGCATCTCCTTCCTGAAAATTAAGGGTAGATTTCAATCATTCCACTAGCACCAGTAACAACATTAGTTCAAGCATTTACTGATGAAGCCAGGTTCCAAGTTAGATCCACTAGAAATGCGAAGACACTTTTCTCAATTTAGATGTGAATTCTTCAAAGTATTACTCACATATTCTAAAGATTCTACCAAAAGCTGAACCATTTGATCCCATTTTTTTCTTCAATTAACTTTATGAGAACAGCTGTTGTTTGTTTAGGCTCTGTCAGTGTTATATGTCCCCATTTTTTAACTCACAATGTTGTGTGAACTCAAATCAGGCCTCATTTAAGGTTTCTAGTTACCCAATTTTGGTTGCTAATCTCAATTGCAGAATCATTTTGCAATTGAGGGACTCCATGAATTACAAAGTGCAAACAGTGAGATATGTTTAGTACATTTATCATGCTTTTTTAGTAGAGCACATCAGGCAAATGCAACTAAATGCAATTTATTGAATAATTACAGTTCAACAAACCACTTAATGCAAAACATGTGGCTACCAGATACTTTGTCTCTTACCCCAGATATTTGATAAATGCTTCTACGTCAACAATAACAACAGTTATTCATTTGCTTGGATAGTTCAGCTTAATTTTATTCAAATGATAAAGATGTGAAACAAAAAGCACTGTGATTGTCAGAAACAGCTTAAAAGAGGTGCATCTTTTCCCTGAGCTCTTAAAACTGCCCTTTGCAGCTGATACATGCTCCCAGGTAATGAATGTATTTAGTTTGGGAGATTCACAAAACATGCTATGTGCACATGTGCTCCAAATCATATTTTGCCCTTTGATTTAGATGTCTGCCCAACATACTCAAACACTTCAAAATGCATGCAATAATAAAAATGAACAGTGTAAGTGATCTGGATGATTTTGGGAAACGTTTATCCATCATTACTAAACCTATGAAGGAACCAGATTTTTACAAGCCCCTAGCTTCTTCACAGCAGAGTGAACGTACCAGACAAAACTGTACTCAAGCAGTTTGCTCCATTCTCACTGCTAAATCTAAAAAAATCCTGACCTACTGCCTAACATCTGGTCAGAGATAGTCCATGAAGATATGCTGCCAATATAACCGCAGGACCCACCAGCTACATGAATAGAATAGGAATAGAAGGGTAGGGTAGAGTAGAGTAGAGTAGAATAACATAGCATAGCATGGAGTGGAGTGGAATGGAATAATTGAATAGAATAGGTTTATTCTCACTTTGAATGTACACTATTTGGCATACATTAAAGTGAAATTTTGTTGCACACAGCTCTCAAAGGGTTGCCACCTCCAGTATACGCTACATAATATAACAATAAATATGCATTTCTTGCCTCCCTTTAACATCAGAGTATTATTTTTATCCCACCTTTATTGTTTTCAGAAATAACTCAAGGCAGCAAACATACCTAATACTCCTTCCACCTATTTTTCCCCACCACAACCACCCTGTGAAGCGAGTAGGGCTGAGAGATAAAACCGGCCCACGGTCACCCACCAGGGCTTTCATGCCTAAGGACACCAGAGCTCCCACTTTCTAGCTTGCCCTCTAGTGCTAGACCAAATATGTTGACGGAGTTTTCTTCAAACGTGTCCTCCAGTTGTGATGGATTACAAAAAGCCCCACGCAATAAATTGGGGGGGGAGGGAAACATAACCTATCAACCTGGAAGCAATCTTCATTTGCTTCCTGGGATCGCTGTATATTTTACAAGCGTGCAATTAACAGAGACAGGCACTAATCCCGTTCTCCTGCATGAAAATGTGTGACCGGTGTCACACACACACACACACCCTTGTCCATCTAGCCAACATTACTTCGAATTCCGTGGCAGCAGCAAAGGACAAAATGTTATTTTTTTTCTGATCGCTCAAGCTTGGCGACACCCGCTTTCAAAAGCTAGCCGACCGTCTGCAAAACTCCCCCGTCCCTCCCGCCAGCAACGCCTGCAAAAGCGGCCGCTCGGAGGGCAGCCGCTTCCTTAATGCCGCCTCCTTACCGCCCCAGAAGAGCCCGGGCAGGCGCTTCAGACTCATCCTCGCCTTCTTCTAACCGGCGCCACCCATTTTTTCCTCCTCTCCCCCGCATCCTGTTTGCCCGGTTCCCCAAAAGCAAAGGACCGGCTGCCTGAAAGCTCGCGTGGATAGTTCCGGCCCCAGCGGGAAAAGGCTCCTCTGCGCGCCCGGAGGTTTCGCAATCTCTCTCTCTCTCTCTCTGTCAGATTGTATGAGGAAGGGGATCCACAAATCCCTCGAAAGAGAGGCTTCGGAGCAAGGACTCTGTGCAAAACAACTCTTCCCTCCCCCACCCCATCCCCCAGTCGTCAAATCGCTGGGAAACAGGGAGGCGAGACGGCCTGGGGTGTGCCCGGAGTAACTTGAGAAGCCTGGCTAACGTCACGGCTCCTTGGACAATGTAACAAGAGGATGTATTGTTCTTTTTAAAAAAATTGAAACCTTTTGTATTGTTTTATATCATACATTTCCTTTCTATGTTGAGCAGTGTGCTGTCTAGGTGTCCAAGGTGTTAACATGCAAGCATACAAACCATCATCGTCATTATGAACATTTTTGAGGAGCAAAACTATGTTAATGTGGTACCATAGGCATATTTATAGCTATGTTCCAAATGCCCTTGTGTTTTGGGTGGGGGTTTTTTGGGGAAATTTCTCCTTGTTCTACCCCACCTCTTAAGTGAAATAGAGTGGATGTTGTCATACTAAAATAATAGGAAACCATGATTCGTCCCCTGGGAAGGAGTCACATTTTCCCTAAATGCAGCAGTAAAAAAAATGAAATGTCTTGATAAACAGCTGCAGCTGGAAAATCAGTTATTTTTTCCGTGTGCTGCCCTTTTAGTTGCATTTATAAATATTCCAAGATGAACAATAGGAAAGTACATTATTGGCATTCAGGTAGACCTCGATTTACAATCACAATTGAGCCCAAATTTTCTGTTGAATTTGCGTACTTGACAAATGCTTTTCTTACTGTAAAGTTTCAAGCCTGAGCTACAAATATCCTCTTCTATCAGTATTTACAGTACTTAAGAAACTGCAGTTTTAATTCTGCCTTAGGGGTGACCTGACTAGTCACTTTCCCTCAGTCCTGAAAAGGAGGCATTGGCAAACCACTTAGAAATACAGAACAACAGAGTTGAAAGGGTTCTTGTAGGTCATCTAGTCCAACCCCCTGCTCAAGCAGGGGACCCTGCCTATACCATTTCTGATCACTTCCGGAAAAACTTACCAGGAAAATGTCTATGGAGATTCTCGGTCATGGTTGTCCCAAAGGTGGCTTTATTTCAAGAGGCAACTGGACTTTCCGGTTTTTTCTTTCTTTGAAGACATTTCAAAGAAGCTCTGAAGCTTCTTGGATGAGAAGCGAAATGGCTTAAAAGAAAGAAAAACTAGAAAATCCAATTGCGTTTTGGAAAAACCACCTTTGGGACTTACCAGGAAAACCGCAGGGATTAAACCAGGTAGTTGCCAGAAGTCAAAAACTGGCCAGAAGGCATGCATGCATGCATGCATGCATGGAAGATCCTTGTCTTCCATCTCGGCGACAACGAAAAATAACACCATCCGTGTCGTTTCGGTTCTATTTGGAGCCAGCCGGGGTGAGTTCCGCCTAAGCCGCTGGTTTTTGTTTTGTTTCTCGCACCGCTCCGCCCTCCGGGGAAAGCGGCCCAGCGGGCGTGGCCAGCGCAGTGTGACAAGAAACTCCCTGGCCGCGGGACGCCGTCGGCGGAGGATCTAACCATGGCTTCTGCTGTCCAGGGACAGATACTCGTGTGGCTAGCGACGGAGGACCTGCAGTGCTCCATCTGCCTGGAGCTGCTCAGCAACCCGATCACGGTGCAGTGCGGCCACAGCTTCTGCCTGGGCTGCATCCGAAAATGGGTCGCAAAGGGCCAGCATGAAACCTGCAGATGTCCCATCTGCAAGCGTCGGGTGAACCACAAGTTGCCCGAGCGCACCGTCTTGCTGAACTTGATCCTGGAAAGATATAACTACCTAGCCTCCAGCAACCCACTTCCCACAAGAAACTCGCGCCTGGCGGAGCCGGGCTTCCCAGACAGGGCGAGAGGCAAGCGGGACTTCTCCCTTCCCAGGCGCGGTTTCCAGGTGAGAAGGAATGGCCTCTTGGCGTGTCTAAGGTCGGGGTCTAGCCGTGATTCTTCAGGGGGTTGGCCAGCTGGCTTTCGGTCCTGTCAGGGTTATTGTGAGCTTCTAGACAAGCCAGTCTCTCCCTTCTATCTGCACTATGAAATGCAGATTTAGATTGGTTGGGAAACAATGATTAAGTCTGCGATACATTTTAATGTTCTTGTTGTATATATAGGCATGTATATAGAATAGAATAAGAGAGTTGAAAGGGACCTTGGAGGTCTTCTAGTCCAACCCCCAACTTAGGCAGGAAACCCTACACCACTTCAGACAAATGGATATCCAACATCTTCTTAAAGACTTCCAGTGTTGGGGCATTCACAACTTCTGGAGGCAAGCTGTTCCACTGATTAATTGTTCTAATGTCAGGAAATTTCTCCTCAATTCTAAGTTGCTTCTCTCCTTGATTAGTTTCCACCCATTGCTTCTTGTTCTACCTTCAGGTGCCTTGGAGAATAGTTTGACTCCCTCTTCTTTGTGGCAACCCCTGAGATATTGGAACACTGCTATCCTGTCACCCCAGTCCTTCTTTTCATTAAACTAGACATACCCAGTACCTTATATGTATAAGTATACACAGATGCACTCTAAGGAAACAACTTGATTGGATGGACATTTTTGGATAAAGGAAGGGTTACTCCTAGGACAGCGATGGCGAACCTTTTTTGGCTCCCTCTTCTTTGTGGCAACCCCTGAGATATTGGAACACTGCTATCCTGTCATAAATGGGGGGAGCGCAGGGGGGTCCTGTGCGGGCATGCCGCACCCATAATGCAATGCGCGACCCCCCAGTGCGCATGCGCACACCTCAGGTGCTCCCCCCCCATTTTTACATGCTTTTTTCGCCCTTCCCAGGCTCCAGAGGCTTTTCGCCTGGGGAGGGCGAAAACAGCCTCCTCCACCCCCCGGATGCCCTCCGGAGGCATCAGGGAAGCCTCCGGATGGTCTCTGAAGCCTTCGGAGTGCTCAAAACGACCCTCCAAGCAAACCGGAAGTCACTGGGGGCGGGGGAGGCCCTTTTCGCCCTCCACAGACTCCTATAAAGCTTCTGGAGACTGTGGAGGGCGAAAAATGGCTTTAAAAAAGGGTGAACTCAGCTGGCCAGCGCGTCCATGCGTGCTGACCAGCTGACAGGGCAGTGCCTTGCGTGCCCTGACAAATGGCTCCGCGTGCCACCTGTGGCACGCGTGCCATAGGTTCGCCCTCACTGTCCTAGGATTAACCTCATTTTGTTACATTAGCCAGCATGAGCCTTGGAGCCTTAGTATTGTCTAACTCTAAGCTCTAAAACTTAAGCCTAAATCAAAGTAGCCTTCCCTAGCCTTTATCTTTCAGGATGGAAATCTGCTTCCACCCTCTCTAGCTATCCTTCTTCTGGAAAGAGTCAGTTTGTGGCTCCTTCGGGGTGACCTAGAGGCAAACTCCCCAGGACTGCTCTGGATATCCCATTCAGGGCTTAAATTTGAACCTGGGATCTTCTGCATGGATAACCCCCTGAAGTATGTTTGAAAGCCTTCTTCCTTGGTAAACAAATAATCAAAAAGCAAATAACTGGTTTCTTCCATCTATCTTCTATCTCGAAACAGCTACATGTTTCCAACTCTTTTTCAATTGTTTATGTCTTCTTCCATAGCTTTGAACTATCAGCTGTCAAAAACTGTATTTGATTTTGGCCCTTTTAAAGAGACTTATTTATGATGCAATAAAGTACTTAGCTTTGAGGGAGTCAAACACTTTAGCTGGATATATGTGTGAAAATTGTGCAGTGTGCCTTGTTTCCTTAAAAGGTATCTTTATACAACTTTCTTAAATATAAGGACCCAGAATCAGTAGAACATTTTCAGCATTTTTGCCATAAGTCTTTGCATTCTGCAACATTTATGCGACCATTTCTGCAGTGTTGGTACTATAATAGAAGGCAAATTATTTTTATGAGGCAGTGGATCACCACCTGATCTGTTATAATCAAATGTTAGTGACAGAGGGTCAGTGGCAAAAAGCCCTGATTCAGGTGTGAAGTAGGTGTGATAAACCGTTTCTCACTGTGTCAGGGCTGCGGGCATGTAAAGGAGATGGTTAAACCCTGCCAAAAAAAGCAAAGGATTTTTCAGGCTGAGTTCCGCTGTCTGGTTGCAATTGATCCACTCTGAATTTTCCAATTAGAGACATTTTAGGATTAGGTATATCCATCTGCAGCATGGTGAATATGGATGCCTACATTGACCAGCTGTTGGCTGAAATGCTAACATAGGAGCCACTCCAGTGATGTTCACAGCATCTTCAATGGATAATTAGAACTGCAGAAAAAAACAGTTGCTACCAACCTGCATTCCATTGAGGACCTGTATGCTGCACGAGTCAAAAAGAGGGTTGTGAAAATAACTACAGACCTCTCACATCCTGGACGTAAATTGTTTAAACTTCTACCCTCAAAACAATGCTTTAAGACACTGCACACCAGAACAACTAGACACAAGGACAGTTTCCCCCCAAATGCCACTCTGCTAAACAACTAATTCCCACAACACTGACAATAGTTTACTAAGAATGTATTACTATTATTTTTCTCTTCCTTCCTAGTATCTATCTCTCCCCACTTATGACTATAACCATATTGCTTGCATCTTTCAATTTATATTATTTTTATTGTTTCCTAGTACGATTTGATAGCTTATTAGGAACCTTGACTGTCACTAAGTATTGTACCTTATGATTCTTGATGAATGTATTCTATTTTCCTTTATGTACACTGAGAGCATACGCACCAAAGACAAATTCCTTGTGTGTCTAATCAGACTTGGCCAATAAAGAATTCTATTCTATTCTATTCTATTCTATTCTATTCTATTCTATTCTATTCTTGGATGAGCCCCCATTCCAGGAACAATCAAGCCACTGCTTGTGAGGAATTACTGGCCTTCTGCTCCTCCACATATGAAGAAGGAGAGGAGAAAGAAGGTCATTCATGAGGTGTTTGACCCACAATCCCCCCCTCCAAAACATTCTGAATTACCAAGGACTATTGGAAGGAGATCCCGGATCTGTTCAATCTGGAACAAAAAAAAAAAGAAGAAGAAGAAGACAGGCAAGCTTGTCTTCAGGCATATGCAATGGGTAACAGAGAACTACCTGTGGGGTTGGCAGATGGATGTTTGTCAAGGTCACCCCTTCAGTGTATTGTAGACTCAAGAATAGTTAGTTGACTTGGAGGGTGGATCTGGAGACCCCAGATCTACCAGAAATTAACAGAAGAAATTCAGGCTCTCAGAGGACCCAATTTCCAGCTGACACTAAAGGTTGCCCTCCAGAAAAACAACCCTGATGGCACAAAGGAATTACCCACATCCTGTGCTTCATCGCAAGATGGAGGGCTGTCCTGCAGAGCAGTGTAATCAATGTGGCACTAAAACAAGGCATCCCCCCCCCTCCCACTACTCAGGAGATGCTTGAGAAATTGAGCCAGAGAGCCTCGGGCTAGTTGAAAGAGTGCAAACACTCTGGCTCGACATTGCCCAGTATTTATTTGCGTTTCTCTTTCTGTTACTAATTTGTTCCCTTTGGCATATCTTGCACTGCTTTTTCTGCATTTCCTGGAAGAGTGTTCATTAAAAGAAGAGAGACAGTTGTGAGCCGAC
The DNA here is from genome assembly GCF_964273705.1 of Natrix helvetica. Classification (NCBI taxonomy): domain Eukaryota; kingdom Metazoa; phylum Chordata; class Lepidosauria; order Squamata; family Natricidae; genus Natrix; species Natrix helvetica. The sequence continues at coordinate 228,747,252 of NC_138548.1, forward strand.
TAGTTTCACTTTTTCAAAAGCAACATACAAAGAGGCAGAGTTGCCAGCTGACCTACTTGCTCTTGGCTGATCTCAGAAAATTCAGCAGGGGCTGGGCCTAGTTAGTAAATGGATAGGAAACTGTCGCAACAGACTGGGAATTGAAACCATTTCTGGAAGAAGGGTATGCCCAGAATCTATATAGATGTGATTGGGAAGTCAAACGTGAGGTGAGTTTGAATCAAACTTGGAGTTTGATCCAAACAAAGTACTACTTACTGGTACTTTTTAGCAGTAATGGGAATGCTGGATTGTGAGAGGAGTTGGTCTAGCTCTCAAACTGTTGAAGCTCTTTGTTGGAATTGTAAAGGGGAAAAAATTAAATGTTGAAAACATTCAGATTTCTGTGTAGGGGTCTTTCATCAGCAACGGTCCTTTTTCTGATTTTAGGATTATATGTTTCAAACCAGAAACTCTATTTCAGAAGCCTTCGGTTTTATGAAAAAGTGCATTTGTGATCAAGAGAAAATAGTGCTAAGGATCATTGAAGAAGAATGGAAAGTGGCTGAACAAATAACAGACCAGCAGCTCAATGGAAAAATTCCCATTTTGGATTTGCAGAATAAATTTGAAGAAGTGATGACGGTAAATCATTTCGTTAATGGTACCATAAAGATCTATTTCATTTATTAATGTATCCTATTTATATAGCCACTCATCTTACAAAACTGTAAGCATATTTTAAACACTGAAAGTCCTAGAACTACGATATTTCTGAACAAATGAGTAGGCGTGAGGTGCTAATGTGCTTTGGGGGAATAGGTTGATTTTTAGTTATTAAATTGGATGATCCTAAAAATATAATTTGGAAGGCATTTTGATTGCTATTAACGGAGAGACATATCATGATTTCAAACAACAGATATCTGTATGTATAGAAGTATGTAGTTATACTACAGTATTGGGTTGACTCCTCAGTATAGTATTCTAGGGGTGTTTTTTCCCTCCAGGCTTACCCAAGGTTCTGAATACTCTGTACTATAGATCACAGGCTATTACCAATGCTGCTTCTCCTTTTTTCCCCCCTCTGACTTCGGACTATATGCAACAAATATAGTATTAAAATCTCCTTTTCTCCATGCTGCAAGTATTGACTTATGGCAATTCAGGCAGCCCCAATTGCTCTGTCATTAGGTGAATCCCATGTGGTTGTTAGGTCATGTGATCACATTTTTTAACCTCCTGCTGGCTTCCCCATTGACTTGTTAGAAGCCAGCAATGAAGGTTACAAATGACAATTAGGTGATTGAAGGACGCTGCAACCTCATAGTTGCAAGCAGTTGCCAAGGCCCAAATTGCGATCATGTATGATAGTATGTGAGAATGATCTTGGGAGATTTGTACTATCAAACTTCAAAACTGATGTCAGCCTTCCCAGATAGATCAGATGAGGAAGCATGATCAGGTGATCTAATTCTACTTTATTCTGAGGCTACTTTAGCAGACATTTTAGGGGTAACTCCATAATAAAGCACACAGAAGGCTAGAAACCAGGAAAAGGTGAGGTTTGGGCTCAACACTGACTGGGTGACTTGGGCCAGTCACTCTCTCTCAGCCCACAATGTTGGATTCTGGTGACAAGCCAGTCGGTCAGTTCCTGTCTCAACCAACGGATGAACACTTGGTCCAAAAAAATAAAAACAAAAACAAACCAGCAGAAGGCTTGCAGAGAAACACTGGGAAGAAAAAAAAGTTCTATTATTCAGATTCTAATTACAGAATTGAGAGAAATGCTTACTGAAATCTTGCTGGTGCCTTGTTTAATTCTTGATTTATGTTTTAATTGTTAGAAAATGTCATCAGGACAAGAAGCTTATATTGGCGATCCCGTTCAGAAGATCAGCAATATTGCCAGTGCTGTTGAAGAGTTAAAGAGACAACTGGAAGCAGCAATTTTGAGGAATTTCCCAGCGCAGCCATCTCAGAGTTGGTGGAATTTTCATTTCCCTCTTACATTAAGAGTACACATGTGCAGATTTATTACAAAGCTTTGAATATCACTAGGGCAGGGGTCAGCAACCCACGGCTCTGGAGCCGCATGTGGCTCTTTCATCGCTGTGCTGCAGCTCCCTGTTGCTCAAAATATGCGTAACAACAACCAATGTGCGACATCTGCCGGCACACAATTTATTGAGCTTTTTGACCCCCGGTAGACCAACCATGGATAAATCTAAGAAAAGAAAAGTTTCAGAAGAAAACAGAATGTTTAATTCAACTACATAAGCTAGTTTTGCTCAGGAAATAGTCAGGCACGAGGAGGGTTTTGTGTTTTCTTTTCTGTGGGAAATTGGTCCAAATGACTCTTTGGGTGTTTAAGGTTGCCAACCCCTGCACTAGGGAAATAAAACCACTATGGTCTGGCATAGTTATTCTAATCTGATGCTAAACATGAGAAAGATGGCGTGGTTGGATCAGATCTTACTATGACTGGTGTTCTGTAGCTACCAAATTCTCCTGGGCAGTGAATAATTAGGGTCTGATGGAAATAAAATCAAAGGGCTGGAAGGGACCCTTTGAGGTCTTCTAATCTAACCCCCTGCCCAAGGCAGATGTCCTTATATATTGTTCTTTGTAAGTCTTTGAACATGGCACTGTTTTTGCTTTTGGTTATTGAATCTTATTTTGTTCTTCCATCTGATCTTTTATATCCATGGTTATTACATTTTAACAGACCTCACCCATCAGCATCCCTAAAGTGTGTTCTATTGTCTGTTGTCTGGCAGGCACTTTTTCTAGCTTTGTCAGTATGTTGAACTCACTGGCAATATGGACATGAAATCTCTTTGATAGAGTTTTGCTTCTCTTTACTGTCAAGTTGATTATTACTGTAGATGTCTATGGAGATTCTCAATCCTCCAGGTCATGGTTGTTCCAAAGGTGCTTTTTCAAGAGGCAACTGGACTTTCTGGTTTTTCTTTGAAGACGTTTCACTTCTCATACAAGAAGCTTCTTCAGCTCCGAGTGGATGTTGGGGAAGGGAAGGATTTATACTCCTTTCAGACAGCTGATCATTTGCATTCTTTTAGAGAATTGTTAAGGTTGGAAATGTCTTCAGAGAAAAACTGGAAAGTCCAGTTGCCTCTTGAAAATGCACCTTTGAGACATTATTACTATAGGTACTAGAAACTTTATAAACAAAAGACTTTGCTGTTTAGCAATGAATAGTACCTTCTATTATGATATGTAGGCTTTAAAAAAAAATCTTTTGTAATATTTCAAAGAAATATATCCTATAGCAGTGATGGCAAACCTATGGCATGCGTGCCACAGGTGGCACGCGGAGCCATTTGTCAGGGCACGCGAGGCGCTGCCCTGTCAGCTGGCCAGCATGCATGGGCGCGCTGGCCAGCTGAGTTCACCCTTTTTAAAAGCCATTTTTCACCCTCCCCAGGCTCCAGAAGCTTTATAGGAGCCTGTGGAGGGCGAAAAGAGCCTCCCGCGCCGCCCTGGAGGTCCTCCGGAGGCTTCATGTGCTTCCCTGGCCTTCGGATCGCTCAAAATGACCCTCCAAGCAAACTGGAAGTCACTTCCTGTTTGCTCAGAGGTTCGTTTTGAGCGCTCCGTAGGTGTCAGGGAAGCTTCCGGACGGTCCCTGAAGCCTTTGGAGCGCTCAAAACGATCCTCCGAGCAAACAGGAAGTGACTTCTGGTTTGCTTGGAGGGTCGTTTTGAGTGCTCCGAAGGCTTCAGAGACCATCCGGAGGCTTCCCTGACGCCTCCGGAGGGCATCCGGGGGGGGCGGGGGGCGGGCGGAGGAGGCTGTTTTCGCCCTCCCCAGGCTCCTATAAAGCCTCTAGAGCCTGGGGAGGGCAAAAAAAGCATGTAAAAATGGGGGGAGTGCCTGTAGTGCACCCATGCGCACTGGGGGGTCGCACATTGCATTATGGGTGTGCCATGCTTGCACATGACCCCCCTGCACTTCCCCCCACTTATGGCACGCGAGCCAAAAAAGGTTAGCCATCACTGTCCTATAGGAAAAATGTATTTAAATTTCAATTGGTCAGTGAGAGGTCAGCACAGGTTTGATCCAACTGCCAGCTGTAGACTTTATACTCAGCATGTGGAGGTCCTGGCCTATATATTGTACTCAGTTTGGGGGATTCCAGTGAGACAAATCATCATTGCATGATGCCTTCTTTTTCACTGAATGCTTTTCAATATCTTATCCTTGCAATAGGAATTAGCAGCTGCCAAGTATAGGCATGAATTTGTCTCCTTAAGCAATAGTAGCCCTATCTCCAAAATTCTTTGTTTAAGTAGAATAAATGACTGTGGGTGCTATTGAATCACAAATCCCCTCATTCCTTGCCATTGACTGTGGATAATGGGTGTTCTTCTTATGCAACCTATGGACAGTCATTAGCTCCCTCATTCACTTTGAATTGAAAACGTATGGGTGGTCCCGTTTCCTGTCGAAATGGCCTTTCTCTGAAATGAAGAGCTGATCAAAGGGATATGGGAATCTCCTAAAATGGATCAGGGAGATCTCCTTCTTAAGCTGAGATTGAAGCTGAAACATAATAGCAATAGCACTTGGATTTATATACTGCTTCACAGTGCTTTAACAGCCCTCTCTAAGCGGCTTAGAGAGTCAGCATATTTCCCCCAATAATCTGGGTCCTCATTTTACCAACCTGGGAAGGATGGAAGGCTGAGTCAACCTTGAGCCTGATGAGATTCGAACTGCCAAATTGCAGGCAGCTGGCAGGCAGCAGAGGTAGCCTGCAGTACTGCGCTCTAACCACTGCGCCACTTAAAGCAGCTATGTATTATGCCCTGCCAATTTCTAGTCTCGATGTCTAACAGCCAGGATTTTTTTTTAAATTGTGTAGTAGAGCCTTCTCCAGGAACCAGCAACAATAGTGAAGCTGCAGCTGATGGAGCAGAAGAAATGTTCCTTTCCATTGATTCCTGTAAGTAGTTTATTAATTTTAATTGATTTTTGGGGAGATCATAATCATTATTCCATTAGGGAATCATTTTCCACATTCCGCTGCTTATTCATGTTGTTCTGATGTGACATTCCTGGTTTGATTGAACAAAACAATAGCTAGCTCTTTTTTTAAGAGTACAAATTGTTACAGATTAAAGTACACATTTGCATAGTTTTGCACATTAATTACCCAAATCACAATTACAGGAATAATATGGGATTAATATGCAGGAATCAATATGCTTGGCATAAGTATTGTTGTGGAGTAAAAATAATAAGGGTATTCTTAATCACATTTGTCTGGTCATCTTCGGATTGTTACACGGTTTATATGAGAAGGAGAAATATTGTGAGTACTCGTGGCTGGCCTGGGAGCATCGTACTTATACTGCTATGGCTCTTACCATATCTGTTTGACCGGCTCTGTCACTTATCACTCTAAACCAGGGGTGTCAAACCTGGGGCCCATGGATGCATCATGTGCTGACCACACTTACCTCTGGTTTAATGAAGGGGGAAAAAGTTGTGATACATCACATGATGACGTGTCATCGCGGGTTTGACAACCCTGCTCTAAACAATCCTTGGGGATTTCTCCAGTTGTGATACCCTGCAACCCATCACTGGGTTCCCGGGTTGGGACCTGCACAACTGGCCTCCCAACTGGCATGGATAAAAAAAAACATCATTTAGATCAGTGATGTCAAACCTATGACACTGTTGTCACAGGTGACACGCCTTGTCATTTATGGTCTAGACCAGGGGTGAAATCCTCCCAGTTCGGCTGAACTGGTAGGGACAATTGTCGTTGGTTCTGTGAATCGGTAGTAAAAATATTAAGCTTCTGAGGATTGCATGGCTCAGCTGTGAGCCATGCGATCCTCAGAAGCTTTTTCCCTTGCTTTTTAAAGCATTTTTTCTTGTCTATTCGCCTGAACTGGCAGGAAAAAAATGCTTTAAAACGTAAGAAAAAGTTGGCCACGCCCACCCACTCACATGATCCCCTCCACTAAGCCACGTCCACAGAACCGGTGGCAAAAAAAAAAGATTTCACCCCTGGTCTAGACCCTCTGAAAGTTGCACTAGAAGATCTTACTCTTGCACAGCCCGAGATATCTGAAAATTGCACACTCATTCTCACAAAATTTTCTGGGGGTCCAGAAAATGCATGTCTTCCAGAGAGTCTAGAGAAGAGAGTCCAGAGGAGAGGAGGTCCAGAGAGGCCTCTTTTGCCAGGATGGATGGATGGATGGATGGATGGTGTCTCTGTGTGCCTGTGTGTCTGTCTGTCTGTGTGACATGCTGACAGAATCAAGGTGGACATTTTATGAATTTTTGGATGCACCAGTTCCAAAAGGTTCATCAACACTGATCTAGATTATTCCTGCTCATGAAAAGGCAAAAAAAGTGTGTTTGTTTTTTAATTTTCTAAGGCTGCCTATGGGATCCATGTGATATACCAAACTACTGTTCTTGGAAATTAAAATGATACTAGAGACGGGCACTTAGCAGGATGCCAGTTTCTCATTTAATTTTACTGTATTTTTCAGATTATAAGATTATAAATTTTGGAAAAAACGGGCAGAAAAGAGTCTCAAAAAAGGGCTGAAGAAAGCCTCAAAAACAGGCCGAAAAAAGCACCGAAAACAGGCTGAAAAAAGGCCTGAAAAAGGTCAAAAAAAGGCCTGAAAACAGGGGGTGCGGAGGGCAAAAATGGCCATCGGGTGGGCAGGGTTTTGGCAATATTCAGTTTATAAGAAGCACCGAAATTTTCACCCCCTTTTGGAAGACAAAAAAGTGTGTCTTATAGTGGGAAAAATATGATAATTAAAATAGTAAATATGCAGGGGGTGGAGAGAATTCTCTCCTATGCCAAGGTCAATGAGCCCAAGTAGCATGTTGTTTACCTCTATTTGTTAATATGAGTTGCAAAATATTGCAAACAAATTTGAATAATTTTTACAGTCCCAAGGAATGATTCCGTGCAGGAAGCAAGCAGCTCTTCACCAGCAGCGCCATCTCCTAGGGACAGAGAATTGCCGATGATTTCAAGTAGTTTTTCTCAGTGTAAGTATGTACATTGCTGCACATACAAGAGAGTGATATTGACAGGGATGTGTGGTCAGGGGAGGCAAGGGAGGCAGAGCCTCACCTCTCTTCATGAAATAATAGTATATAATATTATATACTATATATATATATATATAATATTATAATATTATATACATCCATCCGGCCACGTCCCGGAGCTGCGGAGGCAGAAATGTTGTTGGCACTCCCGGATGACGAAGGCACGAAAGCGACTGTCCCCAGTCGCTTTCATGCCTTCGTCATCCAGGAGTGCCGACAACATTTCTGCCTCCGCCCTCCGCAGCTCCCGGGCGCGGCCGGATGGATGTAGCCACAGCGACGCCGAGGCAGTCCGGGCGGACAAAAGAGCGAGCGAGGCAGCCTGATCCTCGGTCGCTCGCCCGCCGGACTGCCTCGGCGCTATTCTGGCTACCTCCGTCCGGGCACGCCCAGGAGCTGCGGAGGGCGGAGGCAGAAATGTCGGTGCTTCCGGATGACGAAGGCACGAAAGCGACTGGGGAACGACGAGAACCTTCCTGCTTCTGCTGGATTTTGCGCGCTCCTCGCGACTGCAAGTCCAGCAGAGGCAGGAAGGTTCTTGTCGTTCCCCAGTCGCTTTTGAGGACTGCAGCGCGCGAGCTGGCGGAGCACGCTCAGGAAGGTGGGGAATGGGATCACGTGTGCTGGAGGCTGAGGCCAACCTCACCAGCCATAAACCTCACCACACGTCACTGGATATTGAGATATTGTGATGAAACATACAAACTTTCCCTTTCAAAAATAATTTGAAAAGCAGCTGTTGAATTGGTATTTCAAACTATTTTTTTTTCTGGAACAGATCATTTATATTCCATTTAAGAGTGCTTTCTTAAATTTTATTTTGCTTTCTTTAGAAGTAACACTATATAGTGTGTATTAAATAAATTGACGTGTTAATAAAACAAAATGAGGTTAGTTTTCAGAGGTCTTGGGCAATAATTTATTTGGTTATGTAGCACATAGCAGTGGCAGTTTTTTCAGAATTGTGTGGACTTTTATAACAATTATTTTTTCTGTGCTGGAGAAATATCAGGTGGGTAGCCTGAGAATGTACCCTTTTCTAATCTAGAATCATTCCCAGAACTATCATCCTATAGGTGTGATGGCTAACCTTTTTCCCATTGTGTGCCAAAAGTGGGGGGGAGTGCAGGTATGCCCACACCTTTAATTCTAATCCTATAATTCGTGCCTGCGCGCGACTCCCACGCCTCCCCCACTTTTGGTGTGTGATGGACCTGTTTTTCACCCTCCCCAGGCTCCAGAGGCTTTCTAGGAGCCTGGGGAGGGCGAAAACGGCCTCCCGCGCCCTTCCCCGGAGGCCTTCTGAGGCTTCAGGAGGCTTCCCTGAAGCTTCCAGAGGTCAAAAAACAGCCCTCAGGGCAAACCACAAATCTGTTGCCTAACTTCTAGGTTGCCCATAGGGCCGTTTTTCACCCTCTGGAGGCTTCCCTGAAGCCTCTGGACGGAGAAAAACAGCCCAACATGCAAACCGAAAGTCCATTCCTGAAAAATGGCTGAAAATAAAAGCCGAAGTCAACTGGCCAGCACGCGCGCTGGAGCTGACAGGGAAACTCATCACGTGTCCTAACAAATGGCTACACGTGCCACCTGTGGCACACGTACCATAGGTTCGCCATCACGGTCCTATAGGCTTGGACAAATGTATTGGTTCACCTCCACTTTTTCCCATGAAACTGATGCTTGTAAATGGCATCCCTTATCCATTATCCCATAGTCCATGGCAGTATTTCTCACCCTTAACAACTTTAAGTTATGTGGCCTTCAACTTCCAGAATTCTGCAACCAGCATGAAGTCTGTGTATGTTAAACACTGGTCTGCAGAGCAGGTACTTTGCTATGAGACTTCACATAGTCTTCTAAATTATAAAACAAATGAAAATGGTACAGACAGCTAACAGTACCGTTAACCCAGCCATGTATCCAGTGTTTTATTCCTTATTGATTCTCATTCTACTTATTTATTTTATGTTACTGAAAACAAACCACAGGATTCCGACTAATAGTGTCTTTTAATACAGTACACTGACACAAATGGATGCTTTGTCTGCTGCATCCTTTAATGATCTTAATTGTAATCCAAAATCATATCTTTCCGCTGCCTCATCAGATCAAAAGGGAAAACTTAAACCTTAATGAATTACCAAAGATGGAGAACCTATGGTATACATGCCACAGGTGGCACACAGAGTCCTCTGTGGGCATGTGTGCTAACCAGCTGATGTTCGGGTTTCCAGCACGTGAATGTGTGTCGGCCAGGTGGTCTCCGCAGGCGCCGGAGCACCAGAAAACGTCCAAAAAAACAGGCTGTTTTTTTGGGCCGTCTTCAGGCATTTTTTGGATCATTTTTCAGGCCAAGTGCTGGATTGCAGGTACAGAAGGTGGACTGTGGACTCTGAACTGTGAACAGATTTCCTTCATTTAAGGCTCCTTGAGATCTGTATGTTTTTAATTTTACTTCACTTAGGGATGTCCACCGTTACATTTGATGATGAAACAGTTGGTTGCAGTCTTGAGATCACAGGCAATAAAAAGAAAGTGAGAGTGTCTCGTGGTCGCAAAGAATATGAACGCTCCCCGAAGAGATTCTGCAACAGTCAGGTGCTGGGCTCTTCAGGTTTCTCTGAAGGCCGCCATTACTGGGAAGTCAACAGCAAAGAATCTTCTCTATGGGCCATTGGTGTTGCCAGTGGGGCCATTGGCACAAAGGACCGACTGGGAAGAAATGAATTATCCTGGTGCATAGAATACAATAAACATATCTCAGCATGGCACAATGATCAAGAAACCCAAATTGACGAAGATAGGCCTTCGCGGGTTGGAGTTTTCCTTGACTTTCCAACAAAAACTTTGTCTTTTTATTCCCTCACTGATAAAGAAACATGCTTACACAAGTTTGAAATCACCGCAGCAAATCCAGTTTACCCTGCTTTTTGGATTTGTAGTTTGTGTACTGGTCAGAGTTTAACTATAAATGATGTTAATAGGCATTAATTTTACGCCACAATTGTATATTTTCTTAATAAGCATTTGCCCTCTAAAGACTCTTAAGATTCTGAGGTTTTGCGGTTTGAATTATGAAGTGCCTCATCTTTTCCTGCTTTCGGAATGGAAATGAGTCTTACACAGGGTGAGCATGTTGGAAGCTTGCACTGTCATTGGACGGAGGTTAGAAGGTGCACAGTTTCAAAAGAAAGTTTGGGTTTGGGGTGCATAAATACAGTCTGTCAACTATCATAATCCCTGCATAGCCAGTTATGATTGCCCTTCACATACAATACTTCGTTCAGCATCCGTTCAAAGTTATGGCAATGCTGAGCAGAGGATTTATGACTGGTGACCAAAGTTATGACCATAGCAGCACCCCTATGGTCATGTAATCATGATCTGGGCACTTGGCAATCCACTTGAGCTAATGACCAACTTGCCAAATATGTGTTTGCTATATGCAACCTTCCCTGCCAGCTTCCCCACAAAGTCAATGGGGAAACCAGCAGGATTTGTTAGAAGTCATTGGTGCAAGCCTCCCCATCCATGCTTCCTCTCCACCCCGTCTGTACTTGTGCCATTTGGGCTACTTGCACATCTCCACGAACCCTTCCTGACCTACGCTCCACCTCCATGCACTCTCTTTGACTCACACGACACTTCTTGCACATCCACCCCAAGCTGTGTTGCACCCTTGTGCACCCTTCCCAACCCATGTCACACCACTATGCAGCCTCCCCAACCTATGCCACAACTTACACACCCTTCCTGACACTGCACTCCATATCCTTTCTGACCTTCATGACCATGTGCACTCCCCAATCTACCTGCCTCTTGTGTACCTACCCATCCTATATTGTACCCCATCCACCCTCCCTCGCCCATCCTGCACCTTTGGCACACTGTACATCCTTCTCGAGTCATGCTGCAAGCCCATGCATCCTACCTGACAAGCACCCTCGCATTCTTCCCAACCAACATCACACCTCCATGCTTTCCCCATAATGCCTCATACGGCCGCGCAGGCAATTATGGGGCGAACGAGGTTCACCCATGTAACACCTCTTCTGCGCGAGCTGCACTGGCTCCCTGTGGTCTACCGGGTGCGCTTTAAGGTGTTAATCACCATCTTTAAAGCGCTCCATGGCACAGGACCTAGTTATTTGCGGGATCGTATCCTGCCCCATACATCCCTGCGACCAATCCGCTCTCACAGAGAGGGATTCCTCCGGGTACCATCCACTAGGCAGTGCCAGAGGGCTGCGCCCAGGAGTAGGGCCTTCTCTGTGATGGGCCCAGCCCTCTGGAATGACCTCCCCCCAGATATCAGGACAACGACGGATCTCCGCTCCTTCCGCTCAAAACTCAAGACCCACCTGTTCCAACTAGCCGGCCTGGCTTAATCAGAACTTCTAACCTCCCTGGCAATTTTAAACTGTATATTTAAATCTATTGGGTATTTTAATTGTTTTAATTTTATTGTTATTTATTTTAAATTTGTGGCTTTTATTTTCATTTGTATTGTTAATGTTGATGTATTTACCTCCTCCATGCCACATGCTTTTATATTTGATTGTACGTCGCCCCGAGTCCCTTCGCGGAGAGGGCACGACTGATAAATTGAATCAAATAAATAAATAAATACATCCCTACTCACCTGGCCCTCACTATACTCCTGTATGCTCTTATTCAGTATCCCGTGTCCCCACAGGCCTTTTCCAAGCTGGCATGCCTCCACGCACCCCCTCCAACCTGCACAGCACCTCTCACATGCTCCCTCCCTCCCTCCTCCAGAAAAAAACACTTATTTGCTGGTCTGAGACTTGCAACTTCCTGCTGGATTCCCTACTGACTTTGGTTGTAGAAAGCCAGCAAGAAGTTGCCTCGCCTCACAATCGTGGGGTACAGTTAACAAAAGCAACCAGGACTACAGGGATGCAGTTGCCTTTTTGACTGCATTGCTTAGTGCTGAAAATTCAGATCCCAATTGTTATTATAATTGAGGACTACCTATCGCACATTCAAGTGACTTTATTCTAGTACTAGTATCATGGTTGACAATGGGACATACTGGAACTTGGTGGTAAACACTTGGTGGTAAACAGTTATCTATGAAAATGGGTGGAAAAATCAGGCTGTTCGATGTCACCTAAATTTTACTCATAATATATATGTAGTGTTACTATTAGATCTGTACTATGTAGTATCCAGTATGGTCTAGATTTTAATACTTTACAATCTTATACTTCCAGTAATTTATGAATGTCACTAATTTTCTCAAATTACTTCCAGTGCTGTATTCACTAGTTTCCTGTCTTTTTGTAAAAAACAATAACCTCACTATTGTTACAGAGGGCCAGCAGGTAAACCAATAATTAAAATTCTCCAGCAATGAGTTCTAGTTTTTAATCACAACATAACTGACAATCCATAGAACATAGTTTTGAAGGTAATAAAAAAGTAGAGAGACTAAGGAGACCCCACTTCTCCTGTAATCATGAAATTCAGAGATTAATTTTTCCTATTATTTATATTCAACCCAGGTACTGTTTAGGATTGAAAGGGGTTCCACATGTGACATCTGATGAAAATCAGAATAGAAGCATTATGATAAAAAAACAATGTGGGGGGATATCGAGCAGACGTAGCATTATATATTTGCAAATGAATATAATTCAGAGTCAATTATTTCAGAATATAGGAGGAGTTATTGAAGTACTTTTAAAATAAATGGACCCATAACTTGATAACAATGACAAAAGTAAAAATTAGGAAAGTAAAAATAACAAATTTCTGGAAGAACCCTCACATGTGGTACTTGTAACTCATATATCAAGAAATTCAGTAAGAACTTTGGAGGAATAGAAGTGGATGTGAATAAATAAAACAATACCGTGTCACTTGTTAGTTTAATTTCATCCTACTTTCTCTATATAATATATTTCAAAGTAGCCAGCTTACAAACATATTTTTGCTTGATTAGTAAAGTTGCATTATTTACAGTTATGATTTATTTGCATGTGTTTTATAAGTCTATAATATTTTGTTATATACATCCAGCAATAAAACCTGGGTTCTATATACTGCACCGTGTGATAATGTGGTCTGTTTTATTTTGGCTTAGTTAAGTTGCATGAATAAAATACTGTGGTGCGTAAATCATAGTTTCATATTTTACTGTTTTCTGAAACCAACCTTTGAGGGCTTATTCAACAAACTGGGCTTAGCAATATATATGATTTGGAAATTCAACCAGATGTCAAATGTGATGAATGTGGCAGCTATTTAATTACCTATTTGGGAAAGTCAGGTTTCAACTATTCATTTTTAAAGGCCTGCACTGAAGATATAAGGTGGTCATTGGTTAGTTGGGGTCCACTATGCCCCTAAAAGGAAGTTAAATCCAAAATATAAAACAATACCAGGGATTTAAAAAGGTTCCCCTTAATAGCTTGATGATAGCTTAAGAACATAAAATGATGAAGAATATAAAAATAATGGAATCCTTCAAATAGAGAAAGTCCCCTTTAAATCCTTGATAGAAGTTATCACTTTTATGAGAAAGGAATCCCATTCATAAGAAAAGGTCTCAATGTTTTTAACACCAAGTCATCCAGGAATTGATAAAATTATGTAGAAACATTATAACTGATTAAATTACCTACCAGGCTGTCTTAAGTTCCCCTTTGTCAGCTTCCTTGTGGAACAGAGAAACTACAGACAAGCAGCAGAAAACTCTTGACAATAATAGGATTAGGAAAATTTCACTATCTTCTACACTACAGCAAACGTAATCTTGTACCAAACAGAACAAATGTAATCAACCAAATTCAAACACTAACCTTGTGAAAGAAATTACATACGACACATTATAAAACAACTGAGAAACAATTTGTATAAAGATCTCAGCTAGGTGTTACTAGGAGTTAGGTGTGATTTAGACTCCTGTCCCAAGTATGAGATTCTCTATTTCTGCAGAAATAAACAGCTGAAAGTTGCCTTCCTTGCTTCAGCGTGATTTAGTGGTCATTAGTGATGGGAAAACAGAATCCATCTGAGGCTTCGGCTTTGCCTAACACCCCAAAGCCCCATCTTGCAAGATCTCGGGTATTTTTGCATTTAATCTTATGGCTTAACCTGATTTAATGGTTTTAAAGGGTTTTTAAAAACCATTTTGGTGCCTGCAACATAATATGAACTCAGGGATGCTCCCTACTTATTCAACAAGCATAAGCAAAGTGAAAAAACAAAGAGGTTCTATAACAGAAGGAATGGAGGGGGGGGGAAAATCTGCTCTTCTACTCTTAGACAACTATTCTGAGAGCAAGACATCTAATAATCAGCTAAAGGACTTCTTAAATAACCTGGTTTTAATGTTTTCTCTGCTAAAAACTGATTCTCCTCTCTTGGGCATCTATCAGTCTCGTTTGATTTTTTTTTTAACTAAAACTTTTTTAAACATTAAAGTCAATTCAGATGGGGTTCCCAGCAGGCCAGAGGATAAGTCCCCATGGGCAACATATTGTTCCCTGCTTTAAATTCCATCTGAAAGACAATAATCTGTCCATAAAAACAGTTATTGCTGTTTTTTTTTACTAAGCTTGAAACTGAACACAGCCTGGGGTTCAGTATGCTGTGCTAATCTGTGTTGATCTTAATACTGAGATCTGGCCGTGTTTTGGCATCCTGATAATTTGAGATTAGGATGAAGCTGCCATACCTAAAAATTAAGCAGGCACTTAATAAGCAGGACAAAAGCTAGGAAGAACATCCCTTCAGGAGATAGATAAGATCCCATCAACCGCTAGCAGAATTATCAATGAAGATTCTCATTCATCCAGATAAGAATTGTCTGGAAGTTGAATCATAGCACCTGGACTTCCCTGTTTGCCTTGAAGCTGCTTATCCAAGTAGCTTCTTCAGCGGATGACCTTTAGTAGCAGTTTGACTACCACCCAAGATAATAGCAATTGATTCCCACAATATTCATGAATTAGCCCAACACCTGTTTGAAATCAGCCAAGCTGGTAGACAGCACCACATCTTATGATACTGAATCCCAAAACTGAATAACAGGTAGTTCTCAATTTATGATCATACTGGATCCTGCCCATTATAGTTGTAAGTCATAACGATCATACAGTGGGTCGCCATTTGACTGACTAAATTTTGCAACCTTTTTTTGCAATGATTGTTAAATGAATGCTGCAGTTGTTAAATGCACCAGTTTTGCTGAAAACAGGAAGTAAATTTCTGAGATTCATTTGGCTATTCTACTAGTCAGGCCCAATTCCAGATAATTTATAAATACTTAAGAAAGGGAGAATAGAATCCCGGAGGATCACAGTAGTTACATCCCTCTATAGTGAGAGATGTGTATTTACACCTACTGTTTATTTTTAGTCAATTGTTTTTTCACAAGAAGATCTATTTTTTTCTATGACTGTTGAACTTATCGAGAAGTCTTTGATGAGGGACTTTATCAAAGGCCTTTTGAAAATCTAAGTAGATATTTACTGCCATCCACACTTTTATTAACATTTTCAAAACACCTACACTTCCCGAAGCTATGTTGAACATCCTTCAACAAGGCCTCTGACATTTTATCTTTAATAGCACTTCACTATCTTAACAGATGTTAAGCTTACAGGCGTATAATTTCCAAGATCTCGTCATGGAGTTCTTAAAAATTGGAGTTTATCCTCTCCATATAACTACATTTTAAAATATTGTAAATAGGTAAGTCCAGGTTGGTAAACTTAGGGGATGTTATTTATAATGGACATTCTTCCATTAAATGACCTGACTTTTACCAAGAACTCATTCAAGGCCGACAGATCTGCCATCAGGATTGCAGTATGATTGATATGATCAAAGGCAGACCAAAAGAAGAAAGAGTACCATCAGTTTAAACACATAACTTTGCAGAGTTATAAATTGAGATTGTCCACATTAGTTTTGAGAGAATGTACTAGGCAAAATATACATTTCCATCTTTCAACACCTTGTTTTGAGATACATAATTGAAGAACAAGGCTATTTAGATACTTGAGAAATCCATCAAAAATAAAAGTGATTTAGAGGACGTTACTTTAAAGCTGTAATGAATTTCACAGGAAAACTATCTTGGAAGCTAAAATAAATAGCACCCAGGTTCTTGTTCTTTTTTTTTTTTTTTGCACCAGAGTTCCATGCACCAATGTATTTATGTCTGCTTATGTTAGTGGCCTTGTGCTAGTTTTCCTCCATCAAAGGTGTTAGGACTTTCAGTCAATGACTGACAGTTACCACGTTGACTTTTATGTACCCATGCTATAATCACAACAAAGATATCAAGCCAATAAAATTTCATCTGTGGTAGATAAAAAAATTTTGGACACAAGATTTTAACACTAGTGGAGGGCAGACAAGTTAACAAACGCCAGAGATGCTCTTCCTCGGGGGTTTATGTTGTACAATAATCACAATAGTTGTACCTCTTAGAAAATTTGATTCTATAGGGCAGCATAGACATTTCAAAAACAGATGAAATTAAAACGAATTTTGAACACGCGTTTCTTATACCAGGCAACAAATCCAACTCTGCCCTTCTATGATTCTATAAGGGTCTCTTCCTTGAGCAGGGAGTTGGACTAGATGACCACCGAGGTCCCTTCCAGCTCTGTTATTCTATGATTTTTCAAGCGATACCAATGATAAATCTATCGTATCGCCATCTCTCCAAGCAACCCATTTCTCCCAATCAATTGAATGCAGGTGTACATTGTAGCCCTAAATACATGCAGGTTACTTTCGTTATTATTTTCCAAATTAAATTAAATTAAATTACAGAAGGAAAAAAACAACAACCCAAGACGCTTCTTTGCTTTGGAACGCCTGTTTTTTTTTTAATTAAACTCTAGAATACGCATGGGTTATACACTTCCGGTTTGCTCCCTCCCATCGGACTGCCTTTCCGATTCGTATCAGCAGGAAACGCCGGTGGGCTCCTACCGAGCCCTCATAGAGCAACCTGGAAGGGAGAGAGAGAGAGAGAGAAAGAAAGAGAGAACTTTCCCTGCCGTTGAAGGGCTGCGAACTTAGCTCCGGAAGTTCAAAAGCCGCCCGTCCTTCCTAGCCTCCCGTCTATGATCTCCCCGAAGGGAAAGGTTGCGAGAACGGGCGCGAGGGAGGGGCGGCCCCGCGAGGGAGCAAAAGCAAGTGCGCGCGCGCCGGCTGTTGGGAGGCGGGGACGGCGCGAGCGGGTCGAGCGTAGTAGGCCGTGGCTCTTCCCCCCCCCCCCACCTCCTCTCCCTCCCGCCCTCCCCTCCACGCCTTGGGCCGAAGCCCTGATGTGAGCCGGATCGCCGGACCCAGAAAGGCGGAGGCAGAGCACGATGAAGAAGGACGTGAGGATCCTGCTGGTGGGGGAACGTGAGTGAGGGAAGGGAGGGAGCGGCTGTGAAGGTCAGCATTGAAGAAGAGGGGATTGGGCCGGAGACATGGGAAGCCGGCTCGCCCCGCTGAATGAACCAGGTTGAGGGCAGTGGGGGTGGTGGAGTTGGCTGGCTGGGGAGGACAGGGAGAGCCGATGTTTGCGAAGGTAAGAGATGACACGTGTTTTAACGTCTTCCTTTTTACTGGAACGGAGGTGTGTATGGGGGGGGTCGGGTGGACCTGGCCGAAAGGTGGCCGGAGAGAAGGTGAAAGTGTTGGGGGGCGGAGAAGCAGGCGCGGGGGATTTAAGCGAAAGTAGGAGAGGGAAAGGACAGCCGGGCAGGGTATTAAAAAGCAAGAACAAAACGGGATTAAGGGTGCAGTAATGGGATTTTATAGGACCTTGGGACGGGGAGGAGGTGGGGAGGAACAGGCTGAAGAAGAGAGGGACTAGTTTTAGGAGATGCCGAAAGGGGGTGTAGAAAGGGGCAGAGGAAAAGGCATAGCGAAACTGAAGTGATAGAGGTATAATATTCCGCAAATGTAATTTTTTTATCTCGGTGGAAAACGGAACTCTTTGGGTATAATGATGAAGTTTGCTCCAAAATACACTATTAGGACACCTGCTGAGGAGGGCAATAAGCTAGCTAATCTCCTCCAAACTTTATTTTCCTTGGCACCTAGAGACTGGTTTCATATGGGGTTAGGTTTATTTTAAGTGTTGGGCTCGCCATGCGTTGAAGGACAGATGAGGATATAGAAAGGTGCAATTTAATCTTTTCACCTGGGAAAAAGATCCTTTTCGTCTTTTGTCAGGGCCAGCCCATCTTCTGCTTTTATATTTTGGATCAATTTTTTTTTAATACAGTAGCAAGTTGCTGTCACAAGGGCACCAGCTGTCCTGTCTCAAAATAAAAGTCACCAAGTTTCCTTTGCTCCCCTAACCCTCCCCACCCCTCCCCACCCCATATCAGCTGCTCACTGCAAGATACATGCTCTTGCTAGGCTTTCATTGATTATTTAAACATCACTGGTGATCTGGGCCTAAAGCTTTTTGACTCATCTTAGCTCTAAATATGGAATTCAAAACAGGGTTTTGGACAAGTATCCAAAGTACTGTATGCTCCCTCAGCAGATGTCCTAATAATGTATTTTACAGCAAAATGATTGTACATAGTTTTCCACTGAATATATTTGCCGAAGGTATGCTCCTATGTAAGTAATACAAACTGACAGGGCACCTCAGAAATACATTAGATTCCAGATCTCTTGATTTATAAATTGTTTCATCCCTGACTACTGGCCATTCTGTTTGGGGCTGATGGAAGTTATAGACCAAAATATCTGGCACTCACATGGCTACAATTAACTCAGATCTAGCTATTTATTCAACTATTCCATGTCTTTGATAATCTGTCTTCTGACATCTACGTTATGCTTGGCTATTAAGTGTTCTGTATGGTATATGGAATACAGACGAAGAGGTCCATAATTTAAATATGTGGTAGGCTACTTATAGGTTGAAGTCTTTGTGAATGCATATTCATTGTACAATGAGGAGCAACCTAATTTGCGTAACAAGTTGGGAAAGATTTATTTTCTGATGAGTGTGTCATTAAATGTGCTTTTTTGGATTGTATGTTAACAAAGAATGATGTGTGAATAATGTCAGAAAATTGATGACTGGCTGCTACCGTAATATTGTGTAAAGTTACCAAGATTTCTCTGAATGTTAATGACTCTGATGTCTTGTGGGTCTAGCAATTATGAATTATTGTTGAAATTTGATTGAGGGATTAATTAATTAAAATAGTTTTGATTGATTTGCTATATTTAGAATACCGTAGTTCAAGAATTGAGAGTTTGGACTTTTCCTTAAAGCTCTTCATGAGATTTTGGGTGGGAATTGAGAATAAGAATTCTGTTGTGCTTGTTTTCTCTTTTGACCCCATCATTTTTTCTTTTAAATTACTTGAAGACTGTTGCATATGTACCTGCCAGATACTGTGAAATATTTATAAATCAGGAGTTCCTGTTTTCCAAACCAATGTTTTTGTCTCAGGATAGCAACCTGATGCTTCCAGAGATTTTGATCTTGTACAATTATATTTTTTGCTGCTAGCCACTATAGCGAGACTGATGGGAGATAAAGTCCCAAACTTCCAGAGGGCATTAGGTCATTTATTTGGGTATGCAGGGTGACATAGTCTTGCACTGAGAATGTGCACATATTTAGCTATTGGTTCATTTATATTTAGTTTGAATTTCCAGGTCAATGGTGTTAAAAATAATCTGTGGGAATTCAGCCATGGAGAGTATGTTTTATCTTCTTGGAAGACTTAAATAAATAATTATTTGTTTAAAGAGATTATTATCCTTCCTCCTGACTTGTTTTGTTAGTTATGTGACCTTGAAAAATGTTTCCTAAGGCATGATGAGATTTGCATCGTAAAAGCCATAGATAGGGTGGCATTTTGAATTTTCTTGACTATTCATTTTATGCAGATTGCAGACAACTTTTAAAATCAGAAAAGCTGATCATGGGCAGCCTGTTGACAGAGTACAATTTGAGACAAAGTGTATTGCCCTCAAATCAAATCAAAATAACTTCTCCTACAATTCTATTGTCTTAGACAATAGACTATGTTGCTATCTGACTAAGCATGAAGAAGCTGAATTTAAAACCTTCTGAATGTAGGCTGCAAGTCTAATTCTCGAGGACTCTGTGGGTGGGTGTTTTGTTTGTATGTGCTTGCCTTAGAGCAGTGCTTCTCAAATAGTGGGGCGGGCCCCCCAGGGGGGGCGCGAGGCTCCATAAAGGGGGGCTCAGCTCAAATTATTTTATATATTTTTGTTTTGCAGGTTAAAGTTTTTTTTTAATATTGTGTTCCTTTAAATCCTGTGCTCCTTTAAATCTTTTCTGCTACAGTTAATAAAGCTATTCTTTGTTGTAAATTGATCCACATTTCTTTCTTTTTTTATTCTCTTATACGTTAATAAGGATACAGTGTTATGCAGAGGTGTACTTATAACAATTTCATAGACAAATGATACTATTTACAGTTACGCGGGGCGCGCGAAGTTTTCTTCTTCCTAGGGGGGGCATGACAGAAAATAATTGAGAAGCACTGCCTTAGAGTCAGTGTTGACTCCTGGAGACTGACTGGACAGATTCCTATAGTTTTCTTGGCAAGATAGCAGAAGTGGTTTGCTATTGCCTTCTTTCTAGGGTTGAAATAGAATGACCAGCCCAAGACCACCCGACTAATTTTATATCTAAATCGGGATTAGAATTCATGTGCTCCTGGGTTCTTCTGTCCCAGTGATTTAACCACACCAAACAGGCACTCTCAGAGGGAGTTTTAGCTGCTGGGAATGCTACTGTCAGAAATGTTTCACGTTAGTACATGTGGTTCATACATGTGACAAGACTGTTGCTGCTCAGAAGATTGGTCTGAGCCCAAAATCTTCAAGCTGTCCTTTAGCTGTGCTTTGATTTATCTAGTGACTGTTGAAATTGGGAGCCTAAATTTAGAAAATATCATCCTTATTTAGGGAAATGTTGTTTGCCAGGGGCGCTGGGAAACTAAGGCATTCTTTGAAAGGAGTAGGGTCATACATATTTATCTTTAGAATGTATTTAATTTTTAACGTATAGTCTGAAAATATTTTGTTAAAAAACTTCCATGCTGACATTGTTATAGAGCTGTCTCCTCTTAGAGCCAAATTGGTTTCATAACTTTCCATAGCATAGTTCGATTCTAGAAAAACGGGTTTGCTTCACTGCAATTTATAGGTATAAATGTTGATGTGTTTTTTTTAATAATTCCCATAATATGTACTACATATTTCCTCTCTCCCCAAGTCCTTTCATATCAAGTTCAGTTTTTTATTTAGAAGACTGACAATTCTGGAAATATTTTGAGCTGAAATTATTTTGGAATGTTTCCAGAATGATCAGAACTGTATTGGAATGTATATAGAGGATCTTTTTTATTTGAAATACTTTGCACACCACTAATTTAAATGTTCCTGTGTGCATTCTCTGCCATATTCCGTAAGTTTAGTATAAAATTGAAACATAGCAGTGAAGGATCACACATTGAGAGATACAGAGGGTAGTCTGCTAATATACATGGTACAATATCCTCGACTTACAACAGTTCATTTAGTGACCATTCAGCATTACAACAGCACTGAAAAAAGTGACTTGTGACCATTTTTCACACTTATGACTGTTGCAGCATCCCCATGGTCACGTGATCAAAACTCAGACACTTGGCAACTGACTCATATTTATGATTGTTGTTGTGTCCCAAGGTCATGTGATCAACTTTGGCAACCTTTTAACAAGCAAAATCAACGGGGGAGCCAGATATACTTAACAACCGTGTTTCTAATTTATCAACTGCCATGAGTCACTTAACAAGTGTGGCAAGAAAGGCTGTAAAATGGGGCAAAACTCACTTTACAAATATCTCACTTAACAACAGAAATGTGGGGCTCAATTGTGGTTGTAGGTTGAGGAGGACTACCTGTAATTGTCAATGTTTTAAGGTTCGGGCATGAAAGGATACTAGAAATATACCAATTGTTAAACTATATTTTTAGTTGTGTGCTATGACGCATTTGGTGTATTTGAAGTTTACTTGTGTGGGCAACTCATGTTTTTTGAAAACAGAATTAGGCCATGAGCTACTTTCTGGAAATACTGTGCTTCAATTTCAGCAATATTGCAGCCACTTTAACATTTTGGGAAAGCTAAAATATCTCAATGTAAACTTTTGCATAACAGAGCCTTTGGACAATTTTAAATAACTTTGATTAAATCTGTGAAGTGTGGAAAGCTAAATCTCACCTTACATAAATTTATTTTTCTGAGTACTTGAATTGAATCTGAACAAGTGCATTACTACCATAGAAAAATACTGTTTGGTGATATCGAAGTCCTTTGGATTGATATGTGGTGGTAGTTACACCAATGTCAACAGATGTATATGTGAATGTGTCTGTAAATTTACATTTCTAAAGGAACTGTATAATTTTCATTTGGTGAAAATGATCAACTGAACTTGACAAATCCATAATTTTTAAAATATAACAAGATTGTGCTCATTTATATTTGTTTATAGATAAATTTATTGGGTAAATTTAAAGGAAAAGAATGTGTCTGGTGACAGTGGAACAAATGCTAATGAAAGATTGAATACTCTCTCCTTCTACAGTTGCCTCAAATTTGGGAATGTTTTCACATATGGGCTTAACGTTAAATAGGAACTAAAATTCTGCTTTTCCACAAAGCAGTTCCCATGATGTTTAGTCTTATGCCACACAAAGTCAATACTAAGCTACACATTAAAATAGACATGTCTACTTGCTGGGTTTTTATTGGTTGATTTTGTCCAGGCTGATATATGAAAAGAAAATAAAGGAAATTTTTAAAAAGAAAGGAAATTTATTCTAATCCAGTCTTCACAGGCAAAAAGACATGCTGCTGTTCTGTTACGATTTTGGATAGTAAAAAGTAAGCTTGCATTGCCAATCTCAGTCAAGATATTATTATTGTTATTAATTTTTTATGCCAGTTATATACAAATCAAACATGAAAAAGGTGTCCATATCTCCTAGGGAACTATATGACCATCTGCAATCTTCAGAATCTTCTTCAGTGCTGTACCAGTTTTAAAAGTATTAATAGCATTTTTATTTCTGATTGCAAGATTCAACAAGGCCTAACTTTAGGAAACTCACAGAGTCATTTGAATATCCTATTGGGCCAACAGTCATTTTGCATGAAGTCATTATGCTCATTCAGTTCTTCCTGTCAGACAAAGAATTTAAAAGGCTTTTAAAAAAATATTCCAAAATCGCAGCATCAAAAGTTTTCTTGGCTCAGAAAGAAGTAAGTTAGCTTTCTCCTATTCTTTCTTACTTAATTGGCACAGAATATCTATCTCATTCTGTTGCATTGAAATGACAGTTTTTGCTTTAAATGACAATATCACATGATAGCTACCAGTTGTTTCATAGTTAAATACAGATAGTCCTTGACTTACAACCACAATTGAGCCCAAACTTTCTCTTGCTAAGCGAAACATTTGTTAAGTGAGTTTTGCCCCATTTTACAACTTTCCTTGACACAATTGTTAAATAAATCACTGCAGTTGCTAAGTTAGTAATACGGTTGTTAAGTGAATCTAGTTTCCCCATTGATTTTGCTTGTCGGAAGATGATCACATGACCCTGGGACACTGCAGCCGTCATAAATATGAGTCAGTTGCCAAGCATCTGAATTTTGATCATGTGACTATGGGGATGCTGCAATGGTCGTAAGTGTGAAAAATGATAAGTCACTTTTTTCAGTGCTGTTGTAACTTCAAACAGTCATTAAACGAATGGTTGTAAATCAGGGACTACCTGTAGTGAGAATTCTGGGCCATTATTTGGGGTGTTTCTTCTGACACTTCTCAATTTATTCTCAAACTAATTTATAGTAAATACAATTTGCTTTTCATTCAAAATAATACTGGTATAACTCTAACCCCTGTTTCCACAATACACATAGCCTATCCAGCCATTAACATCGTCAGATTTTATTAAAAATGAAAGTGGAGCATAATCACAAAAAGTGGCCCAAAGGTTTCCATTTTGGAAAGACATGTGAACCCTTTTCCATCAATTCCATGAGTCTTGAACTAATTCCTGGCTTTTTCCTGATGAAGCTGCCAGCAGCAAGCAAGTTGGGCTACTACAGCAAGCTAATACTAATACTAATGTTACTCATTGTGTGTACTTATATCACAATTAATCAGGTGAAATTAACTGGAGTCAACACAACAGTAGGCATGATTTGGGCTATATTTGACCACCTGGAATGATGTTCCCCAGATATTCTAACAAATCCACAACTGACCTAGTTAAGCGTATTGTAGAAAGTAAGTCCTAATCAATTGCTATCCTGGTATATAGTAATCCAGTAGTCTTCAAAAGCATTGATCAGTGCAGTAATTTGCCAAAGTCTTGTTTGTTAAATTGAACCCCAGAATTCTTTATTATGAGGATATTGTAGTTTTAATCTTGTTTGGAAAGGAGTTGTATATCAAGGATCCCCAGGGGTCCATGGACCAGTACCAGTCCATGTCCTGTTAGGAACCAGGCTGCACAAGCGAGTGAAGCTTCATCTATGCATGTGTGAGATCTAGGTAGCGTGCAAAACCATCTCTCCCTCCCCCTCCAGTCGTGATCCTGCTACCAAGAGGGTTGGGGACCACTGCTGTATATTCATGCAGGGATATTATTTTTCCTATTAGCTGACCTATATTAAGATTTTCTTTTTAAAAAATGAGAAAGTTTTGTAGAACTCACCACATTGATTGTGCTTTTATAGTTGTCATTTCAAAGAACCATGGCTCTATTTTTTTAAAATAAAGGTTTGTCTACAGTTTTATTGCTGGTTAGCAGTACTATTGCTGGTAGTAACTCTTGACACCATCCCTCACCTCCCCACCCCCACCCCTGCCAAGAATTACCTATGGAAATCCTTCAGGAATGTTCATCTTCTCAATTTCACAGCCAGAGTTGGGAAGACATCACTTATCATGTCTCTTGTCAGTGAAGAATTTCCTGAAGAGGTAAGTTTTCATGACACTTGATTTTTAAAAAAATCCTTGTGAAATTAAATTTCAATTTGCTGGACTTTAATGTAACAGATTACACATACAGTGGACAGCATTCTGCTGTGAGTTACATTTACTAATGGTGTTTGATACAAATTAGAGTACATCATTGCCATCGTCTGTAAAGGGTATGTTACATAAATTGTATATTATATAATTGTAAATTACATAAAATTGCAATAATTGCGTACTTGTCAATATACTAGATGTTCATTAGAAGCTGATATGCGTCCACTGGTTAATCTGTTCATGTTTCACTATATTTTTAAAGCCCTTGATAGAAATACAAAAACTCCTAAAGCATAAGCTTTGAGTCTAATATAAGTATTTGCTTCTAAAAGTATCGGTATGTATTTTATGCTATTTTCTTCTAGATACACAAAATAAGGATTCCTTTATAAGCTTTCAAAAATGTGGGAAATTATGTAAAGAAATTTGTAAGTTTAACATGTACATGTTACTTAACACATTAACCAATAGGATATATTGCTGCCATTTCTGTTCGTAGTTGATATGATGAGTGACACAGTATAATAATATATTTTCAATCATTAGCGTGCAAGATTTTATTGCCATAATTTTCATTAGGCTAAAATATGCCTGTGTATGACACTAACTACTGTGATGAATGGCTTGGTAAAAATCATTGAATGTCTGAGAATGGAATGGAGAGTTCCATTGTTACCCATTATGTTCTGTGGAAAAAAAAATCAATGATAAGGAATATAGTGTTCTAGCTGTTTGCTATGGTTCTATATCAAACCTTATTAGTCATGGGATTCATTGATTAGAAAGTTGCGTAGTAGAAGTACTTGGAATTGTTAGAAATAGCAATTTATGTAGCAGTCATGAAATGACTTTGGAACAAACTGGATTTTTTATGGTAAGGAATGCGCAATGTTGAATTTCCTTAATGGAGACTGGCGAAATCAAATAAGGTTGCAAGTAGTAAAAGTTTGTATTACTTAACTGGATTTGAAGTTTCCTGCTTAAGGGGAGGTATCATAGATAATTGCTCAGTTTCTCCTATTAGAGGTTACAAACTTTGCAATTTATATAAAGCATTTAACTAAGATTTCTGCTTTTCATACACCAAGGTTCCTCCCCGAGCTGAAGAAATCACTATCCCGGCTGATGTTACTCCAGAAAGAGTGCCAACCCATATAGTGGATTATTCAGGTAATGCCTCTGTTTTTATAAATTAAAAAAGAGACATTCATTATGGTTTGGCTGCTCTGGGAATGGAGGTATCAAAGAACAATTCATCAGGTGTATATATCTCTTCCACCCAATTAATAGTGCTTCTCTGTCTTTACCGCTTATGCATCTAATAACCAAGATTTTTTTAAAAAAATCAGTCTCTTTGCTCCTTTCTTAGTCTCACAAATGCATCAATGATACTTTAGTCCTTTATAAAGTAATGAATTGGGTTATAAGGTCTACTGCTGTTAAATGTCTTCTGACATTTTCCCAACAGAACCAGTATTTTCTGGCAGCTTTCTACATGTTATGAAGCAGATGAAATGGGGATATTTTTCTTTTAGATAGGAAGATAATGGAGAAGATGCCTGGCAGCTAAATTATGAAATAAGTATAAAATGGCCAGGTGCCAGCCTGTCATCTGCTTGTAACTATAAAGCACTAGGTATTTAGGTTCCATCCAATGTAAAGCAAACCTAGAACTGCCTACTATAATAATCTGCATCTATATGATTGAAAGTAGAGCTTCATACATTTTGTTGAATATTGATAAATATTCTCTGCTTTTAGTCTGGAGAAACATCCAAATTAATATCAATATATCCATTTAGGATATAAATCTACTTGGCATGAAGACAAATCCTAGCTTGGTTCTTTAATTTTACATATGTTCATTGTCATACAACGTACCAATTCAGGATTTTTCTTGAAAACTGAGATACTGAATTGAAAATTGGAAAGTATACAGGTTGTCCTTGACTTAGTAACATTTCTTCAAAGTTGGTGGAGACAGCAGTCATGCATGGGTTAACTCAGTCAGTAACCAATAGAACTGAGTCTACCAAAGTGATGCCATTGCCTCTGAGGAGCATGCTCCCGCTTTTTTAGACTCAGTTCTATTGGAACTGGCTGGGCTAATCGCTTTCTCCTCAACTAGTATTTAATATTTGACTATTCTACTTGGATTTAATTGGCTTTTACTCAAAGAACAAAATTTCATCTAAATTGGAAAGACAGAGAATAAGCTTCTACTGGACCTTTGGAGGCAGGACTCCTGGGCTGTTGGAGAGACATTGCCAGGGCTTCTTCGAGGCCTTTGCCTCCTAACTTGCCTACGGGCTTCTGAAGCTCCCTGGCTAGCAGCGCGGTTTTGCAATAGCCGTTGGAGGCTTCACTCAGCGCTGCCGCCTCTGCTGCCTTCCCCTGGCTCTCCCTTGCTGCCAATGCCGCTAACCGCCACCAGAAGCCATCGGACGCTGCAGGGAGCCTCCAAAAGCTGCTAAAAGCTGCCGCTAGGAAGCGCTGCCAGTGCTACCGCACCTCACCACCATTCCTCCGCGCTCCCGCTGCTGCTAGACCACCACGGCTTCGTCCTTGGCTCTGCAGTCTTGCTGCAGGGCCTCCGATGCCCACGCGCACTTCGCGGCCTTGGCTACCTCGTGGCGCCGGCCCATAGGCTCTGTAGCCTCAGTGGCCATCTTGTTTGGGCGCGAAAATCATCTGCCAGCCATTTTAAGCTTCTTCAAGAGCCGTGAGTACAGGCCATGGCCTCCTCTCCTAATCCTGAGCCTCAACTGCCTCCAGTCTCCTTGGCCCCTGCTCTCACCACCGAACCTCCTTCACCTGGGGCCCACAGGCGCAGGGCTGCTCCGGAAGCTACCCACACTGAGCCCCCTTCCAGGAACCCCAGGCCTAACCCCAGGAACCACATTCACAGGTGACACAGACGGTTCCTCCGCTTTGTCCATGCGGGCCGCCACTTCCAATATCGGGCCCTTCCCTTCGGGCTTTCATCGACCCCGAGTGTTTTCACGAAACTTCTGTCAGTCGTAGCAGCCCACCTGCGTGCCAGACCCATCCGGATCTTTTGTTATCTGGACGACATTCTTCCTCCGGGATCTCCAGGACACCCTACAAGTGCTGCAGGAGGTTGGGTTCTCCATCAATCAGAAGACGAATCACTTCTTTCCCACCTCTCGCCTGGTGCACTTGGGAGCCCTCATCGATTCGTCTCAGGGGAAGGTCTTTCTGTCTCAGGAACGCCAGAGCAGTCTCAGGGATTTAGCCAAGGAGGTGCGAAAGAGACAGCGGGTCCAACTGTCTCAACTGCTGGGGAAGATGGTCTCCTGCTTCTCCATTGTCCCTTGGGCACGGCTCCACAGCCGCTGTCTTCGGTGGTTTCTTCTGCCATTCCAGAAGACCAATAGTGGAATAGATCTGCAAGGCGGCTACCTGGTCTACTAATTCATTTATACGACATTATAAGGTGGATCGGTATGCATCAGTGGATGCGGCCTTTGGAAGGCGTGTCCTTCAGCAAGTTCTTCCTTCTTCCAGCTCCTAGACCAATCTCATTCCCTCCTGGGGACACGCCAGCTTTGGTACATCCCATGCATGACCGCTGTCTCCACCAACTTTGGAGAATGGGGCATTGGTTCTTACCTGATACGCCCCTTCTCTGGGCAGGTGGAGACAGCGGTCATCCCCACCCATTTGGGTCCTGGCTTACTTCGCAAGGGAGATCTGGGAGCATGTTGTGAAGTCACAGGACGGAAAACGATTGTTCAGCGCACAGCAGTCTACTTATCTCCTTCGTCAAGAAAAGCGGGAGCATGCTCCTCAGAGGTGATGACATCACTTTGGTAGACTCAGTTCTATTGGTTACTGATTGAGTTAACCCATGCATGACCACTGTCTCCACCTGCCCAGAGAAGGGGCGTATCAGGTAAGAACCAACACCCCATTCGTTTAGTGGCCATTTGAAGTTACAATGCCACTGAAAAAAGTGACTTATGACTGGTTTTCACACTTACAGCCATTGCAGCATCCCCATGATCATGCAATCAAAATTCAGGCACTTGGCAACTAGCATATGTTTATAATAGTTGAATTGTTCTGGGGTTCATGTGATCACCATTTGTAACCATCCCAGCTGGCTTCCGACAAGCAAAGTCAATGGGAGAAGATGGAAAAGTCAATGGGGAAAGTACTATTTACCAAACATCACTTTCTTAGAAATGACCTTGGTTTTCCCCCCCATTAAATTCATTTATAAGATGTAGCAAACATGGAAAGTTTCCATTTGTCAAATTATTTTTAATTATTTTTATTTTTCCTGTAGCCCTGACCCGCACCCGGATGGAGGACCTAGTGGCTGCATGGAACAGTGCGGCCGCCGGGGCCTTGGACCGGGTTGCGCCCTTGCGGCCTCTCTTGCGGCAGCGAACCACCCAGGCCCCTTGGTTCACCGAGGAGCTGAGGGAGATGAAGCGCCGCAAGAGACGCCTAGAGACCAGATGGAGATCGTCACGCTCTGAATCTGACCGATCACAGGTGAGAGCCTATTTGCGGACTTACCTTGTGGCATTAAGAGTGGCCAAGCATCAGTATTGTGCCACTCTTATTGCATCCGCAGATAACCGCCCTGCCGCCCTGTTTAGGGTGACCCGCTCCCTCCTCCAACAGAGGCCGCGGGAAGCCCCTTTGCAGGGTAGAGCAGAGGAATTTGGGGAGTATCTGCAGGACAAAATCGCTGAGATTCGCAGCGAGTGGGTCCCCTCTAGCGGTCTAGAGGGGACGTCGGAGGTGGGTCTTGAGGCTCCACTCTGGGAGGAGTTTGACTCTGTTACTTCCGACGATATGGACAGGTTGCGTGGGCGACTGCGAGCCACCACATGTTTACTGGACCCGTGTCCCTCCTGGCTTATACTGGCATCCTGGGAGGTCACACGAGGCTGGCTCCAGGAGTTAGTCAACGCTTCTTTGAGAGAGGGGTTCTTGCCGGCCATCCTGAAAGAGGCGGTGGTGAGGTCCCTACTCAAGAAGCTTTCCCTGGACCCAGCTATGTTAGCCAACTACCGTCCCGTCTCCAACCTTTGCTTCCTGGCGAAGGTTGTAGAGAGTGTGGTGGCACAACAGTTCCCACGCCACTTGGAGGAAATTGATTATCTGGACCCGCGCCAGTCCAGTTTCCGGCCCAGCCACAGCACGGAGACGGCATTGGTCGTGTTGGTAGATGATCTCTGGAGGGCCAGAGATGGGGGTTGCTCCTCCATCCTGGTCCTATTAGACTGCTCGGCGGCTTTTGATACCACCGACCATGGTATCCTATTGCATCGACTGGAGGGGCTAGGGGTGAGGGGCACCGTTCTGTGGTGGTTCTCCTCCTACCTCTCTGGCCGAGTGCAATTTGTGTTGGCAGGGGGGCAGAGGTTGACCTTGAGGCCGCTCACTTGTGGGGTGCCGCAAGGGTCGGTGCTCTCGCCTCTCCTGTTCAACACATACATGAAGCCGCTGGGCGAGATCATTCGTGGGTTCGGGGTAGATTACCATCTGTACGCGGATGATACCCAGCTGTACATTTCTACCCCGAACCACTCCAACGATGCCGTCAAAGTGATGTTCCGGTGTCTGGAAGCCGTACGGATCTGGATGGGAAGTAACAGACTCAAGCTCAACCCGTCCAAGACGGAGTGGCTGTGGCTACCGGCACCCCGGTTCAACCATTTGACTCCATCACTGGCCATTGGGGGCGAACATCTGGCCCCCGTGGATCGGGTACGCAATCTGGGCGTCCTCCTAGATGCCCGGCTGTCAATGGACGACCATGTGACAGCCGTGGCAAGGGGGGCGTTTCACCAGGTTCGCCTGGTGTGCCAATTGCGTCCCCTCTTGGACCGGAATGCCCTCCGCACAGTCACCCATGCGCTTGTGACGTCCCGACTGGACTACTGTAACGCTCTCTACATGGGGCTCCCCTTGAGATGTACCCGAAGGCTGCAGTTAGTTCAGAATGCGGCCGCGCGGGCAGTTTCGGGAGTCGCTAGGTACTCCTACGTAACACCTCTCCTGTGCGGGCTGCACTGGCTACCTGTAGCTTTTCGGGTGCGTTTCAAGGTGCTGATTATCATCTTTAAAGCGCTCCATGGCACAGGACCTAGGTATTTGCGGGATCGTATCCTGCCCCATACATCCCTTCGGCCGATCCGCTCACACAGAGAGGGACTCCTCTGGGTGCTGTCCACTAGGCTGTGCCAGCGGGCGACGCCCAGGGGAAGGGCCTTCTCTGTGATGGGCCCGACCCTCTGGAATGACCTCCCCCCTGATATTAGAACAACTACAGACCTCCGCTCCTTCCGTAAGAAGCTTAAAACCCACCTGTTCAATTTAGCCGGCCTGGCCTAATCCCAGCTCTCCCACCTCAGTCTGCATTTTTAAATTTACGGGTTGGTTTTAGGCTGAGTTTTAATTTTTATCAATTTGTACAGAGGTTAAGGTTTAATTTGATTTTAATGGTAATTTATTCTTATGTGTATGGTTTTTTATCTGGTGCCTGTACACCGCTCCGAGTCCCTTTGGGGAGAGGGGGCAGTCTAGAAATCAAATAAATTGAAATTGAATTGAATTGAAGATTAGAGGCAAGAAAATAACTTGGTAGAGGTTCATTTGTTATCCTCACTCTGATAATTCTTTGTTGCAATACTTTGTTATAAAACCTTGGTTTTACCGAGCTTGATTTAACAGATTTTACATTTAGCATGCAACATTTTAATCCAGACTTCACCCCAATTTAGCAGACAGTCTAACCTCATTTAGTGGACAAATCCCCTAGATCTAAATTCAGGGTAGACATAACTTACCTTATTACATAATTTTGCTTGTTATGTTACATTATATCACATTATGCAAGTGATACATATTGAAATATAATGTTCATTCACATTTAACAAATACTACCTCCTCCTCAAGCTTTTACTGTATTCCCCATTCTCTTTTTATCTATTTCCCATTTTATCTAACTTTACTTGGGAGACTGGAAAATAAATAATTGATCAAAGACTGTCTTACATTGCACAATCAAAAGAATAACATAGGACTTTATTTTTCCAATACATTGAACCTGCATGCTTAAATGATCTTTCTTTTCTCTGGCTCTAGAACGCTAATGTTTGTGTAGTCAAAATGAGATCAGTCAAAGATAAGTTCTTCCTAGTTGTCCTTTTAATAGGTTGATAGAAAGTATAAGTAGAATAGCAGATGGCTTGGGAATGTGCTTGGTGACAGAAAGTTAGAATAGTATGTGGAAATGTATTTATTTTATATCCCAACTTGTGTGCAAATGCTTAGGGCAATGTGTAATGGAGCATCTTGAAAATCAATTGTTAATGATGAATATAGCATTACAAACTGCAACATTTGCAGTTTGGAATGCTATACTAATAGTCTGATTAAGACTGGAAAACATTGTGTCTCTTACTATTTAAGTGTACCTACTGGCCTTTGATCATTTAGATGAATAATCATTGTGACATTCTATTCCATTGCAGAATATGAGCAAAGTGACGAACAGCTCCATCATGAAATATCTCAGGTGAGTGGAATCTGTCTTCTGTCTTGAAATAGTTGTGATTTACCTGTTCTGTGGAACTTGGTGAATTTCTTTCCATGAGAAGAGCCAGAATCATTCTGATTATTATGAAATTATTATGTGATGAAAAGTATCCCCTTTCCTTACACACGTGAACTGGGTTCACTACCAAAGCCCACCTCACTTACCCTTGTATGTGAACTCCTTAAAGTACTCTTATAGTGAAATATTCACAACAAGCTGGATTGATTGACCCTGAGTGCTGACAGGGAAAAATCAGACAGGAACCAGAGGCCCAGTAAACCAAATGGTTTATATTTACCTTATCTCAACTTTGGTATAGCTGATGTGCTACTTAGTAAGACAGGATAAATAAGGAGAAGGCCTTCCCAGTGGGATTTTCAAAAGCATTCCAGTAATATGCTGTAATTTACACTGGGTCTGCCTTTTTCTTTGTCTTGTCTTTGAAGTATAGTAGGTCAAAGATATAGAAACTCTGATTCTGTTTTTGCCCAAGGCTACTCTGCTGGAAGCCCAGTGTGCACAGGTTTTTGTTTGTTTGCAGGCTTAATACATTTATGTTGCATCTTTAAAGTGATTTGGTTGCTTTAAATCAGCCAGGTTTTCAACACCTGGCAAATCATTTAAAAGGCATGATTTATCTGAGTACTGATGTAGGAATGAGGAAAGCCTGTACCATGATGAATTTATCCTCGAGCTATAAAACATTCTCACTCTCGGTTCTTCCCATTAGACTGTCAGTCGAAATGTCTTAACTGGAATGGATGTTTAGTAAAGTATATCCTTGCAGCTGTGTGGTTGTCAAGAACAGGTCCAGGTTTTCAAAGTCCTTCATGCCAGAATGATGGGAGGGGCGGGGGAAACTTAAGCAAAAATATTTTCTGTAAATTTATTTTGAAATTTTTACACGGCCATTGGTTTTAAATACCTAACCCTAGGTTTCTAACAACAATTCACCCAAAATATACAATAGAACCTCAAAACGCAAATACAAACTAAGTTAAAAGTAACTATAATACCAAAGGCAGGCACCTGAACAAACTCACAGCGCAGCTATATATCTACGATGGGCACAACTAACATCCCAGCGACTGAGGTCTTCATGACCTTCCAGGACACCTGGAATTTTGGGATATTTCCGATCTTGAGGAAATTATTACGCATAACAGGCACTACAACAGAATGGGCCCGTCTCCTAGGTCCCATCAGATGATGTTTAATAGGTGGGACCTGGAACATGCCCATTTTATCAGATCGGGTGGGAAAACTGAAACCTTTGGGGAGGTGCAGCTCCACAAGTCATTTAATCCTATGCCATGCAATGCTTTGATGGCAATAACCACATTGTATTATATCCAGAATTGTTCTGGGGGCCAGTGTAGCACCCGCAATAGCAGGGCAACACAGGAATAATACAAACTGCATCCAATGCATTCAGAATTTGGATATGCTGCAACATATGGATCAGTTGAAGCTTCTGGGCATTTTTCAAGGATATCACGGTAGAATATATTTGCAATAATCCAGTTGGGAAGTGACTAAGGCATGAGTGATCCCAGGCAGTCTTTCTTGGACTAGGATGGGCGTACAAGATGAGTTTAAAAATAAACTAATGGATCTTTGTCTTGATTTGATGACTAATGAGCAGACTTCCTCTTATGAATTGAAATTTTTCAATCTAACGTCAGAACACTCCTCCCATGGAACAACAAAAAAGATAGGGAAAAGATGGAGAAGAAATACCCTTTGTACAAGCAGAACAAGTTTCTGTTGAAATAATAGGCTGCTTTTTTCAGATGTTGAAACTTTTACTGATAAATTTTGGTGGGAAAGTCAGTGAATTTGTTTGTAAGTATAGTTCACTTTGAAGCATATGATTCCACATCTTCGCAAATCCATTTATGATTTTTCTACTCTTTACCAAACAAACTCCAAACAAGATTCACCAAATTACATTCAAGTTTCAAGTTTCAAAAATAGATGTATGTATTTGTGTGTTTATTCTTTATGCCCACAGTGCAAAACCTACAAGCAAATTGCTAGTTCACAATTTTAATATCTCATATTTATTGAATATCAGAAGGAACTATCAAGTGGTCTTTCATAATGTCTTTTAAGATATTTGCTAGGAAGACGTTGCAGTTATAAACCATTTGCTTCTTCTTTGTCCCAGGCAAATGTAATTTGCATAGTATATGCAGTTAACAACAAGAATTCAATTGATAAGGTATGAGGAAAGCACTTTTTAATTTGTCCATATATTAATATAACATACATTATATTGCCAAAAGAATTCGCCCACCTGCCTTTACTCGCATATGAACTTACTGTAAGTGACATCCCATTCCTAATCCATAGGGTTCAATATGAGGTCGGTCCACCCTTTGCAGCTATAACAGCTTCAACTCTTCTGGAAAGACTGTCCATAAGGTTCAGGAGTGTGTTTATGGGAATTTTTGACCATTCTTCCAGAAGCGCATTTGTGAGGTCACACACTGATGTTGGATGAGTTTACGTGGCTTACCACTTGGTGGCTGAGTTGCTGTCGTTCCCAAACACTTCCATGTTCTTATAATACAGCTTACAGTTGACTGTGGAATATTTAGGAGCGAGGGAAATTTCACGACTGGATTTGTTGCACAGGTGGCATCCTATCACAGCTCCATGCTGGAATTCACTGAGTTCCTGAGAGCGACCCATTCTTTCACAAATGTTTGTAAAAACAGTCTGCATGCCTAGGGACTTGATTTTATATACACCTGTGGCCATGGAAGTGATTAGAACACCTGATTCTGATTATTTGGATGGGTGAGCGAATACTTTTGGCAATATAGTGTACTTCTTGACCTTGAATATGTTTGCTTTCAAGTGTTAAGATTGCCATTTTGAAAGATGATGAAATTGTCTTTTCTTTATTTTCTATCAATCTAAATGGATCTTTTCTTCTTTAGTCCTAAAAGGTGTGGTAGAATTGCTTTGTTTTCTTGATAGACAAAGTGTGGCCCTTTCACTTGTAATCATCTAATGAAAGGGCATATTTTGCTGTTTTTTTTAATTTAACATATTGAATGATCCAGATGAGGAAACTA
This sequence comes from Natrix helvetica, assembly GCF_964273705.1. Classification (NCBI taxonomy): domain Eukaryota; kingdom Metazoa; phylum Chordata; class Lepidosauria; order Squamata; family Natricidae; genus Natrix; species Natrix helvetica. Next base: position 228,783,107 of record NC_138548.1, read on the forward strand.
GGGACCTCATCTGTAAAAGAATTCAAATAGACTTTAAATGCCATGGAATATTTTTTTTAGTTTGAGTAGAACAGAATATATGCAGTTTATGATTAAATTGTGGAGTCCTTGATGGTCTCTGAGTTCGTTATTTGTTTCCAGGCATTTCATTACCCTATTAGGTAACATCATCAATCATCAATGTCAGTATGAGGTTTCCCCCTTGTTTACACAGTAATTTGCCCTGGTAGTGTTGATGGTGACATAGTTCCTTGATTAGGCACTGTTTTCTGCTTGATTATCTGAGTGTCTTGATTAATCCCTGCTTATCTGGATATTGGCTGTTGAAGAGTAATATGTCCTGTTTTTATTTGTCTCCTTAGCTTTTTGTTGCCTCTTTTAAATGGTGTACAAATATATTTTCTTTCTATTAATGGCTAATTGTCTGAATTCCCTAGCTTTTTTGAATTTGGCTTAACACAAACAAACCAGGGAAACAAGCAGAAAACAATCAAGAAACTATGAAGGAGAAAACCACATTCCCACCAGCACTGTCAGAGCAAGCGAATGTATATATTATAAGCAGGGAGCAAATCCCACGCTCACTGGCACTGATTATGTCACCTAATTGGGTAATAAAACATCTGCAGCAAACAACCAAGTTTAGAGAGCACCAAGAGCTCCACAGTAATTTTAGTTTTTCTGATGCAGTCTTGTGATATTTCATTTAGAATAACTTAAAACAGTATTATTAATGTTGATACATTAATATTTAGGCATAGAATGTAAAAGTAATTTGAATTCAGTGAATATTGCATGAGGTATATATTAGAATCTGAAAAAGATCCAACTATTTAGAAAGTTGCATTCATTTTGGGGTATGGGGGTAGGAAAATTGTTTGTGGTGTTGCTGGATATCTTTGAGGAAAATGTGCAGTTCCTACATAGCAGATTATGTATTTTTTGCATGCAATTATGCTGAATGGAGTTTTTGTTCTATTTTTACCCCCTAAATTTGACAGTGGAATTTATCATTTCACAATTATCAGTGAAGGAACGCAAACTTAATTTTTGTATATCTGCCATACGGATTACCTTGTATTGCCTATTTGTTCATACCCTTTGCACTTGCATTCTTCTTCAAATGTATTTTAAATATTTAGAAATCTAATAGCAAAATAGAAATATATAGTGAAATGAATAATGTAACCTCGCTTTTTAAAATGAATATTGATTTATTGCTTTAGGTAACAAGCCGATGGATCCCTCTCATCAATGAAAGAACAGATAAAGATAGCAGGTGCACATTAACATATTTTAAAGTTCAATAATGAAAAATTAAAGAATATTATTGAGATGCCAATTATAATTACATTTTAGAGGAAGGTTATTGATAAACTCAATGTTTATTTCCTGACCTTTTCATTAGTTTGCTTCTTATTGTACTGTTGGGAATTGCTTAGCTTTCTGGAATTGATGTTTAAAAAATAATTGTATTTATTTTATGTTAGATTTATATCTAGCTTTTCACCCAGGAGTTCAAAGTTGTCTACCTGTGATAGTTCGATAGTTTGCACATGGTTTGAAAGCAGTAAGGGAATTTGAGTAATTCAGTGAATATATGTATGTGGTCTAATCCAGGTAATAATTCTAAACTTAAATGTAAACTACCGGTATTAGATACTAAAGTTACATTTGAAACATAACTGAAATGCTGGCATTCTTTTTTACAGTATAAGGTGTTTACATTCATAGACATGCCCTAGCCCTTCAGGGAAACCAGAATTCGTTATTGTATTGAACTGTGATTTTCACGTAAGGGAAAACTACTCCTCATATTTTAATGAACAAATGTATTGTGCATAATTAACTTAAATTAACATAATTTTTATCCTAGCCAGAATGTATTTCTTACTGTGGTAGTGAAAGATCATATGTAGCCTTCAAACCAGCCATATAACTGATTTAGTTAAAACTATTGTGTTTTATGGCCAAAGAGACCAGAATTTTCAATGTCACATATTTATTTATTTATTGGCCGTCTATCCTATCACAGGGTAACTCTGGGCAGCTTACAGTATTAAAAGGATAAAACTACATGTGGTTGATTTGAGAGATGTTCCTATCACTTCAGAAATTATGTTCCTTTACTACTGTATACTATTGGGGCTAAAATTTGAATACCAATTTGAACAGCAAATAATAGGTTTTTTTTGCTGTGTGTTTATGAGCTATCTAATATTGTTTAACTTAACAGTGTGAGAACTTTTTTTTTCAGGCTTCCACTTATATTGGTTGGAAACAAGTCAGACCTGGTTGAGTACAGTAGCATGGAAACCATCCTTCCCATCATGAACCAGTATACAGAGATTGAAACTTGTGTAGAGGTATTGAAAAAAACATGTTTGTGGTTATTCATAGTTATATCATAGAAATCAGAATTCTAGTTTTAAATAAATCTAAGATTGCAATAGTTGTTCTGAGCTAGGCTTCCTGATACAGTAAAAAGCACACACAGTCCCAAAAACCTTCTTTTTATTTAAGCAGCTGTGAATTACGTTCGTCCTTAATGAGTCACAAATAATTTGTAAAGAGTCTGACAGATGTCTGCCAAATTCTTTCAGGATAAGGCTGATAAACACCCACCTTTATCTCCCTTGAAACATTGCCAAAGACCTAACTGGCAATTAGCTTGCAAGGTCACACGGAGCAAAGAGTCAAAAAGGGGCTTCAGAATTTAAACCCACCGGAACGAACAAAGTTGCTTCCTGCAAAGGCTGCCATGCTTTGCTCCTCCTTTATGTCTTATAGGAGGGACCAATCACCTCCAAGCCTTACTCCCAAGTCGTCCCTTTTGTCTTAACTGTTCTTGCCTTCTGGTAGCTCTGCGCATGTGCACACTGGGAACAGGCTCCCCCTGTTCCTCTACCTTGCTGATTTCCAACTCTAGAGGCTCCGGAGGCAGCACATAACTCCTAGATGGTCTTGGCCCCATCTCTGCCTTCGATGCAGAGCTCTTGTCTGAGCCTTCCCCAGGACTGGCCCATGTTCCTCCCCAGTCTCCTCACTGTCCAACTCTGCTGCCAGCTCCACAGACTTCCGGTGGGCCACAACAGTAGTAGAGGGAAGCACCTGCTGTACCAGCTGGGGGAATAAGGGGCTGTTGGGAGGTTGTGTCTCTTCCGTCCCAGAAAATACCAAGAGAACAGCTTAGCTTCAGCTACAAGTAGTCCTCAACGGTTCATTTAGTGATGGTGCAAATTTACAACGGCACTGAAAAAAGTGACATGACCATTTTTCACTGTTATGACCTTTGCAGCATCCTGATGATCATGTGATCAAAATTCAGATGTTTGGCAACTGGCTCATACTTATTACTGCTGCTGTGTCCCAAGGTCATGTGATCCCTTTTGCAACCTTCTGACAAGCAAAGACAATGGGGAAGCCTGATTCACTTCACAACCAGATTACTAACTAATGAACTGCAGTGATTAATTTAACAAGCATGGTGAGAAAGGTTGTAAAATGGGGCAACACTCACTTTAAAAATGTCTCACTTAACAACAGAAATTTTGGACTCAATTGTGATCGTAAATCGAGGATTACCTGTATTGATCAGAAAAAGGGGCAGATACAGGAAGCTTCTTTTTCCTAGAATGAGTACTGGTAGTTTTTTCATGGAGTATTGAATTGTGGAGAACAACATTCTGTTTTCTGTACAAATGAGTTGAATTGAGTGTTAGCTTTTTATCACTAGTAACAGCAAAAAAAGAAATCTGTTCACAACTGAATACAAATGCCATTTTTATTGACCATTCCTTTTTTAAAAAGAATGTCTTTCTAGATTGTAAATCGGCAGGGTTTTTTTTAAACGTAAGCTGCTTTGGGGAAGAGTATTTATTTGCAAATTAAATTAAAATATAATTAAAGGAAATAGTAATGTAATTGTTTTTACTGCCCAGGTATTCTGAAATCATTTTCCATTTTAATTAATTTCAAGGATTTGCATCTAAAAATAAAATTGAAGCAGCTAAAAATAAAAATAAAACTGATGCATATGGTAAAATGAGGTCAAGATAACAGTAAGCTTCAGAACTAAAACTTTAAACACTAAATGAGATAAAAAAATGTGATGTGATATTGTAAAAAAAATCTCTTCCATCATGACACTATTCCATAAGCGGAATATGCAAATGCTTGGATGAAGAGACTTTCAATCCAATAGCTATATATTAAGCCTTTTTCTTCCATATTGCGGTAAAGATTTCAAAACTCTTCTCTATTTTTTCTCCTAGTGCTCAGCAAAGAATTTGAAGAACATATCTGAATTATTTTATTATGCACAGAAAGCCGTTTTACACCCTACAGGGCCCCTCTATTGTCCAGAGGAAAAAGAGGTATATTGATACTTTTCTGCTATAAAATCCATCTCTGTCAATAGCTCCCAGTCTTAAAGAGCTAAAAGAGACAGTATATTTGGAGGTGATCTTTCAGCGTATGGTTCTCAGTGTTTTTGCCATTTTCTGCTTTATTTGCAGATTTTTTTTAAGGAAAAAAAAATCCAAGGTGAAAACGTGAATGCTGTTTAAGGTAGAGAGGTATAGTGGCTGGAATCAGATATAACATTTTAAGAAAATAGAAATATCTTCACCCTTCCAGTCTTCTTCTCCAAGTCAGAATGTTCCGAATTGATGTGTCACTTACAGTATCTTTCTAGTTTTAATCATTTCTTCTACTCTCTGGTAGTCTCCTTTCCCAAGCAGACCAAAATGTTATTGAAAATTACAAACTGATACTCTACAAGCTTTCATTATGATGTTGAACCTCTCTTCTTCTTTACCGTTCCTAAGGATTGCATAACAGGTCATTATTTTGATCAGTTATGTTTGTTCTGAAAATCAATTCCACTTTATAGAGTTTAATGTTAAGTGGGCATTCCTGTCGTTTCACAAATGAAAGATCATGTAGAATACATGCTTTCCTGATAGCTCTTGACTAGTTCTCTTTGTTCTTATCTTTGACAGCAATACTGTCAAAACACTTTTATGTTGTTCCATAAAATAAGGAAAAGATCCAAAAGATTGACATAGTAGCTGAGTTGATCCATCATACCGAACCATTATATATTTGGTGCTGGTTTAGCACAATGTACATACTTAGCTAATTATGGTTTACTGAATCAAAGTTTAGCACGTTGACAAGGATTTCTGTCTCTCCTACTTGTAAAAGCTTGTCTAACTTCCTGATTTTCTACAAAATAGGAATAATGAAGTGACAGGATTGATGGCTTTTACTGTAATAGAGAAAAAATTATGACAAGCTTGAGCATGCGTTAGAAGTTGTTTTAGGGTCTACTTAACAAAGAGATCTGTGTAGCATTGTGACCACACAGTAGCAATATGCATTGCCTTTCTGAGTGGCCAAGATATACAGGCTCCTTGTGAACAGAGAAGTGGAAAACATCCAATATTCCAACACGACCACTTTACAAATAATTGTAGATAAAAATTTGAAGAATCGATTGTATCCTGGGTTCCACATTGATTATAGATACAGTATTGTAGTGAATGTTCCTACAACTCCACTTTTCTTCTGCCACTGTAGATCCTTTTCAGCTTGTGCAGCCTAAGTATATTACATCGGCAGACTGTTTAGGAAGAGTGAGGCCTACTGCTTGCTCACTGGACATTTTGCCTGTTCTCAAATCATCTTTGGGATGATAGGATACCTGTAATCAGAAAGAAGTAGTGGGTAGGATCCTGCCATGAGAGTTGATGATGCTTGCGCGTTTCAATAACAATCATTGCAATTATTCTCTGTCTCAGATCAAAATTTATGAGTGATCAATTCCAGGTGATTCTGGATCTAATTGATGCAGATTCCATTCTTCCAGATTTTGGTCTTGTCTTTGACTGAAATTGTTGCTGCAGTGTTTTACATATAGCAATTTATCATGATCATATGCCCTGTTGATGGGGGTTGCTGTTTTTTAAACTTTTTTTGCAGCTTTAGTGCTCTCAATGTTATGCTCAGATGTGACCTGAGGGTTCCTTTTTACATTGACTTTATTATTTGGAGACTAATGCCCAATTTTGTTCACTGAAATTAATATTTGGGAACAATGAAGAACCAAATGTGGGCTAACATACACGTTTAATTTGGGAGGGTTCAGTGTGTTTATGTCGGAGCTTCATTTGGATTTAAATGTTTGACTTCAAAAGGCATGTAGAAGGAATTATATTATGATTTGAGAATGCTCCAGGATTCAGATCTGCTGTAACAAAGATGGCTAAGAGTAGCTGTCATCCTCTGGTGTTGATTAAAAAAAAAGGGTGGGGGTAAAGAGACCCTGTGGATTTTCCTCCACTAGTCATTGCCGAGTAGTTTATCTCCATTTCAAGGCCATTGAGCCAGTGCTGTCTGAAGACATTTCTGCAGTCATGTGGCCAGCATGACATCATGAAGTGCTTTACCTTCTCAACGAAATGGTACCTATTAAACTACTCAGATTCACATTTTGAATACCCTTGGGGGGGGGGGGGGAGGCTTGCAGAGTGCTCCTGGGGAGGTGAAGGGGGGGGGCAAAAACAAGCAAAAAGCAAAAATGGGCCCATTTTTTTCTCAAAATGCATAGCCTTATGGAGGCTTATAGAGTGCTGCTGGGGGCTGGGGGGAGTATAAAACGGCCCTTTTTTTGCTCATTTCTGCCCTCCCCAGCCCCAGGAGCTCTCTGAAAGCCTCCATAAGGGTATGCACTGCCATTTTGGTGAAGGGGCTTTGGGAGGCAAAAAATGTTGTATTCGATATATAAGACACACCCAGATTTTCAGCCTCTTTTTTGAGGAAAAAGGGTGCGTTTTATACTCCGAAAAATATGGTATTAATCTGACACTCTGGCCCCCAGTGTTCCTGTGTAATTTGACAGTTTAATGAATTATTTTCTGTTTATGTTGACACTGAATTAAGAATAATCTTAAATGAAATCAATGGACTAATTTGGAACTTAATAGATTTCTCATATAATGGTTACCTCTTGTGTTGTGAGACTTTGAGTTTGCAGACTGAGGGATGAATTAATATTTATTCTCATGCTTTAAAGACTTGATGGATGAAATGTAGCTCTCATAATTAGCTAAGAAATGTTATTTGCAAAAGAGGCTGAATTCGTGTATCTTATTCCTGCATGCTAAATTGTGAGTGACATTATGAGGCCAGTTTGGAAAAACCTCCAAACAAAAAAAAAACAATAAAAACCACCTTAAACCAAATGTAACCTACAAAATGTCACTTTTGAATTTTATTTCGGGATAGGTAAAATATTACAGGGACAATGCGGAGGAGAGGACCCATTTTAGAGTTGAAATCCAAAACCTTGTACAGTTTTAAATATTACAAACAAGGAATTTTGTGAAAACTGAGCTGTTACTCTTGTTGAAACTTATTTTATTGTGCATGCATATTTCCCTTTTTTGTCACTTACACAACATTTTGTGAATCTGGATCGGGACTTTGTCAGCCATCCAATACTTTGGAATACCAGTAACCCGACCTTTTCTGTGTTTGTATTGTGACCTTGTTAGCAAGATCACAATACATTAGCACATTGTACATTAGCAGAGTGAACCCATAAGTGATCCATTTAGCAAAGTTATTACCATGCATGATCCCAGATTGGATTATAAGATCCTCTATATATGCTTGGATATCTCTATCAAATCGAATGCCAGATTGGCCCCTAAAATATCCTAGCTATTTATTTCAATTGTAGGTTTCATTGTACCAACCATAATCAGTATACAGACTCTAGGAGGAAAGATTAAAAATCAAATCAGGTTTGCTTTATACTTTTTCCCCCCTTAAAACTTGTCAGTAGATTACGTAATATTGTTTTTACCACATGACGCTCAGCAGATCTGTCTGCAATTGTGGGAATTATTTGTCAACAATTTGGAAAAATAATCAGATTTAGGAGAACTGACCTACAACATGTAAACAAAAATGTCAATGGGTGTTTTGGAAGAGATAGGAAGGTAGCATGTGTGAGAATATTGATTCAGATTATTATTATTTTTTGGTTGATTGTGTCTGGTGAAAACAGTAAAGTTTTTAGATTGCAACAAAATATGGCAGGGAAATAAAATGCAGTAATCCCCATTCCTTGGTTCACTTAATCCGTAGATGAAACCTGCCTGCATAAAAGCCTTAACTCGGATCTTCCGAATTTCTGATCAAGATAATGATGGCACCCTGAATGATGCAGAACTCAACTTCTTCCAGGTATTTCTTCATTTTCTGTTGCGTTTCATCCTGAACTGTTCACTAAACCTCAAGAGAAATACCTCAGTTGAAACCACTGCTGATATTTTAATGCTTCGGCCATGCAAGGCCGGGGTACTATGCTCACTGTAGAGGACTTTAATTGTGGTGGTAAGGGTGGGGGTTGAAGTGGCTGCAGAAACAAAGGCTGAAAATGTTGCAAGACTTTTGCTATCATCCTCTCCTTTCAGAGAGATGGGAGCAGTGAGCTTCTGTGTCTGCAAAGATACAGCAACTCTTTGTTGTTTGTTCATTACATGTACATAGCAATAGCACTTATACACCGCTTCACAGTGCTTTCCAAACCTCTCTAAGCAGTTTATAGAGTCAGCCTATTGCCCCCAACAATCTGGGTCCTCATTTTACCCACCACAGAAGGATGGAAGGCTGAGTCAACTTGAACCGGTGGGACTTGAACTGCCAAACTGCTGGCAATCAGCAGTCAGCAAATGCAGCCTGCAGTACTGCACTCTAACTATTGCGCCACCATGGCTCACATACCACTTGTCTCACTGTTGCAGTGACTCTGGGCAGCATACAGAATGATAAAAAGTTTTTTTTAAAAAAAATAACAGAAGGATTAAAAATAAGAAGGTTAAATAAGAACTAAAAAGCAAGAGGGCAGGCAATGTTGGGGTAGGGATTGTCTCTCTCTATCCCATCAGCCACCCCACCATAAGGTGCACCAATCGAGGCTCTAGCTAACCACTGAACCAATTTTTAAGGCTCTTCCAGAAAGCCAGGAGGGTGGGGGCTGACCTCACCTCCAGTGGAAGAATATACCAAATGGGGATGGGGACATTGATGGTTGGACTTCTTTTTTCAGTTCTTCCTAAAGAAAAGCAGTGGAAAGTAGCACTGCTCTAAAGATTCATTCCACCATCTCCATTTTTTGCACAGAGACAGAAGAATAAGATGCCAGAATATAGCCACGCTATATTGCAAACAGTGCTGTGGATTCTGTATTCAGAACTCTTGCAAAAAAGTAGTGACGTATCGTCTGAGTTGGACAGGTGCAACTAGCTTCTGCTTGACCACATGGCTGGCTAAGAAGCTGCAACATGCATCTTCTGCACATCTAACCACAGGGCTAGTAGCTAACTCTGCTACTTGTATGAAACTGGTAGTCTAACATGAGACATGGAAGCTGTTTACAGTGCACTGAACCTTTATCAATGAATATTGATTTCAAATATTTCTACTCTCTTTAGAGAATTTGCTTTAACACACCACTGGCATCTCAAGCATTGGAAGATGTAAAGAATGTAGTAAGGAAAAATCTAAGTGATGGAGTTGTTGACAATGGATTAACGTTGAAGGGTGAGGACCACATTCTTTTTCGTTATTATATGAAATATGGGAAGGAGGTCTGCTGACAAATCTAGAAACTATAGCCAAAACCACGACTTGATATCTATTTATGAATTTGGAAGCTGACAGAACTGCATGGATTTAAATGTGCCATGCTTGTACTTTGGCCTTTCTGTGTAGACCAATAGTTTCAGTATGGAATTAGTTAGGCAGCTTATTTACTCATTTTGTGTGTAAATCGGAGTCCGTAAGTTCTAGATGCATATTTGTTAAGCTGAAAACAATTGGGTCTGTTGACTTGCCTGCATCTGGAAGCGGGCTGCAGGGGTTGTGATAATTCATTTTCCACAAGAGAGAAGGACTGCTGATACTTTTGCACTGAAAATATAATCTGGAAGGTGCAGTTTTCCAGATTCACAAAGGGAAAAAGTGATGTGGAGTGTGACTACATCTGCTGGTAATATTTGCTGGTATCTCTTAAAGACAGTTTCTTGGGTTCACATGCAGCTTCTCAAGGAGATGTTTACAGAAATGATAGCTGGGTCCACATGCTTTGAATCACCTTTTTCCTAGGAGGCTGCTCAGCCCTCCTGACAGTGGTCAGCCAGTTTTACGGAAGCATGATGCTTTCGTAGCATTTGGTGTGATCTTATTTTAAAAGATACACTTGCATATCTGGCGCATCTTTGTTGTGTTTCCAATTCTAACCTCTCTCCCTGGCCTGTGTTCTAGATTGCCAATTAAACAACTGTCTTTTCAGGCTTTCTTTTTCTCCACACACTATTCATCCAGCGAGGGAGGCACGAAACAACTTGGACAGTATTGCGGCGCTTTGGATATGATGATGACCTAGAGCTCACACCAGAGTATTTATTTCCCCTGTATGTATCGATCAGTTTTTGAAACTTAGTTTAAATTGAGTTGGTATTATTGACCTATAAAATGTAAAACCTGCGTTTCACTGCAGAAAGTCAGGTCCTTTCTAGAATATGAAGGTCTGTTGACTTGACCAAGTAATATGATTCCGTGTTGCTTTCCATTGTGTCCAACCAAGTAATTTTGGGTTGTTTCTACCCAATATAGCGACACATATAATGCTGAATTGGATCTATTTTTAAGAATATTGCTCATAGCATGAAAATTATTCCAATCTACTCGTCAAGAGGAAACATTTAGTTAGTCGGCGTCTTAACATTTTGAAACTAGTATGTGATGTTTAGAAGGTTATTGGCCAATTATGGTAGTTCTGGAGAATTGGAAGTAAATTTTAACACCTACATAGCACTGGATTTTGAAGAAACTATGATAGTAAAATTCTTGCAAGGTATGATCATTTGATGCCTTTTCAGTCAGGAGACTCTTTGAAGGTGCTTAATTTTTGTCAAACTGGATTTCAAAATGTTTGGATTTTTCTAGCTACCTTCCATATATGCACCCAGCATTATAGAATAAGCCTCCAATGATGAGTGCAGGTTATGATGTGGGACATCTGGGTAGCTCTTAACTTATCACCATTCATTTAGTGACAGTTTGAGATAATAATCGCGCTGAAAAAAAGTTACATACAACAGATTCTCACACTTACGATTATCATATCATTCCCACAGGCATGTGATCAAAATTTGGGTGTTGACAAAGAGCATACATTTGCAACAGTTGCAGTGTCCTGGGGTCATGTGCCTGCCAATTAAGGCCTTCCCAGCTGGCTTTCAACAAGCAAAGTCAGTGGGGGAAGCTGGATTCAGATAACAACTGTGATTTATTGAATGACTGTGTGATTTACTTAACAACCTTGACAAAAAAAGATTGTAAAATCGGGTGCAGCTCTGTTAACCACTGCCTTACTTAGCAGCAGCAGAAATTCTGCTCCCAATTGTGGTCGTAAGTTCAGGACTACCTATGCTACATTCAGAGTTTGAATATTGGACATTTCAATATTAACTCTTAGAGAACAGCGGCAGAAAGAGTACTCATCTCTTGCTTATGGGCTTCATAGGATCATCTGATTAGCCATTGGAGATAGGGAATAGTGGGCTTGATAAGTCTCTGGTTGGTTTGTCGGTCTGTATGCATGAATGTATGAATTTATTCAACATTCAATATGCTACCCATCTTCAGGTGGTCTACGATCATTAAAAAAGAACCACATGTTAAAACATTAATACAGTAAATAGTAGCATTAAATTAGTTCAAAATTGACAAAGTGGAGAAAGAAAGCAAGATGCACGATGGGAGGTGGAGTTTTTATCTTAGTCCGTTAACCACTTCCAGAATGACACGTCCCCAATTGCAAGACTCACTTTGTTCTTATTTGTTAGGTAAGCATACTTCTTTTTCAAAGATATTGCTTTTTCTCCAATCAGGTTAAAAATACCTTCTGACTGCACGACAGAGTTAAACCATCATGCATACTTGTTCCTTCAAAGCATGTTTGATAAGTATGATTTGGTAAGTTTTTTATCTGATTTTGGAATTTTTTAAGATGAACACATGATTGATTGAGCAATTGGATAGTATTTTTGTAACCAGCCTCAGACTGAACATTCCTGGCAATATACAATAAAGCAAGCACTAAATATATATATATATATATATGTTACAACTATTCAACATACCCTCCAAATGAATGCCCATAAGCAATTAAATAGTGTGGAAAGCACCGGTAGAATATAGTTGTTTTAACTGCTTTATGAAACACCTGGAGAAACAGCGCTTGGTCAGTGTCTGAGAATAGTGAATTGCAAAACATGGACATCATACTAGGAAAGTCTTGCCACCTTAGCCCCCATCCCAGTTACTTTCTGAATACATTTTTCAAACATTATCTTTGCTATTGAAGGCACTTGAAATGATTAAAATATATTAAATATTTAACTTGTTTTGTTGCATAGTATATTTTAGGATTTGCCAATCAAGTGACTCTGTTACATAAAAAATACAGGTTTTGTGGAGTCCTTGGTTCTCTCTGAGCCTGGTTATTTTCTTGCAGATGTTTCATTACCTAGCTAGGTAACATCATCAGTGCTAGAAGGAGGTGGGATTTGCTCTCTGTTTATCGTTCTCTTTCCCAGAAATTCTTAATCAAAGCCATCTGAAGTACAATGAAGCATAGAAAAACAAGCTATGTCAGTTGACTTACTAAACTAAGCTAACTGGCTATAAATAAATATAAATCTGTTTTCAGGACCGAGACTGTGCTTTGTCTCCTGAAGAACTCAAGGATTTGTTCAAAATCTTCCCTTACATGCCATGGGGACCAGATGTCAACAGCACTGTTTGTACAAATGAAAGGGGTTGGATAACATATCAGGGATTTCTTTCTCAGTGGACGTAAGTGTAGCATATAAATTAGAGATTGCCCACAACTTGTTTAGAAACAGCTATTCTTTTAATGGTAGAAAGTGAAAAATGAACTGCTTTCAAAGATAGTTTATGTGATTGGTACTATGTGGTTGTTTCTTTGGATATGGCTACTATTTCTAATTGCAAATACATTATTATATTATTGAAAACTCCCAGCACTCTTAAGAACAAGCGTGTTTGAAAAAGAAATGAAGCCAAAATGTTCTTTCTCATATACTATGATTTAATCAGGAAGGAAGTGCAATAATCATACAATTATAACCCAGGCAAGTTTCACAAGTTAATTCTGCATTGAATTAAAAGCCAATTGCTCTTTCTGAAATTTCATTAAGACCTGCTTAATAAAGATTGCCATACTTGTTTCACACAAGCAGGTTGCCCAAGAGAACTATTACTATGACTAGAAATAAGACTATGTGATCTTTCTTTCTATTATCCATTCCACTATCTTGGCTTTTTAATACATGACATGCAAACTGATAAATGTAAAACAAACCTTAACATGATAAAATCTTGAACTGTAATCCAACTGCATACTACTTATTTTTTTAAAAAAATATTTTTATTAAACATATTTCAACATTAAAAAACAACATATAGACTCATTAAAGTGTTTCCATATCAATGTCACTTATATTAACATAAATTATATAGATTGCAATACTATGTATTATATATTTATTTAAATTTACAAATATATACATTTTGCTCTCTTTTTGATATACATCTTACATATTCCTTATGCAGTAACTTTATGTCTATCTTCCAGCCAAATGTACATATATTCCAGATTTAATAATATTCCGATTCTTCTCTATCTTTTAATTCCATGGTTAACCTATATCCATCTTCACATTCAAGTATCTTTCTTATTATCATTTGATCCGAGGGCGTGTTGTTCTGTTTCTAATTCTGAGCAAAGACGATTCTAGCTGCAGTTAATATATGCAGTATAATGTATTGAATTTTTTTACACATGTTTCTCCTTAATATGCCCAATAAGAATACTTCCAGTTTCAACTCTTGTCTTTTGTCCTCTTCTAACAATTTCTTTACTTTGAGCCAATACTCCCTAGCATTAGGGCACGACCACCACATATGATAGAAAGTTCCTTGTTTATATCCGCATCTCCAACACTCTGGCGAACACTTTGGAAACACTTTGGCCAATCTCGCTGGGGGTAAATGCCAACGATAAAACATCTTGTACAAATTTTCTTTGTAGGCTGCTGACATTGTCAATTTGTAGCTTTTCTCCCATAATTTTCCCCAATGTTCCAATTCGATACTATAACCAAAATTTTGGGCCCAACTTATCATTGTCTCTTTCACTGTTTCTTCCTCCATTTTAAATCTTAAGAAATAATTATATGCTTTGGTAATCATTCCCCCACCCACCCACTTCCTGGTCCCCTGTAGTATTTTATCTAATTCCTGTTGTTGTCTGTAGAAGCCATATTGTTCTAAGTCTTTTTTATATCTTGTCCTATGGCCACAACTTATCTCTATTCCTTGGCTCTTTAATTCTTGGTCTGATTTTAATATCCCTTGTTCATCCAATAAATCTTATTTATTGGATGAACATTTCACTGCCTTATTTACATCTAATACATTAGGGTATATCATTGCCGCCATAGTTGAAAGCCAGAGTGGGATTTTCATATAATGATGCTTCTTAATTTTCTCCAAATGCATATAGGGCAGCGATGGCGAACCTTTTTTGGCTCGCGTGCCATAAGTGGGGGGAGTGCAGGGGGGTCGTGCGCGGCTGTGTCGCACCCATAATGCAATGCGCGAACCCCCCAGTGCACATGTGCGCACTACAGGTGCTCCCCCCATTTTTTGCATGCTTTTTTCGCCCTTCCCAGGCTCCAGAGGCTTTATAGGAGCCTGGGAAGGGCGAAAACAGCCCCCCCCCCTGCCCTCCCAGGAGGCTTCAGGGACCTTCAGGAGGCTTCCCTGAAGCCTCCAGAGCACTTAAAATCACTCTCTGAGCAAACTGGAAGTCTGTTCCCTAACTTCTGGTTTGCCTATAGGGCCATTTTTTTGCACTCCGGAAGCTTCAAGGAAGCTCATGAAGCCTCCCGGGGGTGGGGACGGGACTCTTTTTGCCTTCCCCAGGCTCATATAAAGCCTCTGGAGCCTGGGGAGGGCGAAAAATGGCTTTAAAAAAGGGTGAAGTTAGCTGGCCTGCATGTGCATGCGCGCTGGCCAGCTGACAGGGCAACGTCTTGCGTGCCCTGACAAATGGCTCTGCGTGCCACCTGTAGCACGTGTGCCATAGGTTCGCCATCCCAGATATAGGGCATCTCTTACTAAGTGTCTCTGGAAATATGAGTGTATTTTATTTTTTCCTTCCCAAATAAATGCATGCCAGCCAAGTTGAAGGTTCTGACCCTCTATTGTTAGTATCCTTTTTTTATTTAGGTTTACTCAATCTTTAAGCCAAGTCACGGCTGCCACATAGTAATAAATTTCCCAGTCTGAGAGTCCAAAACCTCCCCTATTTCTACTATCTTGCAAAAGTTTTAATTTTATATGAAATTTCTTCCCCAGCCAAATAAACTTTAATGTTATTTTATTTAATTCTTCAAAAAAAATTCCCTAATTTTATCAGTATTGTTTGGTGGAGAAACACAATTTTAGGTAGTATGTTCATTTTGATCATGGCAATTCCTCCGATTAGTGATATTTGTAATTTTGCCCAATTATCCAAATCTTTTTGTATTTGTATTATAAGAGGATAAGCATACTACTTATTTTTGTGGTATGTGGGAAGTAGTATATAAGCACTGATAAAAAAATATCATTAATTTTGCTTCCTGCTGCCTTCAATAGCTTAAAAATCTTTTTCAGGGTTTCCAAATAGGGAAGATGCGAATTCCAATGCTTGAGTACATATATAAAATAGTCCTGGATTTTACCGATAGATTTGTACTGCAAAATGCCCTTAAGGCAGGACTCCCCAACTTCTGGGCTGTGGCCCACTACCAGGTTGGGGCCCGTGCAGAACTGGGCCATGCAAGCAATGGACAAGTGTGTGTGCGCACACAGCTCCACATGCACAAGTGGGAGATGCTCATGCGTGAAACTCCATTTGTGTGGGCGTGCACTCTCAACACAAAGCTCTGTGCAAGCGGCAGACGTGCGCCTACCACTCGTGCAAATGGAATTGGGCACATTTACATGCACGCCTGCTGCTTGCCCGGAACCATCCCCATCCCCACCACTACCACATACCCCACCCAGTGTGCCAAGCTGGAAAGGTTTGGGACTGCTGCCTTAAGGCTACAACAGATGCCGAGAACTTGGGAAACATAGTTGTTTTCTCTTATAGACTAACTACGTACTTGGATGTACAGCGCTGCCTCGAATATCTGGGCTATTTAGGATACTCAATATTGACTGAACAGGAATCCCAGGCCTCAGCAATCACAGGTATTGACTTTCACTTTTCCCAACTTATTCGGGGAAGAATTTGGATACTTGCAGGGTAAAGTAATTGAAGAATACTTGCCTTAAAGTAAAGCATTGGGATTTTAGGGAACATGGCTCACTTATCTGTCCATTTTTGTTTTAAAGTAACCAGAGACAAAAAGATTGACCTTCAGAAAAGGCAGACTCAGAGGAATGTGTTCAGATGTAATCTAATTGGGTTGAAAGGTTGTGGGAAAACTGGAGTTCTCCATGCGCTGCTTGGAAGAAATCTCCTGGTAAGACTCTTCTTCTGTTTTTCTCTAAAACAATGTGTTAGAGTTGGGGCGGAATTGCCTGTTGCCAGCACTTGGTTACTGCTTTTACAATATATTCTTAAAATGGTTCTTTTCATCCACTGTTTATTTTTATTTATGATCCAGCAACTTTGAGGCAGGACAGCTGCACAACCAATTAGTTATGGGTCCTTTGGGGCCCAAAGGAAATGTACTGCTAAGTTAGTCATGTGCTAGCATTTAATGTTCTGGCAGTGCTGCTTTGTTGTACAGAACCAGAGTGCAGTGTTTACTAATCATATTTCTACATTGCTTATCTCACCTAAGTGACTCTGGGGAGTTTACAAATGAAAATTGTGAAAAGTGACCAATAGGATTTCCGGAAGACAACTGTGATTGCCCCTCTCCTGCCCTGGGATCTTGGCTGGTGCCATACCCTAAACCTGGCCAGGCATATTTCAGACAAGGAAATCACCCCAACCCCTCTGGGCCTAGCCAGGTCTCGATAATACATGCCAGGTTGACCTGCTCCTTACTGATGAGATCACAAATTAGAGGAGCTTTGTTATTAATTGACATGGCATTAAATAACAACAGCCGAAAGCAAAGCCCTCTGTCTGTCTGTTGATCCGGGCCTGGTTGGAGTTCGCAGAAGTCAGAACACAATAGCGGTGCCAAAAACCAGGGACATCTTTTCCGGGAGCAGCCTGCGCTCTCTCTTCCACCAAAATGCCCATCAGTACCTGAATGATTTAGTCTGCCCCAAGCTCCCCAAAGTCATTCCCCCTCCAACTCTAACCTGCTAGCTCTTCTGACTGCGGATCCCTGCAGCCACTCTGGTACTATGGACCTCCAAGGATAGTTATGAGCTCCCACAGTGCTCCAACCCTCACTCTTGGCACTGCTGAGAGCCCTAGAGAGCCAATATATTACATTGGTATATACCAAGATACCAGTATATTTGTATTTGTTCTTAATGTAGTACAGTGAACCTCCGTGAGCACCGCTGGCAAGTCTGCAGGCCAAGCAGTAGAGTGGACAGCTGCAACCTGCAAGCAAGGAGCTTGCTAAAAGACCGCTGATGTCCCAGCTCAGTAGAAGTTCAGGCCTAGAAATCTACTACCCATTCATTCTTAGCTTATGGGCTGTATACTGTAAAAATAGGTGGCAGGTTGGGTTTGGTCTGCGGGTTGTAGTTTGCCAACATCTATGCTACACTTTGAACAACCAACATGGTCAGTGAGGAAAGAGATTGCAATTGTTTTGATCAAAAACATTTGAGAGGCACAGCATTGCCTAATGCAGCATTATAGTCTGGGAAATAGTCTCAATGGATGCATGAAATACGCTTCATTAGAAAACTGTGTATTTTCTTACATTTTTCTTCCTTTGTGCTTTCAGAGGCAGAAACATATACATCCAGAGCACAAATCCTACTATGCAATTAATACCGTTTATGTATATGGGCAAGAGAAATACTTATTGGTAAGTTACCTTTATAGTAACATTTACATTTGACCTTTTCCCTTTTATGAGGACTATTGGCATTGTATTTTAATGGTATACAGTATATGGTATACACCTCTGGTCATGAACGCTTCTGACCACAACCAAATTGGGTTCTGACCGAAAAATTCACAATTATTTTTTTTTTCCGCAGTTGATTTCCCCTTCCGTGCCAATTTTTTTGTAAGCGCCAAATTTCCAAAACTAGGCTCGGATCACGACCAAATTGGGTTGAAACCAAAGTTACAATACAATACAATACAATAGTAGAGTTGGAAGGGACCTTGGAGGTCTTCTAGTCCAACCCCCTGCCTAGGCAGGAAACCCTATACCGTTTCAGACAAATAGCTATCCAACATCTTCTTAAAGACTTCCAGTGTTGGGGCATTCACAACTTCTGGAGGCAAGCTGTTCCACTGATTAATTGTTCTCACTGTCAGGAAATTTCTCCTCAGTTCTAAGTTGCTTCTCTCCTTGATTAGTTTCCACCCATTGCTTCTTGTTCTACCCTCAGGTGCTTTGGAGAATAGTTTGACTCCCTCTTCTTTGTGGCAACCTCTGAGATATTGGAATAATGCTATCATGTCTCCCCTAGTCCTTCTTTCTCTTAAGCTAAACATACCCAGTTCCTGCAACCGTTCTTCATATGTTTTAGTCTCCAGTCCCCTAATCATCTTTGTTGCTCTTCTCTGCACTCTTTCTAGAGTCTCCACATCTTTTTTACATCGTGGCGACCAGAACTGAATGCAGTATTCCAAGTGTGGCCTTACCAAGGCATTATAAAGTGGTATTAACACTTCACGTGATCTTGATTCTATCCCTCTGTTGATGCAGCCTAGAACTGTGTTGGCTTTTTTGGCAGCTGCTGCACACTGCTGGCTCATATTTAAATGGTTGTCCACTAGGACTCCAAGATCCCTTTCACAGTTACTACTACTGAGTAAGGTATCACCTATACTGTACCTGTGCATTCCGTTTTTGTTGCCTAAATGTAGAACCTTACTCTTTTCACCATTGAATTTCATTTTATTAGATAGTGCCCAATGTTCAAGTTTCTCAAGATCCTTCTGTATCTTAAGCCTATCTTCTGGAGTGTTGGCTATTCCTGCCAGCTTGGTATCATCTGCAAATTTGATGAGTTCCCCATTTATTCCCTCATCCAAATCATTGATGAAGATGTTGAAGAGTACTGGGCCTAAAACAGAGCCTTGGGGTACTCCACTGCATACTTCCCTCCATGTAGATGCAGTTCCATTGAGAACTACACGTTGAGTGCGGTTGGTCAGCCAGTTACCAATCCATCTGGTGGTGATGCTGTCTAACCCACATTCTTCTACTTTATCTAGTAGTAGGTTATGGTCTACCTTATCAAAAGCCTTACTGAAGTCCAAGTAAACTATATCAACGGCATTCCTCTGGTCCACTAATTTTGTCACATTATCAAAGAATGCAATAAGATTAGTCTGGCATGATCTGTTTTTGACAAATCCATGTTGGCTTTTGGCTATTACTTTGTTTGCTTCTAGGTGTTCGCAAATTCGTTGCTTGATTATTTTTTCCAGAATCTTTCCTGGTATTGAGGTTAGGCTGATAGGTCTGTAGTTTCCTGGATCTAATTTTTTCCCTTTTTTGAAGATGGGAACCACATCAGCTCTTTTCCAGTCCTCTGGTAGTTCCCCGGTGTTCCAGGATCTCTGAAAGATATAATTCAGTGGTTCTGAGATCTCGTCTGCTAGTTCCTTCAGAACTCTGGGGTGTAATCCATCCGGTCCTGGTGATTTGAACTCATCTAGGGTAGACAGGTGCTCACTTACCATTTTCTTCCCTATTTCAATTTGTGTTCCTAATTTTGTGGTGCTGCTTTTGATAGGTTGGACTGTTTTATCCCTTTGTGTAAAGACAGATGCAAAACATGAGTTAAATAGTTCTGCTTTCTCCCTGTTGCTTGTCACCTTCTTGCCACTTTCTCCTAGCAATGGACCAATTGTTTCCTTAACTTTTTTCTTGTTTTTAACATGTTGGAAGAAGCTTTTTTTGTTAATTTTTACTTTTGTGGCAAGCCTTTCTTCATTGTGAGCCTTAGCTTTCCTCACTTCATCTTTACAGGCTCGGGCTATTTGCTGATATTCTGCCTTAGTTATGTCCCCCTCCTTCCACTTTTTATACTTACTTTTTTTGTCTTTCAGTTTGTCAGATAGTTGTTTATGCAGCCATGCTGGTTTCTTTTGGGAGCTGTTGTTTTTCTTCTTCATTGGTATTGTGTTAGACTGGGCTTTTCTAATCTCATTTTTCAAAATTTCCCAAGCTTCTTGAGTTGTTTTCCCCTCGAGGATTCTCATCCATGGAATTTTTCCCAAGCTCTCTCTAAGTTTATTGAAATTAGCTTTCTTAAAGTCCAAGACTCTAGTTTGACTTTGTTCTACTACTTGTGTTTGGATAATGTTGAATTCCAATATTGCATGGTCACTTGCCCCCAGGGTTCCTATGACTTCAACACCTTCTATCATTTCCTCTCTGTTAGTGAGAATTAAGTCCAGTATGGCTGATCCCCTTGTTTCCTTCTCTACTTTTTGGAAAACAAAGTTGTCTGCTAGGTTTGTTAGGAACCTGTTGGATCTTCCACTTGGTGCAGAGTTTGTTTCCCAGTTGATGTCAGGGTAGTTAAAATCTCCCATTACTATTGTGGTGTGCTTCCTACATACCTTAGTTAGCTGACTAGCAAAGAGTTCATCTTCTTCCTCTGCTTGGTTGGGTGGCCTGTAGTATAGACCTATGGCAATGTCATTTCCCCCACAACCTTTAATATTGACCCAAATGCATTCAAGTTATGGAACCAATTATGATCGTGCCCAGAGGTTCTACTGTACATGCCCCCCTTCCCCAGTTTTCCATTTTTAATCTTCAGAAGCATGTTTGGGATGCCCAATGAACTATTGTGAACCTTCTTGTTACAATCTGAGATTATTACAAACAGCTGTCTCTCATAGTAAAGTGTCTTCTTTGTTTAATGAAGAGCTTAGCAGATTTCTAGTATCGTTTACTTTAAAAATACATAACCTGTTCATGATAAGATTTTCCTGGGGCTGTTCGTAACAGTCTAAGCTTTAATTTAAAAAAAAAAAACCTGAAATATAATATGTAAATATTAAAAATGTAGAGCAGTGTAGCAAATATTCATAAAAATGAATCTGTATTTCAACAAAGAAGATGCATAATTTGAAATATTAGATTGGGGGCCTATTATACACATACCACCTGAACTCATTTTTGTGCTTGTGAGATCATTTCTACCTGGTGTATATCCTAACTTGAGGTTGGAACTGGCACATCCTTGCTCTTTTTGTTTGGGTTAATATTATGTCTTTGGAGACTATTAAATGAACGGTACATTGCTTGGAACAGTGTATGTACTGGCAATAAAATGTTGAGAAGCCTGTATCTGTGCAATATTGTGCATTATGGTAGACACAGATATAATCCAATGAAAAAAAATTGCAGTACCAGTTTGGGTCTTTAGATTTTTTTAATACAGCACCTATTATGTCCAACAGAATAAATTGGAAAAACTTAACAGGCTGCAGTGAGTACAAAAAAGTAAATTTGTTACAGCATTTGTAACTTTACAGTGTTTGACATTGCTTTTCTTTCTCTTTTCAGTTACATAATGTTTCTGAATCTGATTTCTTATGTGATGCTGAAATCATGTGTGATGTAGTCTGCCTAGTATATGATATCAGCAATCCCAAATCATTTGAATATTGTGCCAGAATATTCAAGGTTTGTATCCACATAGAAAATAATTGTGTCATAGAATTATTGATTTCAGAGGGGTTATATAGGCTATTGAATTCGCCCCATGTATGAGAATCCACATTAAATTACATTAAAGAATCCTGACAAGTGGATTTCAAAGTGGACTATCTTTCTGAGAAATTAATTCCGATGGTGAAAGTTGTGTGGATATTTGAAATATCTGAAAAAAATTGGACATACCAGCAGTCTACTTACTGCATTTTGGTTCAAGGTAGTTGAAATTGTTAGGCCATGGCTATTTCTATTTGCTCAGAATTTTAATATTAATTTTATTTTTATTTATTAATCAAATGTACCTGGCTGCCCATCTCACAAGAAGTGACTCTGGGTGACCTACAGCAATATATATGTCTGTATATTTTAGTCCATGTGGGATGGTACTTAAAACAAATGAAGGTGAATATACAGGATAATGTTTCAGGATCCAATCTAGGTCAGCCACCAAGACCAGAGGTTTTGTCATCTGAGTTTTTGGACTTGTGCTGGAGCCCATCCTCAGGGAACTTCTCTCTAGCAGAAGACGTTGTGTTAGCTGGATGACCATGTGGCAGCCGTGGCAAGGGGGGCGTTCCACCAGGTTTGCCTGGTGCGCCAATTGCGCCCCCTACTGGACCGGGATGCCCTACGCACGGTCACTCATGCACTGGTGACGTCTCGGCTGGACTACTGCAACGCCCTCTACATGGGGCTTCCCTTGGGACGCGCCCGAAGACTGCAGCTAGTCCAGAACGCAGCCGCGCGGGCCATTATGGGGAGTACTAGGTACTCCCACGTAACACCTTTCCTGCGCGAGCTGCACTGGCTGCCTGTGGTCTTTCGGGTGCGTTTCAAGGTGTTAATTACCATCTTTAAAGCGCTCCATGGCACAGGACCTAGCTACTTGCGGGATCGCATCCTACCGCATACTTCCCTGCGACCAATTCGCTCTCACAGGGAGGGACTCCTCCTGGTGCCGTCCACTAAGCAATGCCAATGGGCGGCGCCTAGGAGTAGAGCCTTCTCTGTGATGGGCCCAACCCTCTGGAATGACCTCCCCCCCGATATCAGAACCACCACCGACTTCCGCTCCTTCCGACAAAAACTGAAGACTCACCTGTTCCGTTTAGCCGGCTTGGCCCATTCATAGTCTTATCTTACCTCCTGGCAGATATTTTTAATTGGGTATTTTTAGGGGTTATTTTTAAACATTGTTTTAATTGCTTTACTTTAGGTACTGTTTTTACGCCTCCTCTTTTAAGTATTTAAGTGTTTAGTATTTATTTATGTTTATATTTATTCTTATGTATTTATGTGTTTTAATCTGACTGTACACCGCCCCGAGTCCCTTTAGGGAGAGGGGGCGGTATAAAAGTTTGAAATAAAGTAAGTAAAGCTACATCAGCTGTTGCTCAATGACTCCGTTAAAGAAGGAAATTTAATTCCAATTTTGCTATGGATTAAGGAGGGGCTACTTTCCACTATGCAGGTTCTATTAGGCTTCCGTTTCTAATCTACTCTGCTAGAGAGAAGTGCCTAGAGGATGGGCTACATCATGAGTCCAAAAGCTTGGAAGACAAAACCTCTGGTTCTGGTGACTGACCCAGATTGGATCTTGGTGCTTAAAACATGCTTCGTTTAGTCCACAGATGTCAAACTCGCCATGTCATGTTGCTGTCACGTGACATATCACTACATTTTTTTTCCCTTAGTAGATCTGGGGTGGGTGGCCTGCGCATGACACATCTGGCCCGTGGGCCCCCAGTTTGACACCCCTGATTTAGACCATGGGAGTGTTAAATTCCATATCGGATTGATTAGCACCAAGCCAAATCTTTTTCGCACTCTGGGTTACTTACTTCACAGAATGACTGTGAATCTATAGTAGGAAAAAACCATGATCACCATATGGAATATATGTGAACTGTGTGAAAGAAGGATGGCATATACATTTTAAAAAAACCTAAATTACACCTCTGAAGGTATGGCAGACTGCAGAATTCACTAATCATAGCTCTGCAGATTTTAAACCCGTGTATTTTATTGAAGCTGGTAGTTAACTTTTATTTCATTTTTATTTTAAATGCCTAGCAACACTTCATGGACAGCAGGATACCTTGCTTGGTGATAGCTGCCAAGTCAGACCTACATGAAGTTCGGCAGGAATACAGCTCTTCTCCAGCTGACTTCTGCAAAAAACACAAAATGCCTCCACCCCAAGCCTTTACTTGTAACACCGTGGATGCACCAAGTAAAGATATCTTTGTTAAACTGACAACAATGGCCATGTATCCGTATGTATCCCAAACACCCTTCTATTCATACTGCATGGATCATGACAGTGTTGCATGCTGTGGTTGCCATAAGGATGGAACTCTGTGCCCCATTGAAATTGTGTTTAGCAACAGAGGGAGATGTTAGTGAGGGATATAAATAAATATAAATGAAGGGAAAGGATCCCAAATTGGCAGAGAAGCATGTACCTGTTTTTTTAAAAAAATTAATTCTTATGCGCAAGATTTGGCACATAACCTTTTGACAGAGAATCTTTGAAGACTGGGATGAATTAGATTTAGTTTAAAGAACATGGGGTTCGATTCTCTCCATATACGCATGTATTGCATTGCTCGTTACCATTATTCATCCATTAATGCAGAATTGTGAATCTGTCCCCAAAAGATTGGATCCTTATATGCTGAAACAAAATATAAATACAGCTTTGTCTAGTCTTTATTTTAAAAATGTATCAGCACTAAGATCTTTCATCTTCCTAAATGGATAAGAAATGAATTTTCAGGTATATGTATAAATAAGGATCATTTTGTTTTCATCGGCTTATTTCTCAGCATGCTTTATTATTC
This sequence comes from Natrix helvetica, assembly GCF_964273705.1. Classification (NCBI taxonomy): domain Eukaryota; kingdom Metazoa; phylum Chordata; class Lepidosauria; order Squamata; family Natricidae; genus Natrix; species Natrix helvetica. Next base: position 228,807,942 of record NC_138548.1, read on the forward strand.
GGTCTGTGCCCATTTCCTTAGTGAGCCTGTTTTGCATAAGATCCAGGATCCAAAGGATCATGAAATTAGTTCTATATGCCCCCCTCGGTCTTTGGCTTGAAGAGTAGCTCTCTCCTCAGTATGTCAAAGTAGGGGAATGTGCAAAATGTTTCATCTCAGAGTGTTCTGACCTTAGAGCAGGCCCATGATGGAGATAGACCACATCTGCACCACTTGTGGAAGAGCTTGTTTTAAGGCTGGAACATTGCATGACGGAACATTTTGCAGATCCTAGTGGCAAAGCACTTCCATATATAAAATTGTTGGCTGCTGTTTTGCGAATGTGGCATTATGGTCTGCTACTCTTAAGCAAAATTTAAAAAAAAACAGAATCCGAAAAATTGTCCATCCGCTGGTTACATCTTGTAATAGGGATGATGAACGATAGCAGCGTGATTCTAGGGGACAATTCTTATTTGAATTGTAAATGGATTAATTTCCCCTGGAGACAATTAATCAGCATTCTCTTTCATCTCAGGGAGTTGTAGCAAGGATTGCTTCCGCTTTGAATGATTCCGCTTGCTTTTCTGAACTTCAGGCCCTAACAGACTACAAGGAAAAATAACCCCTCCAAAGTGCATATGAATTTAGCATTCCCTTAAAATCATTGAAAGGTACAAATAAGTAAGACTTGCTGCCATGAGTTTCAGAACAAGGTAGAATAAGTAAACATATGTGTTACATAATTAGAGCTTTTTAGCAATCAACTTTATAGATACCTTTCAGTGCACTTAGTTAGGAAAAGCTGTATAAAATAAGGACATTTACCTCACAGCCTATTGTTTAAAAGTATTTCATAATTTACTAAACAGCGGGGGAGGGAAAGATCCTTCCCCCCGCCAAGACATCATTATCTTACAGCAAACAGACATGTATCAATGTTAAAGTGGAAAGCTTTAATTTTCCTTTGAAATGTGTACCTCTCCTTTCTTTCTAGTCACCCAGAGAAGAACCGCTAGACGATAGTCTCTTGCTTATTTGTCTCTCTCAAAATTACATGGCTGCTGGTAAAATTTTGAACAGTCGGTGTTTCGCGCATTGTAGAGCATTGTCAAGCTCGAGACGTATGATCTTAAAAGGTTGCTATTACTCACTGAGCATCTCACTCTGTTGCCAAGCAAGCCCACTCTGCAGTCTCTGCATTTGACAGGACAAATCTTCCCTGCAGGATTCGACATAGATGTCCTTCAGATGGCAAATTCAGAATGGTGCCGTAGCCGATATTAAGGGCATCCTAAGGCCCCACAGTGTGTATATATCCCTGGTATCTATGGCTCTGCTGGAATATAGGCTTCCTAGTCGTTTCTGCAAAGGCAATGTCTATGCATGGCAACCTCTATTCCAGGCCTCTCCCCCACCCCCCCAAAAAAATCCACGTGGCAAGAGTTTGCTCTTATAGCCAGGAATTGGAAATACGCTGCCATTTGAATATTGGCTTTCTGTTTGTAGCTCTCTCATAAATAGCTATGGACCTAAATTCTCCTTTTGAAAAAAAAGCACCACTGCTATCTTTCTGTACTCAATTAGACTATAGGGAAGCATCTTGATGGTGCAAGGATCAGTGCTGCTGGGTGGGAGGCTTTCAGTTGTTCAGTGAAGGTAAAGTTGCTTCCATTCCTTGGAGAGTCCAGTTTTAGAGTGGGAGGAAAAAAAGACATCTAAATTCAGGAAATTCCGCTCTTCTTAATTTCTGTTTGGCAACCTGGGATATTTAAATATTGGGAGAAATCTAAGCAATAGCGTATTTGACTTTCTTCCCTTGATTCTCTTAAGCATGTGTGTGTTGGTTGGGATGCCAGAGGTAAGGGTAGCTGTTGCTTAACGACTTTCTGTTAAAGAAGGAAACTGAATTCCAACTTTGCTGGGGATTAAGGAGGAGCTGCTTTCGTGCTAGGCATATTCTGCTAGGCTTCCGTTTCTAAGCCCAATGTGGATGGAAAACGGATCTTTTTTTTTCCTTATGGGGACGCCGGCGTATCGGCACAGTCCCTTAAAATACAGTATGCTCCTCCTGGAATTCTGCCCAGCTTGACTCTACCCTTGCCTCGCTTCCTGACCCTCCCAAATGTTCCCAGTTCCTATTTCTCTTGGTTTTGGCTCAGATTTCTCATGGTTTCTGCCCGAGGTCTCAACTCCTGTCCTTCTGTGTGTTTTCGCAGCCATGCCCGGTTACGCTGTATGTGCACCTGCAACAGGTGTACATTTTGCATCTGTCAGAACCTCCTCAACTCAGACTTGCTGCAATCTGTAAAGAACAAACTCTTCACTGCAGTTCTTAACAGGTCTTTGATTTTATTTACTAGGTACCAGCTGTGCTTGGAAATTACATGAATGAAACCCATTGCTGAACTTTGTAAACCGACAGACCTGTCACACCATATCCATTAAGCAGCCAAATGCCCTGCCAGTTATTGATTGATTTGCTATAGATGCTCTGTGACTTATGGACAGCACAAAAAAATAAACTAAAAAAAAGAAAAAAAAATAACCAAACCCCAGTAATAGTAGCTATTAACACATCAAGGAAAATATCCTAACACTAATAATTGCCTACCGTAGGGAAGAACTGCTGTATCATCTAGCCCTAAAATAATCAGGTCCACTTCTCTGACCACCAACAATGTTGGTGCTGGCTTGGGCTTGGTTGAAACATCTTCCAAAGCAGATGGGCACCAACAGAAAAGGTGGGTCCTTGGCCCTCAAGAACGTCAAAGGGGGACTTCCCTATTAGAAGCTACTGGGTGGACAGAGATGGCTGGGAGAAGACATACCACTTTGTAAATAATGGTTTTTCTGTTCTCTTCAAGGTAACAAATCTTGAAGCACATCAGTCTGACTACTTGGCATAGGAGTTGAGTTGGCTATGAAAGCAATACTCTTTCTAGTCATTCAAAAGTAATGGCCAGGAGAGTCTTTATCAACTTATAGTTTTCTTACCGACTCTGAGAAAGGAGTCAAACCTCATTTTCTCCATCCATTAAAATCAACTTATCAGTGAGTCAACACTTATCTCTGAAACCATGGTTTTGCCTCTAACTTGACAATCAAAAAAATTAGTTGCTTTTTTGGGTGGGGGGAAGATACACACCCACCCAATGATACAAACATCCTGGATATTAGTGACATTTACTTCCAGCTTTCAGAATATATACATTTGGTCCTTATAAATGGATATGGTGTGATATGATCTGTGGCATTTTAACAACTAAATCAACCCTCTTTAACAAAATGCTATTTATATTTTTTTTTTCATTTTAAGAATGCACAAATGATTCTCTACTCAGGATATTCCACTGTATTGGAAAGAAAATTTAAGATAAAGAAATATCTAGTAAAAAATATTCCTTGTTGCAAACAGTACTGCATCTCAGTAATACCACATTGCAAATTATTTAAATGTTTTCATACCAAGAAAAATGGGTTTAACGAAGTCTTTATTAAATGCATGGTCGCATTTGAGGCAAATTGGCTCAAGAAATGAATGAGAGTTCAAATCAGATTCCTTTTCAGTGATACTGCAGTTCCTTCTATGCCAGCATTATTCTTTTATGTCCTTTGATTATGCATTTTAAAATATAAAGGTAGAATATATGAATATCTGTTCCACTATTTCAATGTGTGGAGGAATATAAAAGCATTCAAGTAAGATTCCACTGTGTGATTTGTTCATTCCACCAGTGGCTAGCAATTTGGGAATTATATTAAGGGATTATATTTTGTTTGTTGGTCTAAAGGCAAGGGTGAACCATTTAGTCTCCCCTGTAAATTAGGCAGACTGATAAGGAGATCACATTGATTCCTGTACTGTGCTTGACAGAAGGGTAGACATAGCATTATATTGTGATAGAAAGAAATCCTCAGATCTTGGCCATCCTACCATTCTGAAAAGCAGCTGCCCATCAATCTCCACTTAACTTCCTGCCTTCATGCTGAGAGAGAGGTGGCTATCAGGAAAATGTTTATCCTCGATTCCCCTCCCTCAAAAAAAAAAACAATTGTATGCACATAGCTGGGAATAGCTTTCAGCACAGCTGTATGGCCCTAGAGAAAGATGCAGCTGTTTTAATCGGGTATGAAGAGGCTGTTTGGTGCTTTCCCACTATTCTGAATCTCCCCCCCCCCCTTTTAAAGAAAATCTGCAGTCCTAATATATCCCTGAAATAAGAAAAATGCAAGAAAATATGTAATCATAGATAAAATGGCTGAAAGGAATTGTACCATACTGCTAAAAATCCCTTTCTACCCATCTTCACTGGAATAGAATTATGGTAAAAAGAAGAGTGTTTGTTTTAAAAACAATCTGCCCTTGAAGATGACACCCCACTCGTTATTTTGAAAATGACATAAAATAGTAATTTAATATCTATCTTACAGCATTTGGGTCAGACAAAAGCCCACCTTATTCAAACATTTATATCTCTTAGTAGCCAACCAGCTACTTCTGGGATGCTCGCAAGTATCATAGAGTAACAATCTCTTCCATAGTTGGTCCCCTGTAGCTGGTGTTTGTAGGCATGCTCCCCATAATCTGATGTTAGCCCTCAAGAACTCCATCCTCCATTAATCCATTCGTTCTCTTTTAAAGCCATCCAAGTTAGTGAGCATTCATCACTATGGGCTGTGGGAAGGAATACTTCTTTATGTCTCTCTGAAATCTTCCAGTCAGTTTTGCAGATGACCTCTGATCTTGGTGTCCTAAGAGGGAGAAAAACTGCAATCTACTCTCTTTATGCGATATATGATTTTATACACCTTGATCGCATACTTTTCAATATTGGTTATCATTTTTATAAGCTAAAAGAACTCCAAACATTTTACTCTTTTCTTGTAAGGAAGGTGGTGTAGCTTGCTGATCATTTGGGTTTCCTTCTTTTGCATCCCATCCCCTCCCACTCCGCTTATATCCTCTTTCAAATATGGCAAGCAGAAGCATTCAGAGTTTACCAATGTGCCATAGATTTATCTTAGGACTCAATTTTGACGGTTTTATTTTCATTCCCTTTCCTAATGATCCCTCACATGGACTTTGCATTTTTCATAGCTGAAACATATTAAGTCAGCAACTTCATTGAAATATCTTTTATAACCTTCAGATCTTCTTCCTAATATATTAAAGCCCATCAGTGTTGTGCTGCCATACGCATTACTTTTCACTTACTTAAAGTTGCCCTGTGTTTGCCATTTAATTGACCATTCAATCACTTTGAACAGATTCTTTTTCTGATCCAATTTTGAGAAGCTGCAATAGTACCTGTGAAATATCCAAATATCCATTCCAGTCGTCTCTAAGCCAAATAGAATAGATACAAGGGGCTGATTTAATAGTGTAAGGCACTCAACCAACCAAATAAAAGAAGTCACTGGGAGATCTTATTCTTGACCAGCCTTTCAGATGCCTTTTTGGGGTGGAGCATTGCTTTCCAAAAATATGAAATCCAGTAAACTGGCGCACACTGAAGAAATGTTAGATCTGTCTATATCGTTTGAAGTTTTTAAAATACTAATTCATAATAGACCTGAGGCTTAGATTTGAGGGCTGACTGGAAAAAGCCACCTGATTCTTAGCTTTGGGTTCCCTTGTAGTGGTAGAAATTATCTTTATCCAAAATGTCTTGCAGAAATCTGCAGCTATAGGTGAAATAATATCATGATTAGCCATCAGCCTATTCTGTGTTGGGTCAATAATTCCTTCCTCTGCTATGTCTAAAATATTTGCTGCCAGGTCCTTTTAAAAGCAAATGAAATTTCGTGCTAACGTATGAATTTCTGATTTAGAAGGAAGACATTTAGATTCACCTGTTATAGTGGCACGTGGTCATATGATCTGTAATATTCCAGCGATGGGATCTATTCCATTTTTCTCCCCATCCATTGGCATTGTCCTGTAATATGATTGGTTTCTCTCTCTCTCTCTCTCTCTCTCTCTCTCTCTCTCTCTCTCTCTCTCTCTCTCTCTCTCTCTCTCCCCTTCCTTCCTTCCTTCCTTCCTTCCTTCCTTCCTTCCTTCCTTCCCCTGAACCTTGAGTTCTCAGAATTTTTTAAAATAATTTTAAGATTATTTTGATTTTTAAAAATATTTCATCAGAAATGTTGCTGAATGACGTTCTCTTGTATAGTGACTGAGAAAGACGTTATTTCTTGTCTTCCCTGAGACATTTACCTAGCCAAGCTTAGAGGAATGCCTTTTTTCCAGGTTAACTACCAGCACTCAAGAAAAAGAAAATTGTTAGCCGTCTCAGTAGGGGATATTCAATCTTGATCCATTAGAACAACTTTATATTGCTTGGAAGATGCAGCCCCTATTTTTTCCACATACGATAGCCTGCTTTTGTAGACAACTGAACGGATTATGGATGGATGGAAGAGGACACACAGTCAAAAATACAGTCTGTTATCTATCTCTTTGGAACTGAACTAGCTACAACCTGAATTTCTTTTGACATACTACCTTCCAGATTGCCCACATTTCAGTGGGTAGCACGATTCTTATTAGGCATTTTTTGCACAGCTGTGGTGGAGGGTTGGGTTAATTTCACTAACACAATGTAGTTATATACATCTCTTCTCAGAAGTCCCAATAAGAATAGGAGAGCCCAGTTCTATTTTGAATGCCATGGAATTGAAGTTTAAATGAATGAGAATCATTTATATTTCAAAAATGTGTTCAGATGAAGAAAATGCATCCCACTAGTTGTAGCCTTATTTTAAAAAGGGATTTATTGACCTTTAGTCTAGAAATTTAATCATATGTTACACTCACTAGAAAATGATACGAGAGTATTAGTACATTTCCTGTCATTGTGAGAAAATTAAAGGTTAAAAAATGGAACTTTTAACAAGGGCTTTAGCTCCACAGGTCTTCCAATTGAGGCAGGGAGATCTATCATTATAAAGTGAGGATTTCATTTATTGTGAAAGTGACTCCACTGAGAGACACAAATTGTTGATTTGACCTGCCCAGGATTTCTTCCTCTACAGGCTTCAAAAGAAAGGGGGTTGTATGTAAAGCAATATATACCGCACATAGTTTAGGAAAAGAAAACATTTGACCATGCTGAATTATTTTGATTCAATTTGTTTTTTCCTCTAGGTCTTCGTTTTCATTTCTCT